>NC_136956.1:16045468-16732968 GCF_032717465.1 Coenobita brevimanus
CTTAATTACCCATTAAACCACCAGGCGCTATATTTTGAACGTATGGTTACCACCCAGCGTAGTAATTGGTTCCTGGTATACATGAAACCTTTTGGCTTGTCGCTCAGTGCAAAGTCACCAGTAAAAAGAAGAGGAAAGAATGAATGATTGAAAAACAGAAGAGGAGGGAAGGAAAGAAGGAAAGAAGAGAAGAAAGGGCAAGAATCCGAGAGCATCACTACATCGAGTGTGTGGATGATGAGCGCTGCCACCTACTACTTTAGTATTATTCTTATTTTTTGCCTCTCAGCTGCTCCATGCCTGTCTATAGATAGATAAGATGAAAGGAGATACGGAGTTCAGGCGATAGGCAGGGTTAGAGAGAGGCAGTAAGGAAGTGAGGTGAAAAGCGACAAGGAGAAAGGCATGGAGCAGCTGAGAAGCAAAAAATAATAATAATACTAAAGTAGTAGGTGGCAGCGCTCATCATCCACACACTTGATGTAGTGATGCTCTCGGATGCTTGCCCTTTCTTCTCCTCTTTCCTTCTTTCCTTCCCTCCTCCTCTGTTTTTCAATCATTCATTCTTTCCTCTTCCTTCTTTTTACCGGTGACTTTGCACTGAGCGACAAGCCAAAAGGTTTCATGTATACCAGGAACCAATTACTACGCTGGGTGGTAACCATACGTTCAAAATATAGCGCCTGGTGGTTTAATGGGTAATTAAGGCGCTCCAGTCGGATTCATCCGGTGCAGGTTTATATCCAAGGAGTGGTTGGGGTTTATTGCTCACGTACTGCCATTCAGGGATAAGTGAGGCTAGTCACTCTCATCTTAAATGTCCCGGGCTACTACTTTCCTCATGGGACAACACAGGATTAGATGATGATTGATAAATGACCTATATATATATATATATATATATATATATTTTACGCCGTGTGCCCATTTTTCGATAAGGGCTAAGGCGTTGCCCCTGGGTAGAGGACAAAGATTTTTTGAAACGTGTAGCACTTCCTGACTGGATACCCTTCCTGATGTCTACCAATGACCCTTGGGTGGACTGGAACCTCCGACCCTTCTGTCAGAGCCCTTTAACACTGAGACACGGCTGCTACAATAATAATAACCATAATAATAATAATAATAATAATAATAATAAATAATAATAATAATAATTATAATTATAATCATAAGAATAATGTAGAGAGGCAGGCGAGGAAAAAGAATCGGTGGAACTGAAGAAAGGTAAAAAAGGTAAAGGGAGATAGGCAACGATACAAGAAGAACGTGGAAGGGAGGTGAGGAGTATACTGTAGGTGGATTTGAAAATGGGAATGAAATAATAGATGGAGATGGAGCGAATGTGGAGAGGGAAGGCAGGTACACATAGAACAATAGTGTTAGAGATAGAAAAAGGAGGTGCAGGAGGAAAGAGGAAGAGATAAGAGAGGTGAATGGACAGCGGAGGGAAATCGATTGAAAAACAGAAAATGGTAGAGAAAGATACAAATACAAATGTTAATGTTGTTGGTGGTGGTGACAATACAAAATAGGCTTTGGAAAGAGAAATTCTCGCAGGAAGATAAAATAACTCTTAAGCCAGCAGAGAGGCACAAAAAGTAACTTGTGAACGAATGTGGCTGAGTACAAACAGTCGACATAATCGCCTTGCTAAGGACAGAAATAGCAGAAAACTGAATATGTAAAGCAAATAAATTACTGTTTTAGTTTGGTTGTTCAAGTTATAAAATGTTTTCCATCCTCTTCCTTTTGTCCAAATTAGAGTCAACATAAAGCATTCATGTGTGTGTGTGTGTGTGTGTGTGTGTGTGTGTGTGTGTGTGTGTGTGTGTGTGTGTGTGTGTGTGTGTGTACAAGGAGGAAATATTTTCTCCGTGGTGAACATCAACCAAAATCATCATCATCATCATCATCATTATCAGTCACAGCAAAAGTAGTGCCTAGTGAAGTGGGCTTCATATCCAAATGCTTACATATCACGTCCTATGGACTGCACAACATATGAATCGTTACAAAACAGTAAAATGTTTCTTCTTCATTTCATATAAACCGAGTAAGTCAGTGTTTCAGCAAATCTCCAGTTCATAATGTTTCCTACCGAGTGCCACTGGGAAGGGGGAGGGGGAGAAAAGAACCTTCGGCGTTAATGTTATAATCTCGTCCCAAAGAGAGAAGAAAAGTAACCTCCTGATGGTCCCCGGGTCTCATGTGCCAGTCGGGATAAACATCATGTCATGTGTTATGAATATCAGTTTAAATCCCAAGAGGTGGCTGATAAATAATTTTTAATACCATAGGATATACAGTCTGATATATGCAAATACTGCCATCCCAATATTTTCACTCTCAAGTGTAGTTACATATTCTCACTACACGCTCCCCTTCCGAATTTACACCTGGCCAACATGGGCAGAAGTAAATTTGTGCTAGGACTGTTCCTAAGGGGAAAATGCAGGTGTATCAAACCAGAAGTTTCCAGATCAAAAGCAACTGTCATTGCTGTAATAATAGCTTCATGGACGCTCTGGCCACGAGGAACTCTCCATTTTTTTGCGTGATGTATTAGATTCTGACATTCACATCATTTGATTCAAACATCCAACTAAACACATTATACTGACGCTAGTTTTCCACAGCTTTCAGTTTTTCGGCGGCTCTACCTCCACATCAATACGTCATCTTCCCAGTACACAAGAGGTAAGGAATGGAACGAGAGAGAGAGAGAGAGAGAGACGATGGATGGGGGAATGCATAGATGAAAAAGAAATTGCAGGGACGAATATGGTGAGAGTGGAAGAAGGACGGGGAGCGGAAAAGGATATAATGGTTATGACCCCTGAAATGGAGACAAACGATGGAGTTAGAGATGAGGAGAGGGAAAAGGAAAAGATGGGAAAAAGAGCGAAGAAGGGAAGGATACAGAGAGAAAGTGGAGGAAAACAATGGCGGAAAAAGAAATGATGAAGTGGAAGTGTGAATAGAGACAGGGACTCAGCGCGGGAAAAAGAATGTGTAGAGATGAAAAAAAGGTGAGAAAGTTGGCGAGACAGAGGAAAGTTGCCATGATATGTACTGTAAAATGAAGACAGATGTTAGAATTGGACATGGAAGGACAGGGGAGTAGAGGAAATTAAAAGGCGAGATGAGAAAAGTTGGGTAGAAACAAAGATGGTGAGGAAGGAGACTGGGGGATAATAAACGAAAGAAATTAGAGTTTATCGATGACCGCAACGAGGACAAAAAAAAAAATAATAAACATTGATCATGGTTTGCATAACGGAGACAAATGGTAAATGCATCGAAGGACTGAGAAAAGGCGAAAAGGGATGAATAAAGTTAAAATTAGAAGAAATGAAAGGGCTAGACTATTTGTTGTGCAAAATTTGAACATGGAGTGAGGGAGCAACAGTTTTCATGGGTTGGTGGAAAGCAATGGAAGGAGGGGGAGGGATGCCTAGGGCGGTGAGTGTGATGGGTAAACAAAACACAACACTGATAACAAACTCATTATCACATCCATAACTGTCACAATGAAACCAGTCATGTATGGGTGATTCTGAAGGTCTACCCTAAGGTGAATAAAATCGTCAGGCTCTAGGTATAATATAATATAAAGGACGTTATTTAACCGAATGTGTCACATACTTGTGAATGGGAGGCCCTCAGGCAGTACTTCTTTGATTTTCCCTGGAATGATTATTGCTTCCATGGCCGGGAGCCATCTGAGTGTGCCTTGCGCATTACGGAGGTTATTCTCTCGGGCATGGAAGGATACATTCCATTCTCATATCCTTTGACTAATGCAAGAAATCCTTGTTTAATCACGCTTGTTCTAATGCTATCCGCAAAAGGAGAGGGCCTAGAAATGGTACCGGAACCAACCCACCCCTGAATCACATCTTTTATACGTTTCTGCCCGGAATCGTGCTAAGTTTGTTCTTCACTCTGCTAAAAATAATTTAATCTGTACTAAATGCTCTCAACTCTCTAACTCGAATTCCTCCTGATCCTTCTGGTACCTTGCGAAAAACCTTTCTAACAATTTTACCTCATCATCCTTCCCTCCCCTTTTCTACTCTGATGGCTCTGTAGCAATTTCTTCTACTGATAAAGCAGATCTCTTTGCTCAAACTTTCTCCTCCAGTTACACCTTAGACGATTCCAGTGCTGTTCCTCCTTCACTTCCCCCCTCTGACTTCCTCATGGTTGACATTAAAATTTCTTCAGCTGATGTATTTTCTGCTATCACAAGCCTCATTTCTAACAAGGCATATGGGCCTGATGGAGTCTTTCCTGCTGTCCTCAAGAGCTGTGCTTCTGTGCTTACACCCTGCCTAAACAAACTCTTTTGTCTTTGTCTGTCAACTTGTACTTTTCCTTCTTGCTGGAAGTTGGGTTATCCAAGGGCTTGACCAACTGGTTTTGAAAACAATAGGTCAAAGGTCAAGGTCGTAGGGTTAGGCTGACTTAAGCAAGGTCATAGGGTTAGGCTGACTTAAGCAAACTTGGTTCGAGTTAGACTAAATTTGATTGCCGGGTTTCGGGTAACACAAGAACCAAGGAAGTTGGTGCTGAAAACAATGTTTGAAGGTCACAGGATAAGGTCAAAGTTCAGCCCGTTTGTGTCTGTGAAGAAAAAAATAAAGCAACTTCGATGTGATTTGGACCAACTCGGTGGAAGGGTTGAGGATCTGCAATGTGGTTGACTTACTTTACTGGACAACATGTTTAGGATGAACGCCACATGTCAAAGTCGACTTAAACAATCTCTATCCTATTAAGATCAGATGTGGTGGAAGGGATCAAGGTCATGAAAAAATGAAGTTACTTTATTTGGAAACAATTAATCAGAGGTTAACGTCACAGCACAAAATTAAATTTTCGACCATTTAACTCAGACACTTTTGATTTCTTCCAAACGAAGCTGGATGGAGGGACTGGGGTTTATCTTTCTCCTCCTCCTCGTATTCTTGCTCTCTTCCTGATCCTCCTTCTCCTTCCTCTATTCCTCCTGCACTCTTCCTCCTCCTCCTCCTCTCTCTCTCTCCTTCTCCTCCTCCTCCTCCTCCCCCTTCTCCTCCTCCTCTCACCCTCCTTTTTAATCCTTTCACTCTCCTCCTCTTCTCCTCCCTGTCGCAATGCCTTAAATAAGTCCAAGTCCCTTTCACTGCCATGAAGGTCTAACTCTTGTAAACATCGTTTCCCTCTTTTCGTCTCCCCTCTTTCCCTCACTTCCTCCTACCAGTTACTGTACTTCTTTCTCTGCCAAGTGACCTTTATTCCTGTTTCATTTTACCTTCTCCCCTCCGCTCCCCTTCTCTCCCGTATTTCATCGTTGGTAACATTTAGCATTGCCGTTCTGTTCTAGTTCATTCCATTATCCTGTATTCCTGTTTTGAACAGTCTGCTTTGTTTACATTATTTCATTACGTCGTCCACACCTGTATTCTTTTGTAGTTACCTTTTTCTTCCCCTTATTTGCTTTTTCTTTTTTTATCTCAACCTCCTTCTCTCCCTCACTTACCACACCGCTAGCCTCTCCATGTCTCCGATTCTATCTCTGGCTACCTCTTTGTCTCTCTGGCTGCTTTCTCTTCTTCCTGTATTTCTTTATTTTATGCATCTATTCTGCCCTTTTTCACTCATTTTCTTCCTCTTTGAATGTTCTTTGAATTTTCCCTCCTTACTGTATTCCCAGCCTAAATCTGCTTTATTTCTCAGCATGTGCGCCTCTTCACCTATCTTCCTACTTTCCTGTCGCCAACTTGTCTCCTTGTTTCCCTTCTTTTCGTACATTCTCCTGAAGCGATATCTTGATGTGTTGGGACAGATCCGGCGCAGCCTTATCATAGTAGGGAGGCAGGCGAAAAGTGAGGGGTGTTGGAAGGAACAGAGGAATACAGGATAATGGAATGAACTAGAACAGAACGGCAAAGCTAAATGTTACCAACGATCAAATATGAGAGAGAAGGGGAGCGGAGGGGAGAAGGTAAAATGAAACAGGAATAAAGGTCACTTTTGCAGAGAAAGAAGTACAGTAACTGGTAGGAGGAAGTGAGGGAAAGAGGGGAGACGAAAAGAGGGAAACTATGTTGACAAGATTTAGACCTTCATGGCAGTGAAAGGGACTTTGACTTATTTAAGGCACTGCGACACGGAGGAGAAGAGGAGGAGAGTGAAAGGATTAAAAGGGAGGGTGAGAGGAGAAGGAGAAAGGGGTGGAGGATGAGGAGGAAAAGGAGAGGGAGAGAGGAGGAGGAGGAGGAAGGGTGCAGGAGGAATAGAGGAAGGAGAAGGAGAAGCAGGAAGGGAGCAAGAATAGGAGGAGGAGGAGGAAATTAACCCCCAGTCCCTCCATCCAGCTTCGTTTGGAAGGAATCAAAAGTGTCTGATTTAAATGGTCGAACATTTCATTTTGTTCTGTGACGTTAACCTCTGATTAATTGTTTTCAAATGAAGTAATTTCATTTTTTCATGACCTTGATCCCTTCCACCACATCTGGTCTTAATAGGATAGGGATTGTTTAAGTCGACTTTGACATGTGACGTTAATCCTAAACATATTGTTGTCCAGTAAAGTAAGTCAACCACATTGCAGATCCTCAACCCTTCCACCGAGTTGGCCCAAATCAGATCGAAGTTGCTTTAGTTTTTTCTTCACAGACACAAACAGGCTGAAGTTTGACCTTATCCTGTGACCTTCAAACATTGTTTTCAGTACCAACTTTATTGGTTCTTGTGTTACCCGAAACCCGGCAATCAAATTTAGTCTAACTCGAACCAGGTTTGCTTAAGTCAGCCTAACCCTATGACCTTGTTTAAGTCAGCCTAACCCTATGACCTTGACCTTTGACCTATTGTTTTCAAAACCAGTTGGTGAAACCTTTGGATGACCTTTAACATTTCGTCCAAGTTTCCTTCACCTCCATATTCATTATATTTTTCGTCTTGTTTCCATTCCCCCATCTCCTGTCTTTAATTTATTTTTTCCCCCATATGTTAAGTGCCCTTTTCCACTGAGTGTTACTTCCCCTCTTCTCTCCTCATTAACCTAATAATACTGTAGTGTTATTGTTTATTATTATTTTTTCATTTGCAGTCTTTTGGCCATATGGGGAGAATGGAATATATAGGACTGGCTAGTAAAGAGTTTGTGAGTAAGATGAAGGGTTGAAAGGACAAGATTGGCCAACGATGACATGGAGGGATAGGGCGTAGAGGTATATTAATGAAGGGATGTGAGATAGAGACAGTTACATAGAGTTACATAGATAGATAGACCACACAGACTTTACGGTCCCTACGATGCGGTTCAGCCTGATGGTGGAGGAGAGGGCGACGTGGAGGCTATTCATTTGTGGCAACCTTTTTCTGGATAATGGGGTCTGACCATAAATCGGTATAGATGTATAAATTTGAAGTTGTGGAAGCAATGAAGAAAGTTAAATCGGGGAAAGCCCCAGGAATTGATGGAGTGTGTGGTGAAATGCTGAAGCATGGGGGAGAGATAGTAGTAGAATGGATGTGGAAGATGTGCAGATTGGCCTGGAAGGAAGGTAGAGTCCCGGAGGATTGGAAGTCAGGTATAATTATTCCCTTGTACAAAGGAAAAGGGGAAAAAGAAGTGTGTGGTAATCATAGGGGCATTTGTCTTCTTAGTATAATAGGAAAAGTGTATGGTAGGATACTTATAGACAGAGTTAGAGAAAGAACAGAGAAATTAGTTGGAGAAGAACAGGGAGGCTTTAGGAAGGGAAGAGGTTGTGTAGATCAGATATTCGTTCTTAGATCTTTAGTGGAAAAGTTTCTAGAGAAGGGAAAGAAGTTGTATGCGGCTTTCATGGATTTGGAGAAAGCATATGACAGGGTGGATAGACAAGGATTGTGGAAAGTGTTAAGAATATATGGAGTAGATGGGAAGTTGTTGAATGCTGTGAAGAGTATGTACGATGGTGCGAAGGCTGCAGTGCGTGTGGATGGTGAACTAAGTGAATTTTTCTCTTTGAAAGTTGGTTTGAAACAGGGATGTGTCATGTCTCCATGGTTGTTCAATCTGTACATGGATGGGGTAATAAAAGAGGTACAAGGTAGGGTAGTGGATGTTGGAGTGGCCCTGGTGAGATAGGACAGTGTTTGGAAACTCCCTGTACTGTTGTTTGCAGATGATACTGTGTTGTTGAGTGAAGACGAAGGGGAGCTGCAGGGCTTGGTGGATGAGTTTGAGAGAGTGTGTAAGAAACGGAATCTAAAGGTGAGTGTAGGGAAGAGTAAAGTGATGGTCTTTGAGAGAGGTGAAGTTAGTGAATGTACAGCGTGGTTGGATGGTGAGGAATTGGAAAATGTGAGTACGTTTAAGTACTTGGGTAGTGTGATGAGTAAGGATGGAGGTTTGGAGGGTGAAGTGCTTGAAAGGGTGCAGCAGGGAAGAAAGGTTGCTGGTTCTTTGAAAGCAGTGATAAGAAACAGGGAAGTGAGCATGGAAGTGAAAAAGTTACTACATGACAGTATTGTGATACCAACTCTAACGTACGGAAGTGAAGCTTGGACATTGTTGGAAGGACACAAGTCAAGAGTGAGGGCAGTGGAAATGAGTTATTTAAGAGGAGCCTGTGGAGTCACGTGGAGAGACAGGCTGACGAATGAGGATATAAAGGAGCGTTGTGGTGTGGATGTGGATGTGATAGGAAGCGTTAAGAGGAACACACTGAGGTAGTTTGGCCATGTGGAGAGGATGGAGGGTGAAAGACTGACGAAGAGAGTGTATGTGAGTGAGGTGGAGGGGGGAAGAGGGAGGGGGAGGCCGAGGATGAGATGGAGGGATGGGGTGGAGAGGTATATGAGAGAGGGGAGTGTGAGTTGGGAGCAGGGCAGTGAAATGGCGGGGGACAGGGCGACTTGGAGGCGATTTGTTTGTGGCCACCCCAAACGGGATTGAGGCGTCTGGCAATAGATAGATAGATAGATAATGCTATCATCTCTACTGCATCTCCCACTTTGCTCTCTCTCTCTCTCTCTCTCTCTCTCTCTCTCTCTCTCTCTCTCCTTACTTAAGCAATCGCCTCCATGTTTTGTTTCTTCTTCATCATTAGGTGTCTATCTTACTTTTTTTTTTTTTTTACTAATTTTCCTTCTCTCCTACGCTTTATGTGCTTTATTTTCCCTCCTATACCCATCCTATTCTTAATCCTAATGACCTCCCTTCATTCTCTTCTTCACCTCTTCTCACTTCCTTTCTACTTCCCCCCCATGCCCCTTCTTTCCGTTCCTCATTGTCTTTTATCCTCCCTCTCCCTCCATATGCTTGATTTACTCTACCTTCCCCCACTCGATCCTCCGCTCCGCTCCTTGCTCCTTCTCTAACCCTTCATCCCCTCCCCCTCCCTTGGCAATTCTTCACTCCACACCGCCCTCCATTGTTTACTTCCATATTCTTTTCTCCACAGTCCTTCTCCCCCGTATTTCTTCCCTCCTTCACAGCCTTTTTTTTCTCCCTCCCTCCTTCACTTGCCACTCCTTCACTCTCTTCATACCTAATTCTCTACAGTCCTTATTCCTTTTCTCCAGAACCTTACTTCTCCTTCAGTCTCCCTCCCCCCTCCCTTCTCTCTCTCTCTCTCTCTCTCTCTCTCTCTCTCTCTAAAAACGGATGCTCACTGACCATAAACATGTATGAAAGTGACAGTTTAAGGAGGAGAGGGGAAAGGGGGGGAGTGAAGGAAGGAGTGTTACTGAAACGGAAGAAAGGAAGAAAAAACGACGGAAGAGAATATAAGGAAGGAATGGTAGGGAAAATAAAGGGGAGGGATAGAAGTAATTAATCGAAAAGCAAAATGCCATTGGGGGATATGATGGGAGGGAAAGACAACAAAGGGGGGGCGGGTACATGGGGAAGTAAAGGAGAGAGACAAGAGCAAAGAAGGTATTGAGGGAGAACGGAGAAAAGTAGAGATGAACGAAGGGTGAATGAAGAAAGGGAGGAATAAAAGAGGAGGAGGAAGTGAAACAAAGAGATAGAGGTAAATAAACAAGATGTGACAGAGGAAATAGCAATAATTAATGTCACTCTTTGACTCATGTAGAAGTGTATACATAAGCATTACATTTCTTGGCATGTCCGAATTGGATGTTTCTATGTTTTTGGAAGCTGCACTTTGAGTCTAAGAGAATCATCTCTCTTGTGTAATTCAGATTTTGAACACTTGAATGACTTCTTTGAATAATTTTATCCAGGTTAAGATATTATTGTGGTATTTTGGTTTCACTGATGATTTGGAAGATTAAGAGCATCCTTTAGTATACTTTTTTACGGCATGAAGCTTCATCAGAATGAAACTATGTAAGTTCGTATCATTTCACAAGAGAACATAATTAGACATGTGATATAGGCCTGGTACACTTTTATGGACGCACAATTTAGTCATATATAGGTGGAATTTCACTGCTGTGTTGGTCATAGTTTGGTATTTCCATGGTGTTTCGATATTTGTAAAGGGCTGATTAATGCTCATGTTAAGCTATATAGAAGCTAAATATGCATTTTGTGGTACATACATTTTTTTTTGTCCTGTTTTGAAACATAGAATGGTGATTTTTCTTAATACTTCACCAGACTTTCGATTTCATATGATCGATTTTTTTTTTCTCAAATTATCCAGTCATTTCTTGGATCATTTATGGCCCCCCTCTTAATTATCTGCAACATCATGCAACATTTGGTTGCAAATTGTCTCACAAGGTCTTGGTACACAATTACCACAAAAATGTGGAAACTTACATGATTCAAATGTGTATTAATTTGTGAATGCAATCTATTTCTAATGCAACGGCGAGCTTGGACACAACCTTGAACTACTTCGTAGTAAAATGCTCAAGAGTGACAAGAGGGCACCCGGCAGATTCTCGTTCTACACATTCTTAGCTTTCAAGTGACACCAGTATCAAAACTATAGACAACAATTTTGAAGATTCATCCCAGTTTCTGCTGGACTAATATCATCACTCTGGCCTTTGACTGTGCAGGTCACGGGTCCACCCATCATCCTGCAGTCATGCATTGCGTACATTTACGTCTATATTCATATCATGTACTTTCAGGGGATACCTCACTGAAACACTTTACAGTACCTAAAGTTGATAATTAATCTTGCGATATTTGAAGATGTGTGCTGGAAACTCCAAAGAAATATTGATAAAGTATAGGCTATCCATTCTGGATCTCAATTAGCCACGTCCCCTACCCCAAGTGCCTAACAGTTATCGTACAGCTGGCAGGCTGTAGGCTGTCACTTACCGTCTGACCACTGAACTGCTTACAGCTCATAGCATTCATCATGCGATAAAGTGAGGCTACAGTATTGAAATTAGAGTGAGAACAATTAGACGAATGGTTGAAAACTGCTGATACCACTTTTTTACTTATCATTGATTTTACAGCAACTATCGAATCAATTCGAGAAGAAAATAAGAATTCTAATAAAGAAAATTATCTTGATTACCATGGTCACTTCAGATTTTGTGAAAAATATGGCAGAGGTGAGATAGAGAATTTTGAATGCAAAGATTTGCGAGGGCATCGACTTATATGTTTTGGTGGTGTGCCCTACCACCTCTCCGTCCCTTGTGTCTCTGTGTACTGCAGTCCTCGCCCCCCCTCCCCCCCTCTCTCTTTCTCTTTAACGCACAGTTGTGTTCAGGCGGCTGAGGCTGAGTTGCGCTGAGCGACGGTTGGCTACACGAGAGAGAGAGAGAGAGAGAGAGAGAGAGAGAGAGAGAGAGAGAGAGGATTGCAGTGCACAGAGACGTGGGAGGGAGATCTTTGCATAAAAAATTCTCTACCTCAGCTCTGCCACACTTTTCATAAAATTTGAAGTGCCCATGGTAATAAGATAATTTTTTCTCTGAGATTTCTTACTTTATTCTTGAACTGATTCGATGGTTGCTGTAAAAATCAGTGATAAGTAAGAAGTGGTATCAATATATTTCAGCCATTCTTCTACTTATCCTCGCTCTAATTTTATTTCTGTAGCCTCTCTTTACCTTTTGGAAATTAATTTCCATACACACAACTTTCACGGCTATAGTGGTGTAAGGGAGAATTATGCAGCGCAAATAACTGCAGATCTACAGGTATTAAAACATTATTATATCGCGCGATGAATGTTATTAGATGTTAGCAGCTCCGTGGTCAGAGGGTAAGTGATAGCCAACAGCCCTGACATCCGTACAATAACTGTTAAGCGCTGAGGAAAGGGGGCGTGACTAACTGAGATATCTAGAATGGATAGCCTATTGGATATTTAAACGGCATGTTAAATACATAGTATTCGTTTTCTTTTAACCTTTTTCTCAAAAAAAAAAAAAAAAAAACTTTAGATGCTGATTGAATTATTTGTAAAGTCGTTTATTGTTATTGTGATTTGGGAAGATTCACACACACACACACACACACACACACACATATATATATATATATATATATATATATATATATATTAATGGTAAGTTTGGTCCTACTCATATCCGAATAATACATATATTTTAAACAACTTTTGTGTTTATGAAGCAATTCTCTTGTTTTATTTAGGTCGGTCTAAAGGTAGAGACACCTGCAGGCAGTTATTATACCTGACCCCGGCCATTGCAAGATGGGAAGTGAAGAGGATAATGGGTTAAATTATATTTCACACAAAGGCACTTAGCGGAGAATGGCCGCTACTGTATCCTCCACTTCCTCCTCCTTCTCTTCCTCCTAATTGCCCTACCTCTACTAGTAATATGTTTTGGGTTGTATACAAGAACGGTCAACAAGAAAACACAGAAGTATATCAAAACCTGATACATGAAAATGGCCACTGAAGTCTTCTACACCTCAATTCACTCATCACCGACTCCTTGAATAAGAATTGGATTATGTGTATGAATCTTGGTAAAATTATGACTAACAACACACCTATTCCTTCACCATGACTCAAATTACATTCCTCTTAGTATTAAAATACTTTGCTCAGCTGGTGGACGGATTGATAGTGGAAATATCCAGCAATGCATTTCTACAAACCGACTGGAATGTACATTTTTATAAAAATATCTTGGAAGATACTATTTCCTGAATTGTGTGTGTAGCTTTCACCATCCATGATGGCTAAAGAAACCAGTGTATGTAACATTCTTGTTTTGCACACATTGTCTCCAGTCAAAAAGGCGGCTAAAGGTTGTCTGTCATCAGTAGTCTAGACTACAGAACATTAGCTTTTTCTTTTTCTTTTTTTAAGTGATTACACAGGACAGACTGATCTCGTATATAATTATATTTATTCTGTTGTGATTAGTGATATTCAGAACCGCATAATCTGTCCTTCTACCTCTATTCCACCTTTAGGATTTTGTAGGGATAGATGATTTTTTTTCTTTTCGTTACTGATAGGCTAGACCAGTTTTTGTGGTTTTGTTGATAATCATGACTGTAGACTCGTAGGCTCGTTAACTCCTAGACTCGTACACTCGTAGGCGTGGTTCGTACGTTCACGGCCGTCAAAATAATATATCAGACTTATAATGAAAAATAATATATCAGCTGTCACCAAAATAATATATCAGCTCTGTAATTGATTAAAGCATGGTTGTACCTGAGCTGTAGTAGACAGTGATTTAATTTGTAGGAGATAACCTTAGTTCATTGTAGTCGGTGACAGGAGAAGATAACGATGAGTCTGGGGTTGATTGTAGTTTTATTTTCTTCAAGGGGATATCTCAAAATTTACACTAAGCTAACTTCGTGAGCATGACCCCTTTTTAACACCACCGTGCTTCTCTCTCGAGTCTAGACCACCCTTTCCCTCTCTCTCCTAATTCCTTCTCGCTTCTTTCTCCTCCAGCCTCCTAACTTCTTCTGGCTTCTCTTTCCTTCCGTATCTAAGAAGTTCGGTCACGTGAGCTATACGGTTGTAGAATGTTCTAAAAGCCTATGTGTGTGTGTGTGTGTGTGTGTGTGTGTGTGTGTGTGTCGTAGCTTTCCTATCAGCCGTCACGAGGTGCAAACTGGCATTCCTCAGATGGAATGTGCAAACGATATTTCCTGCAGGCCCTAGCCATGACTTTGACTTAACCTTCTAGAGTACCTATGTATGTTAGCAGCTTTTATATATTGTATTATGCTATTGCAGAGTCCTGACAGAAATAATAACGGCAACACCACTATAGCTTAGGCCTGAATGTTTGTGTATGTAGCCGTGACGTGTTGCAGTGAAAGGTATAAATAATGCTTTGCAATACGTAAGTATGAACTGATCTGAAAATTGAGGAAACCACAACAACCTGCTCTGGTAATTATTCTTAGATCTTGTGGAGCATGAGTCAGCACTGGAGGGGTCAGATTTAGTGGGGGTGAAACAGAGAGGTAGGACGAGACAGTGCGATAAGGAGGGACATAGAGGTAAGGAGAGGCAAAAAAATAACAAACCACGACACGGAGATAGGGAGACAGAGAGAGGTAAGGAGATCAAGCGAGGTAAGAAGAGTGAGATAAGGTGAGTTGGAGAGAGAGAGAGAGAGAGAGAGAGAGAGAGAGAGAGAGAGCAAGGACAAAGAAATAAGGAGAGGTGGAAGACTTGTGGGAGACAGGGAGAGGTGGAGAGGTCAAGGAAAGTGGAAAGGGCCAGAATAAGGTAAGGAGGTAAGAAGAAACGGCGATGTACGATTAGGGAGAGAGAAGACTGGGAAGAATTTTTTTTTTGTGGTGAGCCAAAAGATGAGGGGAGGGGCAGTGGGAGGGTAGAAATGACAGAGGACGGTAGGGAGAGACGTGAAAGAGATAATGAGAGAAATATAGGCCAAGGGAGAAAGACAAAAGAAATACAAAAAAGAAAAACAAAGGAAGGTAAGACAAAATAAGACAGACTGAGATCTTGAATGGAAGAGAGAGAGGCAGAGAAGGGCAGGGAGGGAAAGAAAAAGAACAGAGGAAACCATGAAGAGATACTGAGAGATACATGATTAAAATGAACGGCATAGAGAGACAGGAAAATGAGGAAGACTGCTAAGGAAGGAGAGAAGAAAATGAAGAAGGAAGGGAAACATACAGATAGAGATATACTAGAGAGGAAGACAAAATGATTGAGGAAGACAAACCATGAGCGAAAAGCACGTAGCGATAGACATGGAAGAAAGGAGGGAAGCAAGGAAGAAATATGTCAGGCAGAAGATGATGAGTAAGAAAGTGATGGATTTTGGTCGAAAGGGAGAGACGGAGAGGGACAGACAGGTAGAGTAGGAAAGGGAGGAGGGAGGGGGGGGGTGGAGGAGGTGAAAGCCGAAAGGGACAGTACGGACAGAGGAAGGTAGAGATTGGGGAAGGAGGAAAATGTTGAGGGAGTTAAGGAGAGAAATAGAAAGACGCTGAGTGGTAGAGCGGAGAAATAAAAGACAGACCATTACATCCAGTAATGTGACCATTATGGTTCCGACAGTTCTTTTCTTCCCCTAACACTGGGCCATCAATGGAGGGTGAAAATCGGAAAGAAATTGAAAAACAGGGAAAGTGTGAAAGGAGAAAGATGGTGATGAAGTAAGATATGAAGAACTAGAATGCACCACGGAAGCGTATGAAAAAAAAAAAAGAGACGGAAATAGGTGTTGGGCCAAGACACAAGGAGTTTGGAAAAGAAAGCAGAGAAAATATAGAAGAAAATTAACCGAAAAGTAGCCAACACAGACATATTTATAATTTCGAGGCTGCTTGTAACAGAGTTAGCATTGGCTACAGTTTTATATCTAATATACTATAATCCAGTGTGCGTGCGTGTGTGTGTGTGTGTGTGTGTGTGTGTGTGTGTGTGTGTGTAGCGCAGCTGAAACTGGAAAAATGATTTTGATGAAACTTGGCAGTATAGCTAGAAGTGGACGCCACATGGGTCAATTTCAATTCAGTGTCGACTGAAATTTTCTGAAGGGGTGTTTTGGCCCCATTGATGTTACTTATCGCATGCCCAGAAAAATATTGCAGGGCATTTCTGTGATGTTTCATGCAGCTCAACAAAGAGAGAGAAAGAGAGAGTGAGGGGAGGGGTTGCATGTCTACAGTCTGATGTCTTTTACTTCACTGATGCTTAAACAGGTGATTTTAACCCTTCGTTAGTCAGGTGTGGTGTTTTGGTACCCCAAACTTTTTTAACAGCTCATATTTCCTAGACGGTAATTCGAATATTTTTCTCCGTTCCCGCACTCTCCTGATTCAGTGAGGGGACAGAGTATGTGGATTGGTTTAGTCCTGCCTCTGCTGTAGTGAGAGAGAAGGGTATTCCCTCCCCCCTGGGGTGTCCAGTCACCTCATCAAACTAACCATTTAGATCATATTGTGATATAGATTGGTTTTTTATCTTATTTTTCATATTGTTTATTATTATACTGATTTTAAGAATCACAAAATGTATTTTCCTGTGCGTGTTTACGTGACAAATGAAATATGAGTCCATTTGTTATTTTTTTTAAACTGATATTATAACTTATTGTATTTTATTATCATATATATTAATAAACACCACCAACAAGGTATTCAATCTTTTCATTAGTGATTGCAGAGATATGCTGAAGCTCCAGTATGAATTTATTTTACATGTTATTAACACTACATGTATTTTTGTATTGGGGTGTTGTAACACCCCACCGGACTAACCACGTTTGAATACCCCACAGGACTAACGAAGGGTTGATCAGCAAATGGTGATGGTCGTTATGGTGGTGGTAGCAGTGATGATGATGGTGGTGATGGTAAGGACGATAGTGGCGATGGTGGTGGTGGTAGTTGTGATGGTGGTGGTGGTGTTGGTAATTGTGATGGTGGTGGTGGTAGGTGTAATAATGGTGGTGATAGCTATGGTGGTGGTGGTGGTAGCTATGATGATGTAAGTGGTGGGGTAGCTGTTGTTGTTGTGGTGGTGGTAGTGGTGATAGCTATGGTGGTGGTGGCTGTGGTGTTGGTGGTGGCTGTGGTGTTGGTGGTAGCTATGGTGGTGGTGGCTGTGGTGGTGGTGGGAGCTATGAAGATGAAGGTGCTGGGGTAGTTGTGGTGGTAGTGGTGGTGGTGGGAGCTATGGTGGTGGTGCCTGTGGTGTTGGCATTTTCTTTTTTTTTATCTGGTGGTTAATGACTATCAGCCATAATGTGGCCATTAACCCTATTCGGTGCAACCCTTGGCGATTTCCCACACTTACGACCCTAGTATCGTGAAAAGAATCTTGAGTAATATTATTGGTTTGACGAAGTGAAAGGAACGCATTCGGACACGTCGGCGCCGTTGCAAGGCAAGCGCCGCCAAACATATCGTACCGCACCCGCGCGCACTGAAACACACACACACACGTTTAACTATTATCAAATTTAAAATTAATGTAAATATCAAATGACCATATATTGTACCATTCACCAACGCTTATCATGTTTGCCATATATCAAAGCTGTAGGCTATATTTTCAGTCTGAGGGCTGCAGTATCAATAAACCGTTTACTGTTGTCTCACACACACACACCGTCCATAACATGGAAGTTGATTGCTTACACATCTTCCTCATCATCAACATCACCACCCTTCCTCCCTCACACTCACCACCTCCCATCTTCCTCACCACCACCTTCCCTCCCTCCATCACCCTCACTCACCACTATATTCCTTTCTACCCTACTCTCCCTGTCTCACTACCATCGCTTTTTTTCTCACCACCATCTCTCTCACTCACTCGCCACCACTAATACTCTCCCTTACCATCATTTCAGTGGATTTACTACTAGGTAGACTAGTTGATGGCGAGGTAGCTATTAGTCAAGGAAATCTAATAATGTAAGCATGTAAATAATTTCTGGTTATACATGCAAGTATTTTTTTTAATGCAAGAAAGAAGGAACCAAAGGGCAGGACCTACAAATTGCTCCCTCCAAGAAAAAAACGACAGCTGAGCCAAATTCAAGATCAGTTCATTTCGAGATGCCTGGACACACTGTGTATGAAAGACTGGAGACCGTAGGTAGTAAGAAAAACAGAGATGGAGACAATTCCAGAGTTGAACTGTTACATACATGAATGACTGGAGCAACGGTTAACTCTTGCATTAGAGAGTTGGACAGAAAAGGGCTGAGTTTGTTGCTAAGACGGGTGCTGCGTGCCTGCCGTGGAGGTGGAGGGATGCAAGCAGACAGTTCAGAGGAGCAGTGACCATTGAAGTGGCGATAGAAAAGAGACAATGATTCAACAGTGCCGCGAAGAGACGGAGGTTGAAGGGAGCCAGTAAGAGGAAAGTTAATGAGACGAAAAGTCTCCGACTCCATCCTGTTGAGAAGAACTGTGTGGGGAGCCTCCCCACACATGACAGCTGTGCTCTACACAGGAGCGAATAAAACCTGTGTATAAAGTCAACAACTGTGCAGGGCCGTGGGTTAGGTCTTCCTGACTAAAACCTCCCTAAGTGAAGAGTCCAGTCCTGCTGTGGACTAAAAATGGAAAGTACATAATGATGATGATGAGAATACTACCATATATTTCTTTCTAATGACTGAATATAATATTTAGCTAAGCGAGTTTCAGCCACACTCAAAAAAAGTGTGTAACCAGGATACGGGACGAGGACCCAACTCGCCATGTATCCCACCAACCACTTTCCCCAACCACTTTCCCCAACCTCCTCCCTTTAGAAAGTAGTTATTTATTTTTCAAATGTCATTACCACTATATAATAATGAATTTATAGAAGTAAAAGATTATTCTTATTAATTAATTTTACACGTGTGGTGTGAGGACTGTGTTGGTGCGTGAGGACTGTGTTGGTGTGTGAGGATTGTGGTGGTGTGTGAGGATTGTGTTGAGGACAGTGGTGGTGTGAGGACTGGTGGTGTGGGAGGACTGTGGTGGTGTGAGGACTGTGGTGGTGTGTGACGATTGCGTTGGTGTGTGAGGACTGTGTTGGTGAGTGAGGACTGTGGTGGTGTGTGAGGACTGTGGTGGTGTGTGAGGACTGTGGTGGTGTGTGAGGATTGTGCTCGTGTGTGAGGTCTGTGGTGGTTTGTGAGGATCGTGTTGGTGTGTGAAATATAATCTATTCGTGAGAACAAAACAGACTCGACTTTCTCATGGACCCACTTCACGTATAACTAAGGAGTGAGAAACAGGTAGACCTTTATCATACAAATGGATGGCGAGTGAGAAAGGGCCAGGGAGAACAGGAGGTAGATAAGGCAGAAGGCGGTAGATGTACGGGAGATAAATGCTTGAAAAGGCATACATATTGCATAATTGCAAAATTCCACATCAACAGCCTTGTGCCTTACCTACCTCCTATTCTGCCTGCCCCTCTGTTGTATAATAAAGGCCTACCTGCTTCTCACTCCTTACAGCTGAAGGAGGTCCTTGAGAAGGCTGAATCTGTTGTCACCAATATATTATATAGGTATTTCCAAATCTGAGTACTGCAAATTAAAATTGAAGGGCACAGAGAAATATTTAGTTATAACCAATTATTCAAAAGGCACGGTAGCTCTATTTGCTCATGCTACGCCCCAAGGAGTAGTCAGAGCAATGCAATAACAAACATTCAATTATGAATAGTTATACCCAAAACATCATCAATATACAGTATACATCAATAGTTATTCAGTGGGGCAGTCAATACCAAAATACCGACAAATTAGTCAGTAGACTGTCCTTCTGATGTCAGTTTATTAGTAATTTCCCACTGGTCAATCACTAGCCTGTCACTGAGACCTTTGTCGGTCAGCCAGTCAGTCTCTCCAGAAGTCAGTCCTTTGATCCTTTGTTAGTAGTCACCACGAGAAAATGCAGCTGCCAGTCAAAGCTCCGTACATGCGGGGTCACCATTAAATTCTTACGAGTAGACTGTTAACCAGGAAAGGTGCCAGTCTTTGGATTACCGAATCACTTAGAGCAGCCTGTAGCTTTCTGGTTAAAACCTATCTCTCTATTAAAAGGAGAACAAGCTGTTCACTGGTTAATGCACAGGCACAGTGTGGATATGAGGGGTTAGGTCCAGAGCCTTGCCCGGCTCTTTCAAGGGAGACAGCAGTCAATCAGGCCCCAGCTCCTCTCCAATGCGAGACCATGCTTCATTTCAGCTGATCCACCCCCTGCAGCATCGACCCCTGGTAAGTTAAAATGATCCCGACGGGTGCCAATTAACTAACAGGGCCCTCAGTGACCCACAGCCCGTCACAGGTCGAAAGAGTAGTAACCGTTAACTCGGGGTTATCCATGCCTATGCTTCTATGTATTTTCCGGCGGTATTTGATCCTACGCACTCGAACATCCATTTTACTCTACACTTACAACTAATATAAGTAAGCTGGAGGATTCTTATGCTGCAAGATCCTCACCTTCCGTATCTCTATTTACAACTATCATATAAGGAAATTTTTTAACAAAAATATAATCCGTATATAACGTAAACTCAGTCATAATCTATACATATTCACAGACATGCATAATCATTCTTAATTTCCAAAACAAGACTTTCACTGATTGGGCATGTTACTATAGCATTTCATACATACTTTATTTCAATGCTGATCACAGGTGTGCTTGTGACATACTTGACATTGTTTAGTGGACGATTTTACTTTAGGGTGATTCTGAGTGTATCCTGGACTATAAAGAGACTCCAGGCATGAATGACACTTGTGCCGCTTGCCTGACCTATTCTCATGTGTTACTTCTGGGACGGCCTCCTCTACATCTCCTTGTCCGAGCATGAGATTCATCTTAGCTATTGTATTCCTGGTCAGACCACAAGCCTGAACTTTTCTTCTTTCAATTTGCGGATTACACAATGCCTTCACTAACTGCCAGCCATAGGAGATTGAAGCAATTTTTCTTGGGTCCTGATTATTATATAACGAATAAATTGTCTGTGAATTTACTCTGGCAGTGTCGACAATGTAGCCAAGGTCATTCACTGTCCATCTTCTAGATTTAGTGTGTACTGTATGAAAACTTATTCTCTGGTCCATAATGTCAGTGCCTCCTTTAGTGAAGTCATACAATTTAAATATAGCTTTTTTTCTTCTTTTTTTCCAAATCATCATCCTTGGTAATGTCTAATATAGGGGAAACTGCTCAGAAGTAACACATTTTTCTTACCTTTGCTTTTGGTGGGTGTTACATAGTTTTCAGTGTCATTTCCTCCCCGTGTTTCTTCCAGTAAATTTGGTATGACCTATCTTCCCTTTCTGTGACTGTCTTTATCTCTGGTGGTATGCGTTTCCTAGTAGAATCTATAGTACCTAAGGCTGAGATACCTTGTGTTTGAAGCCACTCCAGTATCTCTATACTGGTGTACAATCTATCCAGGCTAATAATCCTACCTCTAAGGTCGACTGAGGCTTGTAACCGACTTACCAGAGCTTTCACTGTTGGGACTGTACCGCGTATGTAGTGTGGTCCTGGCTTTCCAGGTTTACCTGAATATACAGCTGTCCTAAAGGTAAATGGATATCTAACAGCATTAATAGATTTATATTGGAGGCCGTAGAGTACGGGTTTGCTCTTATTGTAGTCTGAATCCTATTTGTGTTCTGCACCCATACAACGTTTCATCAGTGGTCAAGGAGTCACCTGGCTCTAACACTGAGCAACAACAATTACTGAACTGTTCAAAAAGCTCCCTGATTGCAGCAAACCGATCGTGTACCCATCTCTGGTGTCTGGTATCAATGTTGATCGTGTACCCATCTCTGGTGTCTGGTATCAATGTTGATCGTGTACCCATCTCTGGTGTCTGGTACCAATGTTGATCGTGTACCCATCTCTGGTGTCTGGTATCAACGTTGTTAAAAGTTATGTTGGCATGTAAGAAACCAAATCGTTTTACAGACATGACGGCTCCAAATATTGGGTGACCAAACCCTTCCATGAAGAGACGATTATAGCAATATTTATTTTGTCCCAACAAGCCTCTTGCATAAAGCAGGCCAAAAAAGCTTTTCAATTCAATGGCATCAGTCATCTTGACGTGTGTTGGTATTTCAGCACTGTCAGTATTAGAAATTTCGGTAATTATGCCTTGTGTTAGCATGGGTTACAATACCATCAATCATATCAGATGTTATAAACAACTCCCATGCCATTATTTCTGTATTAGCTGACCTTTCCTCTCCTAACAAACATCCTTCACTAGGCAATACCTTCTCAACAGGCCTACCTTCTGTATGATTGGTCCATGTTATTGACTTACCGATATCTGATTTTCTCTGAGGTTTCTCTAAAATGCAGGTATATTCCTTGAGCTCGAGTGGCATGACAAATTCGTCATAATTTTGTTTGTTCAATCATTGGTCCAAAGTACTGATTAATCTATTTTTCACCAGTGGCTTTCTGTTTCTGAGTCATCATTCTGATCCTCATCTTCATCGTCGCCCTCAGCTACTCTATCCAAGGCAAGGTCATCATCATCACAATCGCCAACTGCCTCTTCCAAGTAATCTTCGACTGGGTCGTGAACATAGTCGAAAGTAAAAGCCATGACTACGTCCGTCAGCACATCCACCCCGTCTCCTAATTAATTGCTAACTAACCGTCGTCCGGCACGCCTATACGAGAGCCGCGAGGTTTGTGTGTGTGTGTGTGTGTGTGTGTGCGCGCGCACATTACAATACACGTGTGTGTATCTGTGTGCACAATACAATGCACATGTGTGTATCTGTGTGTATGTGTACGAACAACCATTTCATTGGGTATGAGAAGTCACAGAGAAAAAACAATGAATAATACATAGATAATAAAATTAGTGAATGAAATAACTATTTCAGTAGGTATGAGGAGTCATAAAGTATGAACAATGAATAATACATAGAAAATAAAGTCGCTTTAATGAAAATAGGAAACGTATCGTACGTCTGGAAGCTGTGTTGATGCCCGTTAGGCTTGCGTAGGCTAAGGTCCCAGATATTCCACTCATCATCGAGCGTTTTCTTTTTGTTTAGCGCTCTCCACGGGGAAAAATCGTTAATTTTAGAGAAAATGCTCGTTTCAACCCAGTTTTTTCGCTCAGAATCACCATTTGTTGTGTTTCCAGTAGTTTAATAAGAAAACAATTGTGAGACCATGCATTGCTTACAAACTAGAGTTTATTGGTAAAAATTAGTTAGGGCGTATCAAAAATGATATGGGTTGCACCGAATAGGGTTAAGCCAAAGAGTCCATAAAATATAAAAAAATAAGGTCCATATACAAAAGACAACACAGGGAGACAGGAAACAACAGATGACATAGGCACGGGAAACAGTGGCAGGGAGACTGACGGCTGAAGGCTGGCTCAAATGGAAATCGAACTGGGGGCAGAGTCCGAGTCGTGATCATGGATAGATGAGAGTGCACGACCTCAGTTGTGTAGGACATGATCTTATATAAATCAGGGTCGGTGACATCCTCAAGGGACCCCTGGCACAACTCAGTGAAGGAGAGCATAACAGTCCAGAAATACCCCTTGCTGAACTCCTTGCTAGATTCCAGAGGTGCAGAGTCCACGTAATGGTGTAACGGATTCTCAAAAAGGTCGAGGCGAAACTGAGGTTGCGCAAAACCGTCCCAGGTGAGTTGTCAGGCTGAGTCAGAGGGCTTGGAACCTTCCAGTGCCTGCCCCACAGGAGGAATAGGGGCCACAGCAGTAGGCACAACTGGAGACAGGGGCAGCAGAGGCATCTGCAGGAGGTGACGAGGGTGCAGCATCTCCAACCTCCATAGGCACCTGAAGAACGGGCTGGGAGGCAGACCAGCGGGAAATAGCATGCCCCGACAACTGGATCCTCACTGGGGTAGTTGAGGGCTGCAACTGCAGCACCCTCGGGACCAAGGTGGTGGGGGCGGCAGGGGGCCTGGGACGATGATAAGGGGCCATCCTCCCATGCCTCCTTTGCATCATGGGTGAGAAGGAAAATGACTCGGAGATTAATATGGCAGGGAGCCCACTGGCTTGGAAGATGGCAGGCAGGTCCCGGGTGAGGACTGCCATATCCCCTCCACCCCCCGAGAATGCCTGAGTAACCTCCACACACATGGTGACAAAATGGTGAAGGCAGGGAAGGAGGCAGGAGA
This sequence comes from Coenobita brevimanus, assembly GCF_032717465.1. Lineage (NCBI taxonomy): Eukaryota > Metazoa > Arthropoda > Malacostraca > Decapoda > Coenobitidae > Coenobita > Coenobita brevimanus. The sequence continues at coordinate 16,069,557 of NC_136956.1, forward strand.
GGCTGACTGAAGGTGAGGACAGCACCAACGACGGGGAAGGGCATGGGTAGAGCCCTGCATTGCCTCGCCTGCTGGACCAGCGAGAGAGACGGCAGCTGCAGGACCCTTGTCACCCTCCGCCACGACGACCTCAACCATCTCACCAGACGTAACCAAAGGCACAGGGTGGACAGGGTTGAGGGAGACAATGGATGAACGGTGGATGAACACATCATCCCCTGTGTCACAAAGAGTCAGAAAGCCAAAGCCTCGCCAGATGTGAAACCATCGCACGTGGCCCACAACCTTAGCTGCCATGTTCCCCGTCGACTCATGTGCTTCTGGAGAGTCAAGTGGTTGGTGTCTGGAGCTGCTGGTTACTTTGGTGGTTTTGTTCAGAAACAGCTCTTATATTGGCAAGTGCTTTGCCCTGTAAAGCACTGCTCCAAAGAGAAGCTTGAGTCAGAAACATATCTCATTAGGAAAAATGTTGAGCAGCTCGGTAGGGTGGCAAGGCGCTTGTGTATTCTGTAAATCAAAGACAAAGAAACCAAAACAAGAAGATAAGTGAACAGGACCACTAACAAAGTGCAAGAGAAAATGAAAGAGGCGAAGAAGAGGATGTGAGCAAGGATGGACAATCATGAAAAGGAAGAGATAGTGAGCGAGAAGGGAGAGTGAGGTAGAGGGAAGAATGTGGAAGAACAGGAAGATTGGGAAGAGAGAGTTGTGAATAGAAAGGGAGACACAAAGTGAGGTAAGGAATACGGGGGAGCAAAACTGACGAATGTCTAAGTGATATAATAAAGGCGATGAACAGAATGTGTACACACAACAGGAAGTTGGTAATAAAAAAAAAATGCCATACTTCACTGGCCATTGATGCAATGCTACCATTTTTTTTTTTTTCATATATGGTTTGGTTGAAAAACTCTCACATATTTTTATTATCAACTTCTATCACTTTTGTCTAATCCTGTGACTAGCTAAGAGATGCAAGATCATAACCTGCCCACCTTCACCATTCAGCCACCGAACAGTACGGAAGTGAAGTTAATGAGTTGAACATGATGATAAAAGTGCTAAGAAGAAAAATGGGAGATAAGATAGGAGAGACACACATTCATGAAAAAAAAAATAGAGATAAATAATAATAATGATAATAGTAATAATAATAATAATAATAATAGTAGTGATAGCAGTAGTAGTTGTAGTAGTAGTAATAATAATAATAATAATGAACGAGCAGATGGAGAGAACATTTTAAGGAACTGCTAAACACAGAGAATGAAAGTAATGAGAGTATAAGTGGCTGGGAGAAGAAGCGAGGTGAGAAGGGAGGGAGAGATCAGTAGAATGAAAGTAATGGAAGCAATGTTGGTCAAAATGGGGAAAGCCCCAGGAAATGTTGGAGCATGTGGTGTAATGCTGAAGCTTGGGGGAGAGATAGTTCAGAATGGATATGGAAGATGTGCAGATTGGCCTTGGAGGATGGTAGAGTCCCGGAGGATTGCAAGTAAGATATAACTATTCCCCTGTACAAAGAAAAAGGGCAAAAAGAAGTATGTGATAATCATAGGGGCATTTGTCTTCTTAGTGTAATAGGAAAAGTATTTGGTAGGATACTTACTGATAGAGTGAGGGAAATAACGGAGGAATTAGTTGATGATCGGAGTTTTTTTTTTTTTTTTTTTTTTTTTTTAGGAAGGGGAGAGGTTGTGTAGATCAGATATTCATCCTTAGGGCTTTAGTGGAAAAGTTTCTAGAGAATGGAAGGAAGTTATATGCTGCCTTCATGGCTTTGAAGAAAGCATATGACAGAATGGATAGACAAGAAAAGTGGAAAATATTATGGAGTTAAACACTGGCAAATCTATCAGCTTCTTTAACCCATTAGTCCCCAGCGTCCACCACAATGGACAGAACTGGGCATTTTCAAAATTTTATAAAGAAGGAAACCCCGGGGTAGGGACCTATGAGCTTCGCGACTATGAGCCAATAGGCAGAGGGCGGTACACTTAGCACCCAGCGTTCAGCAAAATCCCTCTTGCAGCAACTCTGGCCACTAATGGGTTAGTGGGAAGCTATTGAATGCTGTGAAGAGTATGCATGAGAGTGCTAAGGCTGCAGTGCATGTGGATGGTGAACTGAGTGAATTTTTCTGTCTGAATGTTGAATTGATACAAGGATGCATCATGTCTTCATGGTTGTTCAATCTGTATATTGATGGGGTCATAAAAGAGATACAAGATATGGCAGTGGATGTAGGAGCTGCCCTAATGAGAGAGGGCAGCGTTTGGAAATTTCCTGCTTTGTTGTTTGCAGATGATACTGTATTATTAGGTGAAGACGAAGGGGAACTGTAAGGCTTGAATGAGTCTGAGTTTGGGAGAGTGTGTAAGAAACGGAATCTAAAAGTGAATGTAGGGAAAAGTAGAGTTATGGTCTTCGAGAGAAGTAAAGTCACTGAATGCACAGTGAGGTGGGATGATGAGGAAATGGAGACTGTGAGTGCATTTAGGTACTTAGGTAGTGTGATGATTATGGATGGAAGTCTGGAAGATGAAGTGCTTGAAAGGATACAACAAGGAAGGAAGGGTGCTCGTTCTTTGGAAGCAGTGATAAGAAATAGGGGAGTGAGCATGGGAGTAAAAAAGTCGCTGCTTGATAGTATTGTGATACCAACTCTAAAGTATGGAATCTAAGCTTGGACCTTGCTGGAAGGAGGCAAGTCAAGAGTGAGAGCAGAGGAAATAAGTTATTCGAGAGGAGCATGTGGAGTTATAGGAAGAGACACACTGACAAATGACGAAGTGATGGAGAGTTGTGGTGTGGATGTGGATGTGATGGAAAGCGTTAGGAGAAATACGAGTACACTGAGGTAGTTTGGCCATATGGAAAGGATGAAAAGTGAGAGACTAACGAGGAGAGTGTGTGAGTGAAGTAGAGGGGAGGGTGGGGAGGCCGATGACTAGGTGGAGGGATGAAGTGGAGAGGTAAATGAAAGAGGGATGTGTGAGCTGGGGGGAGGGCAGGGAAATGGAAGGGGACAATGCGACATGAAGGTGGTTTGTTTGTGGCCACCCCTTACGGAATTAAGGAGTCTGGCAATAGAAAGATAGATATACAGATAGATGGAATAATAATAATAATAATAATAATAATAATAATATCCATCATCATCATCATCATCATCATCATAAATCGTGTGTTGCCACATGATGAGCGTAGGAGCCGGGGGTTAAGCAAGTTGGTCCTGCATTTAAGATTAGTGTAACCAGCCTAACTCATCCCTGAGTGGCATTACGTGAGCAATAAACCCCATCCACTCCTTTTATATAAACCTACAAGGCTTAATCCGAATGGAGCGCCTTAATTACCCACTAAACCACCAGGAACCATAGTTTGGTTATATGGTTGCCACTCAGTTACTGTAGAGTCACCCGCAGACATAAGAGGAAAGGAAGAAAAGAAAGACAGAAGAGGAAGGAAGGAAGGAAGAGAGGAAAGAACACTTACCCGAGAGGAGCACTGCATCGAGTGAGTGGATGGTGAGCGCCCCATCTACCACATAACAAGAATAATAATAATAAAAAAAATAATGATAATATTAATAGTAGTAGTAGTAGTAGTAATAATAATAATAATAATAATAATAATAATAATAATAACTCTGACAGAGAGACACACGAACAACACAGTAGAATAAATGTCCACGGTCCGCCGTCAGAACGATACAGATCCCATTCAGTACTTTATCCAGCCTGAATTCCCTTCCCTCTCTCTATATTTCCCCATAAGCGCTACATATGTTAAGAGACACCTGTACTAGCATCAGTGGTATCCTCACTTATCCATCTCTGTGCTCTCCTGACAAGTCACTGGTATGACCGCGTGGTCAGAGTACCGGGTTTGTAATACTTTATAACAGTTCAGAACCCCTGGTGTGCCAGGTAAACATGTTCTTGGAATTAATTTTGTGCTGTAGATTTTTCCCTACTTATCTACTAGACAACCGATTTTCGAGATAGAAATAAAAGACAAAAAGAAAAGTGATCTCTTAGCACGGGGACATAATATCTCATCGAGGAATAACGGACTATTAAGGTAAAATAGTTAATACAATACAAGGAGTATATATTACTGAAAGACTACAGCCAGTATGCCCATGAGCCTAGTTCGTCCTATAGCACCTTTCTTTTCCTTTTACATGTATGCTTATGTCATGTTAATAAATTTTGTACGGAATGTACGCAGACTGTGTTAATAAAGCATTGTATAAAAACACAGAAGAATAAATAAGTGGGGAAGGAAGAGATGTTAAGGAATTTACAAATAATACCGTAGGAGAATCCGACCTATAACCAGGATGGATTTATGAAGTTTGTGAAAACAGATTTGTTTGCTTTAGACACAGCATCAGTATCATCGGTATTATCATCTTTAGGGGTTTATATGATCCAGAAGCTCTAACTTCGGCAAACTTTTTAACAAAACTGGAGCACACCCATTCACGAACCATTCAAAGCTTTGCCACGGTAACTAATAAATAATAAAATTATACCATCATGTATCGAAGATGGTGACTTTAGCAAACGTATTCCCCAAGTAAATTATATTACGATGTCGTACCACAAAATGCTGTTGTTTGGATGTTACTTTTTTTTTTTTTTTTACCTCCGTCATCGAAGTAGGAGGAGGTTTTATGTTCACCTCTGTCTGTCAGGTTGTTTGTTTGTCTGTTTATCCCCAAGAGATATATATAAATAAGTTATTGATGAATTTCAACGAAATTTTGTGAATATGTGGTTCATGGGTCAAGGAGGAGCTAATGTTGGTGGAGGTCTGAGTTCGAGCCTGGGATAAAGATTTGTTTATGTTTATCCACAAGATTTTAAAAATACTAATGGATGGATTTCAATGATATTTTGTGGATTTGTTGGACATGGGCTACCAAAGTCTTTTACTTCTTCTGTGTGTGTGTGATCTGAGTTCAAGTCCCGGTTCAGGACTGTCTTTTGTTTGTTTGTCCACAATACCCCTATGAAAACTGCTGGTGCATTTCAATGAAATTTTGTATATGTATGGATTATGAGCGAAAGAGGAGTTGATTAAATCTTGGTGGTGGTCTGAGTCTATGTTATAGGCACTCTCTGAGTCTTCTTAACTTATTTTCAGTTGAGCTTGAGAATATCTTTTGTAGCCATATATCAAATAAATCTGCCTGCCGGATATGTAGTGAAGTAATCTGTGGTTTCATAAAGATCTGGAGACTTTCGCTAATCTTCTCGACACTGCGTTCGGTAAACACAAAAACATCAAGATATGCACAGGTAGGTTACCGGTAGGTTTGTCTAAATATATTCCCATAACATACACAACACACCGTACACATCCTCAGATAAACTAATACTGTAACACACACACACACACACACACACACACACACACACACACACACACACACACACACACACACCTAGAGAGAGAGAGAGAGAGAGAGATGACGATCCATCAAAGTTAAAAGTGTGTGAAAAGTAAAAGTGTGTGCGTTGACGATGGGGAGGAAAAATTCCTCTGCCGACCTCATTACAACTTTATGATGGCCTGCCACGGCGACCAACACGATTACCACCAACACTGGTATCCCTATCAGTCTCACCATTACTACTAGCACCATTACTCCCTTTATTGCAACCATTAAGCATCATTAAAACGAGCCTTACCCATACATTAATTAATTCCTAAATAATTACCACGGCCATTTACCCTTTTGTATTGATAACTTATGACTTGCTATCATCAGACGATTGAATTCAGCCCAGGAAATACATATTAAAGTGGTTGAGTCATATATATATATATATATATATATATATATATATATATATATATATATATATATATATATGATTACACTTGGTTCACAGACTACACACACCCAAAGCCACTCCAACACAACAATTACACTTACAAGCACTTCTCACCCTACATACACTCTCTACTAGACAGCCTAAGCCACTTGGTAGAGATACATTGGCTGTATCGTCCCTGCTTCGGTAGGGATACACCGGTCCTGCAGTGGACACTCAAACGGCTGATGACGATGACGACGATGATTATATATATATATATATATATATATATGGGGAGGAGCGAGGTAGGCCAAGGAGAAGGTGGAGAGATATGGTGGATGAGTGTTTGAGGAAGAGAGGTTTGGAAGTCGGTGAGGCTAGGGAACTGACAAGAGATCGAGCTGGCTGGATGAATATTGTGAGGAGAAGTGCATGATCAGGGATTTTGGCACCCCTTGTGAGCATGGCAGCGTCCGGATTGACTCAATCGGATACGTTTCTGTGAAGCTGCAGAATGTGATGAATGTTTTTTGGTGTATCCTGTAGAGCCAGGATTCCTGGGGCTTGAATGAGGAGTGAATGGAAGTGTGACCTATTTGGATTGGGCAAGTTTGTGCTGTCTGGACATTGCTACTCCTCACCCTGCCCTTGGGTGGGAAAGGAGGTCCGGATGATGATGATGATGATGATACATACATACATATATACATACATATATATATATATATATATATATATATATATATATATATATATATATATATATATATATACATATATATATATATATATATATATATATATATATATACATAAATATATATATATATATATATATATATATATATATATATATATATATATATATGTAGAGAGAGAGAGAGAGAGACTTCATTAAGCCCCTCACAAGAATAGGTTTGTTTTTGCCTGAATTAAGAAAAAAAATAATGATGAAGTGCAAGAATAAAACTGAAAAAAACGTCTTTCGACAAATGGGATTAACACCGAGTCCGTTATCACTACCATTACCATGACTATTGTTATAAATATTGAAATCATTAATCACAAGTCACATTACCTTTTCAGTTATTGACTTTGTTACGGAACAGAGAAAACTGTCCCGCAAAGTTCCAGGTTCAAAACAAAAGAGTTAGGTTAAATTACAAGTTAAAGTTTAATCCACAAACTAACAACTAAACATTCAGGACTCATAAAGATAATGTAATGGCAAAAAGGTTACATATATGGTTAACTGCAATAGCCTTTATTAACACGAAATTAGAAAATGTAAATTTATCTAAGTCAGCCCTGATAAAATGAGAAAACCGGATAATGCTCAGTGAATGCAAGATATATAATTACAGATACAAAATATCATTACTACTGGCTGACACCTAAAACACATGAATTACATAAACCTCACTAGGCCTACGAATTAACACCTTATGCTATACAGTACATGAAAAATGCAACAACACTTATTCTCAAATTACATAGCTGCTCGATGGTTGGAGACTTCCTGAGCACTCACAAAAAATAATAACTGTACAGGGGAGGACAGAGATGTGAACAAAATGAGGAGCAGATCTAAGTGGCAATTAATGCAGAGACTGAGCTCATTATATAGGGGCCGGCAGAGCTTGATACAACTTGTAAGAAGGATGCTCAAATGAAGCCATAGGGGACAAAGAGTTGACAATCCTGCTCTGAACAAAAGAAAGAACGACTTACTCTACGATAAGGGTAGAAGGGGGGAGTGAGGTAGAACACGCTCGTGATCAAACATGCAGCATACTATACGTTAGAATTATACAAAGGATGATGAAATCATAGGCTATGTAACACCTCCCCACAAAGAAAAATAAATTTACAAAGGAAATTTCTTATTACTCTAAAACAATCTGTCTAAAATCTAGATAAGCAATCTGCAATAACATTTTCTTTCCCCTTGATATATTGTATGTCTAATGAATACTCCTGAAGAAGTAGACTCCATCTGGTCAATCTCTGATTTTTATCTTTAAACTTACTTAGGAATTTCAGTGGGTTATGATCGGTATAAATGACTATGGGGTCAAAACCAGAACACAAATAAAATGAAATATGCTGTAAACCCAAAATCAAAGCCAAAAGCTCTTTCTCAATAGTTGAGTAGTTCTTTTGAGGTGGAGTGAACTTCTTACTGTAATAAGATACAGGGTGTTCAATACCCTGATCATCCTCTTGCAGCAAAACAGCCCCAGCTCCTGTATCACTTGCGTCAACAGCCATCTTAAAAGGCTTAGCAAAATTTGGAGTAGCGAGCACTGGCTGACTTAATAGGATATCTTTAAGTTTGCTGAAAGAGGATTCACAGTTATCGGTCCAGACAAATTTAACTCCCTTTTTTAGTAGGTCTGTAAGTGGTGATACAAGAATTGAAAAGTTAAGAACAAATCTCCTGTAATAACCTACCATTCCCAAAAATCTTTGGAGCTCTTTCCTAGTTTTAGGTCTGGGAAGATCACTTATAACCTGAACCTTAGCTCCTGGTGGTGCAACGTGTCCATCACCAATTACGTACCCAAGGTACTGAACTTTAGCTTGACCAAACTCATACTTTGATAGATTAGCTACAAGATTAGCCTGAACCAAACGCTCAAGAAATTTACTGACATGGCATAGGTGATCTTTCCAGTTGTCACCAAAGATTAATACATCATCAATATAAACAACACACCCTGCCAAACCCTCTGTTACAACATTCATGAGCTTCTGAAAAGTGGCTGGTGCATTCTTCATACCATATGGCATTACAGAACATACAAAAGTCTTTCCTAGTGTTACAAAACATGAGATCTCCCTAGCACGTTCAGTCATAGGTACTTGCCAGTATCCCTTTAACAAATCAAACTTACTTATGTACCTAGCCTTTCCGATATTGTCTATGCAATCTTTCACGCGAGGGAGAGGGTAAGTGTCTGTTTTGGTTATCTGATTAACACGTCTGTAGTCGATGCAAAGCCGCTGTGACTCACCTGGCTTAGGGACTAGAGTGACAGGAGAACTCCACTCGCTCTGACAGGGCTCAATCATCTTGTGGTCCAACAGGTAGCCAAGCTCCTTCTGGATGAGAGGAACCTTCACTGGGTTCACACGGTATGGAGGCAATTTAATTGGCTTTGCGTCTCCAACATCGACATCATGCATCAACACAGTGGTTCTTCCTGGAGTGACACGGAACACTTGCGGGTACTCCTGCAGTAATGCCGAAAACTCCTGCCTTTCCTCGGGAGGTAGATGAGAAAGCTTAGTCTGGAGATCATTCATGATATCAGGATTCTTCCCCAAACTATCACTCAGGCTCATGCTGCATGGGAGAACTTCACTTGCAGACTCGGATGGAACAGCTACAGTGCAGACTGGGTTATTTTCGTCCTGCCTGTGATATAACTTTTGCATGTTGATGTGACAAAGTTGCTTGTTCTTTCTACGATCTGGTGTGGCGATGACATAGTTGACATCACTGAGTTTCTTCTCCACGAAATAAGGACCACTAAACTTGGCTTGAAGAAGTTGCCTATGCACTGGTAGCAGAATCAAAACCTGATCTCCAGGCTGAAAGTGGCGTAACCTGGACTTCTTATCATACCAAGTCTTCATCTTCTGAGCAGCTCCTAAATTCTCTCTCGCCAGCTGTAAAGCAGTGGACAGCCGTTCTTTGAACTTCATCACATACTCCAGCAGGTTGACGTCATCTTCCTCCGACAGCCAGCATTCCTTGAGTAGCTTAAGGGGTCCTCTTACTTCATCGCCAAACAATAGTTCAAAAGGTGAGAAGCCCAGTGATTCATTTGGAGATTCTCTTGCAGCAAATACAACAAATGGAAGACCTTTATCCCAGTCTTTCTGATGTTCCAAACAGTATTTCTTGAGCATCGATTTGAGTGTTTGATGATATCTCTCCAACGCTCCTTGGGTCTGGGGATGGTAAGCTGAAGACGTGATCTGGGTGATGCCCAACTCTTTCAGAGACTGCTTGAAAACATTTGACATGAAATTACTTCCCCGGTCTGACTGTACCTCCTTGGGCAGACCAAACTTTGTGAAGAATCCTAGCATTTCCTTAACCACGTTCTTTGCTGAGATATTTCTAACTGGAATGGCTTCTGGATAACGAGTAGCCATATTAGTCAGGGTCAACACATAAGAAAATCCTAAAGAAGTCTTAGGAAGAGGGCCCACAATATCCACCAACACACGTGTGAATGGCGTCTCAAAAGGAGGAATGGGAACTAGAGGTGCAACCTTTTCGGTCTGATTACACTTCCCCACAACTTGACAGGTGTGACAAGACTTACAATACCAGGAAACATCCCTGAAGATACCTAGCCATTAGAAGTGTTCCAAAATGCGTGCCACAGTCTTCCTCACTCCAAGGTGTCCTGCCAAACTGGAATCATGAGCCACTCTAATGATATCCTGCCTACAAACACGAGGGATGACAACTTGATGTACAACCTCCCATTCATAGTCGGCTGATGCTGTTGGGGGTCTCCACTTCCTCATAAGTACTCCTGACTTTATATAATAACAAGTAGAAGCACCGGCTGACTCTTCCTCACTGCAAGCAGAGTTAGATAGACCTTTCAACTCAGGGTCAGCAACCTGCAACTCAACCAACTCTTGACGAGACAAATTATCAACACTACGGGGTACTGCCTCATCTGGTGAGTGGTCCAAATTAGCAAGAAAAGTGTCAGCTAGGATAACATCATCATCATCATTATCCTCTAAGTCACCAGTAACTTTAGACTTAGCCCTATTGACAGCACATGCAGGGAACACATCAGGGACATCACAATCCTGGGTCGCAGCCACTGGCTCACTAGACAACTGAGGAGCTGGACACACTTGACTTCCACCAATATCATTTCCAAGTAAGAAAGTTACACCTGACATTGGGAGTGTCTCAACCAACCCAACCATAACGGAACCATTAACAAAACCAGACTCTAAATTCACTCTGCACAGAGGGACAGAGAAGTAATTATTCCCTACACCTTGTAAGATTACAGTTTCATCAGAGGAATTAACATTAGAGCCTAGAACACTGGTCAGCATAAGGGATTGGCAAGCACCTGTATCACGATATATTTTAACTGAATTCCTGTCATTACTGTCCAGAGGACTGACAAAACCATCAGACAGGAAATTAGCACATGAACTCTTCAGAGTGTCACCCACGTTACTGCTGAAAAGAGGAGCTTCATCATGAGAATTTAATTTACCCCTCAAAGCAGGTTCAGTTAACTCAGTTAAAGAATTCTGGGAACTCTCAAGGGTGGACACTAGACCAATTGACTGAATATTTAAAGACTCCCTTTTGTTCACATCACGCTGTCTCCTGAAACATTTCTCCGTAGTATGACCAAGCTTACTACAATAAGTACATTTATTTTTCTGAAATCTAGAGGTGAAGCTGGTATTTACTTCCTGAGAAACATCATCTTTATTCTCTTTCCTGTTACCTGTACTCTGAGTAGAGGCAACGTACTTACTCTCAGCTTTCCTTTTTTCTCTAGAATATCTCTTGTGAGTGAGAACATATTCATCAGCTAAAACTGCAGCATCAGACAAATTATCTATTCTTCTCTCATCAAGATATAGGCTTACATCATTATTAATACACCTTTTGAAGTCCTCCAGGAAAATCATCTGCTTAAATTTACCAAAATCAGAATCCACATTCTTAGAATTTAACCACTGCTCTAACAGATCTTCTTTGATTTTTGCATACTCAACATGGGATTGCTTATCTTGCTTATAAGTTGTCCTTAATTTTACTCTATAGGCTTCAGGAACAAGCTCATAGGCCTTAAGAATCAAGCTCTTAACTACATCATAATTATCTGATTGATCCTGAGGCAAAGATGCATAAGTTACTTGAGCTTTACCGGTGAGAACACTCTGTAGGAGTACTGGCCAATACTTTTTGGGCCAATTAAAACCTGTAGCTACCCTCTCAAACAACTGAAAATACTTTGTTAAATCAGATTCATTAAAAGGAGGGACAAGTTTAACATTTTTAGCCACATCAAAATCATCAGAGCCAGATGATCCAGTTCCACCTTGTTTCATGCGATACTCATGGTCTGCCTGAATCCTAGCTAGTTCAATTTGTGCCTGAGCCTGTACCTGTGCCTTCTGAATACGAGCTTGAGATTCAGCTTCCTTAGCATTTGCCTGAAATTCAGCCTCCTTAGCACGAGCCACCTGCAGGGCTAGCTGTAACTTAGCTAATTCAATCTGCGTTTGCTCATTTGGAGGAGTTACATTAAACAAGCTTTCATTAATCATGTCAACAATTTGATCTTTAGAATGATGAGAGCGAACAACAATTCCCAATTGTTGAGCAACAAGCTTAAGTTCATTCTTTGTTCTGTTTCTACATCACACACTGTTTGCACATTTGACAAAAAATCTTTGGCTTCATCAGGAGTAGTAATAGTAGATATCATGAATAAATCACAGTCACAAAATATCAAGCAATATCCTTATGATAATATCCTGAATATCCTGATAAGAGGTCGCCAAATTTATGTTACGGAACAGAGAAAACTGTCCCGCAAAGTTCCAGGTTCAAAACAAAAGAGTTAGGTAAAATTACAAGTTAAAGTTTAATCCACAAACTAACAACTAAACATTCAGGACTCATAAGGATAATGTAATGGCAAAAAGGTTACATATATGGTTAACTGCAATAGCCTTTATTAACACGAAATTAGAAAATGTAAATTTATCTAAGTCAGCCCTGATAAAATGAGAAAACCGGATAATGCTCAGTGAATGCAAGATATATAATTACAGATACAAAATATCATTACTTCTGGCTGACACCTAAAACACATGAATTACAAAAACCTCACTAGGCCTACGAATTAACACCTTATGCTATACAGTACAAGAAAAATGCAACAACACTTATACTCAAATTACACAGCAGCTAGATGGTTGGAGACTTCCTGAGCACTCACAAAAAATAATAACTGTACAGGGGAGGACAGAGATGTGAACAAAATGAGGAGTAGATCTAAGTGGCAATTAATGCAGAGACTGAGCTCATTATATAGGGGCCGGCAGAGCTTGATACAACTCGTAAGAAGGACGCGCAAATGAAGCCATAGGGGACAAAGAGTTGACAATCCTGCTCTGAACAACAGAAAGAACGACTTACTCTACGATAAGGGTAGAAGGGGGGAGTGAGGTAGAACACGCTCGTGATCAAACATTCAGCGTACTGTGCGTTAGAATTACACAAAGGATGATGAGATCATAGGCTATGTAACAACTTCTACACCATTACGACTGCAGTTACTACATTCACCATTACAGTCTTCATTAGTTTCACTGATGCTATCATTAGTATTATCATTAATACAAACATTGTAATCAATAGTATTATCATAATTCCACTCACGCTCTGTCACTTCCCAGCTACCCGGACTGTTACTGCCACCATTATTACCAGCAGTACCACACTATTACATTCAATGTCAGCACCATTACTTCCACTACCAGCACCATACCTTCCACAATCAACATCATTATCAAAAATACCATCACCATTACTTCCACTGTCAACACTATTACCACAAGTACCATCATCATTATATCCACCAAACAAGATTACCACCAGTACCATCACCATTATTTCTACTCTTAACACAATACAGCCACTGTCAACATATTACCACAAATACCATCATTATTACTTTCACTGTCAACACAGTTACTTCCACTACCAACACCATAACCACCATTACTATCACCATTGCTTTCACAATAAACACCATTGCTTCCACTTCCAACACCATAACTTTCATTGTTAATATTATTATTACCCTTATTATTATCTCCAACTTTCATAATTACCCCACTATTACATTACAGTATTACCCTTATTATTACCACAACCTTCGACCATTACGCCACTGTTACATTATTACCCTTATTATTACCTCAGACTTCCCATTAACGCACTGTTACATTATTACTCTTATTATTACCACAAACTTCCACCATTACGCCACTGTTACATTACCACTCATATTATTACCACAAACTCCCACCATTACCCTACTGTTGCGATAACTACAAGCATTTTCCTCAATACTGCGAGACACTACCAACCCCAATACACACAGTACCAGTAGCTTATATTATCACGGATTTACGTTGATACCCGTATGTCTACCAACACCATAACCAACATCAAATCACTGCCGATATTACTAACACTGTTATCAACACAGTAACGTATATCCACTTTCCATCATTACCACCATCATGAAGCGGTAGGTAATGGCGAGTATCATCCACTCACTTGATGTATAGGTAGTGCTGCCTACTTCTTCCTTCACCTTTATCATTCTTTAGTTGTGTCTGCCTTCCCCTCTACCTACTTGTCCCTGTCTTTCCTGTCATTATTTATTACTCTTCTCTTCATTTCAGCTAATTCTACACTGAGTGACAAGTACAATGGTTTCCTACAACCCATGAAACCATTAACAACACTGTGTGGTAAGCATATAACCAAATAACGGAGCCTGCTATGGTGTCCATATTAACTAGATGGAGTAGCACATGCGGCGTCCATCCAGCACCTCTCAGCCATGGGGCACTGTCATTCAAATGGAAAATCGGGTCACTACATGGGAGAGCCCTGCAGGGGCGTTTCCTTCCCTGTGGTTGGTGGGTCTGTTTGGCGCTACAAACTGGGGATGACCTCTAACCACCATCACCATTAACAACACTATTACCACCAATATTACCACCTCTACCAGCAGTATAACCACTATTGCCTGTGAAAAGGTATGACAAGCAATCCAAGAAAAATGTCGACTTCCCCTTTCCCAATGTGATCAAGGAGTACAATGGGAAGATGGGGGACAATATATATGTATATATATATATATATATATGTATATATATATATATATAATATATATATGTATATGTATATATATATATAATATATAAATATATAATATGTATATATATATACATATATATATATGCATATACACACATATATATATATTGTTACGCTGTTCGCCTTTCCGTTCCCACGGATGCAGCCGTTACAGCTGGGCTAGGGGATTATGCAGTATGTATCCGTGTCATTCGCGGAGTTTACATTAGCGAGTGTTACAAGTTCTTTTGTTTCTTTCGTTCCTGCCACTGAGGGCAATTTTATTTAATACCATGCTGAGAATGCATTTGATTATTTTGATTGTCTTGTGTGAGCTACCAGTATATTTAATGATGTTTTGCTTGCATTAGAAGTACCAGTTTATTGTAGAGAGAGAGAGGGGCACGAATATAAGTTCTTATTAATTAATTTGATTATGCGTTCGCGCCTGGCCGTGCGCGAGCCTTGATCAGAGGCAGTATCTTCCCAGCCAGCTTTAGTATCGGGTGTTTGTACACTCTCGCTCTCTCCCCAGTTATTTTTATGCCGAGCTGGCGTTTTCATTTAAGTTTATTTTTATTCTTTTTGTTGCTGACTGAGGGAAGTAGATATTTTATTTGTTTTTGTGACCTTGTTGTCTTTGGAGGGCCAGTCTGGCTCACCGTAGTCCTCTCGCTGCCTTAATTAACGTTCCCCAACACACGTACATACACACACACCCCTAACCCCTACACAGTTCAATCCCATCTACTTGCACAAGGCTAGTGAGAACTATCGTGAGCCGTTAACTGCGTTCCCCCTTGGACACGGGTTAAGTTGAAAGTCGTCACCACCGGAAGTAAGTGGGAGGTGTTCCTGTATACTGTCTCGGGCGGTATTACTTCCGGTAGTGACGATAGTAGGCTAGATCTATAGGTAGGCTGTTCCGTTTTATTATCAAAGTACAGAGGGTTGCGTTCTTAAGTAAGTACCTTTCCGTTGCGCAGTTTTTCTCTAGTTTGCGGAGTGTCAGTGCCGGGGTCTGCGTTATTTTTGCAACGCAGTGGAGGCCGATCATCTAAGGCTGACTTGTTGTCTTTTTTTGTAATAGCCCCGGGCTGGCGCCACCGTAACAGTGGCGACCTCGCCAGGATATCCTAACAGTGCCTCTCTTGCTAGGATATCGTTACCTTGGCGTTCTCTGTGCTTTGAGGTGAAGTTGATGTGTTTGTAGTTTCTCAGTCAGCATTAGTATTTCATTATTGAGTACTGCCATTGATTTGTCGCCATGGAGTCACGCGTGTCTACACCAGATCGCGTACGTGCTGAGTCACCTGTGGATATGGAACAACGAGAGGCACATAGCAAAGGTACTCTCCGTGTGAGCCCTGAGTTTGACTATGGTGCTGAGTTGCCTCGTTTCGCTACCCCACTATTACCATCTATGATGCCGCCGAGCCAGTTTAGAGCAGTTCCCCCGGGTATGTCTGGTGCTTTCCCTGGAGCTGTTCATTCCACTCCCATATACCCTGGAGTCTTGTCACCGGAGGCTCAGTTGCAGTTGGAGTTAAAAAAGATGGAGATGCAGCGTGCAAAAGAAGAGAGGGAGATGGAGATGCAGCGTGCAAGAGAGGAGATGGAGTTGCAGCGTGAAAAAATGCGATTTGAGCTGGAGAAGACTCGCTTGGAGGTGACTGCCAATAGACCAACTTCAGATACCCAAACCTCAGGCCGTGCAGAGGATAGGGAGAGTTGGTTCTCAAGGAGTCTAAAATTAGTGCCAGCATTTGATGAGTTGCAGGTGACAGAATGGTTTGTCAGGTTTGAGAAGAAGGCTAGGGAGTTTGAGTGGCCCAGGCAGCGCTGGGTGGGGTTGGTATCTAATGTGCTGAAGGGAAAAGCTTTGGAAGTGTATAATAGGTTGAGCCCTGAGGATGTAGATGATTATGATGAATTTAAAACAGCCATCCTGAAGGCATATGAACTTAGACCAGAGGCTTATCGGTTGTTGTTCCGTGGTGCTCGGAAAAGGCCTGCTGACACCTATATGGCCTACGCCAGGTATCTGGAGGAGAGGTTAGACGAGTGGTTGCTGAGTGAGAGCGCCACTTCGTATAACGAGGTGCGTGAACTGCTTTTGATGGAACATTTTACCAACATGGCTGACAAAGAAATTGGTGTTAAAATTAGGGAGAAGAGATTTAAGACCATGAAGGAAGCAGCGACGTGGGCTGATGACCGGGTGTTTGCCTTGCGGAGTATGGGGGTCAAGTATGCTAATTTTCAGTATTCCAGGGAGAGGACTGTGAGTGGCCCTGCCTGGGATAAATCTCCCGTGAATCAGTCCAAGGGAAGTTCAGAGGAGAAAAAGAATTCAGGGAGAAAGAGCCCTGTATCCAGTTCGAAGCTACTTTGTTACTTTTGCAAACAGAGTGGGCACATCGAGCCTAACTGTCCTAAGTGGAAGGCCTCCCAAAATGCCAAACCAGTGGCACTAGTTATAGGTTCGAGTCAGGTGAACGAGAGGAGTTGGGAGAGTGGTAACGGTGAGGGAGAAGTCTGTGGAAAGCTGGAGTGTAGCCGGCTGTGCTCGCTGCCAGCTCAGGCTGAAAAGGTTACCCAACATGCTACGCCACCTCCGGATGAACTGGCTCAGAAATCGTCCCTAGACTGGTGTAAACCTTTTATATGTCACGGCACAGTGAAAATTCATGGGATCAGTTATCCAGTTACTGTGGCTCGTGATACCTGTGCACAACAGTCTGTGTGCAGAAACGTGACTGGAGGGCCTGTAAACTCAGGGAAGTATGTGCTGTGTAGAGGCATGAACTCAGATGAATACTATGATTATGTTCATGTGGAACTCGATTGCCCCATTGTTCAGGCTGCAGCTCAAGTAGCTGTTGCTGATGTAATGCCAGTAGAGGGGATTGATTTTCTGCTGGGGAACGACCTGGCTGGGGAGAAAGTATTTCCATCTCTTCCCCCACCAGTTGTTGTGGCAGAGAAGTGTTTTGACGCCCCAGAAATTGGTATTGAAGTTGATGCAGAAGTGGAAGCCATGTTCCCGGTCTGTGCAATTACAAGATCTATGGCACAGGTTGCAGCCCGGGAGGAAGAACTGGTGAAGTCACAGGTTCTTGGGGTCGACTGTGGTGAGGCAGGGCCACCAATGGAGGAACCTAGTGAGCAGAGTGTTGCTGTAGTGGGTGAGGAGAGTGGGAATGCGTGCATGGGCGCCGCCCACTTCCCACTCAGGACACTAGAGGTGGTGTTGAGTGTGTCTGTGTGGAGACTGAACCCAGCCCATCGACTGAATTAGGAGAATTTCAGGACGCTGGGGTCGACTGTGGGGATGCAGGACCACCGTCAAACGCGCCTGAGGAACAGAGTGTCACTGTTGAGGGTAGAGGTGATGATGATGTCAGTGTGGAGTCTGACATTCCTCCCCCTGTCGAGTGTACTAGAGGTGACGCTGAGATTGATCGCCCTTCGCAATCCAGTGTCCCGACCAGTCCCTTATCTCAGTCCTCAGTAGAGCTGGCGGGTGTTGGGCCGGCAGAATTGAGGGTGAAGCAACAGGAGGATGTAACATTAAAGCCCTTGTTTGCTCGAGTAGGGGAAGAAAGAAGTATGGAGTGTGGTAAGGAGGAGTTCCTGATTAAAGACAATGTTTTACATCGCCGATGGACGCCCACTGGCGCCACGGTGGATGGAGGAGTGGGTGAGTTAGTGCAGGTGGTGGTGCCTGTGCAGTATAGGGTGCCGTTAATACAGTTAGCACATGAGGGACCTTTAGCAGGTCACTTGGGAAACAGAAAGACAGTGCAGCGCTTAAGATATAACTTTTGGTGGCCAAGTATGCCGGGACAAGTTGCTGCGTACATCAAGGGCTGTCACACGTGTCAGATAGTGGGCAAGCCTAATCAAGTTCTTCCTGTGGCCCCTTTGACTCCCATTCCTGCAGTTGAACCTCCGTTTACCCGGGTAATCATTGATATCGTGGGTCCTTTACCTCCTACTTCTGCTGGAAACAAGTATTTGTTAACCATAATGGATGTTACAACGCGATACCCAGAGGCTATACCAATCAGAAGCATGCAGGCGAAGTCAGTAGTCAAGCAACTTATCCTGTTCTTTACTCATTTTGGCCTGCCCAAGGAGTTGCAGTCAGACCGTGGAGTGAATTTTACATCTAATTTGTTTAAGCAGACAATGACAGAGTTGGGCATCAAACACATTTTGTCCAGTGCCTACCATCCGCAGTCACAAGGTGCCCTGGAGAGGCATCATCAGACCTTAAAGACAATGCTGCGCACCTTCTGCTATGATAGTGGAAAGGATTGGGACTTAGCGGTACCCTTTGTTATGTTTGCAGTGAGAGAGGTACCAACTGAGTCGTTAGGGTTTTCACCCAATGAGTTAGTGTTTGGGCACAGAGTTCGTGGTCCCTTGGATGTGGTGCGAGAGGCCTGGAGTAACAACAAATCTGGCAACCAGGAATCCCTGCTTGACTATGTCTGCCGCACTCGGGAGAGACTGCATTGCGCTTTAGAGCTTGCCCGTGACCATCTAATCGGGGCTCAAGCGAAAATGAAGGCTCATTACGATAAGAAGGTCAGAAGTCGTGAGTTTAAGCAAGGAGATGAAGTTTTGGCACTGCTGCCCATGCAAGGAAAACCTCTGGCGGCTAGATTCAGTGGTCCTTATATTGTGAAGAAGAGAGTTGGGGAACTTGATTATCTAATTGTTACCCCAGATAGGCGGAAGAGTACTCAGTTGTGCCACATTAATATGTTGAAGCCATACTACCGCCCAGTTGATTCTCATTGTGGGATGACTGCTGATGTCTCTCACCTGGGATGTGAAGGACGGGGAAGGGAGGACGTGGCATCAAGGGAACGTGCTGTGGAGGGAGCTGTTGGTGCCGGTGATGTGAGTAGTGGACCAGGGTTACAGCCACAGTCCCTGGAAGGTGACTTTGGAGTGGACGTTGAGGGAACCAGGGATAAGAGCGCTCCTGTAGTTTTGGCGGTTGGTAGTGAGTTGGAGGAGCAGGAGGAAGTGCTTAGTCGTGGTGAGATGTTACCAGCTGACCTATGGGAGGGCAATGGTTATGCAGCTCTGGTAGAGAAATTGCGACACCTTGAGCCAGTAAAGCGAGAAGAGCTGTGCAACAGATTATGGAAACATCCGAAAGTTTTTGGAGATTCACCGGGATTGACAACTTGGGCTACTCATGACATTGACGTTGGGGATAGTAAGCCTGTAAAATTAGCTCCTTACCGCATCAACCCTATCAGACAGAAAGCTCTCGATAATGAGATCAAGTATATGTTGGACCATGGATTGATCAAGAGGAGTTTCAGTGAGTGGAGTTCACCAGTTACCTTGCAGCCGAAGCCAGATGGGAAGGTTAGGTTGTGTGTGGACTTCCGGAAGGTTAACTCACTGTCTAAGACCGATGCTTATCCCTTGCCTCGGGTCGATGACTCCGTGGACAAGGTGGGAAATGCCACTTATATCACCAAACTTGACTTAGTAAAAGGATACTGGCAGGTCCCGCTGATGGAACGGGCTAAACAAGTGGCTAGCTTTGTTGTCAGTGGTGCAGTATATCAGTGCCAGGTGATGCCTTATGGATTGAAGAATGCTCCAGCCACTTTCCAGAGGCTTATGGATAAAGTGGTGGATGGCATACCCAATTGTGTCGTTTACATCGATGATGTCATTGTGTATGACACCAAGTGGGAGGAGCACCTTGATCATGTGGAAATGCTCATTAAGCGGTTGGAGGAAGCTGGCTTAGTAGTCAACTTAGACAAGTGCGAGTTCGTACGTACTAAGGTCCAGTACCTTGGATTTGTTGTGGGACATGGGCAAGTGGCTCCACCTCGGGCTAAGGTGGATGCCATTTCCAACTTTGCAGCACCCCAGTGTCGCCGTGCCCTCCAGCGATTTTTGGGCATGATCGGCTATTACCGAAGATTCATTGGGAATTACTCCACAGTGCTTGCCCCTCTTACTGACATTGCGCAAGGATAAGAAGTGGCAGTGGACAGCCGAGTGTGAGCAAGCTTTTATTACGGTTAAGTCTCTGCTGTGCCACCACCCTATATTGCGTGCACCAGATTTTGACAAACCTTTTGTGCTGGCAGTTGATGCTAGCCGAGTAGGGGTAGGAGCAGTGTTGATGCAGCCAGATGAGGGCCAGGTTGAACATCCCATATCATACTTCTCAAAGAAGTTTAATAGAGCCCAGAAGAACTATTCCGTCATAGAGCAGGAGTTATTAGCGATTATCCTGGCCCTGCAACACTTTGCTGTCTACCTGCCCCCTTTTGGCCCTGTGATCAAGATTTATTCAGACCATCATCCCCTGCAGTTTTTGAACAAGTTTAAATTTAAGAACCAGCGTTTGACCCGCTGGAGTTTGCTTTTGCAAGAGTACAATTTAGAAGTTAGGCATATTAAGGGGATTGATAACGTAATTGCTGATTGTTTATCCAGGGAGGGGTCAGGGTCTTGATTCGAAAATTTTGATCCAGGGCTCAAAATTTTCCCTTGGGAAGGGCGTGTTACGTTGTCCGCCTTTCCGTTCCCACGGATGCAGCCGTTACAGCTGGGCTAGGGGATTATGCAGTATGTATCCGTGTCATTCGCGGAGTTTACATTAGCGAGTGTTACAAGTTCTTTTGTTTCTTTCGTTCCTGCCACTGAGGGCAATTTTATTTAATACCATGCTGAGAATGCATTTGATTATTTTGATTGTCTTGTGTGAGCTACCAGTATATTTAATGATGTTTTGCTTGCATTAGAAGTACCAGTTTATTGTAGAGAGAGAGAGGGGCACGAATATAAGTTCTTATTAATTAATTTGATTATGCGTTCGCGCTTGGCCGTGCGCGAGCCTTGATCAGAGGCAGTATCTTCCCAGCCAGCTTTAGTATCGGGTGTTTGTACACTCTTGCTCTCTCCCCAGTTATTTTTATGCCGAGCTGGCGTTTTCATTTAAGTTTATTTTTATTCTTTTTGTTGCTGACTGAGGGAAGTAGATATTTTATTTGTTTTTGTGACCTTGTTGTCTTTGGAGGGCCAGTCTGGCTCACCGTAGTCCTCTCGCTGCCTTAATTAACGTTCCCCAACACACGTACATACACACACACCCCTAACCCCTACACAGTTCAATCCCATCTACTTGCACAAGGCTAGTGAGAACTATCGTGAGCCGTTAACTGCGTTCCCCCTTGGACACGGGTTAAGTTGAAAGTCGTCACCACCGGAAGTAAGTGGGAGGTGTTCCTGTATACTGTCTCGGGCGGTATTACTTCCGGTAGTGACGATGGTAGGCTAGATCTATAGGTAGGCTGTTCCGTTTTATTATCAAAGTACAGAGGGTTGCGTTCTTAAGTAAGTACCTTTCCGTTGCGCAGTTTTTCTCTAGTTTGCGGAGTGTCAGTGCCGGGGTCTGCGTTATTTTTGCAACGCAGTGGAGGCCGATCATCTAAGGCTGACTTGTTGTCTTTTTTGTAATAGCCCCGGGCTGGCGCCACCTTAAAAATATATATATATATATATATATATATATATATATATATATATATATATATATCATCATCATCATCAGCCATTACAAGTCCACTGCTGAACAAAGGCCTCCCCCAACCTTCTCCACGAATTCCTTGACTGAGCCAATCTTTGCCACGTTTTCCCTGCAAATTTCTCTATCTCATCTCTCCACCTCTTTGTATTTCGCTATCATTATCTTTCGTTAATTTTAGTATTTGTCCCAGGTAATTGTACTCCTCAACTTCTTCAAGAATTTCTCCACTTATTCTTATGACGCTCTTTGGTGTTTGAGGATTAAACATTACTTTAGTTTTACTCCGCTTCATCTTTAGCCCTACTTTGAGACTTTCTCTGTTCAGGTCATTTAACATTTCTTGCAATGTCTCTGCTTTTTCTGAGATTAGGACAATGTCATCTGCAAATCTTAAATGGTTTAGCTTTTCTCCATCTATGTTTACTCCTTTGTTTTCCCAGTCTAGCTTTCTGAAAATACTTTCTAGGCATGCTGTAAATAACTTTGGTGAAATTGTATCTCCCTGACGCACGCCCTTCTCAATCTTAATTTTTTCTGAGTCCTTATGTAATTTAACTGTAGCAGTTCCCTCTTTATATATGTTTTCGAGCAGTTTTACAATGCTCTCATTCACTCCTTGTTCTCGCAATGAATTTATAATTGCTATGTGCTCCACTGAGTCGAAAGCCTTTTCGTAATCAACAAAACCTAAGCACAGTGGTTTATTATATTCTGTAGTTTTCTCAATTAGCTGATTCATGGTGTGCAGATGACCAGTAGTCGAGTACCCGCTTCGGAATCCTGCCTGTTCACGAGGTTGGTTTTCCTCCAATTTTGTAGCTATTCTGTTTGTAAGTACTTTAGTGAAAAGTTTGTAAATGACTGATAGCAAGCTAATGGATCTATAGTTACTGAGGTCTTTTGAGTCGCCTTTTTTATAAAGTAGAATAACAATTGCATTACACCAAGTTTTGGGAATATTCTTCTGTTTTATACATTGAGTAAATAAGTGAGCAAGCCTATTTTGTACTTCTCCTCCTGCATCCAATAGTAAATCTGCTGCTATTCCATCTTCTCCCGGAGCCTTCCCCCTTTTCATATTTTTAAGAGAAATATTTACTTCGTCTGGTGTTGCCTCAAGTATTTCACTTGTGTCAACAGAAAAGTTAGCTATTGGTACTACTGTCTTTGATGCATACAGTTCCTTGTAAAATTCTTCAACTCCTTTCAGCATCATATCTCTGCATTTAATGGCTTCACCGTTTTTGTCTTTTAGTGATGTAATTTGTTGCTTTCCAAGTGCCATTTTATTTCGGACCTGTTTCAGACTTTTTCCTTTTTTGATGGTTTCTTTGATCTGATCCATGTTTCTCTTTCTTTTTTCTTCTCTTTGTCTTTTGTTGATAAGCTTGTTTAATTCCGCTCGTTCTATTTCATCTTTCTTTGTCTTAATTTCATTACCTTTCTTTTTTTCATAAGCTCAAGTGTCTTCTCTGAATACTTCCCGGCTTTGGTTGTATTAGGTTTTCCTACTACCTCCGCTGATTCTTTTAGCACTTTTGTTAGTTTGTCATTCAACTCATCAATGTCACATTCAGCATTACTGAGAGCCTGAAATCTGTTCCTTATTTCCAACTGAAAAGCTGCTTTGTTTTCGCTGATTTTCATGGGGCATATCTTTTTGTCTTAAATCATCTTCTTTCTTTCACTTTTGAAATTGAATTTTGCTGTGCAACCCACCATTCTATGGTCACTTCCAATATTTACTTTGTTGACAACCGTGACATTTGTGACTGTTATTCTTATTTGCTATAATGAAGTCGATTTCATTCTTTGTTTCTCCCTTTGGGCTTCTCCAGGTCCACTTTCTCCCTATTCTTTTGTGAAAGAATGTGTTCATTATTCTCATGTTAAACATTTCTGCAAAGTTTACCAACATTTCTCCTCTTTCATTCCTTTCTCCCACTCCAAATTTTCCCATACATGCTTCTCCATTTTTTGATTTTCCAACTTTTGCATTGAAGTCTCCCATGAGTATAGTATACGTGGTCTTTTCTTCTTCCATAATGTGGGAGATGTCATCATAGAATATTTCAATTTCTTCATCTGAGCTCTGAGAAGTTGGTGCATATACTTGTATCACTTTCAGGGTATATTTTTTGCACAGTCTAATTACAACCACTGCTGCTCTGTCAGATGCACTGCTGAATTTAACAATGTTGTCTGCAAGATTTCTGTTAATTAGGAATCCTACACCACTAACTCTTTCATTTTCCCTTCCTCTGTGGTAAAATAGGTGGCCACTGTCATTTAGCTGAATTACTTTTTCTTCTTTTCTGTGGGTCTCACTCAAACCTACAATACCCCAACTAATATTTTCCAGTTCAGCTATTAAATTATCAAGTTTGTAATCTTCAGCGAGGCTTCTTACATTGTATGCATAGATCTTCATGGACTTAGGAGTGTTTAATATCCCAGTCTCTATCGTATCAACACAGTGCTTACTCACTTTCGGTGGCACACTGCCCATAAGCACAGGAGGCAGTGCGGTTGGAACTTTAATAGACGATGATCCAACAGGAACGCTTGTCAAATTCTTTCCAATATAACTCATGTTTGGTTGGGAGGATTGTGGCAAATAATCTCACCTCCCTGCAACATAGTTTCTGGTGAGATATAATTTTTTCTGCCATCTTATTCGTTATATTCGGTGGAGCCCTATATGTCTACAGGGGATCCCATGGTCCGCGCCATCTAGGACGGAACCTTGTATGTCTACAAGGCCTTCCCCTATCCACCACCCTGGGATGTGCCAGGTAGCAGTGGGATCCTGCCCCTTGCTTATATATACATACATACATATATATATATATATATATATATATATATATATATATATATATATCTGTCTCTATATTTATCTATATATCTATCTATATAGATAGATAGATAGATAGATAGATAGATAAATAGATAGACAAATATATAGGTGTGTCTGAGTATATGTATATACAGTATACTGGTAGGCTATAAAATGAAGTCAAGCTCTGCATATGTGTCTATCTGTGCATGAAAATTAATAGATATGGACATAATTCTTTTTGCATTTGGTTAGGGGAAATCAAGGAAATTTCAGAAAAATTTTATTGATTCCGTGTTGAGCAACGGTGCGAAACTATCGGAAATTGGAGTCCCGGGGGGAGGGAACCATAATTGCCCCCACCCACCCCTCTCCCGGAGACAAGTCAGCGAGATGCCTGGAACCACTGTCTGACTCCTTTTTCTTCATTTCTGCAACAATCGTGGCATTTCCTCTAACTTTCTGTCGAACACCACCTCTCCTCCTCTAAACCTCACCTTCTCTTCCTGCCAGAGACTCAGCTGTCTGAGTTAACTGACAGCAAACCCTTTTCTGTTTCCTCCTACTTGTTCTATACTCATTTCAAGGCAAAGGTGGCTGTTGTGTATATGTACGCAACGACTTATCTTGCTCTCGTGTTTTTGAACTTGATTCTTCTGTATTCTCTACACTCTGGCTTCGGCTTTCCTGTCATTCTCTGACTAAATATATCTGCTGTTTACTTATCTCCCAGTTCTACTGACTATCAAAAATTCTTCGACTATCTTATTTCTATGATGGAACACAATCTATCCATTTCTCCTTTCTCTGAAATCTCCATTCTAGGAGATTTCAATGTTCACCATCACTTTTGGCTCTCCTCTCCTTTCACTGATTCACCTCGTGAACAAGCCTACATCTCTTCTATCCTTAATGACCTAGAGCAGCTTGTACAGCACCCTACCCGTATCGCTGAACGCCTTGGAGAGAGCTCCAACATACTTGACCTCTTCCTTACAACTAATCCTTCTGCTTACACTGTTAATCTTTCCTCTCCATTGGGCTCCTCTGATCACAACCTTATTACCTTGACCTTCCTATTGCTCTGGTACGGCCTGTGGACTCCCCAAAGAAACGGTGACTGTGGCGCTTTGGAGCTGCGGGTTGGAAGGCCCTCAGGCAGTACTTCTTTGATTTTCTCTGGAATGATTATTGCTTCCATGGCCGGGAGCCATCTGAGTGTGCTTTGCACATTACGGAGGTTATTCTCTCGGGCATGGAAGCATACTTTCCTTTCTCATATCCTTTGACTAATGCAAGAAAGCCTTGGTTTAATCACGCTTGTTCTAATGCTATCTGCAGCAAGGAGAGGGCCTACAAAAGGTACCAGAATCAACCCACCACTGAATCACATCTTGTTTATGGTTCTGCTCGGAATCATGCTAAGTCTGTTCTTCGTTCTGCTAAAAATAATTCTATGCACACTAAATGCTCTAACTCTCCAACTCGAATTCTTCCCACTCCTTCTGGCATCTTGCCAAAAACCTTTCTAACAACTTTACCTCATCATCCTTCCCTCCTCTTCTCTACTCTGATGGCTCTGTAGTTATTTCTTCTACTGATAAAGCAGATCTCTTCGCTCAGACTTTCTCCTCCAATTCCACCTTAGACGATTCCAGTGCTGTTCCTCCATCACTTCCCCCCTCTGACTTCCTCATGGATTACATGAAAATTTTTTCAGCTGATGTATTTTCTGCCATCACTGGCCTTAATACAAACAAGGCATATGGGCCTGATGGAGTCCCTCCTATTGTCCTCAAGAACTGTGCTTCTGTGGTTAAGCTCTGCCTAGGAAAACCCTTTCGCTTTTGTCTTTCAACTTGTACCTTTCCTTCTTACTGGATCTTTGCTTTCATTCAGCCAGTCCCAAAGAAGGATGACCATTCCCAACCCTCTGACTGTAGTCTAAATTCTTTAACATCCTGCGTCTCAAAAGTTTTCGAGTCAATTCTTAACAGAAAAATTTTAAAGCATCTTTCCTATCACAATCTTCTTTCTGATCGTCAGTTTGGATTCCGTCAGGGACGCTCCACTGACGATCTTTTCACCTACCTTTTAGATTCCTAGTCATCCTCCTTTCGGGACTTTGGTGAAAGCTTTGCCATTGCACTCGACATTTCAAAGGCTTTCGATCCAGTCTGGCATAAATCTTTAATTTCCAAACTGCTCTCTTACGGTTTCTATCTTTCTATCTGTGCCTTCATCTATAGCTTCCTGTCTGGTCGTTCTATAGACGCTGTTGTAACGGCCATCGTTCTTCTCCTAGATCTATCAACTGTGGTGTTCCTCATGGCTCTGTCCTATCACCAACTCTCTTTCTTTTATTCATCAATGACCTTCTAACTGTACATCTAACCCTATCCACTTGTATGCTGATGATTCCACCCTTCACCTTTCTATTCGGTTATAGCAACGTCCGTCTCAGTAGTTACTTTGACAAACAAGGGATGAGGCTATGGCACACCTAATGTCTGACTTGGCTCATATCTCTGACTGGGGTAAAAATATATATATTTTTTTAATGCATTAAAAACAAAGTTGTTACACCTATCAACCCTACATAATCTTCCACAGGTGTACCCACTAACGTTTAATAATATCCAGCTCTTGTAAAATCTCCTTCCAAGAGAATATTATGCTAAGCTGACTTCGTACCTTCTTTACCCCTGCACAGTAGTTCACTTTATATACAGCTTTTATTCGCCCCTGTGTAGAGTACAACTCTAATGTGTGGGGAGGCTTCCGACATACAGCTATTCTCAATAGGGTGGAATCAACGGCTTTTCGTCTCATTAACGCTCCTCCTCTTCTTGGCTCCCTTCAACCTCTGTCTTTTCACCTCACTGTTTCATGTTTATCTCTTTTCCATCGCTACTTCAATGGTCACTGCTCCTCTGAATTGTCTGCTTGCATCCCTCCACCTCTACAATGGGTGCGTAGCACCCGTATAGCAACAAACTGTCATTCCTTTTCTGTCCAGTTCTTTAATGCAAGAGTTAACCGTTACTCCCAGTCCTTCATTTGTGCAACAGGTCAACTCTGGAACTGTCTCCTTCTTTCTGTATTTCCTACTTCCCATGATCTCCAGTCTTTCAAACGCAGCGTGTCCAGTTATCTCGAAATCAATGGACCTTGAATTTGGCTCTCTTTAGTATTGTTCTTGTTTGTTTTTTCTT
This sequence comes from Coenobita brevimanus, assembly GCF_032717465.1. Lineage (NCBI taxonomy): Eukaryota > Metazoa > Arthropoda > Malacostraca > Decapoda > Coenobitidae > Coenobita > Coenobita brevimanus. Next base: position 16,097,980 of record NC_136956.1, read on the forward strand.
GGAGGGAACGGTTTGCGGGCTCTTCGCCTTTGGTTCCTTCTTTCTTGCATAAAAAAAAAGTGCGAATGTAATTGCTTCTATTTATGGGTCAGAGTTGGTCATTGTAGACTCAGGAACGGTATGGAAACACACATAATGGTATTTGGAAACAATTTTTAATGGAAAGGCTTTTAGTTATTCCCGTAAATTTTTGTAGGAAAAAACTAATATATATATATATATATATATATATGGAGCCTCTGTGGTACAGTGGTAGTGTGTGCGTTTCGTACATGGGTGGACCAGGGTTCGCGCCCCGCCAGGGTAATAAACTTTGGGAGGTTTCACCCGGCCACGAACTGCACTGGCGGACACCAGGGGTGCTGTGGTTGAACCAGTGTCGCTTACTGTAAAGTATGCTTGCACCCAGTCGGCTTGCGCGGGCCGATTACACTTGGTTCACACACTACACATACATCCAAAGCCACTCCAACACTACAATTACACTTACAAGCACTTCTCACCCTACATACAATCTCTACCAGACAGCCTAAGCCACTTGGTAGAGATACATTGGCTGTATCGTCCCGACTTCGGTGGGGATAGGCCGGTCCTGCAGTGGATACTCAAACGGCTGATGATATATATATATATATATATATATATATGAATGAATATTTGTATGTGTGTGTGTGTGCATTTGTGTACACTTGCATACTGTCAACCAAACGAACACAGGTAATTTTATTGTCAAAATATATATTCAGCTCTGGCAAGAGAAAAATTCTGTATTAAGGGATTATAAGCTGTGTCCATTATCCAGTTACGCTTGATGACATAATTATTTAAATATTGTCAGCACCAAACATTTTTAACCAGGTTAATGGAGGCCTTACTTATTAAGGATTTAATTACTTTTTGCATTAATCATTTTCCTGTGACAACGTTTTTTCATATATAAGTACTGCTAGTGTCAAATAATCTTAATCGAATTATGGGAGATCTCTCTCCATAAAGGAGTTTTAAGCATTATCCATTATCCAATTACTTGTTCTTTTTTTTTTTTTTTTTATGGGAGGCGAAACATAGGGATGACCCTCATAGTCACTCACGGAGGACTTTCAGACGCAAGTGTTATATTCTAACGAAGCTTTACATGGTGCTTCACTTCATCAGAGTCCCATTAGTGTCTGCATCTATCTGGTATTTCTGTGCATTTTCAGTATATTCTTGCTCTCACCATACTATTCGTATCTAATTAGCAGTGACACTACAACACGCTCTCTCTCTCTCTCTCTCTCTCTCTCTCTCTCTATAATCCCAGTCATGGGCAGTTTGGGTTCACAGCATCATTACGCTGACAGTAAGCCTGAAGGAGAGGGGAGGGGAGGGGCAGCGAAAAGACAAAGTGGAAGATGAAGTGATAGGGCATAGCAATGGCTATTAAGTACTCTGTTGTTACCTCCATACTGTTGGAGTAGGGAAATATTGTTGTCACACTGGTACCAATACAATAGAGTCGACTGCCGTTTTGACTGATCATTCCTGGCTGGGTTCGAAGTAGGTTTGGAGATACCAACAATGATATAATAGTCTTCTCTAGCATTACAGAAGCCACAGTGACGTGATATTCTAACAGTCCCTCTAGTATCATCACTCATTTCTAACAAGACAGTGAATTACATTTTTTTTTATTCGTCTGAAGACAGAGGGGAAATGTGAGCCAAGTTGTTATATTTAAGAAGACAACTGGGCCTCAGGGAACGGTTTAACTAGCCTTTACTCAGTGTCGAAATAAAGAAAGAAATATTAAACAGGCATAGCATATTTTCGTTTTAATTTTTTGTCATTCTGGTTAATATGTTGTTTTCTGGATTCATGTGAAACCTACAATCATATTTTCATGTGTTTGTGTGTGTGTGTGTGTGTGTGTGTGTGTGTGTGTGTGTGTGTGTGTGTGTGTGTGTGTGTGTGTGTGTGTTTTATCAGCCGATACTTCATCCCATGCCCTTTTTCTGTACGTTTCCTTATAAAAATTCATATTATCGGATCTGTACATGTATCAAACTGTGTGTACTTTGTGATGTGTCTCCATGTTTCATCTTAACGACCTACCAATATACCGCTTTCCATTCTTTCAGTGAGAACCGTACTCATAATTTCACTTGCTATAACCTTCAGTACAATACAACTAATATGGTGCCAATAGTTATTGTGCCAGGAATTGAAAATTAACCCTTCAGTTAAGGGCAAACAGTTTTACACTGTACCACGACCAGGTAAAAATTGTCTCGCCTTGTAATCAAGGTGCCCCCCGCCCCCCACTGTGGGCCTGAAAGGAAGTGACAACGCCCTGCCACTTACGCAAGTGGAAGCCTTTGTTATATAGGTTCCTTTCATCGTACTGACTTGCCGCGTGTGTTTTGGCCTTGACTGAAAGCAACTACTGTACTTGCCCGAGTGCCAGGCGATCGTCTCTTTCCTTTCAGGCCCAAAGTGGGGGCGGGGGTACCATGGTTATAAGTATGTGACAAGACGAGACAACTAAAGAGTCCCGGGTTCAGTTCCTGGCACAGTACTGGCAATATGTTAGTTGATATTTCCTGTGTTATGACAGGTTTCTTTTATCATCCTTCAGTAGAATGATGATGGTAACATCATCCTGTCTTAATATTACGACCCTAAACCATCACAAGACTTCTTCTGGATACTGATTGCATGGAATTCCAGTTCAGAAACCACTTGCAAAGCCAAGTAAAATACTTCTTAATTTGAACCTCCCCTTGCCCCGTCGGTGAGATACACTGATTCTCAGATTTCAAAAAGTTCGTGTTGATTTTAATGCTGAATACATATTGCCTCGTGTGAAACAGGCTGAAAGGGCTTCTATTTCCTGTAGTTGACGCGTGCCGTTAGATTGTGGCCAGGCAGCAGCACAGGCCAACGGTGAGAAAGATGCAGGGAAGGAGGAGAGAAAGAAAGAGCAAGGAATGGCTGGGTCACGGGAGGATACAACCAGTCACTAAACATTCAAGGTTTTGAAACGGTAACTAATAAATAAGAGAATTATACATTCACGTATTGGAGATGGTGACTTCAGCACACTTATTTCCCAAGAAAATGATGTACATGAACTCGTATCACAATTTGCTGTTCTATGGTCTTTACATTTTGTTTCATATCCTTACCTATACTTCAGCACATCATTTGTTGCCAAATATTTAAGCCAGTCTGCCCGTCTTATCTGTACTGAAGTAATCTGCAGTAACCTTTTCGACACTGCTTTACGGCAAAAGCAAAAAGTTATTGATCTGCAACTGCAGACTACTGGTATGTTTATTCAAGCAAGGTATACTTCCAAATACACACAGTACTTCATACAAAACATCAGATAAACAACTACTTTAAAACACACACACACACACACACACACACACACACACACACACACGAGTATTAGTAAAAGTTACTAGGAGTGTATGAAAATGTGTGCGTTGACTGTTGGAAGGCGAAATGACGCTGCCAACCTCATTACAACTTTGTGATGACCTGCCACGGCGACCAGTAGCATTCCCACCATCACTGGTATCACTGTCAAAATCATTATCATTACCAGCACCGTGACATCCATTACTGCTACCACTAAACACTATTAACACTACGTTCACATTTATTAACACATTACCACCACAGCCATTAAGCCACTTACATCGGTAACTTACGGTGTATTTTCCTCTTGCCACAACTAGACGACTGAATTCAGCTCATGACAGACTCTTGAAGATGAACGAGTCTTACAGGGCTTACAAAGAGGGTCTCAGTAGAAGACATTTGTAAAAATCAACATCATTACTAAGAACTCCACGTTCTGTTGAGTTCATATTTATACTGTAGATATTATTTCTTTTTCCTTTGTGTGTTTGGGGTGGAGGGAGATCTAGAAGACCTCCATTCCAAGACCGTTCGAGATACATACTTGAAATTTTCAGGAGTGATGTCTCTTGACTTAAGGATTCTTTTGATACTTTTTTTTTTTGCTAGCACTAGTGTCGTACCATCGCCTTATATATATATATATATATATATATATATATATATATATATATATATATATATATATATATATCAAATTTCCTCTCTTGCGCAGCAAAAACTACTGAATAGTTTGCTTTGAAAATATTCCATTATGTAGTCGTCAACTACTAATACACCTGGGTATTGATATTGGGATCCAACAAATACATTTTGAGATATTAAGGAAAATCAAAACTGCCTCCTCGTGCCTGAAAGTGCTAATTAGGAAAGTATATGGCCGATTTTGACCAAACTCGGTGGAAATGTTGTGGGTTATGAGTTAACATGATCTGCATAGTATGAATGACCTTGACTCTTACATTATCAAGGTCACAGGTCAAAACTGATATAAAATTATGAGTCATACCCAAAGTCCCTTAATGTTAGGTCTACATTGATAACAAAAGTATTTTTGTCCGGAATGTTGAATTCTTTCAATATGGATTCAGCAATTTCAGGATTCTAGTTATCTTTACTGTTCCCATAAGCTTTAGCCATTGCTATCACCACTGTTACGAGTACTACAAACACCGTCACCAGCACTGACAAACACCACGGTACCAACTCCAATACAATGAATACCGCTAGGCATATTATACCTTATTACAGTATCTCGCCTTGACTAGAGTCTGGGGAAGCACTGTTTTTGGTAGAGTTTCTTTGTTTGGTTGTTTGTTAGCAACATCACGGAAAAACGACTGAATGAAATTACATTAAACTTTCAGGATATGTGGGCACTGGTCCAAAAAAAAAAGTGAATAAACTTTACAGGTAATCAAGTGATTCTGAAAGGTCAAAATCAAGGTCAGATTTTCAGAGGACTATAACTTGAGACCGGTTGAAGCTATGTCTTCCATTATTAACATACAGGAACTCTCATGAGGGCTATCATTTATCACCAAGACCTTTGACCTTGAATTACTTTGAAAGGTCAAACTAAAGGTCATGAATATTCAGGGGACTATAAGTCGAAACTAGTTGCTGATAGACATTTACTATCATCAACATATGCGAAGTCCAATGTGGGCTTTTAATTGGTTCCGTTACCTTTGCCCTTAAGTGACTCTGAAAGGCCAAACTCAAGGTCACTGTTATTCAGGAGGCTACAACTCGAAACTGGCTGAAGATAGAGAGATATTTACAAATATCAACACGCAGGTTGTCCCATACGGGTTTTTAATTGGTACAATGACCTTCGACCCTAAGCCACCTTAAAAGGTCAAACTCAAGGTCACGGATATTAAGGGAGCTCTAACTTAAAACTGGTTGAAGATAAGGATATTCACTAAAATCAAGATATATGAAGTATCTTATGGGCTTTCATTTGGTACCATGACCTTTGACCTTGAGTGACCTTTAAGGTCAAATGCAAGATCACAGATTTTCGGAGGGCTATAACTTGAAAAAGGCTGAAAATTAAATAACTGCTGTCGGGCGAGGTTTGTTGTGCATGGCACCACTTGTTTTAGATTTATGATGATACTCGTACGTCACAGCTACCTAAAGCATAACCAACACGATGATTACTGCAGATATTGCTTACACCGTTATATATACATACATACATATATATATATATATATATATATATATATATATATATATATATATATATATATATATATATATATATATATATATATATATATGATGGTGACCATCATCCACTTGATGTACATGTAATGCTGGCTACTTCTTCCTTCACCTCTAATATTCTTTTTCTGTGTCTGCTTTCTTCTCATTTTTCTTCCGCCTTTCCTTCCTGTCAGCTTTTGTCTCTCATCCCTTCACCTCTGGTCCCTCTAGAATTCTACATTGTGTGACAAGCTTAATTTTTTCCTGATACCCAGGAAAAGATTCACAACACTGAGCAGTAATCATATAACCAGATAACGAGGAGATGTGGAGAACGCTATGGTGACCCTGCAAACTGGGTGAGGAGATGCAAATGCTGGATCCATTGTCACGAGGCGCTGTCAACCGCATTGGAATATAGGTTCACTGCAAGGAACCTGCGGGGGCGACTGCTTGCCTGCGGTTTGTGGGTCAGCTCGGTCAGCCAATCCGTAGGTGATCAGTAACCACTGTCACCATTATGATACTATTATTACCACGTTTACCACCAGTATTACCACGACCCCCAGCAGTATTTTCATCATCGCCATTTCGTCTGTCATTACGACCATTATTAGTAAGTTTACCATCATTAACATTATTGCAACCACTCCTATCTTAACACAACAACCACCTGTTCATACTTTTCTTTTGGCAAAATAACCACCAGTATCACCGTTATTACCACCATGCTACCACTCGATTCATTACAATATTGCCACCACCGTTGATGTCAAGTTTACTTGCAACCCTCTAGATCCAACCCCTTCATTGTCTTTTGTACAATCACCACCAACATCATTCCATTCACTAATTTTACCAATAATACCACCGTTGCCAACATTACCACCAACAAAAATTACCACAGCTATCATAATTATGGTCAGTAGAAGTAGTACAGTAATGATATCAATACCATGATCATTGTCACTAGTATTACCACCATTGCTGAGACCACTGCTACCAACGTGACTAACACAAATTTCTAACAAATTAACCATTGTGCTTGCATCTCTGCAAGTTTTACTGATTCATGAATTACCATTATTTCTGCCGCAACGTCCATCGATATTACGACCACTACCAGCACAGCCTGATTATTCGTATAAAATGACATTATAATTACTATCACTGCTATTACTGTTACCAACATCGATCCTTTCAGACTCTCTCACCTCAACTTTATGATGACCTCCCGTCGTTCCTGCCACGACTAGTACAATGTTAATTTCCTAACATACAAAATGGTTGCCTGAATTTCTTCCTGTTTTATTTTACTAACTTCTCTGTCCTTAAATACTTCAGTTTTCAAATGTCTTTATATAGGTTTCTTCACCTTTTGTGTGTGTTTGTTTCTTGCTACATGTTTTCTCTCTGACCTTTCCTCAGTTTATGTTCCCATTGCCTCCTTCCTTCCCTCTTTCCTTCGACACTTCCTTCTCTAGTGCCTCCTCTTGATTCCTTTATCCTTTCCCACATCGTTTTGATCTCTATCCCTTTCTTCTTCCATTTTTTTTTTTTTTTGTCTTCTCTCTTTTATGCCTCCTTCCTTCCTCCCTCCCTCGCTCCTTTTCTCCAAGTTCTCTCTTCCAGTTTTAAAGTTTTCTCCCTCCTATATATATGTTCCACTAATTGTATTCCATTGCTTCCTGACTTCCCGCTCATTATATCCTTCCTTTCTCTATGGAGCCTTTTTTCTTTCCAATCTCTGTGTCTCTTCCATTTTTTTTTCTGCTGTTTAATATTTTTTTTGTGTCTCTAAATTTTCATCGTCCACGACTTCGTAATGTTTTTCCACCCCACACCTATCTTTTTTTTTTTTAATTATACTGTTCTTTCTCTAATGTTTAATCACCGTTTAAAGTCAATTTCTCTCTCCTCTCTCTCTCTCTCTCTCTCTCTCTCTCTCTCTCTCTCACACACACACACACACACACACACACACACACACACACACACATACACACACACACACACACACACACACACACACACACACACACACACACACACACACACACACACACACACACACACACACACACACACACTTAACACATCTAACTTTATTTATTATTCATGTTTTCCTTTTCTGCGTTCTCTTCACTCTCCACACACTATTCTCTACCCTGTTATTTTGCCTCGCTTCATCCTCCACTAGTTTTTTCCCTTCCTTCATACTTCTGGTTGCCATTCATTCATTTGATACTTATTTCCTGTGTCAGTCCTCTCCTCGTGTTCTTACCCACCTCCGTGTAAGGTCCTCATCCCCTTCCACCATTTACCCCCTTTCCATGACATTTAGTTTTATCCCTTGCTTCTTCACTCCTCCTCCTAACGACCCACCAGCTCTCCCTCTCTTGTTTATTCACTGCACTCTTTCAGCGTCCATATGTTTCATCTTCCCACACATTCATGCTCTCCCTCTCTCCCTGACTCCCATTGCCAGCTCCGACACGGTTGACAAAGTTTGTCATAAAATTTTCTCCAATCCTCTCTTGGTACGCCAATGGATCCACAAATGGCTTCCTAAAGTCGTAAACAGCAAGCCAGCGCCCTAATTATCTTTTTTTTTTTTTTTTTTTTTTAATACTGAGCTACGCTGACATGCTGCTAAATGAATTCACTATCATGGCAACTAAATAGGAGTTACAATACATTTTCATGACTCTCACACGTAAGTTCATAATTGGCAGTAATTAGCATTTGCATGTTCAGTTGTTCAGTTCCTCAAGCGAAATATAATATTACCAAATAATTTCCACCATATACACTTCGTAAGTTTCACTACAGTTATGACACACAAAAACACATTCCAAAAACCATATAATGTTTCATTCCCTTACAAAGGATGGCCTACAGGATTACAGTATATCTTCTCTCAGTAATCTCTACCAAATTATCATTTTTTTGGGACAGTGCTGCTTACATTTACCTAACGGGGTCATTAAGAAGTGTGGATTAAATAAATTATATAATAAACTACCGGTAGCATCACAAAGGCCAGAAAAAATAACACCCCTTCTATCGAACATAAAATACAATACAAAGTTGAAATCAAAGACAAAACAATTTATTTACAATGAAAACAATAACCAGAGGAAGCAGGAAACGGAATGAAGGAGACAACACAAGAGCTGACCAGATGAGTACATAATTATAATATATTAGGGATTCAAATCAATGATATACTCTTGTGTTGATCATGGACAGGTAATGGTTGAAAATGTGTTGTCCGGCGAGTGCTCTATGTCATCTCTAATGGAAAAGGATTTTTGCAAAAAGGTCTAGAAAAGTGTTGAAAAGAAAACGAGAGAGAGAGAGAGAGAGAGAGAGAGCACTAAATTAATGGAAAGTTGAAGGGAGTTAGTGAGGGGAAATGAAATAAAGCAAAAATCCTTTGACTGCACTCTGCTTTGAAGTGCTGAATGATGAGACCCCTTACACACACACACACACACATATATATATATATATATATATATATATATATATATATACATACATAGCGCGCGCGCTCGCGAGAGAGAGAGAGAGAGAGAGAGAGAGAGAGAAGTAACGATGGAGCGAATACGACCTATGTGAGAAGTCTACATGTGTTTAGGGTTACAGCTGCATGTAGGTCGGCTCAACACACCTAAGCTAGGAGACGCTGACATTGCAAGAAGGGTAATGTGATCGTTCCAGCATGAATCATAAGGAAAATTTACAAAACTGACACCAAGGGTGCTGAGAATGATGAATGGAGACGTGTAAGGCGAAGTGCAGAAGGATGTGGCGAGATGTTGAGTCAAACAAAAAAAGGCATCATTAAAAAAAAAAAAAAAAAAAAAAAAGACTTGCCCCGTGATCCTTATCAACACTGCCGCCTTTTCATCGGTACTTACAATCGAACTTAGTTTGTTTCCTCATTAAATCCTTTTTTTTTCTTCTTAACATTTTCAACCATCTCTCTTGAGAGGGACGCTTTCTTGTGGTGGGACCGATATAAACAGAGGCCCCATTATCTACTCGTAGTTATACAATGTATTTCAGCTTCGTTCAGATCACTGGAAAGGATGATGATGCACTGTAGGAGGACATTTTAAACCTAAGCTCCACTATGCTTACGTTTCAGATTATCCTGGAACTACAATAACAATAACAATAACAACAGCCTTCTATCTGTCGACCATCCTTCTTCCTTTACTTTGCACTGTTTCTTTATTTCTTATTATGTCCCTTCCCTTTCCAACCTTTTCACTTTCCTCCGTGTACTTTGTTTCCTGCTTCTTCCTCTCTTTCACATTACTATATACTTTTCCTCTTCCCTTTCTAGTCAACCTTTTACTTCTCTCCAAAGTTGCAACAGTTTAGCTGTCTTCCTTTACCTTTCATCCTCGAATATACAGAAACGACCTCTTACATTTCACTTTCACCAATATTAACACCTCGTCACTGTTGTTTTGCAAATGTAGTCCAAGAATAAAGCTAGATAAAGCAGCCAATGCAATATCAGACTGTACTTTTCTTTCCATTTCCTGCGCAGAGCACGATTGTCTGGAATATGTTCCATTCACCCGGTGTCAAGAAAATTAATATGCATGACAGATTTCTACAAAGCATGATGTATCTCTTGTCTCTGTCCTGCTGGCTAGGCAGGAGGCAGTGATAGGTTGTAGGGGATTCAGTGGCTGTACAGTCTCTTTCTCGGTCTAGCCATAATATTATCCTGTCCAACAAGACATTGATAGGCATCGAATTATATGTTTCTTGATCATTTGAATTCTTGATGATCCCTCCCTTCCCTTTCTTTTCTCCTCCCTTTTGCTCTTCTTTCTCATCTTCCGTAAAACTCTGGTTCCCTTCCTCTTTTTGCTCCTCGCCTTCATCCAACATCACTCACCCACCCCTCAACTCGGTCCCCTGCAGTTCATTGTGTTTGTATGCTTCCTTTCATTTATCTCGACAAGTAAAATGGTTTGAACTGTGTTGTTGTTGTTGTTGTTGTTGTGTGTGTGTGTGTGTGTGTGTGTGTGTGTGTGTGTGTGTGTGTGTGTGTGTGTGTGTGTGTGTGTGATAAATGGGCAATAATGAACCTCTGGGATATTCTATCTATTTATATTGACAGACAGGTAAAAGGCTGATAGATAGATAGATAGGTAGACAAATTGAACGATATAAAGGTAGACAGATGGATAGACATATACATATACTTAAGTAATGTTAATGTCAAGTAATTTTTTTTTTTCAGCTGTTGGAAGAAAAATGTTCTTCTTCATGAAAGGATTATAAGCTGTGTCCATTAACCGTTTCTGTGTGACGACGTCTATATATATATAAATAATGCCAGCGCCAAACATTTTTGATGAAAGTAAAGCCAAGTATATATGTACAGTTTACTAATACACAGATATTGCCAGATTCGTATGTTTCCTTCAATGCTACTAATATTCTCATCTCCAAAAGTATTAAAATTCTAGGTGTTTCACTTAACAATGCCCTCAGCTGGACCTCTCTTGTCAGATCACATGCTAAACCCGCCTCAAAGAAACTTGGACTTCACTGGTCTACATCACTTTTGCTGACTAGCAGGTCATACCAGATTAAAGGTATTTCTGGCGTGCCGATTCCGGAAATCCCAACCATTTTCAGCTAGAACGTTAAATATTTCCACACAATGCTGAATGCTGTCAATGAAATGGTCTCACTGTAATACAATGCTAAGGACTATGAATATAAAATGCCATATTACGCTGTGACCCCAATATTTCGGTTGCTACAGTGTATATGCAGTATTTACGCCTTTGTCAGTCCGAAAAGCGAGGACCGGAAGCGCCTCCGGCTGATATGATTCAGCAGCCGACGACAGAACGCCTGGTAGGGAGGGATTAGTTGTCTGCAGAATGCCCGGTAGGGGGGGGTTAGCTGTCGGTTGGATGACTGCGGCGTTGGTGCCGTGCTAATTGGTCGAGCCAGCTATTGCTTCACATATACCGACTGTGTCGCAGAAGTCACTGGCTTCTCGTAGAAAAAATAAAACCGACCCTGATGTGTTTTGCTATATCTGTGGATCTTTTAGCACCCCAAAACAGCACACAAAAATCACAGACTTCTTTTGAAAAGTGTATCACGCTTACTTTGGTGTTCCTCTTGGTGACCAGGAGAAACCATGGGCATCCCATAGGATGTACAGGACGTGCGTTGAGAACCTCAGGAAATGGATAAAATCTCATAGGAAGAGTCTATGTTTTGGAATTCCGATGGTATGGTGGGAACCCCCAAACCACCTGACCAATTGCCATTTTTGCATGGTCAATGTGTCTGGTTTCAGCTCCAAGACAACAACCTGCACTGAGTATCCCAATCTTCCCTCAGCGTTGCGGCCTGTTCCTCGCGTGGATGAAGTCCCTGTGCCTACTTTCACCACTTTGGATGTCTCAAGTCCGGATGAAAGTTCAACACCTGAACTATCTGATACTAATGACGATGAATTTATTGCCTCAAGTAGCAATATCAAGAGTACGAGGCCATCCACGCAGGCTGAACTGAACAATTTGGTAAAGGATCTCCATCTGCTAAAGTCATCTGCGGAATTATTGGGGTCAGGGCTCAAGGATAAGAACATGTTGGCACCCGGAACAAACATCAAGTACCGCAACCGAGAGGAAGATTTACTGCATTACTTCACAACGGAAAATATTTTTGTTTATTGAAATGATATTAAAGGGCTGATTGAGAACATGGGATGTGAATAAACGCCAGATGAATGAAGACTCTTTACTGACAGTTCAAAGAGAAGTTTGAAGCATGTGCTATTGCACAATGGCAACAAACTTACCTCTTTTCCTATCGGTCATTCAGATAACTTGAAAGAAACATACGACACAATGAAACTGGTTCTTGAAAAAAATCAAATAGGCCTACAGTGATTACAACTGAATGGTGTGCAGTAACTTGATGGTACTATCGATGGTTTTAAGGCAGCAAGGAGGATACACCAAGTTTCCTTGTTTTCTATGCCTCTCGGGCAGCCGAGCAAAGAAGGACCACTGGATACGGAAAGAATGGCCATCCAGAGAACAGTTCACAGTTGGAGAGAAGAACATCAAAAATGTACTGCTAGTTCAACCTCAGAAGGTTCTGCTGCCCCCACTACATACAAAATTATGTCTGATGAAACAATTTGTAAAAGCTCTCGACAAGGAGAGCGCATGCTTCCAATACTTTTGTTTGAAGTTCCCCGCACTTTCGAACGAAAAACTCAAGGCGGGAATATTCGACTGCCCACATATAAGGCTGCTCATGAAGGATTCGGAATTACTGAAATCCATGACACCGAGTGAAAAAGACTGCTGGACGACATTTACCAACAATGTTTCGAATTTTCTTGGGAACAAGAAAGCAGAAAACTATGACTCCATCGTGGAAACTCTCCTGACATCGTTGAGAGACTTGGGGGCAAACATGAGCATGAAAGTGCATTTTTTCCACAGTCACATGAACTTTTTCCCAAAGAATTTTGGCGCAACCAGCGAAGAACAAAGTGGAAGGTTTTACCAGGACATCAAGACGATGGAGCACAGGTATCAAGGAAGATGGAATGCCAAAATGATAGCAGACTACTGCTCGTGCTTGCAGTATGACTATTCGGACACTGAATATGCTAGGAAATCTATGAGAAGGAAATTCCAGCCTTAGATCAACTGCCAGTTTTAATGAATCGTCTTGTGCATCACATTTATGCAATTTTGTATGGCCATTCCAGGCACTAAAACAACTAGTCAAAATTCAGAACAAAGCTGTTGGAATTATTAATACCCCTGAAATTATAAATACACTACCTCCCCTTTAAGGAAGAAGAATGTTGCCTCCCTTGCATTATTTTATAGATACTTTTATGGCAAATGCTCAGACGAAATTGCGTCCACTGTGCCACCTCTCCATGCCTTTCCCTGCGCTACAAGTACATCTGGTAGCGCACATGACTGGAATGTCACACAGCCACATTGCAGAACTTCTATCAGAATTCTTTTATTCTCCAAACTGCTTCTCTCTGGAACTTGCTTCCCCAGAGTTGTTTCCCTCCAAACTTTGACCAACAGCAGTTCAAGTCAAACTCTTATCGATTTTTTATGAAAGGAGGACGCCAGTAATCTGGTGTATGGATTATTTTTTTTTTTATTTGTTTTTCCTTCCTCTTCTGTTATTACAAAAAAAAAATTCCAGCAAGAAAAAATCCTGGAAGATTAAATTTAAGACAAAGGACTATCAATGAATGAAATATACAGAAAGAACTTCGAAAATTTTCCAAGAGTCGGTGCTCCTTGGAGAATGCATACTTGTGACATAACCTAGTATTCTAAATGCATGAACAACTGGCAAGAGTAATAAAATTCAGATGTTCATAAACAAATCACTGGCTTCAAGACTTCCAAATAAGCATTTTCAGTTATGCAGGACAAAGCAGTTCACTTAAAAAGAAAGATATTGCAGTTTAAAAAATAGAGCATACGTATGTGCTCTACCACTGTTTTGGTCCACTTTGTTGCCTAATGTAAAATAAAAGAGTAAAATATGCAATATCTTCTTACAAGTGAGATAAAAATGCATCAGTTGAGAATAAAATAGCTAATTATAATTAGTATAAGTGACAGGAAGACAAGGAATATAAGGCAGAAAGGTCTAGTTGCAATATCGGGAAGGGTATCCTTACTAAGATTAATCTCACTGTGGTATCCTTATTGTTGATGTATCATCACCATAGCTTTTGAAAATAAAGTTATGTAGTGCAGTCCCAAGAATTTTCCTTGGCTGATCTTCAAAACTGGAGTATCTGTATTTGAAATCAGGAGAAGCAAATACATCCGTAACACGGGGTTATACTGCGCGACCCGTGCTGACAAGTATATTACACATTCATTCAGTTCAGGAAATGTTTCTAGATCTTAACTTCTGATGTATCATTGCCTCACTTTATTCATTGTACGTAATTCTTAGCATGCGTGATATATATATATATATATATATATATATATATATATATATATATATATATATATATATATATATATATATATATATATATATATATATATATATATATATATATAGAGATATATCCTCTCATCAGCCGTTTGTGTGTCCACTGCAGGACCGGCCTATCCCTACCGAAGTGGGGACGATACAGCCAATATATCTCTCTACCAAGTGGCTTAAGCTGTCTAGCAGAGATTGTATGTAGGGTGAGAAGTGCTTGTATTTGTAGTGCTGGAGTGGCTTTCGATGTGTGTGTAGTCTGTGAACCAAGTGTAATCGGCCCGCGAAAGCCGACTGGGTGCAAGCATACATTACAGTATGTGACACTGGTTCAACCAAAGCACCCCTTGTGTCCGCCAATGCAGTATATGGCCAGAAGAACGCTCCCAAAGTTTATTACCCTCGCGTGGCGCGAAACCTCGTTCTTCAATGTACTAAAATGCACACTTTATATATATCTATATATATATATATATATATATATATAAATAGAAATATATATATATATATATATATATTTATATCTATATCTATAGATAGATAGATATATATATAGATAGATATATATATATATATATAGATATAGATAGATAGATAGATAGATAGATAGATTGAAAGATATAGATGGATTGATAGATTGAAAGATATAGATAGATAGATAGACAGATAGATATACATAAGAGTTGCTTTGTTTGTCCATCAATCACTCCCAAACCAAGGGCCAGACACCCCCAGACCCATATATATTCTGAATCAGGGTGACCCAAGGATAGTTCTGAGGGGGTCAAAATTCAGATCTGGGTCATTTGAGGTCATCAGTAAAGTGTTCACCTTTTTGGCCCAGGCAACGCCGGATACCCATGCAACCCAGTTTTTGTCATGGAGACTTACTTGACCTCCAGTTCAAGCATACGCTATGTGAGGTTGACCTCTGAGGTAATTTGAGGTCACTGGTTGGAGGTCATTTGAGGTCACCGGTAATACACGCTGGAATGACTAACCCAGCAGCCCAAGTTTTGGCATGGAGACTCACATGACCTTCAGGTCGGACATAGGCTATGTGAGGTTGACTACCAAGGTCATTTGAGGTCACTGGTCAGAGATCTTTTGAGGTCACCACTAATACATGCTCAAACGACTGGACCCAGTAGCTCATTTTTTTTTTTTTCATGAAGATTCACATGACCTCCAGTTTCATAGGTTATTTGAAGTTGATATCCGAGGTCATTTTAGGTCGCTGGTTGGAGGTCATTTGAGATCACTGGTAATAGTAAACAAGTGTTCACAAATACTGTGTATTAGTCTGTGAAAGCTGAAATAGAAAATTCCTGAACCTCTTACAATCCCTCTTCAAAAGCAAAAGAGGTACAGCTGCGGAAAAGAGTTTCTACACCCCCTCTACTACCTCCCTACCCTACCTCCTGACCAAATGTGGCAGCGTGACAGTAGTAGCGTAAGTTTCTATGAATGAATGGGCCTCGTCCTGTTACGTGGGACGGGAATGGTGATTGAGCTTTGCTATTGTTGATGCCGTTAATAGTTTGCAGTATGACCCTAAAAACAATTATGTGACACCATGAATCATTGCTTTAATTATTAAATGTAAAGTGAATGCTAATACAAAAGGCTTAAAGTAATATAACTTCACAAATCGATTCTGTATGCTGCACAGACAGTAGCCATCATACATCAGCCAACCTTATCACACCAACGTAGTGTCTGGTGAATTCGATCTGCTTTTTTGTGCAAGAGATTCGGAACGTCCATGCACGACACGTATAAAGGCTGATTATCAGGTTAATGTAAAATATATGGCCAAATAACTAGTTGCAGTCCATCTTCATCAATACAGATCAGACAATGATTATGTGGGTGATCGATTGGTGAGGCCCATGGTAGTGTAAGGAAATTTTGACAATATGATTAAAATATGATATGCAGTATAAACCGATATGACATGCCTAACAAATGCAAAGGAGACACATACACATCATGTCAAGGAGTAAAATAAGCTCACTTTTAACGTTATTTCCATTATAATGGACATCGTTTTCTTAGAGTTAGACACATATACTTACGTTCCCGCCATCGAACGTTGACATACCTGATACCTTGCGTCTACTTGTCCTATATATAGCCTGTATTTATCATCATCATCATCATTAACCACTTATAGTCCACTGCTGAACAAAGGTCTCCCCTTTCCTTTGCATGAATTCCTTATTATGGCCAGTCTGTGCCAGGTTTTGCCTACAATCTTCTCTATTAACTCCATCTCTTATATGGTCGTTTTCTACTACGCTGCCCATATCATGGAATCCAGTCAGTCATTCTTTTACTTCAACGAGTTTCCTCTAATATTGCTACGTGATTTGTGCATACTTATAGATAGATAGATAGATAGATAGATAGATAATTCAATTATACTTGTCATTATATATCCAAGTGCATCCCTCGAATCAAACAAAAACATAGGTATGCTATGATTAATATTTTCACCTACTCTTGACTTGCGAAACTTACTTAAGATTCACGACTGAAATTATGATTATTTATAGGCTACTTATGCAGTATTGTCTTAATAAGTATATGCAGTGCAGTCCCAGGCAACATATTTATCGATAAAATTAACAGGGGTTGCCATTTGTCAATCATTCCTCACCCCCCCAAACCTAGGAAACAACTCCGCTACTACCTCATTCTTCACTCGAAACAGTTGTTTAACCCACCACCTCTTTAAACTCGTAAACAGATAATATATATATGGAAAGCATTAGTCTGATGTTCATAACGTCAGAATTAGCACACCCGTATGTATAAATATCATTTATCTATCCATATCATGTTTCATGTATATATGACTGATTACGTGTAGCACAATATGCATAGGAGGTCAAAACAATTTAACACATTAACCCATTGTAATTTTATTAGATAATTATATAATGTTTTCCCTCGGAAGTCACAAGGATTTATTGCCATCTGGCATACTATTTTTATTCCTGCACACCTTTTTAAATAAACTATACAATAGTTAATAAACAACTGTCCTAACTTGTCAGTGTTACCACAATATAACCATGTTATCAAAAGTAATAATATTTACATTGCTGATGTCCACGGCACCACCTCATACTCATTCCCCCACATCCGACACCCCATTTCATGACACCCTCACCACCTCATCACCCCATCCGCCACACCCACACCACCTGATCACCCCATCCGCCACACCCATACCACCTCACATCCCATCCCCCACACCATCACCACTTCATACCCCATCCCCCACGCACACAGTACCAGCACCTCACACACACACAAAGACACACCACAACCACTTCACATCCACATCACCATCACTTCATACGCCATCCCCCCTACACACACTACCAGCACCTCACACCCACACCACCTGATCACCCCATCCGTCACACCCAACCACCTCACATCCCATCATCCACACCATCACCACTTCATACCCCATCCCCCATGCACACACTACCAGCACCTCACACACACACACACACACACACACACACACACACACACACACACACACACACACACACACACACACTCACCACAAACACCTCACATCCACATCACCGTCACTTCATATCCCATCCCCCTCCATCTCACACCCACATCACCTCACACCCACACCATCATCACTTCATATCTCATCCCACCACCCAAACACACTACCAGCACCTCACACCCCATCCCCCCCACACATACCATCACCAATAATTTGATATTTAACACATAGTATATACGTCTTGTATATAGTTATTTGTATATGTAAACAGATTACATTTATTGGCAATGAACACATAGGCCTACGCCTAACAAATCAACACTTTGTCCAGCCACCATCATTTTCTATTACAGCCTGTAACCTGCTGGGCAGGGACGAGACGTGGTTGTAAATAAGATGTCCATTACAACGGAACAGTTCCCACTCCTCCATGGTGTGCTGGAGGAGACGTTGGCGAGTTCGTTCCCTGACCTCCTCCCACGAGTTGACAATATTCCCCCAAACATACTCAATGGGGTTGAGGTCGCATCCTTTGCTCGGCCACTGCAGCAATTCAATATCGCGTTGCTCAGCAAACCATCGCTGAACAATGTGCGCAGCATGTATGGAATAATAATCTCCTGTGGAAATTTTGCATGAGATTAGGTAAACTGTGATAGCAGGTAAACAGACTATTATTGTTAGGGTGGGAAGTTGCGTCCTAACGTGAAATATTTAATAGTGCTTTCATTACATAATAACGTGGGCAATCCATTTTAGTTATATAATAGCCGAAGATAATCCGTTTAATTTTACATGTGCTCTCCATGTTAATATATGTGGTCGGTGATGGCACCCATCATCCACTCACCCGATGTAGTGCTACCTTCAGGTGTTCTATAGTGAATAACAGGCAAAATGGTTATCTGTAATCCAGAAAATACGCTGGATGGTGGGCATATAGCCAATAGTTAGACGCCTGGTGATCTAGTGAATTGTTTAAATCCAAGGAATGCTTGATGTTAACTGCACTCACATAGTGCCATTCAGGGGATGACAAGTGGCCATTCGCACCTTAAATGTCTGGACTGAGTAGCGTAGCTACGGGCCCCTACGCTCCTGTTGGGGCTTTGAAGGTGTAATGCATCAGAGGACATTAATCTTCTAGCTCTGGCAGTTATCAAATCTTTAAGTTTTATACTGCAACTTTATAAAAGTGTAAATCATCGCATAAATTATTTCAACATCACGATACTTTGTAATACCTGTCGTTGACACTAAATTCATTTATTAATAAAAATTAAGCTCAATCACGAGAGCACATGTAAAATTAAACGGATTATCTTCGGTTATTATATAACTAAAATGGATTGCCCACGTTATTATGTAATGAAAGCACTATTAAATATTTCACGTTAGGACGCAACTTCCCACCCTAACAATAATACTCTGTTTACCTGCTATCACAGTTTACCTAATCTCATGCAAAATTTCCACAGAAGATTATTATTCCATACATGCTGCGCACATTGTTCAGAGATGGTTTGCTGAGCACCGCGATATTGAATTGCTGCAGTGGCCGAGCAAAGGATGCGACCTCAACCCCATTGAGTATGTTTGGGGGAATATTGTCAACACGTGGGAGGAGGTCAGGGAACGAACTCGCCAACGTCTCCTCCAGCACACCATGGAGGAGTGGGAACTGTTCCGTCGTAATGGACATCTTATTTACAACCACGTCTCGTCCCTGCCCAGCAGGTTACAGGCTGTAATAGAAAATGATGGTGGCTCGACAAAGTGTTGATTTGTTAGGCGTAGGCCTATGTGTTCATTGCCAATAAATGTAATCTGTTTACATATACAAATACCTATATACAAGACGTATATACTATGTGTTAAGTATCAAATTATTGGTGATGGTATATTGTGGGGGGGATGGGGTGTGAGGTGCTGGTAGTGTGTTTGGGTGGTGGGATGAGATATGAAGTGGTGATGGTGTGGGTGTGAGGTGGGGGGGGGGTTGGGATATGAAATGACGGTGATGTGGATGTGAGGTGTGTGTGTGTGTGTATGTGTGTGTGTGTGTGTGTGAGGTACTGGTAGTGTGTGCGTGGGGGATGTGGTATGAAGTGGTGATGGTGTGGGGGATGGGATATGAGGTGGTATGGGTGTGGCGGATGGGGTGATCAGGTGGTGTGGGTGTGAGGTGTGGGTGTGAGGTGCTGGTAGTGTGTGTAGGGGGGATGGGGTATGAAGTGATGGTGATGTGGATGTGAAGTAGTTGTGGTGTGTGTTTGTGTGTCGTCAGGTGATGTGGGTGTGAGGTGCTGGTACTGTGTGCGTGGGGGATGGGGTATGAAGTGGTGGTGGTGTGGGGGATGGGATGTGAGGTGGTATGGGTGTGGCGGATGGGGTGATCAGGTGGTGTGGGTGTGGCGGATGGGGTGATCAGGTGGTGTGGGTGTGGCGGATGGGGTGATCAGGTGGTGTGGGTGTCATGGATGGGGTGTCGGATGTGGGGGAATGAGTATGAGGTGGTGCCGTGGACATCAGCAATGTAAATATTATTACTTTTGATAACATGGTTATATTGTGGTAACACTGACAAGTTAGGACAGTTGTTTATTAACTACTGTATAGTTTATTTAAAAAGGTGTGCAGGAATAAAAATAGTATGCCAGGTGGCAATAAATCCTTGCGACTTCCGAGGGAAAACATTATATAATTATCTAATAAAATTACAATGGGTTAATGTGTTACATTGTTTTGACCTCCTAAGCATACTGTGCTACAAGTAATCAGTCATATATACATGAAACATGATATGGACAGATAAATGATATTTATACATACGAGTGTGCTAATTCTGATGTTATGAACATCAGACTAACGCTTTCCATATATATATTATCTGTTTACGAGTTTAAAGAGGTGGTGGGTTAAACAACTGCTTCGAGTGAAGAATGAGGTAGTAGCGGAGTTGTTTCCTAGGTTTGGGGGGGTGAGGAATGATTGACAAATGGCAACCCCTGTTAATTTTATCGATAAATATGTTGCCTGGGACTGCACTGCATATACTTATTAAGACAATACTGCATAAGTAGCCTATAAATAATCATAATTTCAGTCGTGAATCTTAAGTAAGTTTCGCAAGTCAAGAGTAGGTGAAAATATTAATCATAACATACCTATGTTTTTGTTTGATTGGGGGGATGCACTTGGATATATAATGACAAGTATAATTGAATTATCTATCTATCTATCTATCTATCTATAAGTATGCACAGATCACGTAGCAATATTAGAGGAAACCCGTTGAAGTAAAAGAATGACTGACTGGATTCCACGATATGGGCAGCGTAGTAGAAAACGACCATATAAGAGATGGAGTTAATAGAGAAGATTGTAGGCAAAACCTGGCACAGACTGGCCCTAATAAGGAATTCATGCAAAGGAAAGGGGAGACCTTTGTTCAGCAGTGGACTATAAGTGGTTAATGATGATGATGATGATAAATACAGGCTATATATAGGACAAGTAGACGCAAGGTATCAGGTATGTCAACGTTCGATGGCGGGAACGTAAGTATATGTGTCTAACCCTAAGAAAATGATGTCCATTATAATGGAAATGACGCTACAAGTGAGCTTATTTTACTCCTTGTCATGATGTGTATGTGTCTCCTTTGCATTTGCTAGGCGTGTCATATCGGTTTATACTGCATATCATATTTTAATCATATTGTCAAAATTTCCTTACACTACCATAGGCCTCACCAACCGATCACCCGCATAATCATTGTCTGATCTGTATTGATGAAGATGGACTGCAACTAGTTATTTGGCCATATATTTTACATTAACCTGATAATCAGCCTTCATACGTGTCGTGCATGGACGTTCCGAATCTCTTGCACAAAGAAGCAGATCGAATTCACCAGACACTACGTTGGTGTGATAAGGTTGGCTGATGTATGATGGCTACTGTCTGTGCAGCATACAGAATCGATTTGTGAAGTTATATTACTTTAAGCCTTTTGTATTAGCATTCACTTTACATTTCATAATTAAAGCAATGATTCATGGAGTCACATAATTGTTTTTAAGGTCATACTGCAAACTATTAACGGCATCAACAATAGCAAAGCTCAATCACCATTCTCGTCCCACGTAACAGGACGAGGCCCATTCATTCATAGAAACTTACGCTACTACTGCCTCGCTGCCACATTTGGTCAGGAGGTAGGATAGGGAGGTAGTAGAGGGGGTGTGGAAACTCCTTTCCGCAACTGTACCATCACTAATATGGCATGTTTCGTTGTCGAGAGATTTCTCTCTCAGTGACTTATTTCAGTTATTCCGAGTATTGTCAACCTCTTTTTGCAAAATTGTCGAAAATTAAAAATTCTGTTAGTAGCAAACGTCCTGATGAAGTTACAAGGTTAAAGAATTTTACTGAATATCTTTCGGTCGATCTATGTATCTATATAAATTATATCTACATCTTTACCTATATCGGTTTATGTATAAATCTATCTATCTATCTGTTTATATTATACAGTATATAGATTGCTAGATAGAAACAGATATGTATGTATGTATGTATGTATGTATATACTGTATGTATGTATGTATGTACGTATGTATTTATCTATATACTGTGTGTGTGTGTGTGTGTGTGTGTGTGTGTGTGTGTGTGTGTGTGTGTGTGTGTGTGTGTGAATTTCAGTGTTGGCAACGACTGACCTTCACATTTAAGGAATATGCGATACTTCAAAAAGTTTTTGTTATATTAATCATTGGCCGGTAAATTTATCCAGTTATTTATTCTTGACAATAAAGAGGACTATTAGCTGGACACAACCCTGATCAGGTCAAGTTCCATCGATGACAACACGTTACTCTTAACGGCGAGTTTATTACATCTGACTTGGTTTTCAGTCTGCTGGTGTGTGTGTGTGTGTGTGTGTGTGTGTGTGTGTGTGTGTGTTGCTGATATAGGAAAGTTATGGATTCGGAAATTCGATGTTTTTTCGTGGCAAGTTATCAACAGGGGGAGAGTATGAGACAATAAAGACCGAGAGGGTGGGAGGTCACTGAGGAAGGAAAGGTGGTAAAAGAGAAGAAGGAAACCAAGGTGTAATGCAGAGGACGAAAGCTGAATAAGAAACTGAGGAAATGGAAAGACGAAGAGGGGAGGGAGGGAGATGTAAGATGAAGATGAAAAATAGAACATATGAGAACGAGAGAGATAATATCGGAATGGGAACGGATGGGAAAGAGTAAATGTGAGAAATGACAAAGAATTAGGACTGAGGGGGAAATAGCCGAGTGAGGGAGAAGGAGAGAGAGCGACAACGGTGCCCATGGAGAGAGAGAGAGAGAGAGAGAGAGAGAGAGAGAGAGATAATGATGATGCTGATGCTGATGCAGGTGGGAGGGTGTGAGCATCAAAAAGGAAGAGATATTGCAATTTTGCACTCGATTAACGAGTGTGGCAGAAAAGGAAGGTCGGCACAAGGGAAAGGTGAAGGAGAGAGGGTGGGAAGGAATTGTCATAAGTCAGCACAATGACATCGTTGTGACTTTATTTATCCCGCACGCAGACGATTTTATCCAGGCCAATAGAATGTTTCGAAATGGGCGAGATACATATAGCTTTTAGTAACCATTTCATTGCGACCACTCCTTTCCGAGTTCAGTTAAAATATCTGGAGGGGGTAAGAACAAAATAAAAAATAAGAGGTGAACCCTCTGCATGGGTTGTCCACTGTCATGATTTCCACATACAAAATTATTTATTCCTTCTAAAGTTATTTACCCATTTGTTGTATATTCTTTAACAGCATCCATTATGCAAATGCTGTCAAGAAGCTGTAGAGTTGTTGCCGCCTTGTTCTCTAGCAACTGTTTCTTCTTTATATATATTGTATTCCATTGGCAACTGCCTAGTCATTGTCCTATCCTTAGGCTAGGCCGCATTAGTCCACACCATTTTAGTGCAGGAGACCTACTTTAGCCCCTGACAAAATTTTACAAAATAAAAATGGTGCGAGATAGCTCTAGGACTCAAAATGCTGCTCATAGGGCACGGCCGTCGGCAACCGAGCACCCCGTCATTAAGGCCGCTTTCACACTATCCAGCTTCTCCCCATGGCCGCTCATGGCATGGCATAGTGAACTTCAGTTGACTGAAGATTCCTATGTAGGACTTCACACTGTATGGTCACGGCGAATCAGCCACTTCAGCTCCGGATGAAAGCACAGCGCCCCACAGGGTTTGTCCGGACCGGATACACCTACTGTAGTCAACTGGACTTGTTTATATCTGTCTTCATACTACATGGCAGTCTGCTTCATCGAATCATGTCTGCTGCTCATTCGCGCACTTGACCTTGTTAGTACACGTGTGAAAAAAGAAAAGTGACTTCTTTTACATCATTATGGTATGTGATGAAACAGGTATACGTCATCTACTAACTCTCGTTGAGCAGAAGCCACTGGTATGGGACAAGAGCCTAGATGATTCGAAAATAGTTTAAAAAAAATTCATGTCATGACTTCTTGGTTCTTCAGTTTTACAAATGCTCCCTCTGTCTCATGGTTTGGTGATTGGCTGTATCAAAGGAACTCTGCACTGTCGTCTTTTGTTTTTCTGTAAGTATAAGACATACACATAGAACTAAAATAAGCTGAATCGTGTCCAGGCACGGTGCGATCCGTTGTCTTCACGTCAGGGAGTCGTGACACCTCCGGCGCCGTGGTTAGCTACGGTCACGGAGAAAAGCCAGATAATGTGAAAGCTGCCTAAGTCACAGGCTCGCTTGGTGGTGAACAAGCTGCTAGGGCAGATTAGAATTTTTCTTCAGTAGTGTGAAGTGCCCTGCATAAAAAGAAATTAATACAGTATATGCTCATATTTTCTCATCACAACTGCACAGTAAAGATAAATTACCATTTAGTACTGGGTCTACCATTCAAGATTTGTGCAAATATTATATATTCTTACCAATCGGTATGTAACTTTATCTAACAGAGTTTGCAGCCTCAAAAACCATAATGTAAGTACTTCAGCCACTAAATGATCTTACTAAAGTTCTGTTGTGTTGTAAAGATCGAATCTGTCAAAGTTTTGCCGGCAATAGCAGCAGCAGCAGCAGCAGCAGTAGTAGTAATAGTAGTAGTAGTAGTAGTAGTACTAGTAGTAGTAGTAGTAGTAGTAGTAGTAAAAGACTCAGTTAACAGTAACTATGGAAAGGCAGAAAGTGGTGGGCAAGACAGTAACTGCAAATAACAGCAAGTTTCACCCACGAATATATATTGAGGTTCAAAGGGATATACATTCTATCTAGGCAAAGATCAGATAAACTAGAGATCCTATTTGCCAGTAAAGAGTAGAATAATTACAAAAAAAAAAATAAACAGTATTGAAAGTAATCTAATGCGGTTTAAGGCAGCTTTTTTGGTGACCTACAGGGACGACATTTGAGTATCAGCCTTCATTACACTAGGTGGATATAAATAATGATGAGGCTGCATGAGGACATATTCTCTTCTTTAAATTCGCTCTGCCCCTACCACACTTGTGTATTATGTGGGGACACTCAGCATCCTCTCACTTTAAGTACTGATACCTTCAGGTGGCTCTCTAAGAGATGACAGGCCAAATAGTGTTTTGAAGCCCAGGAAACCATTTATTACTTTGGAAGGTTCCCATACAAACAAGTGGATGGCAGGTAATCTGGCAGATAAGGGCACTCCAACCGGATATGATCCGTTAGAGTTTATATGCTAGGAAGGCATACAGCTTACTGCTCACATAGTGCCACTCAGAGGATGGTGACTGGTTACTCTAGCATAAAATTGGAGACTAAGGCCAGAATACAAGAACAAGTCTTGAGATGGACTAGGGGCTAGAATCAGTCTGTAGTCAGACTTGAGATGCACCCTCCTAAAAAAAAAATAAATAAATAAATAAATAAAAAAATTAAGAAACAAGGTTTGATGAGATTAAGAGTTCTTGACTTCAAGCTACTTGAAAAATTCATAGCCTGAGAAGTGAGACTCCCCACACATAAGAGCTGTACTCCACACAGGAGTAAACAATGCTCATATAAGAGGCCAGCAACTTTATGGAATTAAAAAGATCAAACAAAGAAAACCCACAGACAATTCTGAAGATCCAAGATCTAAGCTGCTGATTTTGCAGGAAAGGGAATATGACATTCAGCAATGGAGCACAGAACAAACATACATAGGCACAATTCACTATAATATATTGATGACGAGGACCCTGCTCATACTAGCTCTGTGCACCTTGGGTAGAGCTGCTGAGACATCTACCTGGGACACAAACCTCCTCATATTTCTTTCATCTCACAGTGGGATGAATCTTGGTCCGACCCTGGTAAAGCATTATCTGCCACAAGGGAACGTCAGATCCTACCACAGTGTGTATACTGTGCTGTACCTGTAGAATGGTCCAAAAGAAGCAGTTGCTTACTTGTGGTCGACGAGTCTGCTATACCAGACAAAACGAGTTAAGCAACAATGACAGCTATTTGTGATAATGACAATCGTGTAGGACTAAATAATTTCATATCAAAATCAGGGTTTACAACTGATACATTTGCACGATATATAAAGTAGATAAGTCATACTACGGTTATGGCAGATACACGTGCTCGTGGGCCCTTCAGGCCCCTCGCACTTGCTCCTGCGGAGGGCTCTCGTGCTGCACGCTCGCTTTCTCTTGCTTCACACTCGTTTCCTCGTGCTTCTCACTCGTTTCCTTGCGCTTCGCATGCGTGTTGCGATCATTTCAGGTAATCCGAGTCACGTTTATGTGCTGTTCTAGTCTAACGTTGTCACTATCGGCTGTCAATGCGACACTGAAGGGCCCATGATGGTCCATTTATGTGCTGTTCTAGTCTAACATTGTCACTTGGATTTTTTGCAGCTAACCAATTGATTGTGTTATTTACAGCTTCGGGAATGGAACCCAAGTTGTCCAAACGCAAGTCCGAAATACACACACAGACACACGGCTACTGCTATAGTATATTTTAGTTATAGCTATGGGCAAAAAATTCTACGGAGATCCTTTGCCAGGCGCCGGGAGTGGCGTTTTTTTATCAAAATGTGATGGCTCATTATATATAGTTAAAGTTTTTCAATCGTGATGGGACCAAGTTTTTTCACATCAACGAATTTTGGGGGATTTTTCTGCCAGTTTTGGTGCAATTTGAATGTGTAGTTTCGGCTGCCCAAAATACACACACACACACACACACACACACACACACACACACACACACGGCTAGTGCTATAGTATAGTAAATTACTTACCATCTATAACCAGTGAAAGAAATGTAAAATACTTGTATGTTTTATTGGTTAATGGAATTGCAATATGCAACCTTGAACAAGAAATTTTAAAACATGCAGAAAGATATAACACGTTTTTGTTTTCAGAGATGAACTTCTCTGTATATAGGAAAAGGTAAATGAAGTCAAGATGGAAAAAGAAATGGGGGAGGGAAGTTGAGGGTATGGAGAGAGACAGGTAAGAGGCAGGGAATGAATTCAAGCACTGTAGATAAGAATAGGCAAGGCTCTCTTATTCTTCATCAGCATCCTACTGTTCACGAAACCAAAGAACACCGTGCACTACTTGGTACTTCACACACACACGGTTGATATCCGAAATGCCTAGACACGTTTAACCCTGTCGATAAGAGAGAGAGAGAGAGAATGAAAACAATGGTGCGAAAGATCCACGAAACAGGAACAGTACTGCTGTAAATTTGGACAGAGTTACACAGTAACGCAGATATTACACATGACACTCAAGACTTAACAACCTTACTACGATGCCCTGTATGATTTTATTTTTACTGCTGAACATGGATATCAATGCAGTTTATTGGATGTGATTATGGTGAATTATGAACAATTTTATTTAATTCATATTTAAAATGCCATATAGTGCCACAGAGGGTGACCTAACACCCCCAGAAGGAGCCCACCGAGGAGCACCTACAGCGCACTGGGACTCAGGGCGACAACAACATAAATCCGCCCAGGTCACACGCCCCTATGACCCAGAGCTCGCCCGCCGCCATCATAGCAGGAATACAAGACTACCTTCCAGGCGAGCTGACCACAACCAACCACGGGGTGGAGCTGTTACTCCAGCTCCAGTCAGTACCCCTGAGATGGCCATTAGCCGCTCAACCCTCCTACAGGAGACGGCCTGCAGCGACTCTGGAGGAAAACAGGAGATGGCTTGTAGCTGCTCTGAAGGTGCCCCTACTGAGACGGCCTGTAGCTGCTCGACCCTCCTACAGGAGATGGCCTGCAGCTGCTCTGGAGGAAAACAGGAGACGGCCTGTAGCCATTCCCGCCTTCGTCAGGCGATGGTCTGTAACTGCTCTGAAGGTACCCCTAACGAGACAGCCTGTAGCCACTCGACCCTCCAACAGGAGATGGCCTGCAGCCGCTCTGGAGGCAAACAGAAGACGGCCTGTAGCCACTTCCGCCTTCATCAGGAGACGGCCTGTAGCCGCTCTGAAGGTGCCCCTCAAGAGACAGCCTGTAGCCGTTCAACCCTCCTGCGAGACAGCCTGTAGCTGCTCCAGAGGGAATCAGGAGATGGCCTGTAGCTACTCCCGCCTTCATCAGGAGACGGCCTGCACCCACTCTGAAGGTGCCCCTGAGTCGGCCTGTAGAAGCTCCCTCTCCCAGGCCACGGCCAGTAGCCAGGCCTTAGCGAATGCCTGCAGCCGCGTCCCCAGAAGGCCACGGCCAGTAGCTGGGACCTACAGCAGGAGACGGCCGGTAGCCTCTTCTCCATCAGGTGCTGACTCCTGTTCACCAACCTACGACCCAGGGGGAGCCCCCAGCCTGGACGAGTACTGGAGAGACCCCGTGACTTCCACTGGGCTCTTCTCCCTGAAGCCAGATTCGGAGAGGACTCAACTGACGGACCCCGACATAGGCCAACGCCGCAGCCCCCTCCTGATTGCATCTCCGAACACTGGGGACCGCAGCCCTTGGGACCTCCAGACCGCCCCCAGGACCCCCAGGCAGGACCTCCCTACACCCAGACGCCGGAGATCTTTGTCCTCTGTCAGGTGCCTGAACGAAAAGTTCAGGCAGCTATTCGGCCCCAGCCCCAAGGGCCGGACTCCCGCCCCAAGCCCCGAAAAAGAAGGACCTTTTGCCACCAGCAGCCCCGAACGAGAGAGGGCGCCCCTACGCGTGGTCCCGTGGCCCCTGAACACAGAGGCCCCCGGCGGAACCCAGCCCTGTCAGTAGTGAGGCTGAGTCACCTCCGCCGCCCTTGTACCTGACCGCCACGATGCCCAGACCTGAAAGGAGTGACAGTGAAAGCACAGTGTCCATGACCTTGTGAAGTGAAGGCAGAGCAGTGAATTAAAAATATAAAGAAAGTCCATGAGAAAAGCATCAGTGACAATATAAAAGAGTGGTGGAGTGAATAAAAGAAACAGTGAAACCGCGAACACGGCAAGGCAGTGAAATATGGGTCTATTACAGTGAATACGCAACCAACTAATAATACCACATCATACTAAGATCATACACAGACCCCAGTGTTAAATCAATAATTACCAACAGTGAAATAGTCCCACCCACTCCACCAATATGTAAAACTTGGACTTCCTGCAGTAATAGTGCTGTATATAACTCTTCTGCCCTAAGTGCTATTCACCTTACTAGACCTTGACCTGAGTAGTATGCTGTGCGATACTAATAACCCATATCTAGGCCTAAGAATTATAATTGTCCAGTGTATTGGTATTCGTGATATCTACCTGTTCCACTGTAGAAGTTAGTAACACACATGTAAGGTTGTTGCTGTGAGTTTTTGTGTCCTGCCTCTCTTTTCTTTGTCTAAGCTCCTGGCTAGAAAGAGAACCCAGCTACACACTAGACGTTAGAAGGACGGGAAACCCACCGTAAAACACCTAGCATTACAATATTTTATGACCATGGCGCCTTATATATATATATATATATATATATATATATATATATATATATATTGTTACGGAACAGAGAATGATAATGAACACTTTAAGTGAGAATACTAAAAAATCACTACTGTCCCGTAAAGTTCCAGGTTCAAAACAAAGAGTTAGGTAAAATTACAAGTTAAAGTTTAATGCTCAAACTAACAACAAAACATTCAGGACTCATAAGGATAATGTAATGGCAAAAAACAGGTTAAATATATGGTTAACTGCAATAGCCTCTATTAACATGAAATTAGCATGAGTAAATTTATCTAAGTCAGCCCTGATGAAATGAAAAACACTGGGTAATGCTCAGTTAATGCAAGATAAATTATTACAGATACAAAATATTATTTAAAATGACTGATATAAAACCCCACATTAATCACAAAGACCTCACTAGGCCTAAGAATCAACCCTATGCTACACAGTACAAGAAAAAATGCAACAACAGTTATACTCAAATTACACACAGCTGCTAGATGTTTGGAGATTTCTTGAGCACTCACAATAATAATAACGGTACAGGGGAGGACAGAGATGCGAGCAAAATGAGGAGTAGGTCTAAGTGGCCATGATGCAGAGACTGAGCTCATTATATAGGGGCCGGCAGAGCTTGATACAACTTGTAAGAAGGACGCGCAAATGAAGTCATGGGGACAAAGAGCTGAAAATCCTGCTCTGAACTCCAGAAATGACGACTTACTCTACTATAACGGTAGAAGGGGGGAACTGAGGCAGAACACGCTCGTGATCAAACATGCAGCATACTGTGCGTTAAAATTACACAAAGGATGATGAAATCATAGGCTATGTAACACCTCCCCACAAAGAAAAAAGAAATTTACAAAGGAAATTTCTTATTACTCTAAAACAATCTGTATATGGCATTACAGAACATGCAAAACTCTTTCCTAATGTTACAAAACATGAGATCTCCCTAGCACGTTCAGTCATAGGTACTTGCCAATATCCCTTTAACAAATCAAACATACTTATGTACCTAGCCTTTCCGATCTTGTCTATGCAATCTTCCACACGAGGGAGAGGGTAAGTGTCTGTTTTGGTTATCTGATTAACACGTCTGTAGTCGATGCAAAGCCGCTGTGACTAACCTGGCTTAGGGACTAGAGTGACAGGAGAACTCCACTCGCTCCGACAGGGCTCAATCATCTTGTGGTCCAACAGGTAGCCAAGCTCCTTCTGGATGAGAGGAACTTTCACTGGGTTCACACGGTAAGGAGGCAATTTAATTGGCTTTGCGTCTCCAACATCGACATCATGCATCAACACAGTGGTTCTTCCTGGAGTGGCACGGAACACTTGCGGGTACTCCTGCAGTAATGCCGAAAACTCCTGCCTTTCCTTGGGAGGTAGATGAGAAAGCTTAGTCTGGAGATCATTCATGATATCAGGATTCTTCCCCAAACTATCACTCATAAGCTCATACTGCATGGGAGAGCTTCACTTGCAGACTCGGGTGGAACAGCTACAGTGCAGACTGGATTATTTTCGTCCCGCCTGTGATATAACTTTAGCATGTTGATGTGACATAGTTGCTTGCTCTTTCTACGATCTGATGTGGCGATGACATAGTTGACATCAATGAGTTTCTTCTCCAAGAAATAAGGACCACTAAACTTGGCTTGAAGAGGTTGCCCATGAACTGGTAGCAGAATCAAAACCTGATCTCCTGGCTGAAAGTGGCGTAACCTGGACTTCTTATCATACCAAGTCTTCATCTTCTCCTGAGCAGCTCCTAAATTCTCTCTCGCCAGCTGTAAAGCAGTGGACAGCCGTTCTTTGAACTTCATCACATACTCCAGCAGGTTGACGTCATCCTCCTCCGACAGCCAGCATTCCTTGAGTAGCTTAAGGGGTCCTCTTACTTCATGGCCAAACAGTAGTTCAAAAGGTGAGAAGCCCAGTGATTCATTTGGAGATTCTCTTGCGGCAAACACAACGAATGGAAGACCTTTATCCCAGTCTTTCTGATGTTCCAAACAGTATTTCTTGAGCATCAATTTGAGTGTTTGATGATATCTCTCCAACGCTCCTTGGGTCTGGGGATGGTAAGCTGAAGACGTGATCTGGGTGATGCCCAACTCTTTCAGAGACTGCTTGAAAACGTTTGACATGAAATTACTTCCCGGTCGGACTGTACCTCCTTGGGCAGACCAAACTTTGTGAAGAACCCTAGCATTTCCTTAACCACGTTCTTTGCTGAGATATTTCTAAGTGGAATGGCTTCAGGATAACGAGTAGCCATATCAATCAGGGTCAACACATAAGAAAATCCTGAAGAAGTCTTAGGAAGAGGGCCCACAATATCCACCAACACACGGGTGAAAGGCGCCTCAAAAGGAGGAATGGGAACTAGAGGTGCAACCTTTTCGGTCTGATTACACTTCCCCACAACTTTACAGGTGTGACAAGACTTACAATACCAGGAAACATCCCTGAAGATACCTGGCCAGTAGAAGTGTTTCAAAATGCGTGCCACAGTCTTCCTCACTCCAAGGTGTCCTGCCAAACTGGAATCATGAGCCACTCTAATGATATCCTGCCTACAAACACGAGGGATGACAACTTGATGTACAACCTCCCATTCACAGTCGGCTGATGCTGTTGGGGGTCTCCACTTCCTCATAAGTACTCCTGACTTTACATAATAACAAGTAGAAGCACCGGCTGACTCTTCTTCACTGTAAGCAGAGTTAGCTAGACCTTTCAACTCAGGGTCAGCAACCTGCAACTCAACGAACTCTTGACGAGACAAATTATCAACTCTACAGGTACTGCCTCATCTGGTGAGTGGTCCAAATTAGCAAGAAAAGTGTCAGCTAGGATAACATCATCATCATCATTATCCTCTAAATCACCAGTAACTTTAGACTTAGCCCTAGTGACAGCACATGCAGGGAACACATCAGGGACATCACAATCCTGGGACGCAGCCACTGGCTCACTAGACAACTGAGGAGCTGGACACACTTGACTTCCACCAATATCATTTCCAAGTAAGAAAGTTACACCTGACATTGGGAGTGTCTCAACCAACCCAACCATAACGGAACCATTAACAAAACCAGACTCTAAATTCACTCTGCACAGAGGGACAGAGAAGTAATTATTCCCTACACCTTGTAAGATTACAGTTTCATCAGAGGAATTAACATTAGAGCCTAGAACACTGGTCAGCATAAGGGATTGGCAAGCACCTGTATCACGATATATTTGAACTGATTTCCTGTCATTACTGTCCAGAGGACTGACAAAACCATCAGACAGGAAATTAGTACATGAACTCTTGAGAGTGTCACCCACGTTACTGCTCAAAAGAGGAGCTCCATCATGAGAATTTAAGTTACCCCTCAAAGCAGGTTCAGTTAACTCAGTTAAAGAATTCTGGAAACTCTCAAGAGTGGACACTAGACCAATTGACTGAATATTTAAAGACTCCTTTTTGTTCACATCACGCTGTCTCCTGAAACATTTCTCCGTAGTATGACCAAGCTTACTACAATAAGTACATTTACTTTTCTGAAATCTAGAGGTGAAGCTGGTATTTACTTCCTGAGAAACATCATCTTTGTTCTCTTTCCTGTTACCTGTACTCTGAGTAGAGGCAACGTACTTACTCTCAGCTTTCCCTTGTTCTTTAGAATATCTCTTGTGAGTGAGAACATATTCATCAGCTAAAACTGCAGCATCAGACAAATTATCTATCCTTTTCTCATCAAGATATAGACTTACATCTTTATTAACACACCTTTTGAAGTCCTCCAGCAAAATCATCTGCTTAAATTTACCAAAATCAGAATCCTCATTCTTAGAATTTAACCACTGCTCTAACAAATCTTCTTTGATTTTTGCGTACTCAACATGGGATTGCTTATCTTGCTTGTAAGTTGTCCTAAATTTTACTCTATAAGCTTCAGGAGCAAGCTCATAGGCCTTAAGAATCAAGCTCTTAACTACATCATAATTATCAGATTGATCCTGAGGCAAAGATGCGTAAGTTATTTGAGCTTTACCGGTGAGAACAGTTTGAAGGAGTACTGGCCAATACTCCTTAGGCCAATTAAAACCTGTAGCTACCCTCTCAAACAACTGAAAATACTTTGTTAAATCAGATTCATTAAAAGGAGGGACAAGTTTAACATTTTTAGCCACATCAAAATCATCAGAGCTAGATGATCCAGTTCCACCTTGTTTCATGCGATACTCATGGTCTGCCTGAATCCTGGCAAGTTCAATTTTTGCCTGTATCTGTGCCTCCTGAATACGAGCATTTGCCTGAAATTCAGCCTCCTTAGCTTTTCCCTCCTGCAGGGCTAGCTGTAACTTAGCTAATTCAATCTGCGTTTGCTCATTTGGAGGAGTTACATTAAACAAGCTTTCATTAATCATGTCAACAGTTTGATCTTTAGAACGATGAGAGCGAACAGCAATTCCCAATTGTTGAGCAACAAGCTTAAGTTCATTCTTTGTTCTGTTCTCTACATCCAACACTGTTTGCACATTTGACAAAAAATCTTTGGCTTCATCAAGTGTAGTAATAGTAGACATCATGAATAAGTAACAGTCACAAAATATCAAGGAATATCTTTATGATAATATCCTGAATATCCTGATATGAGGTCGCCAAATTTATGTTACGGAACAGAGAATGATAATGTATACTTTAAGTGAGAATACTAAAAAATCACTACTGTCCCTTAAAGTTCCAGGTTCAAAACAAAGAGTTAGGTAAAATTACAAGTTAAAGTTTAATGCTCAAACTAACAACAAAACATTCAGGACTCATAAGGATAATGTAATGGCAAAAAACAGGTTAAATACATGGTTAACTGCAATAGCCTCTATTAACATGAAATTAGCATGAGTAAATTTATCTAAGTCAGCCCTGATGAAATGAAAAACACTGGGTAATGCTCAGTTAATGCAAGATAAATTATTACAAATACAAAATATTATTTAAAATGACTGATATAAAACCCCACATTAATCACAAAGACCTCACTAGGCCTAAGAATCAACTCTATGCTACACAGTACAAGAAAAAATGCAACAACAGTTATACTCAAATTACACACAGCTGCTAGATATTTGGAGATTTCTTGAGCACTCACAATAATAATAACGGTACAGGGGAGGACAGAGATGCGAGCAAAATGAGGAGTAGATCTAAGTGGCCATGATGCAGAGACTGAGCTCATTATATAGGGGCCGGCATAGCTTGATACAACTTGTAAGAAGGACGCGCAAATGAAGTCATAGGGACAAAGAGCTGAAAATCCTGTTCTGAACTCCAGAAATGACGACTTACTCTACTATACCGGTAGAAGGGGGGAACTGAGGCAGAACACGCTCGTGATCAAACATGCAGCATACTGTGCGTTAAAATTACACGAAGGATGATGAAATCATAGGCTATGTAACAATATATATATATATATATATATATATATATATATATATATATATATATATATATATATATATATATATATATTGTTACGGAACAGAGAGAGATAATGAACACTTCAAGTAAGAATACTAAAATCACCGCTCTCCCGCAAAGTTCCAGGTTCAAAACAAAAGAGTTAGGTAACATTACAAGTTAAAGTTTAATGCTCAAACTAACAACTAAACATTCAGGACTCATAAGGGTAATGTAATGGCAAAAAACAGGTTAAATATATGGTTAACTGCAATAGTCTCTACTAACACGAAATTAGCAAGAGTAAATTTATCAAAGTCAGCCCTGATAAAATGAGAAAACCGGATAATGCTCAGTTAATGCAAGATATATTATTACAGATACAAAATATTATCAATAATGGCTGACAGTAATAACTCTACATTAGTCAAAAAAAAACTCACTAGGCCCACGAACCAACACCTTATGCTATACGGTACAAGAAAAAATGTAATAACACTTATACTCAAATTACACAGCAGCTAGATGGTTGGAGACTTCCTGAGCACTCACAAAAATAATAACAACTGTACAGGGGACGACAGAGATGTGAACAAAATGAGGAGTAGATCTAAGTGGCAATTAATGCAGAGACTGAGCTCATTATATAGGGGCCAGCAGAGCTTGATACAACTTGTAAGAAGGAGGCGCAAATGAAGCCATGGGGGACAAAGAGTTGACACTCCTGCTCTGAACAACAGAAGGAACGACTTACTCTACTATAAGGGAGGAGAAGGGGGGAGTGAGGAAAAACACTTTAGCCTGGTCACTATGGAAGCCACGAGGCGAATCGTGATCAAACATGCAGCATACTGTACGTTAGAATTATACAGAGGATGATGAAATCATAGGCTATGTAACACCTCCCCACAAAAAAAAAAAAAAAAGAAATTTACAAAGGAAATTTCTTATTACTCTAAAACAATCTGCCTAAAGTCTAGATAAGCAATCTGCAATAACATTTTCTTTCCCCTTGACATGTTATATGTCTAATGAATACTCCTGAAGAAGTAGACTCCATCTTGTCAATCTCTGATTTTTATCTTTAAACTTACTAAGGAATTTCAGTGGGTTATGATCGGTGTAAATGACAATGGGGTCAAAACCAGAACACAAATAAAATAAAAATGCTGTAAACCCAAAATCAAGGCCAAAAGCTCTTTCTCAATAGTTGAGTAGTTCTTTTGAGGTGGAGTGAACTTCTTACTGTAATAAGATACAGGGTGTTCAATACCCTGATCATCCTCTTGCAGCAAAACAGCCCCAGCTCCCGTATCACTTGCATCAACAGCCATCTTAAAAGGCTTAGCAAAATTTGGAGTAGCGAGCACTGCCTGACTTAATAGGATAGCTTTAAGGTTGCTGAAAGAGGATTCACAGTTATCGGTCCAGACAAATTTAACTCCCTTTTTCAGTAGGTCTGTAAGTGATGATACAAGAATTGAAAAGTTAAGAACAAATCTCCTGTAATAACCTACCATTCCCAAAAATCTTTGTAGCTCTTTCCTACTTTTAGGTCTGGGAAGATCACTTATAACCTGAACCTTAGCTCCTGGTGGTGCAACGTGTCCATCACCAATTACGTACCCGAGGTACTGAACTTTAGCTTGACCAAACTCACACTTTGATAAATTAGCTACAAGATTAGCCTGAACCAAACGCTCAAGAAATTTACTGACATGGCATAGGTGATCTTTCCAGTTGTCACTGAAGATTAATACATCATCAATATAAACAACACACCCTGCCAAACCCTCTGTTACAACATTCATGAGCTTCTGAAATGTGGCTGGTGCATTCTTCATACCATATGGCATTACAGAACATGCAAAAGTCTTTCCTAGTGTTACAAAACATGAGATCTCCCTAGCACGTTCAGTCATAAGTACTTGCCAGTATCCCTTTAACAAATCAAACTTACTTATGTACCTAGCCTTTCCGGTCTTGTCTATGCAATCTCCACTCGAGAGAGAGGGTAAGTGTCTGTTTTGGTTATCTGATTAACACGTCTGTAGTCGATGCAAAGCCGCTGTGACCCACCTGGCTTAGGGACTAGAGTGACACGAGAAGTCCACTCGCTCTGACAGGGCTCAATCATCTTGTGGTCCAACAGGTAGCCAAGCTCCTTCTGGAGGAGAGGAACTTTCACTGGGTTCACACGGTAAGGAGGCAGTTTAATTGGCTTTGCGTCTCCAACATCGACATCATGCATCAACACAGTGGTTCTTCCTGGAGTGGCACGGAACACTTGCGGGTACTCCTGCAGTAATGCCGAAAACCCCTGCCTTTCCTCGGGAGCTAGATGAGAAAGCTTAGTCTGGAGATCATTCATGATATCAGGATTCTTCCCCAAACTATCACTCAGGTTCATACTGCATGGGAGAGCTTCACTTGCAGACTCGGGTGGAACAGCTACAGTGCAGACTGGGTTATTTTCGTCCCGCCTGTGATATAACTTTTGCATGTTGATGTGACAAAGTTGCTTGTTCTTTCTACGATCTGGTGTGGCGATGACATAGTTGAGATCACTGAGTTTCTTCTCCACGAAATAAGGACCACTAAACTTTTCTTGAAGAGGTTGCCCATGCACTGGTAGCAGAATCAAAACCTGATCTCCTGGCTGAAAGTGGCGTAACCTGGAATTCTTATCATACCTAGTCTTCTTCTTCTCCTGAGCAGCTCCTAAATTCTCTCTCGCCAGCTGTAAAGCAGTGGACAGCCGTTCTTTGAACTTCATCATATACTCCAGCAGGTTGACGTCATCTTCCTCCGACAGCCAGCATTCCTTGAGTAGCTTAAGAGGTCCTCTTACTTCATGGCCAAACAGTAGTTCAAAGGGCGAGAAGCCCAGTGATTCATTTGGAGATTCTCTTGCGGCAAATACAACGAATGGAAGACCTTTATTCCAGTCTTTCTGATGTTCCAAACAGTATTTCTTGAGCATCGATTTGAGTGTTTGATGATATCTCTCCAACGCTCCTTGGGTCTGGGGATGATAAGCTGAAGACGTGATCTGGGTGATGCCCAACTCTTTCAGAGACTGCTTGAAAACATTTGACATGAAATTACTTCCCCGGTCTGACTGTACCCCCTTGGGCAGACCAAACTTGGTGAAGAACCCTAGCCTTTCCTTAACCACGTTCTTTGCTGAGATATTTCTAAGTGGAATGGCTTCAGGATAACGAGTAGCCATATCAATCAGGGTCAACACATAAGAAAATCCTGAAGAAGTCTTAGGAAGAGGGCCCACAATATCCACCAACACACGGGTGAATGGCGCCTCAAAAGGAGGAATGGGAACTAGAGGTGCAACCTTTTCGGTCTGATTACACTTCCCCACAACTTGACAGGTGTGACACGACTTACAATACCAGGAAACATCTCTGAAGATACCTGGTCAGTAGAAGTGTTTCAAAATGCGTGCCACAGTCTTCCTCACTCCAAGGTGTCCTGCCAAACTGGAATCATGAACCACTCTAATGATATCCTGCCTACAAACACGAGGGATGACAACTTGATGTACAACCTCCCATTCACAGTCGGCTGATGCTGTTGGGGGTCTCCACTTCCTCATAAGTGCTCCTGACTTTATATAATAACAAGTAGAAGCACCAGCTGACTCTTCCTCACTGCAAGCAGAGTTAGCTAGACCTTTCAACTCAGGGTCAGTAACCTGCAACTCAACCAACTCTTGACGAGACATATTATCAACACTACGGGGTACTGCCTCATCTGGTGAGTGGTCCAAATTAGCAAGAAAAGTGTCAGCTAGGATAACATCATCATCATCATTATCCTCTAAGTCATCAGTAACTTTAGACTTAGCCCTAGTGACAGCACATGCAGAGAACACATCAGGGATATCACAATCCTGGGTCGCAGTCACTGGTTCACTAGACAACTGAGGAGCTGGACACACTTGACTTCCACCAATATCATTTCCAAGTAAGAAAGTTACATCTGACATTGGGAGTGTCTCAACCAACCCAACCATAACGGAACCATTTACAAAACCAGACTCTAAATTCAATCTGCACAGAGGGACAGAGAAGTAATTATTCCCTACATCTTGTAAGATTACAGTTTCATCAGAGGAATTAACATTAGAGCCTAGAACACTGGTCAGCATAAGGGATTGGCAAGCACCTGTATCACGATATATTTTAACTGTTTCCTGTCATTACTGTCCAGAGGACTGACAAAACCATCAGACAGGAAATTAGCACATGAACTCTTGAGAGTGTCACCCACGTTACTGCTCAAAAGAGGAGCTCCATCATGAGAATTTAATTTACCCCTCAAAGCAGGTTCAGTTAACTCGGTTAAAGAATTCTGGGAACTCTCAAGGGTGGACACTAGACCAATTGACTGAATATTTAAAGACGCCTTTTTCTTCACATCACGCTGTCTCCTGAAACATTTCTCCGTAGTATGACCAAGCTTACTACAATAAGTACATTTAATTTTCTGAAATCTAGAGGTGAAGCTGGTATTTACTTCCTGAGAAACATCATCTTTATTCTCTTTCCTGTTACCTGTACTCTGAGTAGAGGCAACGTACTTACTCTCAGCTTTCCTTTTTTCTTTAGAATATCTCTTGTGAGTGAGAACATATTCATCAGCTAAAACTGCAGCATCAGACAAATTATCTATTCTTTTCTCATCAAGATATAGACTTACATCTTTATTAATACACCTTTTGAAGTCCTCCAGCAAAATCATCTGCTTAAATTTATCAAAATCAGAATTTACATTCTTAGAATTTAACCACTGCTCTAACAGATCTTCTTTGATTTTTGCATACTCAACATAGGATTGCTTATCTTGCTTATAAGTTGTCCTAAATTTTACTTTATAGGCTTCAGGAACAAGCTCATAGGCCTTAAGAATCAAGCTCTTAACTACATCATAATTATCAGATTGATCCTGAGGCAAAGATGCATAAGTTACTTGAGCTTTACCGGTGAGAACAGTTTGAAGGAGTA
This sequence comes from Coenobita brevimanus, assembly GCF_032717465.1. Taxonomy (NCBI): domain Eukaryota; kingdom Metazoa; phylum Arthropoda; class Malacostraca; order Decapoda; family Coenobitidae; genus Coenobita; species Coenobita brevimanus. Next base: position 16,138,692 of record NC_136956.1, read on the forward strand.
CTGGCTAATAATTTTTGGGCCAATTAAAACCTGTAGCTACCCTCTCAAACAACTGAAAATACTTTGTTAAATCAGATTCATTAAAAGGAGGGACAAGTTTAACATTTTTAGCAACATCGTAATCATCAGAGCTAGATGATCCAGTTCCACCTTGTTTCATGCGATACTCATGGTATGCCTGAATCCTAGCAAGTTCAATTTGGCCTGAAACTCAGCCTCCTTAGCATGAGCCTGAAACTCAGCCTCCTTAGCATTTGCCTGAAACTCAGCCTCCTTAGCACGAGCCTCCTGCAGGGCTAGCTGTAACTTAGTTATTTCAATCTGCATTTGCTCATCTGAGGAGTTACATTAAACAAGCTTTCATTAATCATGTCAACAATTTGATCTTTAGAATGATGAGAGCGAACTGCAATTCCCAATTGTTGAGCAACAAGATTAAGTTCATTCTTTGTTCTGTTTTCTACATCCAACACTGTTTGCACATTTGTCAAAAAATCTTTGGCTTCATCAAGCATAGTAATAGTAGACATCATGAATAAATCACAGTCACAAAATATCAAGCAATATCCTTATGATAATATCCTGAATATCCTGATAAGAGGTCGCCAAATTTATGTTACGGAACAGAGAGAGATAATGAACACTTCAAGTAAGAATACTAAAATCACCACTGTCCCGCAATGTTCCAGGTTCAAAAAAAAAAGAGTTAGGTAAAATTACAAGTTAAAGTTTAATGCTCAAACTAACAACTAAACATTCAGGACTCATAAGGATAATGTAATGGCAAAAAACAGGTTAAATATATGGTTAACTGCAATAGCCTCTATTAACACGAAATTAGCAAGAGTAAATTTATCTAAGTCAGCCCTGATAAAATGAGAAAACCGGATAATGCTCAGTTAATGCAAGATATATTATTACAGATACAAAATATTATCAATAATGGCTGACAGTAAAATTCTACATTAATAAAAAAAAACTCACCAGGCCCACGAACCAACACCTTATGCTATACAGTACAAGAAAAAATGTAATAATACTTATACTCAAATTACACAGCAGCTAGATGGTTGAAGACTTCCTGAGCACTCACAAAAATAATAACAACTGTACAGGGGAGGACAGAGATGTGAACAAAATGAGTGGCAATTAATGCAGAGACTGAGCTCATTATATAGGGGCCGGCAGAGCTTGATACAACTTGTAAGAAGGACGCGGAAATGAAGCCATAGGGGACAAAGAGTTGACACTCCTGCTCTGAACAACAGAAAGAACGACTTACTCTACTATAAGGGAGGAGGGGGGGAGTGAGATAAAACACGCTAGCCTGGTCACTATGGAAGCCACGAGGCGAATCGTGATCAAACATGCAGCATATTGTACTTTAGAATTATACAAAGGATGATGAAATCATAGGCTATATATATATATATATATATATATATATATATATATATATATATATATATATATATATATATATATATATATATATTCTACTTGTTAAATCATTGCACAATCAAATCTTCGCCTTTCAGGAATAATGATCTGGTTCACAGAAATTAAAAGAAAACATTCCACTATATTGCAGAGGTAACTGGAGATTAGTATAAGTACGAGAGGTACAAAATTTTTGAATCTATAGGTAATAACACCCAACTTACGAAATTTTTCGCAAGTCTTGATTATTGTTAATATTTTATTAAATTCCTGTATTGATTTCTAATTGTACTCTGGTTGGTAGTGAGTGTGTCGCAAGGGAGGAGAAAGCTGACAGCTTCTGTCTGTCTCCAGATAATGGATGTGACTGTGTATGTTTAGGGCAGTTTCTCGCGGTTAGAAAAATGATAATGCCAAAGATTATCACGGTTGGCTGGAGATGGAGCTGTAAGGAATGATGTGGTTGAAAATTATTATTATAATAATACACACTGAATACGACAAATTCTCCCGCAAATACAAGAAAAACATTATAGAAAAAAGTATGAGGAAAGAAATAATTGCCATAAGAAAACGACAGGGTGGAGAGACAAGGAATGTGGAAAATTTTTATAATATATGGAGTAAATGGGAGGTTGTCAAATGCCGTGAAGAGTATGCATGAGGGTGCTAAGGCTGCACAGCATATGGATAGTGAACCGTGTGAATTTTTCTGTTTGAATGTTGGATTGAAACAGGGATGTGTCATGTCCCCATGGTTGATCAATTTGCATTTGGATGGGGTTATAAAAGAGATACAAGGTAGGGCAGTGGATGTTGGAGCAGCCCTAATCAAAGAGGGCAGCATTTGGAAACTCATGTACTGTTGTTTGCAGATGATACTGTATTGTTAAATGAAAATGAAGGGGAATTGCATCGCTTAGTGAATGAGTTTTGGAACAGTGTGTAAGAAACGGAATATAAAGGTGAATATAGGGAAGAGTAATGTTATGGTCCTCGAGAGAAATGAAGTCACTGGAAGTACAGCAAGGCTGGATGATAAGGAAACAGAAAATGTGAGTGCATTTACGAGTAAGTACTTGGATAATGTGATGAGTGAGGATGGAAGTTTGGAGGGTGAAGTGCTGGAAAGGGTACAAGGAAGAAAGATTGCTGGTTCTTTGTATGCAGTGTTAAGGAACAGGGAACGAGCATGGAAGTAAAAAAAGTCGTTGCATGACAGTAATGTGATACCAGCTCTAACGTATGGAAGTGAAGCTTGGATCTTATTGGAAGGACACTAGTCAGTGGAAATGGGTTATCTGAAAGTAGCATGTGGAGGTACGTGGAGAGAAAGACTGACAAATGAGGACGTGAATGAACATTGTGGTGTGGATGTGGTATGATAAAAAGCGTTATGAGAAATATATTGAGGTGATTTGGCCATGTGGAAAGGATGGAGGGTGTCAAACTAATGAGAAAAGAGTGTGTGTGAGTGAGATGGAGTGGGGGAGGAGGAGGGGGAGGCTAAGCATGAGATGGAAAGATGGAGTGGAGAGACATATGAGAGGGGGGGGGGAGCTGAGGCCAGGGCATTGAAAGTGAGGGGGACAGGGCGACATGGAGGTGATTTGTTTGTGGCCACTCCTTACGGGATTAAGGCCTCGGGCAACAGATAGATGGATATACTGTATAGATAAATAGAAAATGACTGACGGAAAACACAAATTACTTACTTCTCCAGCTTGTAGAGTTGTAAGTTATGACTTGTGGACTTTGGGCCGAGTGAGAGGGAAGCTTATCTCTCTGCCCTCCCTTCTCAGGTCAAAATTAAACTTTGATAAGTAGTCACTGTCTGGGAAACACTCTCTCTTTTCTTGACTTACTGTTCCTTTCTTACACCAACACTTACTTCAATTGTACACTACCACACTTCCTTAGATATACTTACATTACTCGTATCACAACCGTAAACCTAGTTATATACATATACTCAACCATTGGCTATCATGCCTTATTGGTACCGGTATCAGTGTGCGTTAGCTGAAATCACGATAGCTGAACTGAAGAACTTGTGGTAATAATTCTAATTGGTGCCAGGACCCCCAAGTTGACCACATATTTAACTTATGTTTGCCACATTTTTACCAAGTTTTTCTACCATATAAAGAAACATTAACATAAAAACATTGAAACAAGATTTACAATATGTAAGTAAAACAACATACTCTTTTTTACCATTTTATTTACCTTTTTGAGGACGTTTAGGGGCTTAGGTGGTTGGGTCGGTTCCGAGGCTTGGGTGGAGTCTTACTGACTACCCCTATGTGCCTCTAACTCGTCCAGGATTTTGTCAGCTGTAGCACCAGAGAAGCCCTCAAAGTCAGAAGGCTCGTCAAAGACAAAGGGCTGGTGGGAGGGTTCTGGTCTTGGTTCAGCCTTGATTGTGGGGCCAGCTGTGCCTCCTTGCGACGCCATAAGAATTGGTGATCTGGCATTGGCAGAGGGAGTTGATGTGGGCGTGACACTGCTCCTCATAACTTGCCAGTGCCTTATTAATAAAAGAGCACCTTGCTTCACTGTTGATTGTTACATCTTGTTCAAGAAGGTTGCATAGCTGGCAACCCAAGTCTATCATCTCCTTGATGTTGGCCACAGATGATCCCTCACGCCTCACATTTACACCTTCCTCATCCTTTCCTGGGCTGTCCTCTTCTTGTGCCACGTCATCTTCTTCAATTATTTCATCAGCAGTAACTGCAGCTGGCTGTATCATTTCCCACCAGTAGTCTCAGCAAACCAGCTCCTGGGGTTCTGCGTGCCCCTTCCGCCACTGCCTCTGCCTCTGCCTCAACTGTCTGTGAGGTACCAGGCACAGCCACCTGGTGGTCATCAGGCAGACCCTCCAAAATGTTATGCCAGGCATGACCAATTGTGTCAGAGGTAACATTGCTCCAGCAGTTTACCATTAAGTCAGCCATGTTTGTGCAGTTATTTAGATAGCCACGATAGCAGAGAAACACAACAGCTAAACCCACGATAGCAAAGGGTTGAGCATAGTTCCCTAGAAAATATTTCCTTTCTATTTAATTCTTCCTTCCATACCCAGTACTTTACTATTGAATGGTACTCAGGGAAGCAGGGAGGGCAGAGAGGCACCTTGTACCCGTGGCACTGCCAGATGGTGAGTTTTCTCTTTCGTGGCCTCCTGTCAGTGGTTGTGCATACGTGGCAGCGCACCTGTGCACTCTTGCCAATCCTTGTAGGCCTAGCCTATGCCCTTCACTAGGTGGCAGCATCTTGTCCACAATATGCATTGCAACCCATTCCTTTGCTGCAAGCCAGTCCGTTTGGTCCCAAACTGCACTTGAACACCTCTGTGGCACTGATGACTGTGGACCGTGCTCCTGCAAGATTTCGAACACACAATCATGAACGAACTTCCTCACAGAAATTGTCTTTCCAGTTTTCTGGCAGTAGTAGTGATGTGCATTCAAAAGGCACACGTCAACGAAGTGGAAAAAGTTTCTTATACCACTTGACACAAAGATGAATGTGCTTCACACTACCAATCTGCTTATCACTCGAAATAACCAAGCGCATGTTACGACTGTAGTCTGTGACTGCATCTGGCTTTCGAATGCATTTGCCTATCACATACTCTACTTTCTGCATGTCGAAGACTACACCTGTGTGCACAGTTGATATCATGTGCACATCATGCTTGTCTCGCCAGCGCAGGGCAAGAAGATCAGTGCTTCATTGCATCTTCACAGTGTCTCTCCCTTGCTCTTTACCGAACACAGGCATGACGCGCCCGTTAAAATGTACTTTGCTGCATGAGCCAATGTTCCTGGCAAGCAGGTGCATTGCAAGTTCTGGGATGGTGTGCCAATTATCTGTGTAGAGTATGTGACCTACCCACATAATCTTCCATAAGTTGTTTCACTGCTGCACCACAAATGCCAAGGCGATTGATATGGAGGATTTCAGTTGTTGCCCCAGTGTATATTATCATATCCAAGACAACACCCATATAACAGTCACACAGTACAAAATAACATCTTTAAGCCAAAATGATGACGTTTCGATGGAATGTACTGTATGAAAGAAATACGGCCATGGAATAATATCAGACACTTCTCAATCACAAATTTGTGAAAATACCCAATTTAGCATTTCATTTTGCCTTTGAGGTTCTCCAGTTCTCCAAAATGGGCCTGATCTAGCTCAAACTGCAGCGTCCATGGTAGTGTTGTACGAGAAATGAAGGAACTGTAGGGTGTTCTGGTACATGTTCCTAGACATGTGCTTGCTGAATGCATTGACATGTCAGAGCATCTGTCCTCCATTAATTGACAATTGCATGGTTCTTCACCAAAGACATCAACATCATCAACACTAAGAACACATACAAGGAAGGCATTGTCATGCCATTCCAAAACCTTGTCCTGTAGGTCCCTTCTTGTCCTTCATCAGCAGCTTCCTGATTGAAAAATTGGTTCGTCTTCGTTGCAGTTGTCATTATGTGCTCATCGAGGAAGTGGAATAAGAAACTCAGGACTGAACTTGTCACCACCAGTCCTGTTGCATCATGAACACCTGACTTACTGTCGTCAAATGTAAAGGTCCTCGGTCTGAAGTCAGTGGTCCGTGTCCAAGCTTAGGCTGCTCAGGAAGGAGAAGGTGGCACCTCCAACTGCTGCCTGCAATGCCTTTTGATATGGGCACATTTTGCAGTAGATTTCTGCACCTGCTATGAATGTACTACATGGTTCCCGGTGCTGAGGAAGATGGCCTTGGTGCTGGATCAAATGGTGAAACAGCGTGGGGTGGTGAGAGGGAGCATGAAGAGCAGGGAAGTTGTGGTGACGATGGAGCACGGGAGGAGGAAGGCACACGGTGCCCCACCACCTGTTGCACATCTTGCTGCAACGTGCTCATCTTCTCTTCATCTCTTGCAGCAGGAAACAATGGTTTTGTTACCTTCATTTTCTTAGGAGGTGGAGCAACAATCTTATGATGAGAAGGTGGCACATCATTGCCAATGTCATCAGAGTCACTGTCATCCTCCTCCTCCTCAGGTGGTGTTTCTTACCACTCTTCAGTTCTGCCTGATATCATGACTATTACAACTCTCCTCATCAGAGCTAATTTGGTCTGTGTCACTCTCCCCACCCCTGGTGAAGAGTTCAGCCCTGATTTCAGAGCTTGTCAGGGTCTTCTGCATGCGCAGAGAGTGGCAGTGAAAGAGGATGGTGACCTTGCCAGGAACGGGAATCGAACATCCACTCATCACTGTGTCATGTGCTGAACTGAGAGATGGGGTGCTTGGGAAGGTAGGGTGTGTCAGTGTCAACATGTCCCAGATGTTCGTTCACTTTCGAAAATTCTCCACAGTTTTTTACAGGTCGCGCTGCATCGATGCCTCCAGCAGTGCTTCAGTAAAACGTCGTTCGATGCCAGCAGCTATTTAAGGATTAAATAAAAAATAATGTGACGTACCCAGCAATAAACAATGCGATGCCGTCCTGGGACAAAGAATGTAAAGGACATAATGCTATGTCAAGTAATGCTCACTGAGAAGACTGTTTACACCACATTGCCCCCAAAATAATGCAAGCCACAACCTGGTACAGAATGGAAAATAATGTGACAACCCCCTCCACTACTTTTCCTTCCTATCACACATGAACATTAGGAGAGATTCGAGGCGATGAAGATCAGTTGCTGGGATGGCAGCGTGACAGAAGAGGGAGGAAAATGGCGTAAGGAGGAGTGGATTAAGGAAGACTGGAAAAAATGAAGATAACATCCCCGGGAGGAAATGGAAAACATGAAGTTTCTCTCTCTCTCTCTCTCTCTCTCTCTCTCTCTCTCTCTCTCTCTCTCTCTCTCTCTCTCTTTTATAAGAGTACACGGGTAAAGGGCATAGTACAGAACACAATATCAGAGTGGTATACAACAGTCAGGTATACAGATTGGTATCCAAGGGAGAAAAGAAAGTATATCAGTAGTAACGAGTGAATTAGTAGGGAGAGAGGCAATAAAGAAAAGATGAAAGAGGTATAGATAACAATAGGTCAGCAGGGAGAGAAGAATTGATGAGAGAAACAAAGGGAAGATGAGAAAGTATATGTATAGGCAGGGAAGCAAAAGTAGACAGGCTGAAGGGGAGAGGTCGAGAGACGAGCCAGAAGTAAGGAGAAAGTCCAAGACAATAGGAGCGAGACACAATGTAAAAGGAAAGGGTGGATACAGAGGGTTCGATAGAAAAACAGACAGGGAAGAATTATGACAGAAAAAGGAGAGGAAGCAAATAATGAAAAGTAAAGAGGCAAACCGGGACGTATGAGGGGATGCAGAGAAAGAGAAAAAATCGAGAAAGAAGGCTCGAAAGGTATGAATGAGACCAAGAAAAGGTAAGAAAAAAAAAGTAGAAAAAAACAAAATGCATATAATCTTAAAGAATAGACAGAAACAAAACAAAAAAGAAAGTAAGGAACAAAGAGGCCAACCAATGAAACTGAAAAGGGAAAAAAGATACAATAAGAGAGTGGCAGAAAGAAAATAAAACGAGAGGCAGATATAAAGCAGATGAAGTGGGAGACACAGTGAAGCAAAATAAGAGATGGTAAAGAAAGTGAGGAAAGTTAAAGACTCTGAAAAGAGGAGATAATGTGAAGAACAATGTACCCTGTGAGGAAGGGGGTTGGGAGAGAAGACGAAAATGAATGCAGGGGAGATGAAAATATGGAAGCAAGCAGGAGGGAAAGGAAGGAGAAAAAAGGCTGGGGGGAAGAAGTAGGGAAGAAAACAGGGAATGTCAGAGCCAGAGGAGCAGAAAAGGGAACTGGATGGCATGGCAGGAGGAGATGGAAACAGGATGACAGATTAGGAAGAAGGAAAGCAAAATGGAGATTACGGGGACAATACAGTATACAGGCAGAAGAAGATATTGGATTTGATGGATGGAAAGAATAGGGTGAGACGAAGGTACAGGGAATCAGTGGTAACCTGGGAGATATGCCAAACAGTAGGCTGGGAAAAATGAAGAAAGGAATAAAGGAAATGAGGGAGGTAGGCTAAGTTGATAGGCAAAGAGGAAAGAATCAAAACAAGAGAAGAAGGAAGAAAAAGAAGGAAGAAATTAAAGCAAGCCAAAATGAAGAAAAATAAAACGGGAAACAGAAAGGGAGTGAGAAAATGAAGATACAAGGGGGTCTGAAAATCAGGATTTAAAGAATGAAGATGGAAGACAAGGAGGAAGGGAGCGAATTTGGTAAAACAAGTGGTGCCAGGCACAACAAACTCGCCCCACAGCAGTTATTTTATAGCTAATACTGACTCATTTCTGCCATTTAGCGTCAGTGCAAAATTAAAGTCTAAGGTAATGGCACAAATGTTTTCAAGTAACGTCCTCGGAAAATCCGTGATGTTGCATTTGACCTCTCAAGGTCACTCAAGGTCAAAGGTCATGCTGCCAAACGAAAGCCCATATGAGACTTCCTGTAGCTTGGTTGTAGTAAACATATTTTCAATGAGGTTCGAGTTATAGCCTCCTGAATATGCGTGACCTTGAGTTTAACCTTTCAAGGTCACTTGCAGTCAAAGGTCAAGGTACCAATTAACTCGTGGATTGCGAGCCACAGTTCAGGCTTACGCAAACTTACGCATGGCGCTACGCAAAGACGAAGAGAGATTTTTTTTTCTTTTCACCAGATGATGCCTTGGATGTTTATCTTAAAGTTTATAATATACAAAAACCTTTTTTTTTCACTTTATCACTACTCCCGTACGTAAACTTATGCATGGCCCTACGCAAAGACGCAGAGAGAGAGAGAGAGAGAGAGAGAGAGAGAGAGAGAGAGAGATTTTTTTCTTTTCACCAGATGATGCCCTGGATGTTTATCTTCAAGTTTATAATAATCTATCTGTCTATATACCTAGGCTGCTTCCCCCAGGGACAGGGAGGTAGCCAAGACAGGACGGCACACTCCCAATTTACTCATCCACTCAAACACATTCATTCGCATCTTAGCCCCAAAGGGGAGAAGGGACAGATCCTCACCGCACCACACCGCACGAGGGTCAACTGCACAGTGCAGTCAGTGACATCCACAGCAGGGCCCGACAGAAGAGCTGATTTACCCCTGCCACATCATAATAAACCCATCCCCTTACCCCCATCTGACCTGATTATCTATATCAGACCAAAATGCTGGAGAATATCCCATCAGGGCTGTGTCATCATTTATTCCTTCACAATTTCTCTCCATTTATTTCTGTCATGCACAGCCTCTCTTCCTTGCTCAACAGACATCCCTCTCGCATCCAACGCTCTCTTCACAATGTCCATCCATCCTATTCGTGGTCTTCCTCTCAGCCTTACATGTCTTACATCAGATCAAGTAATCTTTTTCACCAATCGCTCATTATCCATTCTCTCCATGTGCCCAAACCATCACAACACCCTCTGCTCAACCCGATCAGCCATCACCCGAACAACTCCAGTTCTCCTTCACACTTCATCATTTCGCACTGGATCCATATGCATCACTCCACACATACTTCTCAGACACCTCATCCCCATTACATTTAAACTTTTCCTCTCTGCTACACCCATATTCCATGTTTCAGCCCCATATAATGCAGTCGGTACCACAACACCCTCATACAGCCTTCTCTTTACATCCATTCTAAGCGAACGTCATCTAAACACTTTTTTCTTTCCTCCCAGCACCTTCCCTACTTCATTCATTCTAAACTTCACTTCTACATTTATTCTTCCATCCACAGCAACATGTGACCCTTAATACTTAAAACACGCTGCCTTCTCAGGCAACACACCATTCAAAACTATATTCATCCTCCTACCATCTACTGACCTCGTACACTTCATCACTGTACTCTTGTTCTAATTTACTTTCACTTTCCTCCTTTCACACACCCTTCTAAACTCCTCTACCAACTGTCTCAATCTCTCCTCTGAATCAGCCACCAGTGCAGTATCATCTGCAAACAGCAGCTGCTTCAGATTCCACTCTCTACCATGAACATTCACCAGACTCAGATCTCCACCTAAAACTCTTGCATTCACCTCCCTTACAACACCATCCATATAAATATTAATCAACCAAGGCGACATCACACATCCCTGCCGCAGCCCCATTCTCATGGGAAACCAATGACTCACAGTATTTCCCACTCTTACACACGCTCTGCTGTTTACATAAAAACTTTTCACCCCTTTTAGTAACCTACCATCAAGTCCATACAATCATAAAACAGTCTAAAAAGCCTCCCTATCAAATCTATCATACGCTTTCTCTAAATCCATGAATGCCGAAAACACATCCTTGCCTTTCGCTAAATACTTTTCACACACTTGTCTCACCACAAACACCTGATCCATGCATCTTATCCCTCTCCTAAAGCCATGCTGCTCATCACCAATCACTCCCTCTGTACCGTCTCTAACTCTCTTAATTAACACTCTACCATACACCTTACCTACAACACTCAACAGACTTATACCCCTAAAGCTAGTACATTCATACTTATCACCCTTGCCTTTATACAACGGAACCACACAAGCACTAGCCCAGTCAATTGGCACCATACCTTGCACAAAGCACACATTCAACAATCTTACTAACCAGTGAACAATAGTCGCTCCACCTTTGAGACATTCCACAGCACACCCATCCATACCTGCAGCTTTCCCTTTTTCCATCTCCTTTACTGTCTCCTGCACTTCCTCCTTTGTGATCAAAGAATTATTCAACTCTCCCAACATATTTATTCCTTGCACCCTTCCATCCGCCACAATCTCAGCCTCCCTTTCCTCTTCTACATTTAACAATCTTTCAAAATACTCTGCCCATCTCTTCCTTACTGCATCCATCTCAGTTAACATCCTTCCATCCTCTGCTTTTACTCGTTCTTCCTTCCCAGACTCCACCTTTTGCACCCTTTTCACCTCCTTCCAAAATATTTTCTTATTCTGTTGAAAGTTCTCAGTCAACTGCCTACCCCACCTCTCACCTGCTGCCATTTCAGCATCACGCACAGCCTTTCTCGTCCTATTACTCTTTTCCTTATACCTCTCATATGACACCTCATCCTTCCTCTGCAGCCACACTTCATATGCACGTCTCTTCTCAGACACAGCCATACTTACTTCCTCGCACCACCATTCACTCCCTTTTTTTACACCACCACCCACCCGTCTCACACCACACACCTCTTCTGCATGCCCCACCACAGCACTCTTAAACAACTGCCATTCCTCCTCCACACTGCCATTTTCCTGATCTTTCACTGAGTTCCACTCGTCTTTCAATTTCTCCTGATACTCTGTCATTTTCTCTCTTTTATCCAACTCACTCACTTTCAAAACCTCCCTGCCACACGTAACTCTCCTAGGTCTCACCCATCTCTTACATACTCTTAACTTTCCCTTCACCAGGTAATGGTCAGATATACCTCCACCCTCCTCTCTCAGAACTCACACATCCAACAAGCTTCATATTACATTCCTGAACACAGCCACATAGTCCATCAGTGCTCTATCAACAACCCTTCCACCCTCCTCTCTCACCCATGTATACTTATAAATATCTTTCTTCTCAAACAGTGTATTTCCAATCACCATTTCTCTCTCAAAGCACATCTCTATCATTCGTTCCCCATTTTCATTTCTTCCAGGCACACCATGCATACCAACTACTTGTACACCTTCAACTGCTACATTTCCCACTCTAGCATTCAGATCTCCTATCAGTACCACATTCACATTCGCTCCAAAACTTTGCAGACACTCATCAACATCATTCCAGAAAGACTCTCTCTCTTCTTCATCCCTTTCACTACCAGGCCCATATGCACTCACAAACACCCACAACTCACTTTAAAATTTCGCTTTCACCCACATCAGTCTCTATGACACCTCGTTCCACTCAGTCACACACTGTTGTACTTCTGAACTCACTAACAAGGCCACACCTTCTCTTGCCCTTCCTTTATCAACACCTGACAATCTTCCATTCACACTTCCAAACATAGACTCACCCTTCCCTTTCATCTTCGTTTCACTCAAAGCTAACACATCCAACTTTCTTCTCACAAACGTTCTCCCAGTCTCCTCCCTTCTTACCTCAATCGAACTACATCCACGCACATTCATAGACCCAATCTTCAGGGTACGGGGATAACTCAGTCCCTCATCCCTTTCTCTGACCTGTCTCTTTTTAGGAACTAAAAAAAACAGAGGAGGGGGGTCCCTAGTCCCCTCACCCTGCCCCTTTTAGTCGCCTTTTACGACAAGCAGGGAATACGGTGGCAGTATTCTTCCTGACACAACCTGGCCGCAGAGTAGTAGTACCACCCCATAGTGCGGCCAGATAAAACAAAAACAAAAATTTTCTTTTACTTCGGTTTTTACGCACCACGGGGTCGGATAAAAAAAAGGTAATTGCGCAATCCATGGGTTAAAAACCCATATGGGGTTTCACATATGTTGATAATAGTAAATATCTATCTTCAACCAGTTTCGAGTTATAGCCCCTTGAATATCCGTGACCTTGAGTTCGACCTTTCAAGGTTATTCAAGGTCAAAGGTCTTGGTGCCAAATGAAAGCCCCTATTAAGAGTTCCTGTATATTCTTAATTGTAAATATCTCTATCTTCAACCGTTTTCAAGTTATAGCCCTCTGATGAACTGGGACCTTGATTTTGACCTTTCAGGGTCACTCGATTACCTCCAAACATTAATCAATTTCTTTGGGGACCAGTTTCCACATATCCTGAAAGTTTCATGTAATTTCATTCAGCCATTATTCTGTACTGTTGATAACATACAGACAAACAAACGAACTCGATCAAAACCAATACATCGTCGGACTCCGTCGAGGCGAGGTAATAAGCTATTACTCATGGCTGGCAAGGCGACCCTCTCACTCTGTTAACGTTAACAGGAAGCAGGCAGACCAGTAGGCAGTCGGCTTGGTCAGAAAGTGGTTAGGGTGATATACGGGCAAGCAGGGAGAATAAGTAAGAAGGAATGAAAAACACTGGGAGAGAGACAGGTTATTAGTGTGAGTGGGAGACTGGAAGTGAGTGATAATGGTAGAGCTACACAGAGAGACAGGCAAAAAACCAAAGAAGAAGAAGAAAAAGAGTGGAGGAGGAAGAGGAACAGAAACGAATACAAAGGAAAACAAACAGCAACAGACCTTATGGTCTTTTCGGGGCTGCTTGGTACAGAGTAGACTATGACTGCGAGATCTAATTCTACATGCTGATGGATAAGGATAGTAAAGCAAGAAGGCTCCCCCCGCCTCCAACCCCTCCTGTTAAAACTGGCTGGAAAATGTTAGAAGGACCACCATGCAGCATGGAAAAAAGTGACATGGAAATTTCAAAGGAAAGACTGAAAAGGAAAAATTATATACTATGATACTTTGTCTATAAGCTACCAGTTTGAATAACATGAAAGAGAAAGTAGTACAATAAAATGAATAATCAAATAAATAAATAAGGCATGACATTATGTGCGGGTACTTTGAGTTAACGGGGCGTCTGTTGACAGTGTGGAAAATGCGCAGTGTGGATGTTAAAAGGTGGTGTGGCAGCCTTGCCTAGCACTTTTAAGGTAGGCAACAGTCGATCAGGCCCTAGATCCGTTCACTTCACTGAGACAAGGAACTTTCCTATGCGGGACAAAGTACACAAGTTGTCCCCTGAAGCAGTGACCCCTGGTACATCAAAAAATCGCGATGGTGGTCACTTAATTAACAGAGACCCTCAATGATTCACAGCCCATCACAGTAAAGTAAGAGCAGTGACTGTTAACTCAGGGCTATCTGTGCAGATCCTAGTCTGTGCTTATAAGACTTTATTTTCATTTAATAAACTGATAAATATTTAATTAAGTGACGAGACGCTATGTACGGGTACATTAAGTTTAAGTTTAGGGGTGTCTTGTAGACAGTAGGGGAATGAACTTACGCGTAGCTGGTGAAAGTAAGTTATTCACAGGAGGAGGGGAAAAAGGAGGAGGAGGAGGAGTAGGAGTAGGAGGAGGAGGAGGAGGAGGAGTAGGAGGAGGAAGAAGAAGAAGAAGAAGAAGAAGAAGAAGAAGAAGAAGAAGAAGACGAAGACGAAGAAGAAGAAGAAGAAGAAGAAGAGAGAGAGAGAGAGAGAGATCAACCCCGTCCTCCAAGCAAAGGAACTAATTTGCTTTTTCCAGAGTTGTGTTTTGACGTCCTGTTTGTAATTCCACCTTTGTTTACCCATTCTTATTTTTTCGTTTACTTAATGCCGGCACACAGGGGGACCTGGTTTGGTGGTGGTGGTGGTGGTGGTGGTGGTGGTGTGTGTGTGTGTGTGTGTGTGTGTGTGTGTGTGTGTGTGTGTGTGTGTGTGTGTGTGTGTGTGTGTGTGTGTAAAAGCTGCATTGGGCCAAGACATGATTACATAATTTCAGTGGTATACGGCATGCAGATCAAATGGTAAACAAAGCGGAAAAAGATGTATATAATCAGTAGGAAAAGATGTAAGCAGTTAATGCTGGAAGCAAAGGATGTGGTGAAGACAAATGGATCTGTAGAATGGGAAGAAGGAAAAAAACATAGAAGTGAAAAAGGATGTAACAAGTGGAAAACAGAAGCAGGAAGGATATCGCAGAAATAGAGAAGTAGAAAAGGACAAGCCAGCAAGAAAGAGAGAAAAAAAATAAACAGCAAGAGAGGGAAGGAAAAAAAAGGAACGGAGGCGTTAAAAGATGGTAAATTGGAAGTCAGATAATGAGAAATTAGGGTAGAATGGGAGACAAAGTAGGGGTAAGAGGTTAGGAAATATGTAAAGGAAAATGAGTAAGCAGAGTGGAACGTATAAGGGGAAAAGAGGTTGAGACAGACAAAAAAAGACGAGAAAGAAAAGCATACAACAAGGCAAGGAATCAAACGGAATCGTGAACATAGATGCAGAGCGCAGAAGCAAGAAAGAAAATCTAACATACTGTAATCCTAGGTAGGCATGCACGCGTCTTTGTGTGTGTGTGTGTGTGTGTGTGTGTGTGTGTGTGTGTGTGTGTGTGTGTGTGTGTGTGTGTGTGTGTGTGTGTGTGTGTGTGTGTGTGTGTGTGTGTGTGTGTGTGTGTGTGTCCAAAACTGGAAAAAGGATTTTTGATGAAACTTGGCAGGATGGTTAGAACTGGGTCTCAGATGGGTCAATTTCATGATATATTGATATTTCCTGAATAATTGTCGCAGTTGGGGTTACAATACACCAAGTGGAAGAGGATGTGGAGAGAGAGAGAGAGAGAGAGAGAGAGAGAGAGACTGTACATCTACACTCTGGGTTCTGTTACATCTTTGCTGCTACAAACAGACGTTCTGATTCAGCATAAAATGGTGGGTATGCGTGGTGGCGGGAGTAGCTGTAGTGGTGGTGGTGGTGGTAGTTGTGACGATGATGATGATGATGGTGGTAGCTGTGGAGGTGGTGGTGGTAATAGCGGTGATGATGGTGGTGATAGTTGTGATGATGGTGGTGATGGTAGCTGTGGTGGTGGAGGTGGTGGTAGCTGCAGTGGTGATGATAGTAGCTGTAATGATGATGATGGTTGTAACTGTTATGGTAGAAGTGGCGGTGGAGGTGGTGGTAGCTCTGATGATGATGGTGGCGGTACTTGTTATGGTGGTGGTAGCTGTAGTGGTGGAGGTAGCTGTGGTGGTGGTGGTCGTTTTCATGGCAGCTGTGATAATGGTGGTCGTGTTAGTGGTGGTGCTGGCTGTGATGATTGTAGTAGTGATGATAGGTGTGGTGATGGTAATAGCTGTAGTGGTAGTGTTGGTGACTGTCCAGAAACGCCTCTCAGCTGGGCAGGTGCTTTGCGGCCAGGTATGGTCACAAAGCAGTTGAGTCGGCTCAAATTAGGTCAAGTGCTGAGCGGTCTGATTGGACCGTGAGGATATTAATAGACAAGTAGAAAAAAGAAAGAATTAATTTTGAAGAATAAACGAGAAAAGATAGGGAAAAGAAACAGAGAATGGACCGAAAAAAAAGGAAGAGAAGATACAAATAGTAGAAATAAAAAGCAGGACTGAAATAATAAGGATGTCAACATATGGAAAACAGGATGGACAAACAGAAATATTAGTACTGTGTACAAACACAGCCAAGATAAATAGACTCAAAATGTAAAAAGAAAAGCAAAGAGAGAGAGAGAGAGAGAGAGAGAGAGAGAGAGAGAGAGAGAGGTATAATAACATAAGGGATGAAAGAGAGGAAAGTGAAGAAGTTAAGGAAGGAAGATGGAGGGAAGGTCAAGTGAGGGATAATGTGAGTCATGAAGGGGAAGGAAGAATAAACGGTACAAAGACAGAAAGGGAAATGGAAGGGTGGGCAGACAGGAAATGATGGAAGGATGAACCAAAATAAAAGGAAGGAAAATGGTATGCAAGTCGGATAGTGGGGACAGTGGGAACCAGAAGACACAGAAAGGTAAGTTGAAATGATGGTTTGAAAAGGAAGAGGCAGAATGCCTATTAACCCCTACTCCCTAGCTATATTCTGAGTACTGACTCCCACTCGCGGGAGAAATTTGGAAAATCGCCTGTTGTCAAGGTCTCATATCTCAGCTAATATTAGATTTAGAATATTCAACAAAAAGCCTTTGTCTCTCTACTGCAAACCACCTCTAAAGGTCAGGTGCTGATGGTGAGGAAAGAGGAGGCAATGAATAGGGGTAACCTTTTAGACCACCACTGGCTATGTCCCGGTGCATGCTTGTGTCCCTGGCTTAGGGAGGAGGGAGGATTTTTTTTTTTTTATGCAAGAAAGAAGGAAGAAAAGGCCAAGTGCCTCTAAGATTGTTCCTTTCTAGAAAATGCAAAAACAAGCTAACAGAGAGGCAAATTCAAGATCTGGTCTTTTCAAGATGCCTTGAGCACACTGCGTTTGAAAGAATGGAGATCATAGTCAGTAGAAAATGCAAATAGGGAGACTTCCAGAGTTGACCTGTTGCGTACATGAAGGACTGAGAGTAACAGTTAACTTTTGCATTAGAGACTAGGACAGACAATGGATGAGAGTTTGTTGCTAGACGGGTGCTATGCACCCACCTTAACCCACCGCGTGCCAGCTATTTTTAGCCCTGTGGATCACCCCAGTGCTGGCCATTTTTTGACCTTTTTTGTTTTTGGCTAAAATGATAGATTTTGATGTGGAAACAACGAAATTCGCCATTAAAATGCTCACCGACGCTCGGAAATGAGTTTTATTGAGTTCTGCATACTCGTGTACAGGTATAGCTGCTCTCTCACGCTCACCATGTACGTGAGAGAAAGCCATTTTCTGTGTAAGGTATGCTCAGGTATTTATGCTGGGAAGGTATAGCAATGTTCAGTACACTTTTCTGATCTCTTACAACTTCTGCATCTATCACAATTTGTGTCTTTCTCACTGTGAATGCATTACCTTACACTTACTTGAAGATAGGTACAACCTGACTTCATTACATACAATCCTGGCACTTACAAGAAGGTATTTACAACTTGACTTGGGGGAGGCGTGGCTGAATCGGTAGAGAGGCGGCCTGCGGTCCAAATGGACCCAGGATCGAATCCCGGCTGGGGCAGGGAACAGTTTGAGGATTTGAATTTCCTAAAAAAAAAGCAGACTTTCCTGATTTACCAGATGACCCGCCAACATGTCGTAAAAATACCCCCGCTAATACCAATACACCAATCCTGTATGAGACAGCCCTAGCATGTATTCAATATGGATGGTGGGTGTTAGCGCCGAAGTGGTGACATGTGGAGGTGTAGGAGGACTACTGGGCCTTGGGATAGGTCAGTGCCCCCAAGCAATAGGCTCTGAAGCCTTTGCCCAGAGTCGGACACATAAAAAAAAAAAAAAAAAAAAAAAAAATATAGTCCTTACACTTACAAGAAAATATTTACAACTTACACTTACATGAAAATATTTACAAAATGCCTTCACTATGTACAGTACTGGGTGAGGCACACAAGCAGAGTGAGGGAGAGCAAGCATAAGGGGGGAAGTGAGTGAGTGTATGGCCTTGACAGCCTGGGGGATGGTAGAGGAACAGTTACCTTACATGCCTGCCACTTTTTACCCGCGAATCTTGAAAATGCGGTCACAGTGAAGTTTTTCATTTTAGACCATTTTAAAAGGCACTGGCACTGGCCCGGAATTATGTCAGACTGTTCTAAAGCGGCACTGGCACGTGGCGGGTTAATGGTCGAGGGATGCATGCAGACAGCTCAGAGAAGCAGTGACCACTGAAGAAGTAAGAGAAAGGAGATAAAGGAGCAAAGGTGTGGCAAAGAGACAGAGGTTGAAGGGAGCCAGTGAGATGGAGAGAGTTAATGAGATGAAAAGCCTTTGACTCCACCTTGTTGAGAGGAGCTGTATGTGGGGAGCCTCCCCATATGTGTTATTTGTACTTTACATAGGGATGAATAAAACCCACATATAAAGTCAATAACTGTGCACGGGTAAAGAAGGCACAGAGTTGGCTTAGCATATAATCTTTTGGAAGCAGATTTTATAAGAGAGATTATGATCTTTCCAAGATAAATTCCTAGAGAATGAAACCCCAAGTATGTTTAAAATGATGCAGAATTGAGCTGGATACTGTTAAAAATCACAAGATACACATGTGAAATATTTTGTCGAGTAGAAAGTTGTAAGAACTGAGTTTTGGATGCCTTAAAAACAACAAGATTGCTTTTACCCCAGTCAGAGATATGAGCCAAGTCAGACATTTGGTGTGCCATAGCCTCATCCCTTGTTTATTGAAGCAACTGCTGAGATGGATGCTGCAGGAAGCAAATGGAATGGTGAGGAGTGGAATCATCAGTGTATGAATGGGTTGGGTTAGATGTACAGCTGGCCATTGATGAATAAATGGAACAGAGATCGTGATTGGACAGAGCCCTGAGGAACATTATTAATTATAGATCTAGGAGAACAATGGCGGCCGACTACAACAGCAGCTATAGGATGACCAGAAAGGAAGCTAGAGATGAAGGTGCAGATCGATAGAAACCTTAAGAGGGCAGTTTGGAAATTAAAGATTTGTGCCAGACTCGATCGAAAGTAAAGTTTTTGCCAAAGTTCGGAAAGGTGGATGACCATTAGTCTGAAAGATAAATGAGAAGAGAGCCAGTGGAGCATCCCTGGCAGAACCCATACTGATGATCAGAATGAAGGTAGTGATAGTAAATGTGCTTTCAAAATTTGTTGAGAATTAACTCAAAAACTTTTGAAATGCAAGATGCTGAAGCAACGATAGTAAGAGGACTGGGAATTGTTACCGTTCTTTGGAACAGGCTGAAATGAGAGCATACTTCCAGCAAGAAAGAAAGGTGCAAATTGACAGACAAAGGCGAAACTGTTTACCCAGCCAGGGTGTAAGCATAGCAGCACAGTTCTTTAGGGCAACGGAAGGGACCCCATCAGGCCCATATGCTTTGCTGGTTTTGATGCCAGTGATGGCAGAATATACATCGCTTGAAGAAATTTTAATGTCAGCCAATGAGGAAGTCAGAGGGGGATAATGATGAGGGAAGAGCACCGGAATCGTCGAAGGCGGATTCTGAGGAGAAGCTCTGAGTGAAAAATTCTGCCTTATCAGTAAAATGGCTACTGAGCCATTAGAGTGGAAAAGAGGAAGTAAGGATTATGATGTAAAGTTTTTAAAAAAGCTTAGACAAGGTGCCAGAAGGAGTGGGAAGAATTTGGGTGAAAGAATTCAGAGTATTTACTACAAACGAAATTAGTTTTTGCAAATCAAAGCACAGAGTCAGTATGATCCCAAGCAAAACATACAAGAGATAAGAGTCACCGATGGGTTGCTCTGGCATCTTTTGCTGGCCTTCTCCTTGTTACAACACCTGGGATTAAACTTTTTTTTTTTTTTTTTGCGTTAGTCACAGGATGCGAGAAATGAATGTATGTTTCCCTGCCAGAGATAAACCTCCATAATGCGCAACACACACTCAGATTACTCTCGGCCACGGAAGCAATAATAATTCCGTGGAAGGTCAAAGAAGAACTGTCTGAGGGCCTCCCAATCAGCAGCTCCAAAGTGCCACAGCCGTTGCTTCCTGAGAAAGTCCACTGGAGTGATAGGACAAATTAAAGTGATAAGGTTGTGATTGGAGGATACCAATGGAGAGAAAAGATTAACAGCATAAGCAGAAGGATTAGTTGTAAGGAAAAGGTCCAGTATGTCCTGTAGGTCCAAGGCTGTCGGGGATACAGGTAGGGTGCTGTACAAACTGCTCTAGGTCGTTAAGGATAGAAAAGATGTAGGCCTGTTCACCAGGTGGATCAGTGAAGGGAGAGGAGAGCCAAAGGTGGTGGTGAACATTAAAATCACACAGAGTGGAGATTTCAGAGAAAGGAGAAATTAATGAGATGTGTTCCATCTTAGAAGTACGACAGTTCAAGAATTTTTGATAGTAAAACTGGGGGATTAGTAAACAGCACAGATATACTTAGAGAATTATAGGATAGCAGAAGTCAGAGACAAAGTATTCAGAAGATTCAATTTCAGGAATGTGAGAGCAAGATAAATTGATGCATACTTATACACAACAGCCACCTTTTGCTTGAAGTGAGTATAAAGAAAGTAGGATGATACAGAGAAGGGTTTGCTATTATTCACCTCAGACAGTTGAGTCTCGGTAAGGAAGAGAAGCGAGGTTTACAGGAGGAGTGGTGGTGTTTAACATAAAGTTAGAGGAAAGGCCATAAATTTTGCATAAATGAAGAAGTGAGTCAAATAGTGGCTCCAGGCATCTCACTTGGTCGTCACTGGGAAAGGGGCAGATGATGTGTGCCTTGATGGTCCAATCCCTTGGGAACTCTAATGCTTGATGTTGGGATGCCATATGTCATTTTTTAAAAAAATACAGAAAGTGTAGTGTGTAATGTGCATCCAGTTTGGTGTTGACAGTTAGAGGAACTAATACTGGCGAGTATGCAGGCCTACTCTCTGAGATATGAAACACTACAAAATTCAGCAAAGGGAGATGGTCAGAAACTAGTCATGAGGGCAGATGAAATGGGAGCACCAGCTCTTCTTGTAATCGGCTTACCATTCACCTTTGGACTACTGCCTTGCTCAGCTGGTGCTACAGTCTATTCTCTATTCTCACTTGCCATCTCCGTCCGTGTGGCTTGCAGGCAAATATTTTCGTCTTGACTTTCGTCCTTCCCAGCTTTCTCTTCACCCTCAGACTCCTCAGATGACTCCCATGATTAATCAAAAGGGTAGGAAGATGCAGGGTAAGCTGTAGAGTCGTTGGGGTCACTCTCCAGGAGTGGCACGGAGCTCCAGGAAGACGCTTAGAAGCCTGGCGGCGTCACATCACTCTCCACGTGGTAGCTGCCCGGCATGGAGGACGATGATTACCTGCTTGATATAGACGAGTCCGTCATTTCAAATGCCCTCCCTATTGCAGAGTCACTTAGTCCTCGCCTGGGAATGGTAGGAGGCTCGGCAGTGGTGGATGTTGTGTGAACTGGATGAGGAAGCGGAATCAAGTGCTGGAATTTTAGCTCATCATCCATACGCTAGCACTACACTTGGATGACTGACTTTGGTACCTTACAGCCACCCCAGCATCTGGGAGAGCACGAATGTGAAAAAAAAAATGGCTGGAGCCTCGAACAGCGGTGGGAAAGTGCTGTCACATTGGTCTAAGCACAGAGGCCTCACAGGACCTCATGCGTGTTGGACCGGTCTGATATCTAGAGTACACTGGTTAAGGAAGAGGGGAAGGCAAGGAGAGAATGACGTCAATGAAAGAAGAATGTATGAGAAAATGCAATCTGCCATGATGGGAGACAGGGAGAAAGAAGGATGGTAGAGAACATTAGCTGTGGGGAGGGGGGGGGGAGTGAGATAGGCCAAAAACTTTTTTTTTTTTTTAATAACAGAATAGAGGAAGGAAAAACAAATGAATAAAAAAAAATAATCCATACACCAGATTGGTGTCTGTTCATAATGTATCTGTAACACTTAGACTTGGACAGTTGTAGGTTGAAGTTTGGAGAGAAACAACTCTGGGGAAGCGAGTTCCAAAGAGATGGAGTTCGAGGAATGAAAGAATTCTGATAGGCAGAAGTTCTTCAATATGGCTGAGTGACATTCGAGTCATGAGTGCTACAAGATGCCCGTGTAGCACGAGGGAAGGCATGGAGAGATGGCACCATGGACGCAACGCAACATCGTCTTAGCATTTGCAATAAAAATATCTATTAAATAATGCAAGGGAAGCAACATTCCTTCTTACTTGTAGAGGAGGTAGTTTATTTGTAATGGCAGGGTTGTTAATAATTCTAACAGCTTTGTTCTGAATTCTGTCTAGTTGTTTTAATGCAACCTCTCCAGATCCATTCCACAAAGGAAGCAATATTCAAGCTGAGAGTGCACATGACTCTTATAAATTATAGCTAACTGCTCGTCAGTGAAGAAGTTACGGACTCTGTACAATAATCCAAGTTTCTTTGAGGCGGTTTTAACAAGAGTGATCTAACATGAGAGGTCCAGCTGAGGGCATTGTTAAGTGAGACGCCGAGAATTTCAATACTTTTGGGGATGGAAATATTAGTAGCACTGAAGGTAATATACGAATCTAGCAATATCTGTCTATTAGTAAATTGTATATATTTAGTTTTACTAGCATTAAATGACACAAGGTTGTTTTGCCCCCATTCACTGATCGTAAAAAGGTCTTGATTTATGGAGATGGCTGTACTGAGTTGAAAGTTAGAGATATCAGAGTTTGTAAATGGGTCTCTGAGTGTAAATGAATTATGTAGTGTTGACTCATATACAAATGAGTGGATGGCATTGTGGGTGACAGATAAGACATCATTAATATGAACCAGAAACGTAGACAAGGAAGATGGAAAAAGGGAAGAAATGAATAAAGGGGCGTTGACAAAGAAAGATGGTATGGAGAGAAGGATGAAAATAGGGAGGAAAGAGGAAAGATACGTAGGGAGGAAAGTAAAGAAGTGGGCAGAAAGGGTGCAGGTAAAGAGTGGGAAGGTGAAGAAAGGTAGGAAAGGAATGTAGGAGGGGAAGCTGATCAGGTACTAAAGGGATGAAGGGGAAGATAAGAGGAGAATGAGTCTCGGAGATAAATTTAGGTATTACTTCCGAACGGGCAAGCAACCCTCTCTTTCGCGTAACACAACAGGCAGGCAGGCTGGCGGGTGGATGGGTCAGAATAGGCAGGAAGGCTGAGAGTGACGGATGCAGAGCAAGATCCAGCCAGGCAGGGAGGATAGGAATGGAGGGAGGCTGAGATGCTGGGAGACAGACAGGGAAGCACTGAATATGGGAGACTGGAATTGAGAGATACAGTTGCTTAGGGACAATGGCAGAGAAATGGGCAGTTAGCCATGAAATCAAAGGGAGAGAGAGAGAGAGAGAGAGAGAGAGAGAGAGAGGGGGAGAGAGAGAGAGAGAGAGAGAGAGAGAGAGAGAGAGAGAGAGAGAGAGAGAGAGAGAGAGAAAGAGAGAGAGAGAGAGAGAGAGAGGGAGGGAGATGTGAACTGTGATCACCCAGTCCTGCAGGTGAAGGAACTCATTTATGTTTTCAAGACCTGTTTCGTCGGCGGGTCTGCAGTTCCCTCCTTGTTTTTTAAAACACTTTTTTCTTATTATGGGTACTGAGACAGATAATTCAGTGAGTGTTTGTGCGTTTACGCTCCCCCCCCCCTCTCTCTCTCTCATACAGGTAAAACATCATACAGTAGCTCCAGGGGTCTGAGTGAGAGGGAAGGAAGCACTAGCTTTGCCTTTAAAGTGATCGTCGTACATTTTACTTACTGTACAAATCCGATCCCCGATGTGGCCTAAATAGCTCGTTCCCTGAAGCTCAGCTGTCGTCTTAGTCTAGAATGCTTCCACTGTGTTATTTCGCTTCAGAGGCGTCATTACAATGTGTCATTTCTTTCACTCATTTGTCATCACTTGGAAGCTGCTTATTCACCTTATTACTGGAATGTGTGGAGGGTGTACTGACAACAGCAATCAGGGTGTCGGTGGTTTTATGACAGAATGCTATAACTGACAGATATAAAAACTAGTATATTAACTCGTGACACGTTAATATAATCTAGTTTATATCCCAGGTATATCTCTGAGACACTATCCAAGACATATACTTAATATCGGGATTTTAATATCACTGCTTCTGTGACAAAGATAGGTTTTTGTCTCTTAAATGTTTGGCCATCCAGCCACCACTGATTCTGTTGACTTGTTGATCTATTCTCAGAGTCGGATACATAAAAAAAATATATATATATTTGGCCCGTATTCTTGTCGCCATGAAAGCTCCCTAACATCTCTCCTAATCGATTTATTTTGTTGAATATTCATTATCATCTGCGTCTCATACAGTACTCATTACACATTCAATTATTTAATGTTTTCTTCCTTGGTTCACAGTCTCAGTCTTTAAATATATTAGAGTTTGAAGTTTGTTCTCTCCGAGGGGGGAGAGTATGTTTTCACCCCTGTTTGTTCGTTTGTTTGTCTGTTAGCAGGATTACTCAAAAACTAAAAGAGAGAGTTGGACCAAATTTGGTGGGTAGATAGCCCATGTCCCAGGGAACAATCGATTATCTTTTGGGGCCAATCCGGATTGTATTACACACTCTGGTTCCTGCGAACACTTTTCACGAAACACTAATCAGTGATGAGAAAACCTTTCCCATTATGAGGAGTGGTTTGGAAAATACCATGCCCTTGTCGGAGAGATGCACTCCACTGAGTGCCCTTCAAGTTTGTAGATCTGGTCATGCATCTTTCCCTCTTCTATAAATGCAAGGGTGATAAGTATGAATGTACTAGCTTTAGGGTTTTAGTCTGTTGAGTGTTGTAGTAAGGTGTATGGTAGTGTTAATTATGAGAGTTAGAGAGGGTACAGAGGGAGTGATTGGTGATGAGCAGTGTGGCTTTAGGAGAGGGAGGGGATGCGTGGATCAGGTGTTCGCTGTGAGACAAGTGTGTGAAAAGTATTTAGCGAAAGGCAAGGATGTGTTTTGGGCATTTATGGATTTAGAGAAAGCGTATGATAGAAATGATAGGGAGGCTTTGTGGACTGTTTTAAGATTGCATGGACTTCATGGTAGGTTACTAAAAGGGGTGAAAAGTTTTTATGTAAATAGTAGAGCGTGTGTAAGAGTGGGAAATGCTGTGAGTGATTGGTTTCCCGTGAGAGTGGGGCTGCGACAGGGATGTGTGATGTCGCCTTGGTTGTTTAATATTTACATGGATGGTGTTGTAAGGGAGGTGAATGCAAGAGTTTTAGGTGGAGGTCTGAGTCTGGTGAATGTTGATGGTGGAGAGTGGAATCTGAAGCAGCTGCTGTTTGCAGATGATACTGCACTGGTGACTGATTCAGCGGAGAGATTGAGACAGTTGGTAGAGGAGTTTGGAAGGGTGTGTGAAAGGAGGAAATTGAAAGTAAATGAGAATAAGAGTAAAGTGATGAAGTGTACGAGGTTGATAGATGGTAGGGGGATGAATATAGTTTTGAATGGTGAGTTGCTTGAGGAGGTAGATTGTTTTAAATATCTAGGGTCACATGTTGCTGTGGATGGAAGAATAGATGCAGAAGTGAAGTTTAGAATAAATGAAGTAGGAAAGGTCTATCTATCTATCTATTGCCAGACGCCTCAATCCCGTTTGGGGTGGCCACAAACAAATCGCCTCCAAGTCGCCCTGTCCCCCGCCATTTCACTGCCCTGCTCCCAACTCACACACCCCTCTCTCATATACCTCTCCACCCCATCCCTCCATCTCATCCTCGGCCTCCCCCTCCCTCTTCCCCCCTCCACCTCACTCACATACACTCTCTTCGTCAGTCTTTCGCCCTCCATCCTCTCCACATGGCCAAACCACCTCAGAGTGTTCCTCATAACGCTTCCTATCACATCCACATCCACACCACAACGCTCCTTTATATCCTCATTCGTCAGCCTGTCTCTCCACGTGACTCCACAGGCCCCTCTTAAATAACTCATTTCCACTGCTCTCACTCTTGACTTGTGTCCTTCCAACAATGTCCAAGCTTCACTTCCGTACGTTAGAGTTGGTATCACAATACTGTCATGTAGTAACTTTTTCACTTCCATGCTCACTTCCCTGTTTCTTATCACTGCTTTCAAGGAACCAGCAACCTTTCTTCCCTGCTGTACCCTTTCAAGCACTTCACACTCCAAACCTCCATCCTTACTCATCACACTACCCAAATACTTAAACGTACTCACATTTTCCAATTCCTCACCATCTAACCTTGCTGTACATTCACTAACTTCACCTCTCTCAAAGACCATCACTTTACTCTTCCCTACATTCACCTTTAGGTTCCGTTTCTTACACACTCTCTCAAACTCATCCACCAAGCCTTGCAGCTCCCCTTCGTCTTCACTCAACAACACAGTATCATCTGCAAACAACAGTACAGGAGTTTCCAAACACTATCCTCTCTCACCAGGGCCACTCCAACATCCACTACCCTACCTTGTACCTCTTTTATTACCCCATCCATGTACAGATTGAACAACCATGGAGACATGACACATCCTTGTTTCAAACCAACTTTCAAAGAGAAAAATTCACTTAGTTCACCATCCACACGCACTGCAGCCTTCGCACCATCGTACATACTCTTCACAGCATTCAACAACTTCCCATCTACTCCATATATTCTTAACACTTTCCACAATCCTTGTCTATCCACCCTGTCATATGCTTTCTCCAAATCCATGAAAGACCATACAACTTCTTTCCCTTCTCTAGAAACTTTTCCACTAAAGATCTAAGAATGAATATCTGATCTACACAACCTCGTCCCTTCCTAAAGCCTCCCTGTTCTTCTCCAACTAATTTCTCTGTTCTTTCTCTAACTCTGTCTATAAGTATCCTACCATACACTTTTCCTATTATACTAAGAAGACAAATGCCCCTATGATTACCACACACTTCTTTTTCCCCTTTTCCTTTGTACAAAGGAATAATTATACCTGACTTCCAATCCTCCGGGACTCTACCTTCCTCCCAGGCCAATCTGCACATCTTCCACATCCATTCTACTACGATCTCTCCCCCATGCTTCAGCATTTCACCACACACTCCATCAATTCCTGGGGCTTTCCCCGATTTAACTTTCTTCATTGCTTCCACAACTTCTATCCTACTGATTTCTTCCTGTCTTCTCACCTCCCTCCTTCTCCCAGCCATTCCCCAGCCACTTATACTTGCATTACTTCCATCCTCTACGTTCAACAATTCCTTAAAGTGTTCTCTCCATCTGCTCACTTTTTCTCCCTTCTCCACTAGTAATCTACCATTTTTATCTTTCACTCCCCTGCTAACTTCACTCCCACCCTGTCTTACTCTTTTCACTTCTCTCCAGAACATTTTCTTACAGTCCCTCCACTTTACACTCAAATTCCTTCCAAATTCCTCATCCACTCTCTTCTTACTCTCTTACTAATCTTTTCACTTCTCTCTTCCTTTCCACATATAACTCTTTCTTCCGCCTCTCAACTTCTTCCACGCCCCTATTTCTCACCCATTCATTGTTTGCTTTCTTCTTTGTGCCACAGCCCTGTTTCACCTCTTCAGTCCACCACGCTGTTCCTTGTACCCCTCCGCCTTCTCTTCCTTCCACACACCACATCACATGCTGCACATATTTCTTCTGTAAATATCTTACACACACCTTCCACGTCTCCCATCTGCTCCAATTCATATTTGCCCAATCGTTCCTCCACTTCTCTCTTATACTCTGCCTTTTTCTCATCCTCTTGTAACCTTTCCACTCTCCTTGCAACTACTCCTTCCTCTCGTCTTTCCCTTCTTCTATTCCTCCATCTCACTTGCATCCTAATTCTGGCCACCACCAAGTAGTGGTCAGAAAGTCCACTCACCCAACCTCTATACACTCTAGCATCCTTTACACATCTTCGCATCCTTTCATCCACACACACACATAATCAATCATTGCCTTCCTTTCATTCAGTTCACCACCCACCCTTCTCATCACTCGCCATGTATACCTGTGGATCATTTTATGCCTGAAGAGGGTATTGGCTATCACCAACCCCCTCCCAGCACAAATGTCCACTAACGCACTCCCATTCTCATCTATCTCGGCAGGCACACCCCACTCACCAACTATTCCATCCACCTTCACAATCCCAACTTTACCATTCATATCACCAATCAAAAACACTCTCTCATTCCTTCCAAACTTTTCCATGCACATTTCCACATTTGTCCAGAACTCTTCTCTCACTCTTCTAGCACGATCTTGCGTTGGCGCATACACACACACAATCGCCCACATTTGTATTCCAACTTTCAACTTTACCCACACAATCCTTGACCCAACTGATCCATACTGTCTTATGCTCTTCTTCCATCTTTTACTCACAACTATACACACTCCTTCCTTTGCCCTCTCCTTCTCATCTACTCCTGCACATATACCCCATCCATACTCCCATTCTCTCACACTTTCTCCTCTCCATTTTGTGTCAGTTATTCCACATACATCCACTTTCGCACCCTCAAGCACCTGGACAATCTCTCTCTCTTTCACCTCATCATTCGCTCCTCTTACATGCTGGGAGGAATGAAAAAATTGTTTAAATGTCGTTCGCTTAGAATGGATGTAAAGAGAAGGCTGTATGAGGGTGTTGTGAGTACACCGACTGCGTTATATATATATATATATATATATATATATATATATATATATATATATATATATATATATATATATATATATATATATATATATATATATATATATATATATATATATATATTTTTTAATAACAGAACGGAGGAAGGAAAAACAAATGGAGAAAAAAAATAATCCATACACCAGATTACTGGTGTCCTCTGTTCATAATATCTGGAATATGGGTGTAGCAGAGAGGAAAAGTTTGAATGTAATGGAGATGAGGTGTCTGAGGAGTATGTGTGGAGTGACGCGTATGGATCGGGTGCGAAATGATGAAGTGCGAAGGAGAACTGGAGTTGTTCGGGAGATGGCTGGTAGAGTTGAGCAGAGGGTGTTGCGATGGTTTGGGCATATGGAGAGAATGGATAATGAGTGATTGGTGAAAAGGATAACTAGATCTGATGTGAGAGGTGTGAGGCTGAGAGGAAGACCACGAATAGGATGGATGGACAGTGTGAAGAGAGCACTGGATGCGAGAGGGATGTCTGTTGAGCAAGGAAGAGTGGCTGTGCATGACAGAAATAAATGGAGAGAAATTGTGAATGAATAAATGATGACGCAGCCCTGAGGGGATATTCTCCCGCATTTGGTCTGATCAGCTAGTCAGGTCAGGTGCGGGTAAGGGGATGGGTCTGTTATGATGTGGCAGGGTAAACCAGTTCTGCTGTCGGGCCCTGCTGCGGATGTCACTGATTGCATTGCGCAGTTGACCTTTGTGCGGTGTGGTGTGGTGAGGATCTGTCCGTTCTCCCCTTTGGGGCTAAGATGCGAATGAATGTGTTTGAATGGATGAGTAAATGGGGAGTGTGTCGTCCTGTCTCGGCTACCTCCCTTTCCTTGGGGGAAGCAGCCTAGGTATATAAATAGATAGAGATATACTGGATTCTATATATACACATTCTCTGTGGCAGTGCCTTGCCTGGCAGTGTGTCGTGTGACAGAGATACTGTAGCTATAGCTGCGTGTGATGTGGCAGTGTGTGGCGTCGCTGTGTGTGGTGTAGCAGTGTGTGGTGTGGCAGTGTGTGGTGTCGTGTGTGTGGCGTGTCAGTGGCAGTTGGAATAGTGTGTGATGTGGCGATGTAATATAATTATGCTGCTATCTTTTTCTGTTAATAACCTTTGTTTAAAAAAAAAATGCATACTGTGTGCTATGTTCACCCTTAAACACCAAACGTCATACACATTGCCTACCTTGCCGTTTCTTCTTCTGCTAACATGTTTCTAAATAAAACTGATTCATTCCCTCTCTCCTTCCTTTCTTCTTCCCTTCCTTCCACCCAGCGTAAAGTAACTGAACCCCAGGAAAAGCATTACATTGTCCAGTTGTTGTTATGACAACGGGGGAAAGTACACACAAAGCTAAAAGTTCTTAATGTGCTACATTTTATAATAATGATTTTTTTTTTTCACGCTAAATGTCATTATATACAGTACCTATTTATCTATTAAATGCCAAGGTTCGCTTGAAGAAATTTAGTTTGAATGTTTTTTTTTTTCCATTCTCCTACTTATCCAGCCCTTCCTCCACTAATCTACTCCCCCCTGTGTGTGTGTGTGTGTGTGTGTGTGTGTGTGTGTGTGTGTGTGTGTGTGTGTGTGTGTGTGTGTGTGTGTGTGTGTGTTCCGCGAACTCTTCCATTCAGTAGTCTTCCATTTTTATAATTCATTATTTTCTTTCTTGTTGATTCATTATCTCATGGCTTGCAGCTTCATAAATTCCACTCTCAGCAATTGATATTTTCTTTCCTTCCATTCCTCATTACTTTCAAATGACCTTTGATCTTGCCGCTATTACCTTTACCCCAATTCACTAGCATCCACCTCTGTATTAATTACTATATTCCTTCATTCACTCCTTTCCCGTTTACCGTATTTCTTTCTTCCTCATTCTTCGCTTTTCCGCCTCTTGTGCCTCACCTTCCTTCTTTTTTGTTTATTATTATTGTGATTTTTTTTTTTTTTTTTTTTTTTAGCGAATATCATCATTCCTGTTTCCTCCATTCACTCACGACTCTTATATCTTTCTCGATCTTCCTACATTTATCTTTTCAGTCCTATGCTCTTCCATTTCTCCAACTTTTTCCTGTATCTTTTCACAGTTTTTCTTATCTGATTTCATATGTATTTTCGCTCTTCAGTCTTCCTAATCATGTTCCATCTTGCACGTGTTTCTTCTTCTCTTCGCTATCTCCCTTGTACCTTATCTCTCGACGTCTAATTTTACTTCATATATTACCAACTTTTAGTCTTCTCGTCCTCTTTCATTTCACACTTTTTTTTTCCCCTTCACTTCAACATAGCATATATATTTTCCTTTATTCCTTTCCTCCACTTCCGTTCATTTAATCGTTTCCTCTTACTTCATTATTCCCTCTCCACGTCCTTCTCCCATTCTCCCATTTCCTTTCTCTGTATCAGCTTCCCCTCCCTCCCCTCCCGCCTCTCTCTCCCTCCATCACTCCCCTTTTTCCTCTATGCATTAACTATTACACCCTTCCATCCTCTTTCCTTTCGTGGCATCCCAGTGTCTATTATTTAATATTACCTTTTGTCTCTTCATTATATACCAATATAATTTCTCAATGACTCGTGTCTGCATGTTGTCCTCTTCCCCTAGCTCCCTCATACATACTCTTCACGGCATTCAGCAGCTTCACATTTGCCCCATACATTTTTAAAATTTTCCACATTCCTTGTCGTTCCACTCTGTCATATGCTTTCGCCAAATTCATGAGGGCATTATACAACCTGTTTCTCTTCTGTAGGAACGTTTCCACTCAACACTGAACGATGAATATCTGATCTACACAACCTCATCCTTTCCAGAAACCTCCATGTTCCTCTTCAACTAATGCATTTCCTTTTTCACTAATTCTTCAACAGGTATCCTAACATATACTTTTCCTAATACACTTAGAAGATAGTTACCACACACTTTTTTTTTTTTTTCCTTTTCCTTTCTGCAGAGAAATAATTATACCTGACTTCCAATCCTCCGGGACTCTACCTCCCTTCCAGGCCAATCTTCACATTTTCCATATCCACTCAACTTGTCTATCCACTGTGTCATAAGTTTCTCCAACTCCATGAGGGCATTATACAACTTCTTTCTCTTTTCCAGAAACTTTTCCACGTAACACTGTAGGATGAATATCTGATCTACACAACCTCGTACCTTCCAGAATCCTTCATGTTCTTTTCCAACTAATGTTTCTCCTATTTCACGAACTCATCAATAGGTATCCTATCATATACTTTTCCTATTATACTAAGATGTTAGTTACCACACCCAGTTTTTTCCCTTTTCCTTGCTGCAGAGAAATAGTTATGCCTGACTTCCAATCCTCCGGGACTCTCCCTTCTTTCCAGGCCAATCTGCACATTCTCCAGTTCCACCCAATTGGTGTCTCTACTCTGTGCTTCAGTACTGCAGCACACCCTCCATAAATATTTGTGGCTTTCTCCGTTTTGACTTTCATCATTGCTTCCACAGCCTCCATCATACTGATCTCTCTTCTTCCCTTCTCATCTCCCTTTTCCCCCCCACCCATTCCCCAGCCACCTATGCTTGCATTATTTTCATACTCTGTGTTCAGTAATTCTTTATTTACAAAGTCACTCTCAAAGACTGATAGACAGTTTTGTTTTCACCAGTAAGCAGTCTTTCATCACTGTAATTGACTTTTCTTCTAAGACACTTTCTTCGCAAATTGGTCAGAGACTACTAATAAATCTGTGGGGTAAGTTAGGCGTTGTGACTGAAATGAATATATATATGGTTGAATAAAATGAAAGGCTACTAGAGATCGAGCAGTGTGGATAGCTTCCATTAGGTGACCAAGGCTGACGCATGCAAGCTCTGTGGAGAATTTATTAACAATAACGAAACTGAAACCAAAATGAATGCAATAAAAAAATAAAAAATGCAAAATAAAACAATGCAAGAAAATTTATGCAATAACAAAAGTGAATGCAAGAAACATGAATGCAATGAATAAAAATGAAAGCAAAATCCATATATATATATATATATATATATGTGTGTGTGTGTGTGTGTGTGTGTGTGTATGTATATATTAAAAGTATCAGAAAAACATACAGTACAACCTCGATATAACAAACTAATGGTACCAGACCATTTACGTTAAAGCTGATGGTTGGTTAAAGCCGGACACCATGCTCTTCGGTAATTTCCCAGGCGCTGTGGCTTTTACTGAACAAAGATCGTTAAAATAGAGCGTCGTTCGGCCATTCAGTCATACACAGCAACATACTGCAAGGTCCAAATGGCTGTTTTTCTCAATAAATGGCTCCTCTAACGATGCTGGTCACCCAGAGTCTGATTCGGCGTTTTGCTTGATGCTTTTGTGTGTGTGTGTGTGTGTGTGTGTGTGTGTGTGTGTGTGTGTGTGTGTGTGTGTGTGTGTGTGTGTGTGTGTGTGTGTGTGTGTTCTTACCTAATAGTTCTTACCCAATTGTATCTTTACAAGAATGTGTCAAGTTCGTAATGTCCCATGTATTAAACCATTGTTATCTTACATATCCTTAAATTTATGAATAGTTTTGGCACCACTATTTTATTCGGTAGTGAATTTCACTGATCAATTGCCCTGTAGTGTGTGTGTGTGTGTGTGTGTGTGTGTGTGTGTGTGTGTGTGTGTGTGTGTGTGTGTGTGTGTGTAGGGACGCCATTCTGGTTGGTGTTTCCCTCGTATCCATTCTTTTACTGAACGCAAATGGTTGTTAAAACACAAATTCGTTACGAGAGGGTTTGGTAAATCGAGGGTTTACTATACTTTATGGTAACGACAAATGAAAGTGACTTGCAAATATTTTCTTGCATTATTTACATTACCCTGGTTGTGGTGATGAGATCTGGGTAAATGTATGGGTTACTTTAGCAGCAGACGAACCTTACCACATCAATTTATATTCTTCCACTTTGTCGTCTGTATTTTTGGGGACTATTTTCAAGATGGTAAATGACCTTTTCCTGCTGAAATACCCGCCCTCCTCCTTTGTGAACATCATGTTCCTTAAGCCGTACCTACGATTGTTTGATTCCGGTGTAATGGAAGAAACTTACTCAAACTACTCCAAGGTGGATTTCGTTTCACACTTCCCAAATGGAAGTTAGATTAGGCTAGACTAGGTTAAATTATTAGGTACAGTTAAGTTAGATTAGGTTAGATTTAGCTAGACCGTTAGGTCAGGACAATCCCTTCCACAATCAGAACAATCCCTTCTACCATTAGGCTGGCAGATCGAGAGTTGTCACAGTGGAACAGCTAAAAACAACGGGGAAACGGATTTAATAAGAAACTTATACTTACCATCCCAGAAATAATCAGAGAAATAAACAGACTCTCAGGAAGAAGAGTTGATCTGGTAAAGTGGTTCTACTGCTTAAAGTAAAGCGTACGTTTACCGAGCTCTGCCTTCATGTGGTGGTACTAATGCGACCAGGCGGCTCCACTGCCTGGTTATACAAATGTCCCTCGGCTCCTTCCCTATCCTCTGCAGGGAAGATGTTTGTTTGCAGGGGAAGGCAGCTTAATTCAGCCCGCGGTGCACCGGATTGCCATTAATATGAGCCTGGGGTAACACCGACCCTCCATTACACACCCTGCCACCTCTAGCAATTGTCCTCTACCTGCAGTCCACCATGAAAGACGTTTGAATACCCAGGCAGCATCACCACCGGGTCATATCAGTGCCACCACGTGAAGGCGTTTAAATACCCAGGCAGCATCACCACCGGGTCCTATCAGTGCCAACACGTGAAGGCGTTTAAATACCCAGGCAGCATCACCACAGGGTCATATCAGTGCCACCACGTGAAGGCGTTTAAATACCCAGGGGCATCACCACTGGATCATATCAGTGCCACCACGTGAAGGCGTTTAAATACCCATGCAGAATCACCACAAGGTCATATTACTGCCACCACGTGAAGGCGTTTAAATACCCAGGCAGCATCACCACTAGGTCATATCAGTGGCACCACATGAAGGCGTCCCCCTCACCAGTACCACGGCATTCATATCATACATTTGGATTCCCTGGTCCAGCCTCCCTGTGCACCTTCACTCGTTGCTCCACCTGTCACCTTTTTATAGATATTCTCACTACTTCTGCTTAATCTACCAAACATATAAATAAAATGACAATACTCACTTTCAAAATTTAAGCCCTCAGTGTCCAGAAAATAATTATTTAACGATGTGGCACGTTGCCAGGACCCCCTGTCACGTTGCTTGGCGTCTGTATTTTTAAAATGATAATCTAGCAGCATTTGAAAAAAAGGTATAGTAGGCTGATTGCTTGTCTTTAATCAATATAACAAATAAACTATAAGGTTTTTAAGTATACTTATAATTATTCTCACTCGAGGTTACTTTATTCCATGTTTTGTAATACAGAATTAAGATAATATGAACCAATTTCTTCATTAAACAACCCATAATAAACAGTAGTTTGTGGATGTTTTTTTGTATCCAACGTTAATTTTAAAACCTTCATGGGTTCATAGACATCGAATTAATTTTCTTATATTGTTCTTATACCGAGTGAGTTAAATAAAACTGCAGGCGAATGTCTCTCTCCCATCCTCCTCCCCCTCTTACTTCTCTGCTACTTCTTATTTACTTATTTACTTCCCATGCCTCCTTTCTTTTCTCCCTCCTTCCCATGTCTGCTCAATAATTCCTTCCTTCCATCCCGTCTTCTTTGATTTCTTTCTTTTTGTTTCATTCCTCTTTATCTTTCCTTTCTTCCTTTTCATCCTCCCTGCATGCCTTTCATTCTTCCTTTTTCCTTATCCTACTTTCCTTCCTTTCTCTCTTAATCTTTCCTTCCTTCTTACCTTCTCTTTTTCCCTCCTTATTTCGTGTTTCTTCTATTTCCTTCCCTTCCTTCTCATATATTATCCTCTTTCCATCTCTCCTTGCCTTTCTCCCTCCTTTCCTTCCTTCATTTACTCCGTTCTCCCTTCCTTCCTTCCCTCTTTTCACATCCTTCCATCGTTTCTTCCTTCGCTTCTTCACTCCTTCCTTACCCAAATTTCATCGGCTCCTTCTTTCATTCCCTCCCTCCCTCCTTCCTTCCTTCCTTTACTCTCCCCCCCACTCTCTCTCTCTCTCTCTCTCTCTCTTATTATCCCACCATGGTACTTTTAGTGTAATTTTCTCTCTCTCTCTCTCTCTCTCTCTCTCTCTCTCTCTCTGTCTCTCTCTCTCTCTCTCTCTCTCTCTCTCTCTCTCTCTCTCTCTCTCATTTTAACAAACCATAAAATTGCTATCCTCATACAGTTCTAAGATAAACACTAAAGCATGATGTTAGTCACGAAGAAGTGCCATGGAAAGGATGTAGAGCTGTGGCATTGTCGTCTTAACACTAGAATATGATGCTAGTCACGAAGAAGAGCTATTGAAGGATGTAGAGCTGTGGCATTGTCTTTTTAACACTAGAGTATGATGCTAGTCACGAAGAAGTGCTATGGAGAGGATGTACTGTAGAGCCGTGAAATTGCCTTTTTAACACTAGAATATGATGCTAGTCACGAAGAAGTGCTATGGAAAGGATGTAGAGCCGTAGTAATGACTTTTTAACGCTAAAATATGATGCCAGTCACGAAGAAGTGCTTTGGATAGGATGTCGAGCCGTAGCATTATCTTTTTAACACTAGAATATGATGCCAGTCACGAAGAAGTGCTATGGAAATGATGTAGAGTCGTAGTATTGTCTTTTTAATACTAGAATATGATGCTAGTCACGAAGAAGTGCAGTGGAAAGGATGTAAAGCCGTAGTATTGTCTTTTTAACAATAGAATATGATGCTAGTCACGAAGAAGTGCTATGGAAAGTATGTGGAGCAGTAGTATTGTCTTTAACACTAGAATATGATGCTAGTCACGAAGAGTGTTATGGAAAGGATATAGAGCCTTAGTATTGTCTTTTTAACGCTGGAATATGATGCTAGTCACGAAAAAGTGCAATGGAAAGGATGTAGAGTCGTAGTATTGTCTTTTTCTGCCACTGAGCTACGTGAAACAGTCTCCAAAAGGATGAACATCTGAGCCAAGTTAAGGTGAAAGAACAATAGCCTGACGAAGAACCATAACTTTAATATTTGACTAGTAACCTTGGAGACTTAACTCATTACTAAGGTTCGTCGATTTTCATATATCCAAGTCTTACGTTGATGGCCAGGTGTTGTCTGGTCGGAGGGTTGAGTTGACTAGTAACCAAGGAGACATTCCCGACTCCAGTTCCGTAGCTTTTTTTTTTTTTTTTTTAATAACAGAACAGAGGGAGGAGAAACAAATGAATAAAAAAAAAATCCATACACCAGATTACTGGTGTCATCTGTTCGTAAAATATCTGTAACAGTTAGACTTGAACAGCTGGAGGTTGAAGTCTGGAGGGAAACAACTCTGGGGAAGCGAGTTCCAAAGAGATGCCATGATGTCCAATAACTCATTGTATCTGCTAGTGTGTTGATTTGACTAGTAACCAAGGAGACTCATTGCTATGTCCACTAACTCGTTGTCAGTGTCTGCCGGTGTCCAGGCAGCATGTGCGTGGAGTTGATTGTAAGTTGGTCTGCCAGACAAGGTGTGTCCTTACAACGCACCTGCAATAACAAGGACACTTCCTAGATTAGCATCACTAATCTCTTCTAACTGGCCCCTCTTTTCATCGCGTCCACCTTGTGCAATATTCTGCTGTGAAGTAAACAGCAGACATTCAGTGATTACCCTTAAATACTTTCGAGATTATAACACTTGCTCTTTGTGTGCGGTGTTTATGTGTGTGAACCTGCTCTTTGTGTGCACTGTTTACCTGTGTTACCTGCTGTTTGTGCACTGTTTAGCTGTGTGCACCTGCTCTTTGCGTGCACTGTTTACCTGTGCTACGTGTTCTTTACGTGCACTGTTTATCTGCGTGCACCTGCTCTTTGTGTGCACTGTTTACCTGTATTAACTGCTATTTGTGTGCACTGTTTACCTGTGTTACTTTAAATATTCTCAAGTTTGTAGCACTTGCTGTTTGTGTGCACTGTTTACCTGTTACCTGCTCTTTCTGTGCACTGCCTACCTGTGTGCACCTGCTCTTTGTATGCAGTGTTTACCTAAGTTAAGACATTTTTTTCACGTTTTCTGTTTGTGCCATAATTAATTCAGTTGGTCATGAGTACGATATTATTTTGACTGGGTGAATGCTTTTGTGATCTCTCAGGCTTCTTTCCAATCTGATGTCGTAGTTCTCTAGGCAAGGCCTCACCATAACCTTTATTTTACAGGCAAGGCCTCACCATAACCTTCGTTTTACAGGAAAGGCCTCACCATAACCTTTGTTTCATAACGCAGCCAACAATATATTTTGTACCAATATGCATTAACATCACGATATGAAGTGTCTTATACAAATTCTTTGTGATTATATCTTCAAAATTGATTGATTTGGTCCTGTTACAGTATCCAAGGAGTCCTCTCTCTCTCTCTCTCTCTCTCTCTCTCTCTCTCTCTCTCTCTCTCTGTATTAGATTGTGCTAAGGATGCTAGTTCATTCCCGTCACCCTCTAACTCATCACTGTTCTCACTCATATCCTTAGACACGGCCAAGACAATATCTGGCGAGGAGGTAGCAATATTGGCTGGATTTTATGTTGCCTGGTAAAGCCCAAAGCAACATTTCATTAACATCTGATGTATTTGTTGTA
Source organism: Coenobita brevimanus (assembly GCF_032717465.1). NCBI lineage: Eukaryota > Metazoa > Arthropoda > Malacostraca > Decapoda > Coenobitidae > Coenobita > Coenobita brevimanus. Next base: position 16,177,658 of record NC_136956.1, read on the forward strand.
TTTTGTGTTGCTTCACTAGTTCCTGGTAAATCCCAAAGCAACATGTTAAAATCTGATGTATTTATTGTACTTTGTGTCGCTTCACTAGTGCCTGGTGAATCCCAAAGCAAGATTTCATTTATACTGATGTATTTGTTGTATTCTGTGTCGCTTCACTTGTACCTGGTAAATCCCAAAGCAACATTTCATTAACATCTGATGTATTTGTTTTATTATGTGTCGCATCACTAGTGCCTGGTAAATCCCAAAGAACAGTTCATTACATCTGATGTATCTGTTCCAGAACTTGTTTCATCTTGGTTGCTGATGCTGGTGCCTTGTTGTACTTCAGCTGTTTCAGGGATAGGCCCAGGCTGCTTCGCTAAGAATTTACACTAATCCCTTTGTTTTTTTCATGCAAAACAATGAATTTAAATTTTTTTCCCTTATGCCGAAGCTTTGCGTGCTTTTCTTTGTAGTCTGAATCATGTTCTTTACCACACTCCGTGCATTTAACGTGATGGCGGTAAGGTCATTTGTGTGACTGGTCAGAACCAACTGTTGTCACCATGTAATGTGAGAACGTTCAAAATGCTCTAATTACACTCAAGTATATGATATCATACAGAGATGTGAGAACGTTCAAATTGCTCAATTTACACTCAGGTATATTATGCAGAGATATGAGATCATTCAAAATGCACTACTTACACTCAAGTATATGACATCGATGTCAACAGCATCCCAGGGGATGCAAAGGGCGTCAATGACCTCCCGCCACCAAGATTTATCTTATGCTAATTCCCTTAAATCATGCCAGCATTCTTCTCCGGCCTCTCTTCTCAGTATTCTCACCCATGTCCCTCTCGGTCTTCCTCTGCCTCGTCTTACAATGGCAGTCCAGTCTGGCACGTCTGGAACCAATAGTCCTCCTCGCCACAAAGTCTGCCCTAACCATTTCTACCGAGAAAATCTAACCTACCCCTCAACTGGCTGTACTCGTGTGATGGCTCTTGGTCTCTCACTTGTTACTCTGGCCTGCGTCAGACTCCTATAGTGTCAATCTGATATCAGTGTCACAAAATGAAAGTGGCACTCAGTGATTCTGGCAGTGATGGCCTACGTCTTCCTTTTCATGGTAAAATGGCATTAGTCAGTCTGCATATCTTGCCTTGCCAATCATCAACCTGCATCGTAAATGCAGCATAACATTTAACATTAAATCTGTAAAAAAAACTTTCCTTATGAGTCTGTACACAGGTGAGGGCATTTTACCAGATCCAGTAACCCAATTGACTGTGTTCACGGCGGCGGAGTGGCAGCCTGTGTACCTACACATGCCCACAGTAGATTCCCATCACGGCCAGCTGGTGGCCACTTCACTCAGCTGTTGTGGAGTGACCCCAGTCTGTATATTCAAGCAGACCCATCGACCACATGCAAATGATGTTCCCTTGCGGTGGACAGCGCCCCACAAGGGTGAAGTGGGTAAATGTGTGCAGGTTTGGCTCGTGGCTGACTACAGTTTTAGCGTCACTCCACCTCACTCCAGTCACAAAGGGTTTAGGGCTGTATAAACTTCTTAATGAGAAGGCCATGGCCCATCCCCTGAAGAGACCAGTGTGTGGTGTAGCACTACACATTGTGATGGCCATGGCCCATCCCCTGAAGAGGGCAGTGTGTGGCGTGGCACTGCTTCCAATTGCATCAACACCCTGTTCACAGGGGCACCTCTCCATAGCACTGCACATCGCCCCGTATGTTGGATATATGGTTACCATCCAGCAATGGAAATGGTTCCGTGGGTTGCAGGGCACCATTAGGCTTGTCACTCAGTGTAGAGCCACCTTTAGAGGAATGAAGAGGGTTAAGTGACAAGGAAGGGAGAAATAGGAAGGCAGAAGGAAGTGAGACAGAGAAATGAGAATAGTAAAAGTGGAGGAAGTAGGCAGCACAACAGGAAGTGAGTGTCACTGTGGTTGATGGCCGCCGCCCACCATAATTATTAATGGTTCGTCCCTGGCCACGGCGTACACGATGCATCCACCAATTGTGGTATAGTGGGTAAAATGAGTACCATGGTTAACACCTAAGTTAGGGCAGGCAACTGTAGTAACTTGGATCATGCAGTATCCCAGGACAGTGGCTGAGCAACCCGCCACTGGCTCAAAGGCTTATGAAATGGAAATTAACACCCAGTGTCACAAATCAAATTCACAACATTTTCATTTTGTGAGAAACCACGAACTATTAGTGGAAAACTCACTGTGTATCGTTCAGTTAACCGTTTCTCTTTCCATTTTGGTGGTATACTTTTTTCAAAACATTCATTACTGTTTCAAAAGTGACCGTTCTAATGCACGCCATTAAGTGCTCTACTGAGCAATATTATTGTTTCCATATTGTTCGCCCCTGTTCGCCTTGACCGTTGGCCACGCCTTCTTCCGGCAGGCCTGTGCATCCTGTATTTGAATCAGTGTTTTGTCTGTCGCGACGGAGTGTGGTTCTGTGTTCCAGTAGTGAGAGTGAGAGAGGTCATCTAGCACCCAGACTCCACTAGACTACAGTTCTCCAGGCTCCCATCATTCCTTGGTGATACACTACATTGACTAGTATTTCCTTTTCGTATTTCCTAGGTTTAAGAGTTTAGCTTCTGAGTGAGCGAGTGAGTGCGATCTCTTTATTTTGAATTCATTTTGAAATGTAACGTTAAATTTATTTCTTTGTAATTAATAAATTTAACAGTTCTTTTTCTTTGAGCTTAATGTAATGTAAACTCGTGTTTCATTTTTCCATAATTAAGCTTATTTCCCTTATAGCTCCTAGCTTTCATAAACGCTTTGCTATTCATAACTGGTACTTAGGCCAGTCTTGTTGTATTAAGCTTAAAATCCATTGTGCCTTCTAGGAGTTAACGCATCAGCAAGAACCTGATATTATTAATAGTGTTAGTTATTTATTGTCAGGGCTGAAGTAACTTCCTCCAGAGGCTAACAGTACTAATAAACAGCAATTGTGAGTAATTGGTCTCTGTTGTGTACTGTTGAGAAAGTTTATAAATTCTCTTTCTGAGAGAATCGGCGAAGCGAGACGACATAAAGTAATCATTGCTTGTTTTAGCAAGACAATTCATTGTCCCTGCTCTTCATTATTATTGAACATTATCATTTAATAATTGCTTTTATTTTAAAAACCCCGTGACAATTGACGACCTCATTCCAGGATATTAACTCCTAGCTCTAAAGCTATTCACGAGATAATACTCACTCGTTCATATTTAGGTATTTATCATTAAAGTTTATAGGCACAAGCTTACTGGTGTTTACCGTTAGTTTAACAAGTGAATTTCTGCTTTATTAATCCATAGAGTACTTAACTCTATTTAGTACTTTAATCTTGGTAACGCCAGACGATTTTATTCACTCCTGGGAAGTCGCTGTACCCATTGCGTTAATTATTGAGTCTTCCGAGTCATTTGCATTTTTGCTTTATTCATTACCAATTAACTAGATAAGACTGGTCACCACTAGCTTGTGTCTGTATTCTTTCCTTGTGTTATTAGCATTCGTTTGTGAAGCAGCAGTCAGTACTCAGGTTCGGCTTGCTTAGTAAATTAGCAACATGGCTACCACCGTATTTTTACAGGAAGCCAAGGACATGGGGCTTACCGAACCCCAGGAAATTAAAGAGTACCTACTCTCACGACATAATCAGGAGCAGCAGCGTGAGAATGATGCCCGTGAAGAGCGTAAGATTCAGCGTGAGGAACGCGAAAAGGAGCGTGAATACGACCGAGAACAGCGTGAACACGAGCAGAAACAACGCGAACTCGAGCTAGTACAAGAGTGAGAACAACGCAAATACGAGCGGGAACAATGTGAATATAAATGTGCCGAGTGAGAAGCACGCGAAAAACATGAACTTGAAGTGCTGAAGCTCAAGCGAGATTCCTTGGCTTCAGACACATCTGGTGCAGTTGGTCCAAGCTCCACGAGCGTTCTCCCTGCACATTTTATGGCGACCCCACGCATCAAGCTTCCTTCATACAAGGAAGGCGAGAGAATCAAGCCATACATAGCTCGTTTTGAAGACATGGCTCAACTTTACCAACTGGATGATGCAGCTAAGCGGCTTCAGTTTCTTAGCCTGTTTGAGGGCCCTGCCCTCGATATTCTCCACAGAATTCGTGGAGACAATCTCACGTATGAGATGATGAAGGCCGCACTCGTCAAAGCGTACGGTCTCACAGTAGACGACGCCAAGAGTCAGTTCATGCGGGCGCGTTTACAGGATAAAGAGACTGCTGTTCAGTTTCTTGACCGGCTTACTGCTTACTTAGATGAGTGGATGGGGAAAGATGAAACTCCTTCCACGCTAGAGGGGATAATTGACCTCATGCTGCGCATGCAGCTAGAAAAGTCGTGGCCTACTAAACTTGTAGCACAACTTAAGATCTGCCAGGTGAAAGATGCCAGCCAAATGGTGGAAAAGGCGGACGCATATTTCACTGGATACAGGTATCAAACTCGTAAGCAGCATACCTGGAACAGAAAAGCTGATAAATCTGGGAAACGTCTCAGATTAAACCCCACCAACAAGGCCATTCTCAGAATAATGGCCAAGGTCCAAAACTGCAGAGGAAGTACCAGGGACAAAACACTCAGAAACCTGAGTGGAAGCGGTACAACAAGCACCCCAAGCAGCAGCAGTTCCCCAAGCAGCAGCAGCAATACAAGGACAAGCCACATAACCCTCAGTCAGGTCAATCAGTGTATCGGAGGCAGGAGGCAAACGCAGCCTTCATTCCACGACAAGCACACGGTGGTGCCATCTCTACCAGTACAGGTACTTCCCAACAGTTCACGAGTCCCCCTCCGACCATGAACTCTCCTCCACAGGTGGTCAATGCTCCACCTCCTCAGATGGTGAGTATGACTCCTCAGACACCTTGTTCTCAGGGCGCCACGTTTGCTGCATCGGTTGTTCCGTAGTCTCATGAATGACTGGCTGCTACCTCCTCAGACCCTTCCACCAGCAACACTGCCTTTCTTGTTCAGCCAGGGTTTGTGGGAGGTGTTTCGGTAAATGTTCTGAGGGATAATGGTTCCTCAGGTTGCTCTGTTAAGCAGAGTTTAGTTCGGCCTGATGAGTATACAGGTCGACAGATCCGAGTTAGACTTATTAATGGATCAGTGAGATTGTTCCCTGAGGCACGTATCCAGGTGGCATCTCCATTTTTCACTGGCCTGACACCTGCAGTTGTCATGCCAGAACCTTTATTTGACCTCATTATACGCAACATACCTGGCGTCAAAAATAGTTGCGCCGTAGATGTTGCTACTCAGACTTCAGCTGCTGCGGTAACATGAGCCATGGCCAAGGTTCCAAATCGCGTCACTCCCTTGACCGTCGCAACGCTGCAAGATCTGATTTGTAGTCAAGATGTTGTCCAAAAGCAACAGACTGACTCAACACTTGCCTCCGTGCGTAAGAAGCTGGAGTGTAAAGTGATTAAGTATTCACGGGGAGGACAAGCCAGGTTTCTTCGTAAGCGAGGATGGCTGTACCATGAGTCACAGACACCCCCGGGTGAGGTTCGCCTGCAGTTTGTTGTTTCTGCAAAGTATCGCCGAGCAGTGTTTGAATTAGGTCATTGTTCAGCAATGGAAGGTCACATGGGTCAAAAGAAGACCCCTGACTGCATCCATGCTGACTTTCTCTGTCCAGGAATGGGACGGGAAATAACGAGGCTCGTACTTTCCTGTGATGTATGTCAGCGTACCACTGACCGGGGACGTGTCCGTCCTGCGCCATTGAAACCAATGTCCATAATCTGTGAACCGTTCGAGAGAGTAGCAGTTGACATAGTTGGGCCAATCTCCCCTAGGGCTAGTGATGGATCAAAGTATATCCTCACTATTGTTGATTTCAGCACACGGTGGCCTGAAGCCATGGCCCTTAAGAATATAGAGGCCGTCACTGTTGCTGAGGCATTAATTGAAGTGTTCTGTCGTGTAGGTATCCCTAAGGAGGTCTTCAGCTACCGCGGTTCGCAGTTCACTTCAGCAATGATGAACGAAGCATTCACGTTGCTGTCCATCCCAGGCTTACGGACTACGCCGAATCATCCCATGTGTAACGGGTTGTGTGAGAGGTTCAATGGGACTCTCAAGAAAATGTTGAAACACATGACCGCTGAACAGCCAAAAGAATGGCCGCGATTCATTGCTCCTCTTCTATTTGCTTATCGAGAAGCCCCACATCATTCATTGAAATTCTCACACTTTGAACTGGTGTATGGAAGGTCGGTCCGGGGCCCACTTCAAGTCCTTCGTGAGTTATGGGACGATGAAGAACCCGACCCAGAAGTCAAGACCACCTACACCGATGTCCTTGATCTGGCTGACCGCCTCCAGTCGACGTGCGAATTAGCTAAGGAAGAACTGATCAAGGCCCGGGAAGTTCAAAAGGCTTATTACAATAAGAAGGCAAAGCTTCGGAAGTTTAGTCCAGGCGATAAATGCTTGGTATTACTCCCCACTGCCCAGAACAAGTTGTTAGCACAGTGGAGGGGTCCATATGACATAGTTGAGTGCATCTCAGACCTCAACTATGTAATTCAGATGGGGAATCTTCATCAGAGGTTCCACGTTAACATATTGAAGGCTTATCATGAGTCAAACCCCGAGGAGGCTGGCCTACGAGTGGCTGATGACAGTGACCACCCACTGGAAGGAACTGGGGCAGCTGCGGTGATCACAGCTGATGACCATGATGATGAGCCCTTAACCATTCAGTCTCACCAGGAGGAGACTGTCGGAGATGTCCTACTTAACCCTGACTTATCAGTAGGAGACCAAAATGCCTTAAGGTCACTGCTCTGTCAGTATGCTGATGTCTTCTCAGACCAACCTAGACTTGCAAAGGTTGTGTGTCATAAAACTGAGTTGACCAGCAATGCTCTTGTGAAGGTTAAGCCATATCCGATTCCCATGCGACTACAAGACGCAGTAGACAAGGAAATTGCCGACATGGAGACTGCAGGTATTATCGAAAGTCCTCATCTCCTTACTGTAGTCCGATGGTAGTAGTTCGCAAGAAAGATGGTGGAGTCAGGATTTGTGGTGATTATAGGAGGCTAAATGCAATCACCAAAGTGGATGCTGAGCCAATGGGTGACCATATTGCCATCTTCTCCGAGCTAGCAGGGTCACGATATTTCACAAAGCTCAGTCTAGCGAAGTGATTCTTCCAGATTCCCCTTCATCCTGAGAGTCGTCAGTTCACTGCCTTTGCTACTCCTAGGGGGTTGTACCAGAATAAAGTCCTACCGTTTGGACTTACTAATTCCCCAGAAGTATTTAATCGTGCCATGAGACAAGTGCTCTATGGTATCGTAGGAGTAGAAATGTTCGTTGACGATGTTCTCATTCATTCTGCCACGTTGGAGGAGCACCTCAGACTCTTGGAAGTCGTTTTCAGTAGACTCCAGAGTTCCAACATGACTGTGAAGCCTACCAAGTGTAAAATTGCGCACAGTGAGGTGGAGTTCCTTGGACATATCGTTGGCAAGAATCACTGCAGGTGTCAGGGTGATAAGATTAGAAAGGTTAAGGAAGCCCCAAGACCCGTGACCAAGAAACAGGTTAAGGCATTCCTCGGTCTAGTGGGGTATTATAGAAGTTTTGTCCCCAACTTTGCCCTCATTGCTCAGCCGTTGTACGAGACGCTACGGAAACATGCTCCAAACACCATCGGATGGGGAGAAGCACAAGAGAGATCTTTTGCCACCCTCAAGAATATGCTATGCAAGGAGCCTATCTTGCAGTTGCCTGATTCCAATAAACCTTTCATATTGCACACTGATGCTTCACAAGATGGAGTAGGTGCCGTATTGATGCAGGAATCGGAAGGTGGAATCTTCCCAGTGGCATACCACAGCCGTAGGTTAAAACCCGCTGAGAGGAATTACAGTACTGTTGAGAAGGAACTCTTGGCTGTGGTTGATGGTGTTAGAAAATATTATTATTATTTGTTTGGGGCACCATTCACTCTGGAAACTGATCATATGCCACTCACTAGTCTTAGCACGACCAAGACGGCTAATGCAAGAATGACACGCTGAACCCTGTATTTACAGCAGTTTAACCTTGTTGTGAGATACATTAAGGGAAGTCATAACGTAGGTGCAGACCTGATGTCTCGCCTGCTAACTGCTGACTAACACGGGCAACTGTTGTATGCTGGGTCCCGTAAGACAGGTGTCCTCAGAGATTTTAGTAATCCAGGGAGCAGCCTGGTTCCCAGTTAAAACTGTAGACCTGACGTCTCACTTGTTGGCCCCACAGGACACAGTATGTCCAGGGCCTGTACATACACGTGTTCGGTAGTTTAAGGGGTGAAAGTTTGAGAACCCGCAGAGGCAACCCAAGGCTGTGTCTGCGGACACACGAGCCCGAGTTTGCACAAGGATTCTCAGCTCCCCAATATTAATATAAGTTCTGTAGGTTAAGGGGGAAGTTCAAGAGAACCCCGCAGAGGCAACCCAATGCTGTGTCTGCGGACACACGAGCCCGAGTTCGCACAAGGATTGTCAGCTCCCCAATATTAATATAAGTACTGTAGGTTAAGGGGGAAGTTCGAGAGAGAACCCCACAGAGGCGACCCGAGGCTGTGTCTGCAGACACACGAGCCCCAGTTTGCACAAGGATTCTCAGCTCCCCGATATTGATATAGGGACTAGGTTAAGGTAGAGGTTGAGGACCCGTGTGCAGTCCGAGGCTGTGTCTGAGGACACACGAGCCAGAGTTTGCATAAGGATTTTCAACTTGCCGACACTAATCGTAAGTGTCGAGTTAAGTTTAACCAATAAACTACACGAGTCCTCGAGACTAACGGCGTCCAGGGACTAAGTTTCCTGGTTAATAATGTACCTAATAGATTAATGGTGACCTCGAATGTACGAAGCTTAGGCTGTCACTCGTATTTTTCAGCTAGAGCGTAAATTTCGTAGCATGTACTGATTGCTAGGCAGAGAGAGTAATTGTAATGTAATAAGAATTTTTGTCTCATTGACTCTTTTGATGCTCCACCTTAATTGATTTTGCAGGTACAGCGATGGGTGTAGCAGTTTTGCTGTGCGGGCCAGCTGATCGTCTGTCGCACACTGCCACCTCTTCTCCTCTGCCTTCGTTGTCGCCATATTAATATTTACTGTATCATTTTACACATAGGTACAGTTACACTACAACTGTCATACCTACACTGTGTATCACATACACCACGCTACACAACAATTAGTTGTCAGTGTAAATGTAGTGAACTTTCACTCAGTTTGACTTGAGTACAGGATTTTCACCGTCGTCACGGAGTTTTTTCCCTCAAGCTTGCCTCTAATAACGTAAATACGAGGTTTTTACGCTCATTGGCGATACTGATTTTCTCCTGTAGCAGGATAGCACACACACCACAGTGTGAATCTTGTGTGACTGAGTTAGGATGTGTACATATATATATATATCTACAAATTTTTTCCCATAAGGAAAAAATTTCATTTTGTAGGGGCGTAATGTCACGAATCAAATTCGCGACATTTTCCTTTTGTGAGAAACCACGAATTATTAGTGGAAAACCCACTGTGTTTCGTTCAGTTAACCATTTCACTCCCCATTTCGGTGGTATACTTTTTTCAAAACATTCGTCACTGTTTCAAAAGTGACCGTTCTAATGCACATCATTAAGTGCTCTACTGAGCGATATTATTGTTTCTATATTGTTCGTCCCTGCTCGCCTCGACTGTTGGCCACGCCTTCTTCTGGCTGGCCTGTGCATCCTGTATTTGAATCAGTCTATTGTCTGTCGCGACGGAGTGTGGTTCTGTGCTCCAGTAGTGAGAGTGAGAGAGGTCATCTAGCACCCAGACTCCACTAGACTACAGTTCTCCAGGCTCCCATCCTTCCTTGGTGATACACTACATTGACTAGTATTTCCTTTTCGTGTTTTCCTAGGTTTAAGAGTTTAGCTTCTGAGTGAGCGAGTGAGTGTGATCTCTTTATTTTGAATTCATTTTGAAATGTAACATTAATTTGATTTCTCTGTAATCAATAAATTTAACAATTCTTTTTCTTTGAGCTTAATGTAAACTCGTGTTTAATTTTTCCATAACTAAGCTTATTTCCCTTATAGCTCCTAGCTTGCATAAATGCTTTGCTATTCATAACTGGTACTTAGGCCAGTCTTGTTGTATTAAGCTTAAAATCCATTGTGCCTTCTAGGAGTTAACGCATCAGCAAGAACCTGATATTATTAATAGTATTAGTTATTTATTGTCAGGGCTGAAGTAACTTTCTCCAGAGGCTAACAGTACTAATAAACAGCAATTGTGAGTAATTGGTCTCTGCTGTGTACTGTTGAGAAAGTTTATAAATTCTCTTTCTGAGAGAATCGGCGAAGTGAGACGACATAAAGTAATCATTGCTTGTTTTAGCAAGACAATTCATTGTCCCTCCTCTTTAGTATTATTGAACATTATCATTTAATAATTGCTTTTATTTTAAAAAAACCGTGACAATTGGCGACCTAATTCCAGGATATTAACTCCTAGCTCTAAAGCTATTCACGAGATAATACTCACTTGTTCATGTTTAGGTATTTATCATTAAAGTTTATAGGCATAAGCTTACTGGTGTTTACCGTTAGTTTAGCAAGTGAATTTCTGCTTTATTAATCCATAGAGTACTTAACTCTATTTAGTACTTTATTCTTGGTAACGCCAGACGATTTTATTCGCTCCTGGGAAGTCGCCGTACCCATTGTAGTCAGGTGGAATTCTAGTAACACCATGCATAATGACATATACAATGTTTTATTGTTGAATCAAGTAGCCTGAACACCCTGGATAAAGAATCAATCGAAGGCCACGTTGGCTCTCATGGGGAAAACGTACTATACGATAAAATCCAAGATGGCCGTCAGCGAGCTCTTCGTGTTCTATTTTGACTCATATCTCGAGTTATATTCCACCTACAGACTTGATCCTGGTGTCTAACTATAGGTTTTCAAGGTCAAAGAATCTGTTTACACCATTTTAAAATAGGTTAGATTAATAATTAAGCTAATAATTTATGTTCTGTCCGTATCACATTGCTTTTAAGTCAATGAAAATTCTTTTTGTTAAGAATGAATAGCATTTTCAAAGAATTATACACATTTTTCTATTATCAAAATACATTGTAAAACAAATGTTCAAGCTTAATTTTCAAAACAGTATTTTATTAGAATTCTAATTACATCCTATGCTGACAATGAGTTTCAATCATATGTAGTTATCGCTGTCACAGTATACTTGTTGCTACAGACGTCTCCTTGACACCCACAGAAAACTGAGCATGACAGTTGTGCTGTTGAACAACTGCACCTTGCAGTAGAACAGGAAGTACAACCACACTTGATGATCTTCAGTACTTCTAAAGGAGCAGGTGGTATGAAATTGATGAAGAGATCGGTATACACCCATGTAACATTAACAGCAACTTTATACAGCTGTTGATCATTTGTATAGATGGTATATTCTTGGCCAGTTGACCTGGTGATACGTTGTGCCTCAATCATGGCAGTCATCACTGTACTCGGATCAGATGGAGCCATATCCACTAAAGGAAGGTAAACTGCTTTTGTCTTTGATCTAATACTGTGTCCCTGTTCCCTTGCTAGTTGCGTATTGTAACCACCAAATTCTGGTGTACCAGGCTTAGTTGTGATGTCTTTCATGAATTGGAAATCATTCTCATGTGCCCTATTTGCTGAGATAACTTGGCAACAGAGAATTCGCAGAGGAAATGGAGAGTATTTTGCAGCTGTTTCTGGCATATTTGGTTTGTTAGGTCCAGTGTATTCATGAACTGGCATATCTGGTAATTCTTCTGACATTTCTTGTTTCTTCATCCTTTTCATCTTTGCTTCATCTTCTTGTATCATCTCATGGTCATCTTTTTGAGTAACAAGGATTGCTAAAGCATGTGTCGATTGCAAACCATTAGGAGATGAAATATTCGCATCAAAATTGTCTGCTACGACTTGCACCAGACCCTTGCTGCTGTCCGAGATACCAAGATTTTCCATGCTCTTTGCGGCTGAGTGTGCTGCTGATGTTTTGAAGCACAATACCTCATCATAGGTTGATGTCACCCCAAATCCATGAAACAATTCGATCAAGCTCTTGTCACGTAGGCCCACTCCCAAAGCTATTTGAAGAGATGTTGGTTTATTTGTTACATTGGCTGTTATAATGTTCCCAATCAAAGCAGCAGACAGGCTGTTATCGAGTTTTGGTGATACTTTTGATAACAGAGATAGCAGTGTTGGGCTAGATTTTTGGAGGGAATCAACTAAGTTAATTCTCTTGTCAAACGTTGATGTGTCTCTTTTCAGTTGATGACTCTCTTGTTTGATAGAGTCTGCTACTTGTGAGGTGAACAGTTCAATGTCATTTTCTTCAGAGTTTGTCATTACCGCTTTTAATTGTGCTGCAGCTTGACTTCTAAACAAAAGGATGTTAGCAACACCTTTGCCACTAAGGATCAACAAGTCTTGGCCAATATCTTCACCCAGTTTACGCATTAAAGATCGTCGGTCCAGCTGTTGGCCTCCGAAAGAAATATACAAATCTTCCAGCTCAATTGAATTCCACATTTTAGAACTGTCTTCTTTCATGGTCTTAACAACCTGACTGAAAGCATTTTCTGTCGGCGCTGAATCATCAGTCATCTTCCTGATGTTGGTTTTAAAAGATGCCAAACAATCCTTGTGATATTGCGCATCTGCAGCATGCAGATCACTAACAGCCTGCAGCACACGACCTCGAACTTCTTCTGCTCAGTCATCTCGGCGATAGTCACATGTTTCCAGAATGGTCTCCTTGAATGACTTACAGTCACCACGATCAGCAGTACGACACTGAATAACTCTTCTCCATCTATCAGGATGACGTGGATATTTTGGTAAACATATGGTACCACAAAATAAACAATGTTTCTTAAAGTCGAATGAGATGCTTTCTGAACGACGACTTCGTTTTTGTGTTGCTTTCTGCAGCTGTGTCAACTTGCTTATCAACTGAACGTTTGATATGATGCTTTGATGCATAAGTTGCAATACAGTTTTTATGACATTGGTATGTAGCATCAAGGTTAGATGCTAAAGCTTCATGAAGGCCATCATTTCTTTGTACACTAGCTTTCCTTAGACGTTCTCTACCAGCATTACAAAATGCATTGCTATCACCACCACCATCACAGTTTGTGTAATCTTTTAGATAGCAAGAGTTCTCCATGGTGATTCTCTTCTAGATCTGCAGAGGAAATAAAGCACATAGTCAATAACAATCACCAATTCTATACAAGGAGACAAAGAATTATAATTTCCAGATGCAATATCTGAACAAAATGGCAGTGGAACTGCATTTAACTGTGGAAGAAAAAAAAACAATTGATTAGTGTGCTGGAATAAAATTTTGTCTGAAAAGTAAATATCTATAAAATGGCCAGTCTTACTGTATCAATTAGACTTTCAATGGATTCCTTGACCTCGAAAACCTATAGTTAGACACCAAGATCAAGCCTGTACGTGGAATATAACTCATTTTATAATTCAAAATATACGTTAACGATGTTTCTTGGTGGCCATCTTTGATTTTTGCATATAACTAATTTTCCCCATTAGAGCCAGAGTGGCCTTTGATTGAATCTTAATCTGAGGATACTCAATGCCTAAAATCTACTATAAAACATTGTATATGTGTCCATGCATGGTTACACCATATATGGCATGTTTTCCACTGCACTATTGCGTTAATTATTGAGTCTTCCCAGTCATTTGCATTTTTGCTTTATTCTTTGCCAGTTAACTAGATAAGACGGGACACCACTAGCTTGTGTCTATATTCCTTTCTTGTGTTATTAGCATTCGTTTGCGAAGCAGCAGCCAGTACTCAGTTTCGGCTTGCTTAGTAAATTAGCGACATGGCTACCACCATATTTTTACAGGAAGCCAAAGACATGGGGTTTACCGAGTCCCAGGAAATTAAAGAGTACCTACTCTCACGGCATAATCAGGAGCAGCAGCGCGAGAATGATGCCCGTGAAGAGCATAAGATTTAGCATGAGGAACACGAAAAGGAGCGCGAATACGAGCGAGAACAGCGCAAACACGAGCAGAAACAACGCGAACTCGAGCTAGTACAAGAGCGAGAACAGCGTGAACACGAGCAGAAACAACGCGAACTCGAGCTAGTACATGAGCGAGAACAACGTGAATATGAACGTGCCAAGTGAGAAGCACGCGAAAAACATGAACTTGAAGTGCTGAAGCTCAAGCGAGATTCTTTGGCTTCAGACACATCTGGTGCAGTTGGTCCAAGCTCCACAAGCGTTCTCCCTGCACATGTTATGGCGACCTCACGCATCAAGCTTCCTTCATACAAGGAAGGTGAGAGAATCGAGCCGTACATAGCTCGTTTTGATGACATGGCTCAACTTTACCAACTGGATGATGCAGCTAAGCGGCTTCAGTTTCTTAGCCTGTTTGAGGGCCCTGCCCTCGATATTCTCCACAGAATTCGTGGAGACAATCTCACGTATGAGATGATGAAGGCCGCACTCGTCAAAGCGTACAGTCTCACAGTTGACGATGCCAAGAGTCAGTTCATGCGGGTGCGTTTACAGGATAAAGAGACTGTTGTTCAGTTTCTTGACCGGCTTACTGCTTACTTAGATGAGTGGATGGAGAAAGATGAAACTCCTTCCACACTAGAGGGGATAATTGACCTCATGCTGGGTACGCAGCTAGAAAAGTCGTGGCCTACTGAACTTGTAGCACAGCTTAAGATTTGCCAGGTGAAAGATGCCAGCCAAATGGTGGAAAAGGCTGATGCATATTTCACTGCATACAGGTATCAAACTCGTAAGCAGCATACCTGGAACAGAAAAGCTGATAAATCTGGGAAACCGTCTCAGATTGAATCCCACCAACAAGGCCATTCTCAGAATAGTGGCCAAGGTCCAAAACCGCAGAGGAAGGACCAGGGGCAAAACACTCAGAAACCTGAGTGGAAGCGGTACAACAAGCACCCCAACCAGCAGCAGTTCCCCAAGCAGCAGCAGCAATACAAGGACAAGCCACATAACCCTCAGTCAGGTCAATCAGTGTATCGGAGGCAGGAGGCAAACGCAGCCTTCATTCCACGACAAGCACAAGGTGGTGCCGTCTCTACCAGTACAGGTACTTCCCAACAGTTCACGAGTCCCCCTCCGACCATGAACTCTCCTCCACAGGTGGTCAATGCTCCACCTCCTCAGATGGTGAGTATGACTCCTCAGACACCTAGTTCTCAGGGCGCCACGTTTGCTGCATCGGTTGTTCCGTAATCTCATGAATGACTGGCTGCTACCTCCTCAGACCCTTCCACAAGCAACACTGCCTTTCTTATTCAGCCAGGGTTTGTGGGAGGTGTTTCTGTAAATGTTCTGAGGGATAATGGTTCCTCAGGTTGCTCTGTTAAGCAGAGTTTAGTTTGGCCTGATGAGTATACAGGTCGACAGATCCAAGTTAGACTTATTGATGGATCAGTGAGATTGTTCCCTGAGGCACGTATCTAGGTGGTGTCTCCATTTTTCACTGGCCTGACACCTGCAGTTGTCATGTCAGAACCTTTATATGACCTCATTATACGCAACATACCTAGCATCAAAAATAGTTGCGTCGTAGATGTTGCTACTCAGACTTCGGCTGCTGCGGTAACACGAGCCATGGCCAAGGCTCCAAATTGCGTCACTCCATTGACCGTCGCAATGCCGCAAGATCTGATTTGTAGCCAAGATGTTGTCCAAGAGCAACAGACTGACTCAACACTTGCCTCAGTGCGTAAGAAGCTGGTTGGTAAAGTGATTAAGTATTCACGGGGAGGACATGCCAGGTTCCTTCGTAAGTGAGGACGCCTGTACCGTGAGTCACAGACACCCCCGGGTGAGGTTTGACTGCAGTTTGTCGTTCCTGCAAAGTATCGCCGAGCAGTGTTTGAATTAGGTCATTGTTCAGCGATGGGAGGTCACATGGGTCAAGAGAAGACCTCTGACTGCATCCATGCTGACTTTCTCTGAAAACGAATGGGACGGGAAATAACGAGGCTCGTACTTTCCTGTGATGTATGTCAGCGTACCACTGACCAGGGACGTGTCCGTCCTGCGCCATTGAAACCAATATCCATAATCTCTGAACCGTTCGAGAGAGTAGCAGTTGACATAGTTGGGCCAATCTCCCCTAGGGCTAGTGATGGATCAAAGTATATCCTCACTATTGTTGATTTCAGCACACGGTTGCCTGAAGCCGTGGCCCTTAACCCCTTAAACGCGGCTGTGTACAGCCGATCCCCCCGTGTGGCGGGGTTGTAGCGGGGTCTGAGTACCTGTGGGAAAATATTTGCCAAAAATCAGAGATTAACCCTAGAACATTAAAATTTTTATGGCATATAGTACTTACATTCAGCTTTCTCCTGAGACAGAAGTTGAGCCTTCGTGGACTACCAAAGGACTTGTGAAGACTTGCAAATTTGGGTAACAAAGTCTTCACTTTCACACCTCCAGAAACCCGGTTTTCTTTCTACCACAGCCTCAGTCTGTCACAGTACACTTTATACAACAACGTACAGGTTGTTTAGAATCCGTATTTGTACAATAAGCACTGGAAATAAGGCTATAATGAACGGAGCGCACGGCCGACATGCAGCGCGGCGGCGATCTTCCCGTCACTGAACACACATTTCCCTTTTCACGGCTAAAAACACGTATACTACATTAGTTTCCTTCATAGTACTTCGCAAAGGCTCGCTTGGCACTATTACGGCCCTAAAAATCACTGTCACTGCCAGTATTGTGAAGCGGGAATGAGGAAGACCACCACGGCGCGAGTTTATTCAGCCTTACGGCAGGCACTTTATTCTAGCTCCTGTCGGCCACTCGCACTTCATTTCTATCGCTCACTTTCACTCTAGCTGTCAGTTTTTTGCCTTATTCATCAGTGTCACTGTCCATTGTTATAAAAATAATATTTTCTACACAACAAACTGTCACTGTCAGAACATAGAATAGGAACATATGCTTTCAACTTCTTACACTGGAGTGACTGTCACTCGCAATACTTATATAATTACTATGTACAATTATTTACACAAAAAAACACTGTCACTGTCAGTGCTTTTACAAGTACATACACTAATTTACACTCATCAGACTGTCACTGTCAGTACGTAAAAGAAAACTAAACACTAGTATCACTGTCATTCTCAGTATTATTTTCAAGATTCTTACCCTTATTTTCAATATCTAGTCAGGCTGTGGTAGTCAAAGAAACACGGGTAAGCACAGAGGGGAATTTTGCACTCTTTGCACTGCAAGGAGGTGCGCCTAAATGTTCTGTCCTGCCTGGTAGTGTGGCTGCACTCATGACACCTCCTGAGTGCTTTTCCCCTCTTGGCAGTGGCAGGCATTGGCTTCAGGCGGTGTCGCTGAAGGTAGGCTTGACACTGTAGGCGGTCTGGAGGTGTCTGTGGGTGGCTCTTGGGACCTGATGGCAGTACCTGGCCAAAACGCTGAAGCAGCTGGTAGACACAAGTCTTTGAAAATCGTCGGAGAGAGTAGTTTGCTGGCTTCCTGTTCTTGATCTTATACAGGATGAAGGCGTTCAGCATGCACATATCAATCAAGTGCAAGAAAACCTTCCAGTACCAGTGACGGTTCCTCCTCAGGCAGTCTATCTCTCCGATGATCATGTCAGACTTGTCCACCAGCCGCATATTGACGTTGTAGTCAATGACAGCATCAGGCTTCATCACAGGCTCACCAGTCCTTCTGTCGACCTTCCCTGTGGCCAGCATTTCCCCCTTGTGAACTGTGGTGAGCACATTCACGACTCTCTTATCGTGCCACCTGATCGCCAGCATCTTGTCAGTTTTCTTCAGGTGCACGTCTCCCCGCTTTGATTTTTCAGCCTCGGGGAAGGCAGGGTAGTGTGCCCTATTGCTCCTGACAGTGCCACATGATCTGACGCCGTGTTCAGAAAGGTACTTGGCGAGTTTAGGAGTTGTATAGTAATTGTCCGTATACTGGACATGATTCTCGCCAAAGTACTTTTCCAACAGCACTTTCACCACAGAACCAGAGAATCCAAGGGGGTCAGTCTTGTCCAAATCGACATTGCTGGCGGTGTAAATAACGAAGTCTAAGATGAACCCCGTCTTGCAGTTACACAGCACGAAAAAGTTTATTCCAAAGCGGTGGCGTTTGCTTGGAATATACTGCACAAACCCAAGACGGCCCCTAAACAAAACCAAGGACTCGTCAATCACCACTTTCTTGAAAGGGTGCAGGAACCTCGTAAACTTATCCTTGATCAAGTTCAGGATTCCCCTCACTTTCCATAATGGGTCAGTTTGGGAAAGCTCATCATTGTTCGCAAAGTGAAAGTAAGTCATGAGCTGCCTGAAACGATCGCGACTCATGTATTTATTGAAGATGGGTGTGGGGCAAAGATCGTCTGAACTCCAGTATTCCTCGAGCTTATGCTTCCAATTGTGGGGCATCACTAACATCAAACCAATAAATACAAAGAGTTCCCTGATCGTTACAGGAACCCATGCTGCCATCCGCGACATGGATGGCGTTGCAGCTTCACCTTCTCCTTCACGAACTGCAGCAGATTGCCCCTCGTACCTGTTCGTCTCGGTACAAATCTGCTCCATTGCCTCGTTATCCAGGAAAGCCAACAGGTAGTCCAAGCATTCACCATCCTCTGGGACAGGGAAGTCAGCCTGTATTCCACACCCACTGGCATCAAAGGGAAGATCTTCCGGCACAAAATCTGAGCCCTCTGACCACACGAAGGCATCCAGAGTGCCCTGCCTAGGCTGGGAGGTGCTGGGGGCGGCGGTGGGTGAGGCAGGTCGTGTGGCAGTGGGTGAGGCAGGCGGTGAGGCAGTGCGTGAGGCAGAGGCTGTCCTAGGTCGTGTCGGTGTAGTGGTGGTGGTGGTGGGGAGATAAGCAGAGGGTTCAAGGTCACTCGCGGTGGCGTGACTGCCGAGTTGCCTAGTGCGAGTAACCTTAGGAGCTAGCCTTACACTAGGGGACAAAGTTCTAGCCCTACTAGCACAAACACTGGGCCTACGGAAACCTCTACTACGTAAACTGGACTGCCTACTTCCCTTCCGAGGTGGTGAAGGCGACTCCGAAGACTCCGGAGAAAGGACAGCTGGAGATGACGACGAGAGAATGGGGCTGGGAGTGCGTGGCGGGCTGGCGGTGGCATGACGTGGTGTAGGGGACAATGGCTGGGAAGCTGGGTCACCACTTCTTTTCCTCTTGGCCCCCTTTCCATATTCTAGGCCCCTTTTCACAGGAGCCTTGCCTGTTGAGGTGCTTGGCACAGGAATAGTCACTTCTGGCACCTCAGACTCAGCACTCGATTGTGTGTCCGACTCTGCCAGGCTAGACAATACACCGACGTCACTTCCATAATCCATGGACGCTTTCAATAACTCACTAGCTATAGCCGAGTCACTAAGTCCCTTAGCAGTTCCTTGTAAGGTTTTGTACGGGGTGGAGGTCACAAAACCCTTTTGCGGAGGGCTGGAAGGCACAGACTCGGAAGAGCTTGAGTTGGACATGGTGTCACCTTGAAAGATTCGCGTGAACTGACGCTAAACAGGGGCAAACTGTGCGAAAAAATGCTAGTGTGACAACTGGGGAAACAAGCGTTTCCAAATAGCATAAAGTGCTTGCGAGAGGAAGACGCAGATTGACACGTATGAGCCGTCCGCGCGCTGCCATATCGCACGACAAGGGAGGGCCGGGCAGCGGTGCGTGGGTGGGTAAAAAAAATGAAACTTGGCAACAACCGAGGTCAGTAGTACAAAGGTCAAGTGTGCTAAAAGTAGCTCAAGGGTGGCGGTACTGATAGACAATACCAGCTGGAGCCTGCTTGCCCCCGGTTATTCAAAATTTACTAGAATCGCAAACGCAACAATCTGCCGTTATGTCCTTTTGGCCGAGCGTCGCAAATGAGACGATCTGCGTTTAAGGGGTTAAGAATATAGAGGCCGTCACTGTTGCTGAGGCATTAATTGAAGTGTTCTGTCGTGTAAGTATCCCTAAGGAGGTCTTAAGCCACTGGGGTTCGCAGTTTACTTCAGCAATGATGAACGAAGCGTTCAGGTTGCTGTCCATCCGAGGCTTACGGACTACACCGTATCATCCCATGTGTAACGGGTTGTGTGAGAGGTTCAATGGGACTCTCAAGAAGATGTTGAGGCGCATGACCGCCGAACAGCCAAAAGAATGGCCGCGGTTCATTGCTCCTCTTCTATTTGCTTATCGAGAAGCCCCACAGCATTCATTGAAATTCTCACCCTTTGAACTGGTGTATGGAAGGTCGATCCGGGGCCCACTTCAAGTCCTTCGTGAGTTATGGGACGACGAAGAACCCGACCTTGAAGTCAAGACCACCTACACCTATGTCCTTGATCTGGCTGTCATCTCCAGTCGACGTGCGAGTTAGCTAAGGAAGAACTGATCAAGGTGCATGAAGTTCAAAAGGCTTATTACGATAAGAAGACAAAGCTTCGGAAGTTAAGTTCAGGTGATAAATGCTTGGTATTACTCCCCACTGCCCAGAACAAGTTGTTAGCACAGTGGAGAGGTCCATATGACATAGTTGAGCGCATCTCAGACCTCAGCTATGTAATTCAGATGGGGAATCTTCATAAGAGGTTCCACGTTAACATGTTGAAGGCTTATCATGAGTCAAACCCCGAGGAGGCTGGCCTACGAGTGGCTGATGACAGTGACCACCCACTGGAAGGAACTGGGGCAGCTGCAGTGATCGCAGCTGATGACCATGATGATGAGCCCTTAACCGTTCAGTCTCACCAGGAGAAGACTGTCGGAGATGTCCTACTTAACCCTGACTTATCAGTAGGAGACCAAAATGCCTTAAGGTCACTGCTCTGTCAGTATGCTGATGTCTTCTCAGACCAACCTAGACTTGCAAAGGTTGTGTGTCATAAAACTGAGTTGACCAGCAATACTCTTGTGAAGGTTAAGCCATATCTGATTCCCATGCGACTACAAGACGCAGTAGACAAGGTAATTGCCGACATGGAGACTGCAGGTATTATCGAAAAGTCCTCATCTCCTTACTGTAGTCCAATGGTAGTAGTTCGCAGAAAGATGGTGGAGTCAGGATTTGTGGCGATTATAGGAGGCTAAATGCAATCACCAAAGTGGATGCTGAGCCAATGGGTGACCATATTGCCATCTTCTCCAAGCTGGCAGAGTCATGATATTTCACAAAGCTCGATCTAGCGAAGGGATTCTTCCAGATTCCCCTTCATCCTGAAAGTCGTCAGTTCACTGCCTTTGCTACTCCTAGGGGGTTGTACCAGTATAAAGTCCTACCGTTTGGACTTACTTATTCCCCAGCAGTATTTAATCGTGCCATGAGACAAGTGCTCCATGGTATCGTAGGAGTAGAAATGTTCGTTGACGATGTTCTCATTCATTCTGCCACGTTGGAGGAGCACCTCAGACTCTTGGAAGTCGTTTTCAGTAGACTCCAGAGTTCCAACATGACTGTGAAGCCTACCAAGTGTAAAATTGCGCACGGTGAGGTGGAGTTCCTTGGACATATCGTTGGCAAGAATCACTGCAGGTGTCAGGGTGATAAGATTAGAAAGGTTAAGGAAGCCCCAAGACCCGTGACCAAGAAACAGGTTAGGGCATTCCTCGGTCTAGAGGGGTATTACAGAAGTTTTGTCCCCAACTTTGCCCTCATTGCTCAGCTGTTGTACGAGACGCTACGGAAACATGCTCCTAACATCATCGGATGGGGAAAAGCGCAAGAGAGATCTTTTGCCACCCTCAAGAATATGCTATGCAAGGAGCCTGTCTTGCAGTTGCCTGATTCCAATAAACCTTTCATATTGCACACTGATGCTTCACAAGATGGAGTAGGTGCCGTATTGATGCAGGAATCGGAAGGTGGAATCTTCCCAGTGGCATACCAAAGCCGTAGGTTAAAACCCGCTGAAAGGAATTACAGTACTGTTGGGAAGGAACTCTTGGCTGTGGTTGATGGTGTTAAAAAATATTATTATTATTTGTTTCGGGCACCATTCACTCTGGAAACTGATCATATGCCTCTCACTAGTCTTAGCACGACCAAGACGGCTAATGCAAGATTGACACGCTGGACACTGTATTTACAGCAGTTTAACCTTGTTGTAAGATACATCAAGCGAGGTGATAACGTAGGTGCAGACCTGATGTCTCGCCTGCTAACTGCTGACTCACATGGGCAACTGTTGTATGCTGGGTTCTGTAAGATAGGCGTCCTCAGAGATTTGAGTAATCCAAGGAGCAGCCTGGTTCCCAGTTAAAAGTGTAGACCTGACATCTCACTTGTTGGCCCCACAGGACACAGTATGTCCAGGGCCTGTACATACACGTGTTCCGTAGTTTAAGGGGGGAAAGTTTGAGAACCCGCAGAGGCGACCCGAGGCTGTGTCTGCGAACACACGACCCTGAGTTTGCGTAAGGATTCTCAGCTGCCCCGATATTGTATATACATGTGTACTCTAGGCAAAAGGGGGGAAGTTTGAGGACCCTTGTGCAGTCCGAGGCTGTGTCTGCGGACACACGAGCCCGAGTTTGCACAAGGATTGTCAGCTCCCCAATATTAATATAAGTACTGTAGGTTAAGCCGCAGAGGCGACCCGAGGCTGTCTGTGGACACACGAGCCCGAGTTTGCACAAGGATTCTCAGCTCCCCGATATTAATATAAGTACTGTAGGTTAAGGGGGAAGTTCAAGAGAGAACCCCACGGAGGGGACCTGAGGCTGTGTCTGCGGACACACGAGCCCGAGTTTGCACAAGGATTCTCAGGGACACACGAGCCCGAGCTTGCACAAGGATTCTCAGGGACACACGAGCCCGAGTTTGCACAAGGATTCTCAGGGACACACGAGCCCGAATTTGCACAAGGATTCTCAGCTCCACGATATTAATATAGGGACTAGGTTAAGGCAGAGGTTGAGGACCCGTGTGCAGTCCGAGGCTGTGTCTGAGGACACACGAGCCTGAGTTTGCATAAGGATTTTCAACTTGCCGACGCTAATCGTAAGTGTCGAGTTAAGTTTAACCAGTAAACTACACGAGTCCTCGAGACTAATGGCGTGCAGGGACTAAGTTTCCTGGTTAATAATGTACCTAATAGATTATTGGCGACCTCGAATGTACAAAGCTTAGGCTGTCACTCGTATTTTTCAGCTAGAGCGTACCTTTTGTAGCATGTACTGATTGCTAGACAGAGAGAGTAATTGTAATGTAATAAGAATTTTTGTCTCATTGTCACTTTTGAAGCTCCACCTTAATTGATTTTGCAGGTACAGCGATGGGTGTAGCAGTTTTGCTGTGTGGGCCAGCTGATCGTCTGCCACACTCTGCTGCCTCTTCTCCTCTGCCTTCGTCGTCACCATATTAATATTTACTGTATCATTTTACATGTAGGTACAGTTACACTACAACTGTCACACCTACACCGTGTATCACATACACCACGCTACACAACAATTAGTTGTCAGTGTAAATGTAGTGAACTTTCACTCAGTTTGACCTGAGTACAGGATTATCACCGTCGTTACGGAGTTTTTTCCCTCAATCTTGCCTCTATTAACGTAAATACAAGGTTTTTACGCTCATTGGCGATAGTGATTTTCTCCTGTAGCAGGATAGCACACACACCACAGTGTGAATCTTGTGTGACTGAGTTAGGATGTGTACATATATATATATATCCACAAATTTTTCCCATAAGCTAAAAAATTTCATTTTGGAGGGGTATAATGTCACGAATCAAATTCGCAACATTTTCCTTTTATGAGAAACCACGAACTATTAGTGGAAAACTCACTGTGTATCGTTCAGTTAACCGTTTCTCTACCCATTTCGGTGGTATACTTTTTTCAAAACATTCGTCACTGTTTCAAAAGTGACCGTTCTAATGCACGTCATTAAGTGCTCTACTGAGCGATATTATTGTTTCTATATGGTTTGCCCCTGCTTGCTTCGACTGTTGGCCACGCCTTCTTCTGGCTGGCCTGTGCATCCTGTATTTGAATCAGTCTTTTGTCTGTCGTGACGGAGTGTGGTTCTGTGCTCCAGTAGTGAGAGTGAGAGAGGTCATCTAGCACCCAGACTCCACTAGACTACAGTTCTCCAGGCTCCCACCCTTCCTTGGTGATACACTACATTGACTAGTATTTCCTTTTCGTATTTTCCTAGGTTTAAGAGTTTAGCTTCTGAGTGAGCGAGTGAGTGCGATCTCTTTATTTTGAATTCATTTTGAAATGTAACGTTAAATTTATTTCTTTGTAATCAATAAATTTAACAGTTCTTTTTCTTTGAGCTTAATGTAATGTAAACTCGTGTTTAATTTTTCCATAATTAAGCTTATTTCCCTTATAGCTCCTAGCTTGCATAAACGCTTTGCTATTCATAACTGGTACTTAGGCCAGTCTTGTTGTATTAAGCTTAAAATCCGTTGTGCCTTCTAGGAGTTGACGCATCAGCAAGAACCTGATATTATTGATAGTATTAGTTATTTATTGTCAGGGGTGAAGTAACTTTCTCCAAAGGCTAACAGTACTAATAAACAGCAATTGTGAGTAATTGGTCTCTGCTGTGTACTGTTGAGAAAGTTTATATATTCTCGTTCTGAGAGAATCGGCAAAGCGAGCCGACATAAAGTAATCATTGCTTGTTTTATCAAGACAGTTCATTGTCCCTGCTCTTCAGTATTAATGAACATTATCATTTAATAATTGCTTTTATTTTAAAAACCCCGTGACACCCAGGCTATGCGCCTTATGCTATGGGCCTTCCACCTTGGCCTTTGTCTTGTGTCCAACCTACCTATCTTTCGTTTTCATCCTAAATAAGCACTAGTCAGCGAGCAGAATCCTTGCATTCACAATCCTCAGTATTCACAATCACTCTACGCCAATTCTGGCCTGAATACAAAGTGAAAACCAACGTCAAATTACGAAAATAATAATAATACTAACATTACTGGCTGTCTGGGCCTAACGTGGCGTCTCACTGGAGTGTTTGCCAGATCAGCTGATGACACCCGTTTACTGTCACATGATCTATTGCCAGACGCCTTAATCCCGTTAGGGGTGGCCACAAACAATTTGCCTCCATGTTGCCGTGGCCCCTGACATTTCGCTGCCTTCCCCCCAGCTTACAGCCTCCTCTCTAATATACCTCTCCACTCCATCCCACCACCCTCCTCTCTCATATACCTTTCTACTCCATCCCTCCACCCTCCTTTCTCAAATACCTCTCCACTCCATTCCTTCACCCTCCTCTCTCATATACCTCTCCACTGCATTCCTCCACCCTCCTCTCTCATATACCTCTCCACTCCATCCCTCCACCCTCCTCTCTGCTTACCTACATTTCTACCTACCTCCTTGCCGACCACCATATCTACCTCCCTCTCAACCTCCCTACCTACATCCCTGCTTACCTACCTAATTGCTCCCATCTCCCTTTGTCTCCCTATATACCTACCTGCCTAACTACCTTCCTACCCACTCACCCGACTCCCTAGCTACCTGCCTGCTTACGTATCTCCCTGCCGACCTAAATCCACCCTTCTACCTAGCTCCGTTTTAACCTTTGGTTGCTTCTAAAATGCCCCTTCTCAGAAAATGGCCTATTACCATCTTACCTCTGATGGTCTTTTTATGCCGAAAGTACGAGATCTCATGAAAAATCACGTATGGAAAGAGGCGTCAAACACCCGTAGATTTTACTTCTCAGCTCTTCCCTATTCTGCCTATCCAACCCCAGCATTTTCAAGAAAACTTTTGGATACTATTTTTAGATAATACTCAGATCCATCTGGGGTTTCATTTGGGCTCAATATCTCCTTTCGGTCCCTCTAAACACCCGGGTTTTCAAAAGTGACCCATTTTTTACTATTTCCTGTGAAGATTTCGTGATGAGAACCAGCCTATGGGATAGAGGACTGAAAAATAGGCTACTATATAAACGGCTGTCGAACCTGCTTAGTTTTGCTCTAAAATGCCCCGTTTTGGATATATTTGCAGTTTTGTGTTTTGAAGCCTGATTTGGGCTGAACACACCAACTTGACCAGCGAGGTGTGTGTGCAAAGAGAAGGGAAAAAGAAGAGGACTTGTTTAGCTATACTAGGGTACTAGCCGCTTCCTCTTCCACTGGCACCCTCTTCCTCCTTATCATCGTCCCTCATTGTCTCCCTCCTCCTCCTCCTTCTACCGCAGTGCCAGCCTATTGCTCCTCCTCCTCCTCTTCTTCCTTCTCCTCCTCCTCATCATCATCACCATCATCCTCATCATCATCAGCATCATCAGCAGCAGCAGCAGTGCCATCAAACTCTCCCTCTTGAAAACATTCCTACTTATCTGCTAACCTATCTACCTCCCCACGCACCTTCCTATCTACCTATCTGCCTACCTACCTACCCACCCACCCAACTCCTTAACTGCCTCCCTGTCTGCCTACATCTCTACTTATCTCCCCATTAGCCTCCCTACCTACCTCTACCGCATTTCTACCTCCCTCTCTACCTATATACCTACCTGCTGCCTACTTCCCTATCTACAGTACCTACCTACCTACCTATCATCCTTCTGCCTGCCTGACTACCTACCTGCTCATCAGACTCCTTACCAGCTTCTCTGCCTACCTACATACCTACCTATCTCCCTACCTACTTCCCCTGCTTCCTCACTCCTACCTACCGACCTACCCACCTACCTACCTGCTTTCCACCCAATATTCCTACCTCCTTGTCTCCCTCTATATTTAACCTACACTCTACCTACTTACATACCATGGAAGAAGGAAGAGGAAAAGGAAGAGGAGTGAACAGTGTAAGGAAGAAGGAAGAGGAAGAGGAATGAAAAGTACAGGGAAGAGGAAGAGTGGACAGTACAAGGCAGAAAGGAGTGAACAGTACAAGGAAGAAGAGGGAGAGAATTGTACAGTACAAGGAGGAGGAAGAGGAAGAGGAGTAAACAGTATAAGGAAGAAGAGGAGTGAACAGAACAAGGAAGAAGGAAGAGGAAGAGGAATGAACAGTACAAGGAAGAAGGAAGAGAAGTGAACAGTACACAAGGAAGAGGAAGAAGAGTGTACAGGAGGGGGAAGAGGAAGAGGAGTGAACAGTATAAGGAAGAAGGAAGAGGAAGAGGAGTGAACAGTACAAGGAAGAAGGAAGAGAAGTGAACAGTACACAAGGAAGAGGAAGAAGAGTGTACAGGAGGGGGAAGAGGAAGAGGAGTGAACAGTACAAGGAAGAAGGAAGAGGAGTGAACAGTACAAGGAAGAAGGAAGAGGAGTGAACTGTACAAGGAAGAAGACAGAGAGAAGTGAACAGTACAAGGAAGAGGAAGAGGAGTGAACAGTATAAAGAAGAGGAAGAGGAAGAGTAGTGAATAATACAAAGAAGAGGAAGAGGAGTGAACAGTATAGGGAAGAGGAAGAGCAGTGAACAGTACACGGAAGAGGGAGAGGAGTGAACAGTACAAGGAAGAGGAAGAGGCGTGAACAGTACAAGGAAAAAGGAAGAGGAAGAGGAGTGAACAGCACAAGGAAGAAGGAAGAGGAAGAGGAGTGAACAGCACAAGGAAGAAGGAAGAGTAGTGAACAGCACAAGGAAGAAGGAAGAGGAAGAGGAGTGAACAGTACAAGGAAGAAGGAAGAGGAAGAGGAGTAAACAGTACAAGGAAGAAGGAAGAGGAAGAGGATTGAACAGTAAAAGGAAGAAGAGGAGTGAACAGTAGAAGGAACAAGAGGAGTGAACGGTAGAAGGAACAAGAGGAGTGAACGGTAAAAGGAAGAAGAGGAGTGAACGGTAAAAGGAAGAAGAGAAGTGAACGGTAAAAGGAAGAAGAGGAGTGAACGGTAAAAGGAAGAAGAGGAGTGAAGAGTACAAAAATGAAGAGGAAGAGGAATGAGCAGCACAAGGAAGAAGGAAAAAGGACGAGGAGTGAAGAGTACAAGGAAGAGGAAGAGGAGTGAAGAGTACAAGGAAGAAGGAAGAGGAAGAGGAGTGTTTGGAGGGGGAAGGGGGTGTGAGGATAAGGTAGCCTGGGGTTGCTTCTGTCCTGGCAAGGCGTCTCAGATGGATAGACAGATGGATGGATTGATAGTGTTACGGAATAGAGAAAGATAATGTACACTTTAAGTGAGAATACTAAAAATCACTACTGTCCCGGAAAGTTCCAGGTTCAAAACAAAAGAGTTAGGTAAAATTACAAGTTAAAATTTAATGCTCAAACTAACAACAAAACATTCAGGACTCATAAGGATAATGTAATGGCAAAAAACAGGTTAAATATATGGTTAACTGCAATAGCCTCTATTAACACGAAATTAGCATGAGTAAATTTATCTAAGTCAGCCCTGATAAAATGACAATACCAGATAATACTCAGTGAATGCAAGATATATATTGTTACAGATACAAAATATTATTAATAAGGGCTGACACCCAAAACACATGAATCACAAAAACCTCACCAGGCCTAAGAATTAACACCTTAACGCTACACAGTACAAGAAAAAATTGCAATAACAGTTATACTCAAATTACACAGCTGCTAGATGGTTGGAGACTTCCTGAGCACTCACAATAATAACAACTGTACAGGGGAGGACAGAGATGTGAACAAACTGAGGAGTAGATCTATGTGGCAATAATACAGAGACTGAGCTCACTATATAGGGGCCAGCAGAGCTTGATACAACTTGTAAGAAGGACGCGCAAATGAAGCCATGGGGACAAAGAGTTGACAATCCTTCTCTGAACAACAGAAAGAACGACTTACTCTACTATAAGGGAGGAGGGGGGGAGTGAGGTAGAACACGCTCGTGATCAAACATGCAGCATACTGTACGTTAGAATTACACAAAGGATGATGAAATCATAGGATATGTAACACCTACCCACAAAGAAAAAAGAAATTTACAAAGGAAATTTCTTATTACTCTAAAACAATCTGTCTAAAGTCTAGATAAGCAATCTGCAATAACATTTTCTTTCCCCTTGACATGTTGTATGTCTAATGAATACTCCTGAAGAAGTAGACTCCATCTTGTCAATCTCTGATTTTTATCTTTAAACTTACTAAGGAATTTCAGTGGGTTATGATCGGTATAAATGACTATGGGGTCAAAACCAGAACACAAATAAAATGAAAAATGCTGTAAACTCAAAATCAAGGCCAAAAACTCTTTCTCAATAGTTGAGTAGTTCTTTTGAGGTGGAGTGAACTTCTTACTGTAATAAGATACAGGGTGTTCAATACCCTGATCATCCTCTTGCAGCAAAACAGCCCCAGTCCTGTATCACTTGCATCAACAGCCATCTTAAAAGGCTTAGCAAAATTTGGAGTAGCGAGCACTGGCTGACTTAATAGGACAGCTTTAAGTTTGTTGAAAGAGGATTCACAGTTATCGGTCCAGACAAATTTAACTCCCTTTTTCAGTAGGTCTGTAAGTGGTGATACAAGAATTGAAAAGTTAAGAACAAATCTCCGGTAATAACCTACCATTCCCAAAAATCTTTGTAGCTCTTTCCTACTTTTATGTCTGGGAAGATCACTTATAACCTGAACCTTAGCTCCTGGTGGTGCAACATGTCCATCACCAATTACGTACCCAAGGTACTGAACTTTAGCTTGACCAAACTCACACTTTGATAAATTAGCTACAAGATTAGCCTGAACCAAACGCTCAAGAAATTTACTGACATGGCATAGGTGATCTTTCCAGTTGTCACTGAAGATTAATACATCATCAATATAAACAACACACCCTGCCAAACCCTCTGTTACAACATTCATGAGCTTCTGAAATGTGGCTGGTGCATTCTTCATACCATATGGCATTACAGAACATGCAAAAGTCTTTCCTAATGTTACAAAACATGAGATCTCCCTATCACGTTCAGTCATAGGTACTTGCCAGTATCCCTTTAACAAATCAAACTTACTTATGTACCTAGCCTTTCCGATCTCGTCTATGCAATCTTCCACGCGAGCGAGAGGGTAAGTGTCTGTTTTGGTTATCTGATTAACACGTCTGTAGTCGATGCAAAGCCGCTGTGACCCACCTGGCTTAGGGACTGGAGTGACGGGAGAACTCCACTCGCTCTGACAGGGCTCAATCATCTTGTGGTCCAACAGGTAGCCAAGCTCCTTCTGGATGAGAGGAACTTTCACTGGGTTCACACGGTAAGGAGGCAGTTTAATTGGCTTTGCGTCTCCAACATCGACATCATGCATCAACACAGTGGTTCGTCCTGGAGTGGCACGGAACACTTGCGGGTACTGCTGCAGTAAAGCCGAAAACTCCTGCCTTTCCTCGGGAGGTAGATGAGAAAGCTTAGTCTGGAGATCATTCATGATATCAGGATTCTTCCCCAAACTATCACTCAGGCTCATGCTGCGTGGGAGAACTTCACTTGCAGACTCGAGTGGAACAGCTACAGTGCAGACTGGATTATTTTCGTCCCGCCTGTGATATAACTTTAGCATGTTGATGTGACAAAGTTGCTTGTTCTTTCTACGATCTGGTGTGGCGATGACATAGTTGACATCACTGAGTTTCTTCTCCACGAAATAAGGACCACTAAACTTGGCTTGAAGAGGTTGCCCATGCACCGGTAGCAGAATCAAAACCTGATCTCCTGACTGAAAGTGGCGTAACCTGGACTTCTTATCATACCAAGTCTTCATCTCCTGAGCAGCTCCTAAATTCTCTCGCCAGCTGTAAAGCAGTGGACAGCCGTTCTTTGAACTTCATCACATACTCCAGCAGGTTGACGTCATCTTCCTCCGACAGCCAGCATTCCTTGAGTAGCTTAAGGGGTCCTCTTACTTCATGGCCAAACAGTAGTTCAAAAGGTGAGAAGCCCAGTGATTCATTTGGAGATTCTCTTGCGGCAAATACAACGAATGGAAGACCTTTATCCCAGTCTTTCTGATGTTCCAAACAGTATTTCTTGAGCATCGATTTGAGTGTTTGATGATATCTCTCCAACGCTCCTTGGGTCTAGGGATGGTAAGCTGAAAACGTGATCTGGGTGATGCCCAACTCTTTCAGAGACTGCTTGAAAACATTTGACATGAAATTACTTCCCCGGTCTGACTGTACCTCCTTGGGCAGACGAAACTTTGTGAAGAACCCTAGCATTTCCTTAACCACGTTCTTTGCTGAGATATTTCTAAGTGGAATGGCTTCAGGATAACGAGTAGCCATATCAATCAGGGTCAACACATAGGAAAATCCTGAAGAAGTCTTAGGAAGAGGGCCCACAATATCCACCAACACACGGGTGAAAGGCGCCTCAAAAGGGGGAATGGGAACTAGAGGTGCAACCTTTTCGGTCTGATTACACTTCCCCACAACCTGACAGGTGTGACAAGACTTACAATACCAGGAAACATCCCTGAAGATACCTGGCCAGTAGAAGTGTTTCAAAATGCGTGCCACAGTCTTCCTCACTCCAAGGTGTCCTGCCAAACTGGAATCATGAGCCAATCTAATGATATCCTGCCTACAAACACGAGGGATGACAACTTGATGTACAACCTCCCATTCACAGTCGGCTGATGCTGTTGGGGGTCTCCACTTCCTAATAAGTACTCCTGACTTTATATAATAACAAGTAGAAGCACCAGCTGACTCTTCCTCACTGCAAGCAGAGTTAGCTAGACCTTTCAACTCAGGGTCAGCAACCTGCAACTCAACCAACTCTTGACGAGACAAATTATCAACACTACGGGGTACTGCCTCATCTGGTGAGTGGTCCAAATTAGCAAGAAAAGTGTCAGCTAGGATAACATCATCATCATCATTATCCTCTAAGTCACCAGTAACTTTAGACTTAGCCCTAGTGACAGCACATGCAGGGAACACATCAGGGACATCACAATCCTGGGCCGCAGCCACTGGCTTACTAGACAACTGAGGAGCTGGACACACTTGACTTCCACCAATATCATTTCCAAGTAAGAATGTTACACCTGACATTGGGAGTGTCTCAACCAACCCAACCATAACGGAACCATTAACAAAACCAGACTCTAAATTCACTCTGCACAGAGGGACAGAGAAGTAATTATTCCCTACACCTTGTAAGATTACAGTTTCATCAGAGGAATTAACATTAGAGCCTAGAACACTGGTCAGCATAAGGGATTGGCAAGCACCTGTATCACGATATATTTTAACTGAGTTCTTGTTATTACTGTCCAGAGGACTGACAAAACCTTCAGACAGGAAATTAGCACATGAACTCTTGAGAGTGTCACCCACGTTACTGCTCAAAAGAGGAGCTCCATCATGGAAATTTAAGTTACCCCTCAAAGCAGGTTCAGTTAACTCAATTAAGGAATTCTGGGAACTCTCAAGGGTGGACACTAGACCAATTGACTGAATATTTAAAGACTCCTTTTTGTTCACATCACGCTGTCTCCTGAAACATTTCTCCGTAGTATGACCAAGCTTACAACAATAAGTACATTTACTTTTCTGAAATCTAGAGGTGAAGCTGGTATTTTCTTCCTGAGAAACATCATGTTTATTCTCTTTCCTGTTACCTGTACTCTGAGTAGAGGCAATGTACTTACTCTCAGCTTTCCCTTTTTCTTTAGAATATCTCTTGTGAGTGAGAACATATTCATCAGCTAAAACTGCAGCATCAGACAAATTATCTATTCTTTTCTCATCAAGATATAGGCTTACATCTTTATTAATACACCTTTTGAAGTCCTCCAGTAAAATCATCTGCTTAAATTTGTCAAAATCAGAATCCACATTCTTAGAATTTAACCACTGCTCTAACAGATCTTCTTTGATTTTTGCATACTCAACATGGGATTGCTTATCTTGCTTATAAGTTGTCCTAAATTTTACTCTATAGGCTTCAGGAACAAGCTCATAGGCCTTAAGAATCAAGCTCTTAACTACATCATAATTATCAGATTGATCCTGATGCAAAGATGCATAAGTTACTTAAGCTTTACCGGTGAGAACAGTTTGATGGAGTACTGGCCAATACTTTTTGGGCCAATTAAAACCTGTAGCTGCCCTCTCAAACAACAGAAAATACTTTGTTAAATCAGATTCATTAAAAGGAGGGACAAGTTTAACATTTTTAGCCACATCAAAATCATCAGAGCTAGATGATCCAGTTCCACATTGTTTCATGCGATACTCATGCTCTGCCTGAATCCTATCGAGTTCAACTTGTGCCTCAGCCTCCTTAGCTTTTGCCTGAAATTCAGCTTCCTTAACACGAGCCTCCTGCAGGGCTAGCTGTAACTTAGCTAATTCAATCTGCGTTTGCTCATTTCGAGGAGTTACATTAAACAAGCTTTCATTAATCATGTCAACAAATTGATCTTTAGAATGATAAGAGCGAGCAACAATTCCCAATTGTTGCGCAACAAGCTTAAGTTCATTCTTTGTTCTGTTTTCTACATCACACACTGTTTGCACATTTGACAAAAAATCTTTGGCTTCATCAAGCGTAGTAATAGTAGACATCATGAATAAATCAGTCACAGAATATCAAGCAATATCCTTATGATAATATCCTGAATATCCTGATAAGAGGTCGCCAAATTTATGTTACGGAACAGAGAAAGATAATGTACACTTTAAGTGAGAATACTTTAAATCACTACTGTCCCGTAAAGTTCCAGGTTCAAAACAAAAGAGTTAGGTAAAATTACAAGTTAAAGTTCAATGCTCAAACTAACAACAAAACATTCAGGACTCATAAGGATAATGTAATGGCAAAAAACAGGTTAAATATATGGTTAACTGCAATAGCCTCTATTAACACGAAATTAGCATAAGTAAATTTATCTGTCAGCCCTGATAAAATGACAATACCAGATAATACTCAGTGAATGCAAGATATATATTGTTACAGATACAAAATATTATTAATAAGGGCTGACACCCAAAACACATGAATCACAAAAACCTCACCAGGCCTAAGAATTAACACCTTACGCTACACAGTACAAGAAAAAATTGCATTAATAGTTATACTCAAATTACACAGCTGCTAGATGGTTGGAGACTTCCTGAGCACTCACAATAATAACAACTGTACAGGGGAGGACAGAGATGTGAACAAACTGAGGAGTAGATCTATGTGGCAATAATGCAGAGACTGAGCTCATTATATAGGGGCCGGCAGAGCTTGATACAACTTGTAAGAAGGACGCGCAAATTAAGCCATAGGGGACAAAGAGTTGACAATCCTGCTCTGAACAACAGAAAGAACGACTTACTCTACTATAAGGGAGGAGGGGGGGAGTGAGGTAGAACACGCTCGTGATCAAACATGCAGCATACTGTACGTTAGAATTACACAAAGGATGATGAAATCATAGTCTATGTAACAATAGATGGATGGACAGTTGGATAGATTCATTGATAGATGGATAGATATATGGATAGATACATGGCTGGAAGGACAGATACTTGGATGGATAGAAAGATAAATGGATAGATGGGGAGATAAGTAGATAAATGGATAGATATATGGATAGATGGATAGATACATGGATAGATGGTTAGATAAATGGATAGATGGATAGATATATGGATAGATGGATAGATACATGAATGGATGGATAGATGGTTAGATATATGGATAGATAGAGAGAAAAATGGATAGATGGTTAGATACATGGATAGATGTATAGATACATGGATAGGTGGACAGAGAGATACATAGATGGATAGATAAATGGATAGATAGATGGACCTGTTGTCACGCTGTTACTATTCCTTCCGTGACATCCACAAACTCTCTCTCTTGGCCTAAAGCTGCCATCTCTCCAGCTTTGTATTTCCACCCAGTAAATATTAATATAAATTGCCATCAGGCCAAATTAATCCATCCTTCACAACCCCTACAGTATTATAAAGGTGAAAGAAGAAGTAGGCAGCACTACATCAAGTGAGTGGACGATAATGGCCAGCACCTACCACCGTGCTTTATATTTCCACTCAGTAAATATTAATATCAATTGCCACCAGACCAAATTAAGCCATCCTTCACAGGGTGTAATCTCTTCAGGAATTAAATCACATTCATTACAAAGATGCAAGAATATCATTCCAACATTTTAAATAATACAAATGTAGCTTGATGTATGACAGGTATTATTATAAAGCCTAAAGTACTACCCTTATGTGTACTGTACTACCCTTATGTGTACTGTACTACCCTTGTGTACTGTACTACCCTTGTGTACTGTACTACCCTTATGTGTACTGTACTACCCTTGTGTACTGTACTGCCCTTATGGGTACTGTACTGCCCTTATGGGTACTGTACTGCCCTTATGGGTACTGTACTACCCTTATGTATACAGTACTACTCTTGTGTACTGTACTACCCTTATGTGTACTGTACTACCCTTATGTGTACTGTACTACCCTTATGTGTACCGTACTACCCTCTTGTATACTGTACTACTCTTTTGTGTACAATGATACCCTTACAGGTACTGTACTACCCTTTAGTGTTCTGCGTTACCCTGATGTTTGTGTACTATACAGTCAAGCATACTATAGTACTCTTAATCCTACTGTACTTACATGTACTAATGTAATGTATAATTTTGTACACTCATATCTACTTCATGGAGCTCATATGCTGGATGGTACTGTATTACAAATGATTGTAGTACAGAAGACAAGAGGACAGTAATGATGAGGGTAGTACAACATAGTAGAGTAATGATGACGGTAGTTCAGTACATGAGGGTTGTACAGCATAGTACAGTAACGATGAAGATAGTACAGTACATGCGGGTTGTACAGCATAGTACAGTAACGATGAAGATAGTACAGTACATGCGGGTAGCACAGCATAGGACAATAATGATGAGGGTCGTACAGTAATGATGAGGGTAGTACTACAGTACAGTAGAGGGTAGTACAGAAGACGAGGCCTATTCATGTGGGTGCGGAGCGAAACTGAAGGTAGTACAATGATCATGAAGATAGTACAATGTAGTACATGGGACATTACAACATAGTAATAATGGTAACACACTACAGTATAGTCAAGTACGTAAGGATAGGAAAATGCAGTACAATAGTAATGGGGATAGTACAGTGCAGTACATGAGGCTATTACAAACAGTACAGCAAATCATGGTGGGAAGGTGCAGTATCTGAGAATAACAGTGTAGTACGAGGTTAGTACAACATAGTACAGTAATCATGGGAGTAGTACTGTACAATGCAGTACATGAGGTTAGTACAACAGCACAGTAATCATGGTCGCGGTACATGACGGTACATTACATGAGATACAGTAGTAGGGTACAATGCAGTACATGGGAGTCGTATGACACAGTATAGCAATCATGGTAGTACAGCACAGTACATGAGAATGTACAATGCAGTACAATTATCATGAAGGTTGTACATTAGAGTACATTGATGTAGTAGAGTAACTAGGCTATTGGTTGAGGACAATACCACAGTCCACCACAGTGACCTGTGTGATGTCAGTGTTGCTGGTTGCTGCCCTCACCACCTCCAGCCCGCTGACAACCTCACCAAAGACACAGGGGAGCACCCAGCCATCTTCACAGTCCCTGGTGGTGATGGCAAACTGGGCGGCCTTGGCAGCATTACCACAACACCACCACAGTGCCCCCGCCCTGCCTGACTTCCGGTACTCCCCACCACTGATGTCTATTATCCCTGCCCCTCCTCGCCCTCCCTTCCCTTCGTAGTCCCCACCCACCACAAACTCCCCCAGCCTGCCCTTGTTCACCACGCGACGTAATTTAGTATTGTGGTATGAGACGCCGGTATGGCCGGTACACAACAATCTGAACTGCTGTGCTGCAGGAGTGTTGGGACTCAGCAGGATGTAGACCCGCCCTCTTGTTGACCCCTCCCAGGCCAGGTCCAGGTAGACCAGGGTGGAGGAGGGGTCCATGGCGCCCACCACCTCACACACCTGCACAACACAACAACGTCAGTCACGGAGGCAGAGACAGGAAGGAAGATACCGTATACACACAGAAATGCTGGAGGCAAGGAGAGGAGGGAGAGACGAAAGAAGAAGTGTAAGCAAATGATGTGATGGAGAGGAGGACGCCATGGGAAGGTTAGAGGATGTGGCAGCAGAAGAGAGAGAGAGAGAGAGAGAGAGAGAGGGAAGGAGGAAAGAAACAGCAAACAGGGAGAGATAAGGAGAAAGGGGGGAGAGGAAGACCTCATTGGGGTAGAGAGAGAGAGAGAGAGAGAGAGGGTTGGGGGAGTGGGAATGAAATGTGGGTATAATAGAAAAAAATAAGAATTACAAATTAAATGAGAATACAAAAACTTAGTCAAGGAAAGCGGGGAGAGTCAAATAAATACCAATAAACTGGGACAACATGGGACAAATGCAGAAACATAAATGAAAACAGGAGTGGAATGGCACAGAGGAAATGGAAGGCAATGCAGGTGACAGAGGAGAGCGTTGAAAATATTACAAAATTTTAATAAAGGATTAAGGAAATTAAAGGAAAAAAAAACATGAGTGAGAGCAGAGGGAAAGAAATGGAGAGAGAAGAAAGAGATGGAAGAAAGGAGACAAGAAGAAGGAAATAAGATGAAAATGGAAGAGGCTAAATAAGAGTGAGAAAAATTTGCAAACACTTGGAAAGGGAGAAGGAAAGGGAGTGTGGAGAAAATGAGAAAAAGAGACATAAGAAGGAAAACAGGTAAGAAACAGATTTTGACAAATTTGAAATGACGATGAAGGAAGGACGTAAGAAGGAAGAAGAGAGTGTAGAGACGGAGGGAAGGAAATAAGTAGGGACGTAAGAAGGAAAAAGAGAGTGTAAAGACAGAGGGAAGGAAAGAAGGAAGGACGTAAGAAGGAAGAAGAGAATGTAGAGACGGAGGTAAAGAAAGAGGCAGGGACGAAAGAAGGAAGAAAAGAGTGTAGAGACGGAGGGAAGGAAAGAAGTACGGACATGAGAAGGAAGAAGAGAGTGTAGATACGGAGGGAAGGCGAAAACCAAATGACAATGGAAAAAGAGAGGTAAAGGAGGGAAAACGAGAAAGAATGAAGCTACACAGATAAGGGATGGAATTAAGGAAGAAGGAAAGAATGAGAGGGTGTGACTGGAGGGAAGGCAGGAAGGAGGTATGGCAGCAAGAAAGGTCGGAGAGGAGGAATAATGGAGGAAGGAGAAGAAAGCAAACAGAAGAAGAAGAATAGGGAAGGGAAGCAAAAAAGAAAAGAGGAGGATGGAAGAAACGAAAAGGATAAATGTGTGGGAAAGGAATGAGAGAGGTAGAGAAATTGTAAACAGAGGAAGGAAAGAAGGAAGAGAGAGACAGAAGGAGGGTATGATGAGCAACAGGGAGAGAGGAGTGTGTATGTATGAATGTACGCGTACTGTATGTATGAGGGAGGGAATCAGAGGTAAGACCTGCAGATAAATCATACATTTTGAGGCATTAGAAATTATTGTGAGCTTCATAACACAGGCGAGATAAAAATCGGTGGTATATGTGGGTGATATGGAGTAAGACTCGGACAGGTGAGAGAGTTGATGGTGCACCCAAGGAAAGTTCCGCGTTATAAACTCGCTGGCCAATTCGAAATTGTAGATGTGAAACAATTGGTAGCGAAGCAGTAGCCAACTTTCATCTATCTGGTAACTGTGTGAGAAGGATGGAGATGATGAGGGAGGCGTAGAAGCTTTCCTCCTCCATTAACCTCTCCCCTCCCACACAGTGGTACCAGACATTTGTATGTCTGGTTTCTGCTTCACTAGTGGCTGTCTCACACATAAAGGTCCGAACTGGCAGGCACGTGTATAAGGTTGAACAGTCCTCGGCTGTACATGTCAGAGTGGTGAAGTTACCTGTAGTGTGTGGGCGTGAGGGGGTGGGGGCTGACCCTGGTCATTTTCTAGGCTTATCCTGGAGGACCGGATGCGACCTTGGTCTTCTTGGATAGCAAATACTAGGCCAGCCTCCGCCACCGTCTTGATGCGCTGACTTGTCTCCAGGAGGTTCTCAACCTGTGGACGGTACAAGGACATTAATAAATGAGGACAGTGTCAATATGTTATTACATGGGACACCGTCACTACATTCTTATGGACATTAACAAGACATTATTATATGGAGACAATACTGGTGGGGGTGCAGTGAGTACGGACATTACTGTAGTGGGTAACTTACTGTTATTTGCTGTGGCATCTTTGTGATGGTGTTGATCCTGTCCATGATGGTGGAGGCCGGGTCTGGGTGTGGTAGAAGGGCGGGGCTGTGTGTGGCATCAGTCTCCACCGGCAGTGCGTCCAAGGCCGTCCTGATGGCCTCATGCACCTGTTTGTACTACCAAAAACATTCATCCTGGAGGCTCTGCCAACTATGAGCTAAAGTACACTTCACACATCAAAAGTTTATGTCAGTGTAAGTGTGCTCATGTCACTACAGAATCCTGGTGGTACGTGTAGAAGGGAGTGGCTGCCTACCTTCATGCTGGTGGTGACAGTGTTGACATTAGGGAATAGTTCTTGGCACTTCTGCCTCCAGTCTGCAACCTTCACGCTGCATTGGTCAGAGTGGTCAATGGCTATGACGGCCTCCTGTGCTGTGTTGGCATTCTGAAGACACTCCAGTCTGGCCTCCAGCTGCTTCTCTCCTTCCTCTCCTTCTTGCTTCATGGCCACCACTCTGGCCTCCTCCTCCTCTATCAGCGTCACAGTCGCGGCGATTTTCTGTGTGAATTCCTCCATCTTTTTCTTCAGCTGGAGGTTTTGTTCCTTCAGGTCGGCCAGCCAGATCTGGTACTGGTCCAGCTGGGACTGGGTGTCTTGGCAGCCAGTAACCTGGCTCCTCATGCTGCTCTCCTGCTCCCCCAGCAGGAACCAAAGCTTCCTGCTCATCCCACTGTGCCTCTTCGGGGTTGTGCCACCTCTTGTTTTGACTGGCATCTGTTTTTCTGTTGCAGGTTTTACACTTGTCTTCTCATTAGTTGGTCCTGCTGCCTGTGCAAGCTGTACACTCTTAAGTTTTTTGACAACAGCCTCCATTGCATAGTTTACTGGGAAATTATCCAGGGAGGTGGCGGGGTGGCTGGCGCGGCATTCAGGGCAGGTCAACTGGTTGGCTGTGGTCAGTTGTAAGATGCATAGCGAACAAAAGGTGTGGCCACACGGCAGAGTGCGTGGCCGACGCTCACTCTCGTCATAGGTGATGCAGCACACACTGCACTCCACAAGACTGTCCTGTGCAACAACGATAACATTTATTGCACATGATGGGCATTGCTGACCTCACAACCTAAAAGGCAGTTTTAATATTCATAACTTACTGATGCTAAGAAAGAAAGCAATAACATGAACTTATAACATGTACAATAACACTAATATCACTAGTGAGAGACAATACAGTAGTGAATAGTGATCTTGTTATCCACAAACTGTATGTCTAACAACATACGAATTTAGAACCCTTGTACATTAATCCTGAATGTGACAACCCTCCTTTTTATAGTACAGCTTAGAGTGTGCGTATGTGTAATTCACCGGGTCGGTCAGGATCACTCGATGGTCGTGATCGTCAGTGTGTGTGTGTGTGTGTGTGTGTGTGTGTGTGTGTGTGTGTGTGTGTGTGTGTGCGTGTGTGTGTGTGCGCGCGCGCGCGCTACCTGCCATCAGTTGCTATACAGGCAAACTATTATACCCTAAAAATGTGGTAACTGATCCATGGTCAGAGTACAATGTGTAAACTACTGTCTGCCTGTCTATCTACCTATCTGTCTATCTATCTGTCTGTCTTCCTATGTCTGTCCTTATACCTGTCTACCTATCTATCTGAATTCCCATCTGTCTATCTATGTGTCAATATTTCCTTAGCCAGACGCATTAATTCTGAAGTGCTAGGTCACAGACAAATTGCCTTCGTTTCACCCCATCCTCTACTATTAGGCTGCCCTGCCTCCAACCAGTGCTGGGAACGCTACTAATAATAAGTAGCGGCGCTCCCATTCCCGCTACTAGCTCGAAAAAGTAGTGGCGTTACTGGTTTCGTTACTTGATATGAAATGTAGCGGCGCTCCTGCTACTTTGGGTAAGAAAAAGGTAGACGAAGGAAAGATTAACAAAAATCTGTGATATAGCAATATACTATATAATGTTTTGATAATATTAGTCAGTCTGAGTGGTTATGTTGTGTACCAGTAATGTCAACATATACTTATCTATCTATGTATCTATTGCCAGACGCCTCAATCTCGTTTGGGATGGCCACAAACAAATCGCCTCCAAGTCGCCCTGTCCCCCGCCATCTCACTGTCCTGCTCCCAACTCACACCCCCCTCTCTCATATACCTCTCCACCCCATCCCTCCATCTCATCCTCGGCCTCCCCCTCCCTCTTCCCCCCTCCACCTCACTCACATACACTCTCTTCGTCAGTCTTTCACCCTCCATCCTCTCCACATGGCCAAACCACCTCAGTGTGTTCCTCATAACGCTTCCTATCACATCCACATCCACGCCACAACGCTCCTTTATATATACTTATATTGAAAATTAATAAAAAAAATGAAATAATATGCATGTCGGTGTCACTTTAATGAAGCTTAGAGCCAAAGGTACAGGAAAAAGCTATTTACTGTATAATGTAACAAATGTTGTTTTACACTGTTACCTAGTATACCTACTGAAAGTAACATACGTACATAAAAGGCAAAAAAATGTGGCCTACCATTGATACATATTATATAGATTTATTAAATTTTCAATGAAATCTATTTAAGATATGTACGAAAACGAAAGGGAAAATGAACTGGGGCTTTCTTTTAAAGGCTATTTATACAATAGCAATGTTTTTTTTCATTACCTTAAACTGAAAGTAACATCCTGTTACGAAATAATAACGGAGTGAGATTTGAGAATAAAATACTGAGAAGGATTCTTGAGATAAAGTGGCAAGACAGAGTTACAAATGAAAGAGTAAGGGATATTACGAGAGTGGAACCAGTTAATGAATGTGTGAGACTGTCTCGCTGGAAGTGGCTGGGGCACATATACAGAAAAGAAGGCAGTTTAATACAGGATGTGCCAGAGTGGACTGCTAGAGGAAGAAGAGGTAGAGGTAGGCCGAGGGAACCCTGGTTGAGGACAATGAAAAAGGAAGCAGGAGAGGAGTGTTGGTGGGACCTGAAGGAGATGGCAAGAGACAAATATTGGTGGAGTTCATCGAGGCCCTATGCAACCCGTGGGGTGCCACGGGAAATGATTGATTGATTGATTGATTGATTAAGAATTAGTCTGAAAGACATAGTGGGGGAGAGCAAGGACGGGAGTTAGAGACGGGGATAGTTAGAGGTGTGTGTGTGTGTGTGTGTGTGTGTGTGTGTTGCCTTCATCTTGCTGACATCCTTATTTATCTTTACTTAATTTAAATGATCGGTAATTGACTGGCAAATTCCCGTCTAATTATTGCACATTACTAATAAATGATAATTAATAAACTACTGATGTAATATAGAACAAACATCATTGACAGAATTGACGAAAGTATTATATTTCGTCATTAATAAATACAACCAAACCGTCGGCATATCTGCATGTACTCACCGACTCCGGCCCTGTATTCGTCGCGTGAGTAGCGAGGAGCACGGTAACGAATGAGTACGGCCAAAAAGTAGCGGCGCTCTCAGTTCCGCTACTGGCTAAAAAAAAGTAATGGCGTTACCACCATCGCTATTAAAATAGTAGCGGCGCTACATAGCTACTAATAGCTGCGCTATTCCCAGCTTTGCCTCCAACCCACATCACCTTCCTTCCTTCCTTTTCTACCCCATCTCTC
Organism: Coenobita brevimanus; assembly: GCF_032717465.1. Taxonomy (NCBI): domain Eukaryota; kingdom Metazoa; phylum Arthropoda; class Malacostraca; order Decapoda; family Coenobitidae; genus Coenobita; species Coenobita brevimanus. The sequence goes on from NC_136956.1 coordinate 16,220,672, forward strand.
CATCTCATCCCGGTGTCCCTCTCCTCTCCCCCTGCACCTACTCACATACTCCCTCTTAGTTAATCTCTAACTCTTCATTTTCAACACATGCACATACCATGTAGGGGTTTGTGTAGCACTTTTTAGCACATCCACATCAGCACCACAACCCTCCTTCACTACCTTATTTGTCCGCCTCTCCACGTAACTACACATCCACATCAACAGACAACGCTTCTTCATTACCTCATTTGCCTGTCTCTCCACGTAACTACACATCCTCATCAACACAACAACGCTCCTTCACTACCTCATTTGTCTGTCTGTCTCTCCATGTAACTCCACATACACATCAACATTACAGAGCTCCTTCACTCCCTCATTTATTCTCTCTCTATGTAATACAACATCAACATCACTACGTTCCTTAATTTCCACATATGTCCGTCTGTCACTGCATGTACTTAAAGCTTCACATCCACATCAATATCACAACGTTCCTTCACTTCCTTATTTGTGTGTTTGTCTATCCAGGTAGCTGCACATGCTTCTCTCAGATAACTCACTTCCATTGCACTCACTCTTGCTTATGTCCTGCCAACAGGGTCCAGGCTTCACTTCCGTATCTTAGAGTGGGGATCACCATACGGTCATGCAGGAAGTTTTCTTCTTCCATTCTCACCGTCCTATTGCTCATCATTGTCCATCACACATTAACTCTCTCCCCCTTTCTTTTCTGACGACCTAAAATTTCCATCTTTACGTTTTGAATACTGAGTTTTGACAGCGGATTAACATAAGGATACGATAGTAGTCACGAAGAAGTGCTATGTAAAGGATGTAGGAGCGGCAGCCTTTTTTTTTTTTTTCTTCTGCGACTAACCTACGTGAAGTAAGCAGCAAAAGGATGAAAATCTAGGCCAAGTGAAGGTGAAGGAACAATAGTATAAACAAATGTTGGGAAACATACGAGTTGGTGAGTGTACTTCTCGTCGCCTCAAATATTTGAACCACAAGTCAAGTACTGTGAGCAGGTTAACAGTACCCAGTAATGATACTCACCATAGTTGTTACAGTGGCACTTTGTACGTCTGTGGGGGACTATACTGCTCACTGTAAACCTCTCTGGGACTTCACTGCTCACTGAGTACCTCTCTGGGACTTCACTGTTCACTGTATACCTCTCAGACTTCACTGTCCACTGAATACCTCTCTGGGACTTCACTGTTCACTTTATACCTCTCTGGCACTTCACTGCTCGCTGTATACCTCTCTGGCACTTCGCTGTTCACTGTATATCCCCTGCAGCTTTCTCTGGCGTCACTGTCAACCTGGTAAAAGATAACGATGTTAATACCTCCCATCAGAATACCTTAATTACCCTTTCCGTGTGAGGACGCGTTTTTTAAATAGCCTACCCTTGCTAAAACATCCCATTTACTTTACCATAGGACAAAACACAAGGCACAGAATTAATGGAGGTCGTATTTACCTCCCCCCCCAACAAAAACTCTACCCTAACCAATAGATAATTATAATGGTGTGAAGAAACCAGGCATTGAACATGGTCATTGTATTTATAGTGATACGGATGGAAATACTAGACAATGTTGCCTGTGTACTTTTGTGTCGTCTGGCTTACTGTACGTACGTGTTCGTGTGTGTAACTTTACCTCCTGTGTGAATAATTATGTAATTGTGTGTCACTCCACCCGTGTGTGTGACCTTACCTCCTGTGTGAATATGTACGTGTGTGTCACTTTACCACCTGTGTACATAAGTACATGTGTGTCACTTCACTACCTGTGTCCATACAGTATGTATACCGGACAAGAGTTCCGACTGGTCTACCTGCTCCCGTGATATGGCTAACGTGGCAACAGCGCCTGTGTGTGTCTGTGTGTGTGTTCGTGTACTTGCCGACTATTTTTCGTATCGTCAAGCTTCATCCTCTGCATTATAGTATTATGCGGCCATTGTTTTATGCTATGATATAGACTAATAAACATTGTGTGATTGTTTTGGATAATGAGCTGTTCACTACACTATTTGTTAAGTCTGAGGTATATACAAAAATTCTTTTGTCTTGTAGAGTGAACCACGATACAGGTTGAGTTGTGGTTCAGAAACAGTTGGCAGGTTCACCCACAAATGGTGCGATTTAGGGGAAAGGGGGAGGGTATGGGAGTGAGCTGGAGCTTGGCAGGTGAAGGGAAGGGGGGGAGGAGGGGTCACGTCGTTACTCTTAAGGTTATACATTCTTAACCATTACAGTAAATATATTTATTAAGGTTTCAGTGATATCCTCTATCCTAATTATAGTAAACAAACAAAAATAATTTTTATTATTTTTGTTTATAGGCAACCGATTACACACTTTACACCAAATGTAGGATATTCCGTCCGTCGTTAACAGACAACATGCAGCCTGCTCCACCACCTCGACTCTCAACTCCTCAGCTGCCTATCAGTAGACAAACACACATTATCAGTTTGTACTAATGAGCAATGACCTTGCATATAATATATTTAACTAATTATTTAATACTGTGTCAAAATCCACGTGCATTACATAACCAATTTACATTATGGATTACATTAACCAATAAAAAATTATTATTTGCATAGTCTACGTTTCAGTAATAGTCATGGGGTAGCCATATCCACAATGATGTTTTCATTATTGTTAAAGGTAAACATGTGTCCAGTAGTGGATACCAGTTAGAAGGGGGGTGGCCACTGACATCCACAATCCCCATAACTACACTGGTCCATTGTAGTGTCACTGTAGAGGTTCTTCTTCCTCCACATATGTCAATAATTAAGGTTAACATACTGATGAACAATCATTTCTTGTGAAAAATACAAACAGCCTTTATGAACTCTCAAAATATATTATGGAGTATATTGTGGGAGCGTTGCAGCTCCCACACACCAGTCAAGTCCTGGTCCATTTGTTACAGTATTGCCAGCCTGACAGTGTGCAGTGTTAACAGTGTCAATGAACATGCTCTTAATTTTACATGTCTTTATGCTTATTTTCATTTGGAACAACAGAATTCAAAACAGGATTTCATTCAGTACACAGAACGTCCAATACAATATGTATGTGTGTGTGTGTGTGTGGGTGTGGGTGTGGGACAATACGTGTGGTGGGGGTGGGGGCAATGTAGTGAGTATGTAATGTGGGTGTGTCATAATGCTAATGTGGGTGTGTGCATACGTGGCTAAGGACATCCACGATTAATATAATGTAACCTTTGCCTTTAACACTTGATGACACTCCTCAGTATTTATTAGCTTCTATTTATAAATTTATAGCATATTACATAATAATATTATATATGATTATGTATTGGGGATGGAACCTGAAACACCATGTAAACCTAATCGCTGAAATATTATAACAGTGTAATATGAAATCCATATTACATGAATGACAATATTTCCTCCAGGAGAAAATAATGTTATTTTAAAGTTCATTAATGATACGCTGTAGGAGCATCAGTTTTATATGATAGCTTACCGGGTTCCCTGCGGTCAGATTATTAACAGTTATACTAAAGCAAAGATTTATGCAATATATCCGTTATATATTGTATTAACTATGTCATAATGGCTCACACAGTGGACGGTCACCTAAACTACTTCGAACAGGCAGCATGTTAAGTTTTTAGTAGTTTGCGAAGTTCACCTATTTTTGGTGTGGCTATAAATCCAGCTGTCCTTTACTGGCCCATGTAATTCCTTATAAACCAAGACTGGCCAAGTGTAAGACCAATACCTTATGTCTCATAGTAGTTTGAAAATTATCACTGATATAATATATGATAACTACTGCATGACCCTCCCGGATGACCACACCCAGAATATTTGTTTTATTTATTTGAATTCTTTGTCACTTGGAACAGATATGATAAAATGACACGATAGCCCACTTGGATTTGTTGAATATAACCTAGCCAGTACGAAGTTTCTGGACTATTAAGATGTGTGAGCTTATTGTTATCATGTGAAAGTGAAAACCTTCACACACACACACACACACACACACACACACACACACACACACACACACACACACACACACACACACACACACACAGGAGAGAGAGAGAGAGAGAGAGAGAGAGAGAGAGAGAGAGAGAGAGAAGACATAAATATGGTGGGTAATTGTAAGAATTGTGGTAAACAGACAGGTTGGGAAACAACTGACTGGAGAGTGTGGAAGAGTGGTAGTAGATAAAGGCCAGAGTATAGAGGTGCGGTGATCGTGTGCTTGACACTTCCCTATAATTGTCCTTTACCAAGTATTCTGTATTCATAAAATTTAACAATAAGGAAAATATTTCTGGAGATGACACAACTCAAATGCATATCTATAAATTTACTGATGATATGTATAACATAAACATACATTATACTGTATCACTAAACAGTTTTAATAATGTTAAAAACATTTACATATCACTTGATATTCATAAGCATATTATCAACACTTGCACCACTGTTTATCAAGCCTTACAATCCGCATAAACTACACTATACAAATGGTGCATAATGAACCATAACATGAAAAACGGCGGCTTTTCCCGAAGCGTCAAAGATTTTAGAAATGATACTATATGAACGATGTGTTAATATTCTATTCACATGCTGTTACCACCGTAGGAACACCACTGTATATCAAGCCTTACAATCCGCATAAAATATACCATACAAATGGTGCATAATGAACCATAACATGAAAAACGGCGGCTTTTCCCGAAGCGTCAAAGATGTTAGAAATGAAACTGGTCCATTTGTTTCAGTATTGCCAGCCTGACAGTGTTCAGTGTTAACAGTGTTAATGAACATGCTCTTAATGTTACAGGTTTATATGCTTATTTTCATTTGGAATAAAAGAAATCAAAACAGGTTTTCATTCAGTACACAGAATGTCCAGTACAATACGTGTGTGTGTGTGTGTGGGTGTGGTGGGGGTGGGGGCAGTGTAGTATGTTATGTTTTTTTTTTTTTTTTTTTTTATGCGAGGAAGAAGGAACCAAAGGCCATGGCCCGCAGTAACAGTTCCCTCCAAGAGAAAAACAAAATACAATAGAGAGCCAAATTCAAGATCCGATCATTTGGAGATGCCTGGACACACTGCGTTTGAAAGACTGGAGATCATAGGCAGCAGGAAATACAGATAGAGGGAGACAGTTCCAGAGCTGACCTGTTGCATAAATGAAAGACTGGGAGTAACGGTTAACTCTTGCATTAGAGAGCTGGACAGAAAAGGGATGAGAGTTTGCTGCCAGACGGGTGCTACGCGCCCGTCGTAGAGGTGGAGGAATGCAAGCAGACAGTTCAGAGGAGCAGTGACCATTAAAGTAGCGATAGAAAAGAGATAAAGATGCAACAGTGCGGCGAAGAGACAGAGGTTGAAGGGAGTCAGTAAGAGGAGGAGAGTTAATGAGACGAAAAGCCTTTGACTCCACCCTATTGAGAAGAGCTGTATGTGGGGAGCCTCCCCACACATGAGAGTTGTACTCCACACAGGGGCGGATAAAACCTCTGTATAGAGTCAACAATTGTGCAGGGGTAAAGAAAGAGCGGAGTCGGCTTAGCACACCCAATCTCTTGGAAGCAGATTTTACAATAGATGTAATATGGTCTTTCCAAGATAAGTCCTGAGTAAATGAAACCCCAAGCATGTTCAAGGATGATGCAGGATTAAGCTGAATATTATTAAACATTAATGGGTATACCTGTGGAAGATTTTGTCGGGTTGATAGGTGTAAGAACTGAGTCTTAGATGCATTAAAGACAACCATATTATTTTTACCCCAGTCAGCGATACGAGCCAAGTCAGACATTAGGTGTGCCATAGCCTCATCCCTTGTTTCTTGAAGTAACTGTTGAGATGGGCGTTGTGGGAACCGAATGGAAAGGTGAAGGGTGGAGTCATCAGCGTATGAGTGGATAGGGTTAGATGTACAGCTTAGAAGATCATTGATGAATAAAAGGAAGAGAGTTGGTGATAGGACAGAGCCCTGAGGAACACCACTGTTGATAGATCTAGGAGAAGAACGATGGCCGTCTACAACAGCGGTTATAGAACGACCAGAAAGGAAGCTAGCGATGAAGGCACAGATAGAAGGATAGAAACCGTAGGAGGGCAGTTTGGAAATTAAAGATTTATGCCAGACTCGATCGAAAGCCTTTGAGATGTCAAGTGCAATGGCAAAGCTTTCGCCAAAGTCCCGAAAGGAGGATGACCAGGAGTCTGAAAGGTAGGTGAGAAGATCGCCAGTGGAGCGTCCCTGACGGAACCCATACTGACGATCGGAAAGAAGGTTGTGATAGGAAAGATGCCTTAAAATTTTTCTATTAAGAATTGACTCGAAAACTTTTGAAATACAGGACGTTAAAGCAATTGGACGATAGTTGGAGGGTTGGGAGTGGTCACCCTTCTTTGGGACTGGCTGAATGAGAGCAAACTTCCAGCAAGAAGGAAAGGTACAAGTTGACAGACAAAGGCGAAAGAGTTTGCCTAGGCAGGGTGTAAGCACAGAAGCACAGTTCTTGAGAACAACAGGAGGGACCCCATCAGGCCCATATGCCTTGTTAGTACTGAGGCCAGTGATGGCAGAAAATACATCAACTGAAGAAATTTTAATGTCAGCCATGAGGAAGTCAGAGGGGAGAAGTGATGGAGGAACAGCACCGGAATCGTCTAAGGTGGAATTGGAGGAGAAAGTCTGTGCGAAGAGATCTGCTTTATCAGTAGAAGAAATAGCTACAGAACCATCAGAGTAGAAAAGAGGAGGGAAGGATGATGAGGTAAAGTTGTTAGAAAGATTTTTGGCAAGGTGCCAGAAGGAGCGGGGAAGAATTCGAGTTGGAGAGTTGAGAGCATTTAGTATGGATGAAATTATTTTTAGTAGAGCGAAGAACAGACTTAGCACGATTCCGGGCAGAAACGTAAAGATGATGTGATTCAGGGGTGGGTTGGCTCCGGTACCTTTTGTAGGCCTTCTCCTTGTTGCGGACAGCATTAGAACAAGCGTGATTAAACCAAGGCTTTCTTGCGTTAGTCAAAGGATATGAGAAGGGAATGTATGCTTCCATGCCCGAGTGAATAACCTCCGTAATGCGCAAGGCACACTCAGATGGCTCACGGCCATGGAAGCAATAATCATTCCAGGGAAAATCAGAAGTACTGCCTGAGGGCCTCCCAGTTCGCGGCTCCAAAATGCCACAGACGACGTTTCCCTGGAGGGTCCACAGGCCGTACCGGAGTGATAGGACAGGTTAAGGTAATAAGGTTGTGATCGGAGGAGCCCAACGGAGAGAAAAGATTAACAGAGTAAGCAGAAGGATTAGTTGTGAGGAAGAGGTCAAGTATGTTGGAGCTCTCTCCAAGGCGGTCAGGGATACGGGTAGGGTGCTGTACAAGCTGCTCTAGGTCATTAAGGATAGAAAAGATGTAGGCTTGTTCACCAGGTGGATCCGTGAAAGGAGAGGAGAGCCAAAGGTGGTGGTGAACATTGAAATCTCCAAGAATGGAGATTTCAGAGAAAGGAGAAATGGACAGAATGTGTTCCATCGTAGAAGTAAGATAGTCGAAGAATTTTTGATAGTCAGTAGAATTAGGGGATAAGTAAACAGCACAGATATATTTAGTCAGAGAATGACAGGAAAGCCGAAGCCAGAGTGTGGAGAATTCAGAAGAATCAAGTTCAGGAACACGAGAGCAAGATAAGTCGTTGCGTATGTATACACAACAGCCACCTTTGGCTTTGAAATGAGTATAGAGAAAGTAGGAGGATACAGAAAAGGGTTTGCTGTCGGTTGCCTCAGACAGCTGAGTCTCCGTCAGAAAAAGAAGATGAGGTTTAGAGGAGGAGAGGTGGTGCTCAACAGAGCGAAAGTTAGAGGAAAGGCCGCGAATGTTGCAGAAATGAAGAAGAAGAGAGTCAGACAGTGGTTCCAGGCACCTCGAGTCGTCACCGGGAGAGGGGCAGATGGCGGGGGCATTTATGGTCCCCCCCCCTGGGGACTCCGAGGCTTGATTAGTGGACGCCATTTTCGTTGATTTTTGAATAGGAAGTGTAGTGTGTACTGTGCATGTAGTTTGGTGAAGATAGTTAGAGAAATTTGTACTGGAGAGCATGCTGGCCTACTCTCTGTGTAAATGAGACACTGAAAAAGTTCAGCAAAGGGAGATGGTCAGGAACTAGTCCTGAGGGCTGATGAAACGGGAGCTCCAGCACTCCCTGTCATCAGCTTTCCATCCACCTCGGGAGTACTGCCCTGCTCGACTGGTGCTACAGTCTAATGCTAATGTGGGTGTGTGCATACGTGGATAAGGACGTCCACGACCGATATAATGTAACCTTTGCCTTTAACACTTGATGACACGCCTCAGTATTTATTAGCTTCTATTTATAAGTTTATAGCATATTATATAGTTATATATGATTATGTTTTGGAGGTGGAACCTGAATCGCCATATAAAGACAAACACAGTTACCCGACTCCCCCATGTATTTTCGATGGGGTTCGTGTCTTCTCTCTTACTGGGCCAGTCGTGCAGCTGCAGGTCCTCTCAACCTCTAAACCTTTCCGAGACTCTTCTCGCTGTGTGGATGGGGCAGCGGCCCTGAACAAAAATTATAGGGCCGGGAGGAAACGGATAGTTCCGCTCCTGAAATGAGGGGAGGAAAAAAATCCAGAGAAATTTCAATGTACTGTTCAACAGTGAACCTCCCCTCTATCCTGGTGACGTCACCCATGCCGTGGATGCACACAAACCCCCAGACATTGACGGTGACGTGTCCACTTCTAGCCTCCTCGCAGATGTTCCTACAGTGGTAACTGCACGTGAATAGAATATTAACATATCGTTCATTAGTTTCATTTCTAACATCTTTGACGCTTCGGGAAAAGCCGCCGTTTTTCATGTTATGGTTCATTATGCACCATTTGTATGGTATATTTTATGCGGATTGTAAGGCTTGATATACAGTGGTGTTCCTACTGTGGTAACAGCATGTGAATAGAATATTAACACATCGTTCATGTAGTACCATTTCTAAAATCTTTGACGCTTCGGGAAAAGCCGCCGTTTTTCATGTTATGGTTCATTATGCACTATTTGTATGGTATAGTTTATGGGGATTGTAAGGCTTGATAAACAGTGGTGCAAGTGTTGGTAATATGCGTATTATTACTATGAATATCAAGTGATATGTAAATGTTTTTAACATTATTAAAACTGTTTAGTGATACAGTATAATGTATGTTTATGTTATACATATCATCAGTAAAATTATAGATATGCATTTGAGTTGTGTCATCTCCAGAAATATTTTCCCTATTGTTAAATTTTATGAATACAGAATACTTGCTAAAGGACAATTATAGGGAAGTGTCAAGCACACGATCACCGCACCTCTATACTCTGGCCTTTATCTACTACCACTCTTCCACACTCTCCAGTCAGTTGTTTCCCAACCTGTCTGTTTACCACAATTCTTACAATTACCCACCATATTTATGTCTTCTCTCTCTCTCTCTCTCTCTCCCCTGTGTGTGTGTGTGTGTGTGTGTGTGTGTGTGTGTGTGTGTGTGTGTGTGTGTGTGTGTGTAAAGGTTTTCACTTTCGCATGATAACAATAAGCTCACACATTTTAACAGTCCAGAAACTTCGTACTGGCTAGGTTATATTCAACAAATCCAAGTGGGCTATCGTGTCATTTTATCATATCTGTTCCAAGTGACAAAGAATTAAAATAAATAAAACAAATATTCTGGGTGTGGTCATCCGGGAGGGTCATGCAGTAGTTATCATATATTATATCAGTGATAATTTTCAAACTACTATGAGACATAAGGTATTGGTCTTACACTTGGCCAGTCTTGGTTTATAAGGAATTACATGGGCCAGTAAAGGACAGCTGGATTTATAGCCACACCAAAAATAGGTGAACTTCGCAAACTACTAAAAACTTAACATGCTGCCTGTTTGAAGTAGTTTAGGTGAACGTCCACTGTGTGAGCCATCATGACATAGTTAATACAATATATAACGGATATATTGCATAAATCTTTGCTTTAGTATACCTGTTAATAATCTGACCGCAGGGAACCCGGTAAGCTATCATATAAAACTGATGCTCCTACAGCGTATCATTAATGAACTTTAAAATAACATTATTTTCTCCTGGAGGAAATATTGTCATTCATGTAATATGGATTTCATATTACACTGTTATAATATTTCAGCGATTAGGTTTACATGGTGTTTCAGGTTCCACCCCCAATACATAATCATATATAATATAATTATGTAATATGCTATAAATTTATAAATAGAAGCTAATAAATACTGAGGAGTGTCATCAAGTGTTAAAGGCAAAGGTTACATTATATTAATCGTGGATGTCCTTAGCCACGTATGCACACACCCACATTAGCATTATGACACACCCACATTACATACTCACTACATTGCCCCCACCCCCACCACACGTATTGTCCCACACCCACACCCACACACACACACATATTGCATTGGACGTTCTGTGTACTGAATGAAATCCTGTTTTGAATTCTGTTGTTCCAAATGAAAATAAGCATACAGACCTGTAAAATTAAGAGCATGTTCATTGACACTGTTAACACTGCACGCTGTCAGGCTGGCAATACTGTAACAAATGGACCAGGACTTGACTGGTGTGTGGGAGCTGCAACGCTCCCACAATATACTCCATAATATATTTTGAGAGTTCATAAAGGCTGTTTGTATTTTTCACAAGAAATGATTGTTCATCAGTATGTTAACCTTAATTATTGACATATGTGGAGGAAGAAGAACCTCTACAGTGACACTACAATGGACCAGTGTAGCTATGGGGATTGGGGATGTCAGTGGCCATACCCCTTGTAACTGGTATCCACTACTGGACACATGTTTACCTTCAACATTAATGAAAACATCATTGTGGATATGGCTACCCCATGACTATTACTGAAACGTAGACTATGCAAATAAGTATTGTTTATTGGTTAATGTAATCCATAATGTAAATTGGTTATGTAATGCTCGTGGATTTTGACACAGTATTAAATTTTTAGTTAAATATATTATATGCAAGGTCATTGCTCATTAGTACAAACTGATAATGTGTGTTTGTCTACTGACAGGCAGCTGAGGAGTTGAGAGTCGAGGTGGTGGAGCAGGTTGCATGTTGTCTGTTAACGACGGACGGAATATCCTACATTTCGTGTAAAGTGTGTAATCGGTTGCCTATAAATGAAAATAATAAAAATTATTTTTGTTTGTTTATTGTAATTAGGATAGAGGATATCACTGAAACCTTAATAAATATATTTACTGTAATGGTTAGGGATGTATAACTGTTAGAGTAACGACGTGACCCCTCCTCCACCCCCCTCCTGCCCTTCACCTGCCAAGCTCCCACTCACTCCCATACCCTCCCCCTTCCTGCTACATCGCGCCATTTGTGGGTGAACCTGCCTACTGTTTCTGAACCACAACTCAGCCTGTATCGTGGTTCACTCTACAAGACAAGAGAGGAATTATTTTATATAACTCAAACTTTATAAATAGTGCAGTGCAGAGCTCATCATCACAAGCATTTATACAATATTTAACTTATTTGCCTATATCATAGCATAATATAATGGCAGCATAATACTATAATACAGGGGATGAAGCTTGGCTATACGAAAAATAGTCGGGCAAGTACACACGAGCACACACACAGACACTATTGCCACGTTAACCATATCCCGCGACCAGGTGGACCAGTCGGAACTCTTGTCCAGTGTACGTCTGTGTGTGTGTCACTTAACCCATGTGTTGGCTACATACCCGTGTGTGTGTCACCTCGGGTGTTATGCGTACATGCAGGTGTGTCACCAGCTACTGAGTGTATGTGTACAAGTCATTTCATGTGTACACCCACGCACCAAAGTTTCTGTACGCCCCTCGGTGGCAGGAAGTCGAAGTCAGGGTTAGTGAGAAGGCAGGCGAACGGACAACCGTGAGTGGTAGCTTGATACTGAGCTACGAGGCGAATGGTGAGAAACATAATGAAACTGGATTCGAAACATTTCCATGCACTTTACCTGCTAAACTTTATGTGTTCGTAAATTACATATCATATAAAATAGACTACTATGTTATCATGGAGTCCTGTGAAATATTTCGGATCCTCATCATATCCTCATCATACAAATAAAGCACCAAGCCAATTGTATATAAGCTGCGACTGGTCATTATCACTGCATTGATATTTTTTTAATGTTATTCCTGGATTGTCTATAGTTATAATATAGAATGATTGCGGAATTCATGCAGATTCCCACAGTAGCTGTGCGAATGGTTTTGTTAAAATTATTTTGTGTGGACGAATAAACCAACCTGTGTTGGGCAACTGAGAGAACTGACCAATAATTAACTGTAACCAGATGAAATTAGAAGCAAACAACACAAAATATTATGAGGCAGTAAAGATACTGCTGTGGTATCCTGTTCCGCCTTGTAATCTAGGCCTTAACTGTTGCTTCACTTCAGATGTGCATTATTTTCCTTCAGTCTCTGCCTTTTCTGTTACTCTTACTTCCCGGTATCCTCTTGCCGCGAGCAGTCATATTCCTTAGGGGGTTTCTAGTCGTCCGGTTCAATAACCCTTACTATATTACATAATTCGTTACAACATCCTGTACCTCCCACACAAACAATGTTAGCACAAGACTGCTGAATCTGTTACAACCATTATTTGCACTGTCACTACTAACCTCCCTTTTCCCCCCGGATTGTGTCTAATTTTCCTCACAATACTACTCCTGCTACTCCTACTACTAATCCACTATAAATCTGCATAATAATACATATGATTGTTGCTAAGTCTGTGTATCTGCTAACTACATTTTCCCTGACCCATCTTCGACAACTCGTCACTTACCCCCCATTACTGATCCAGTTGCACCCCCCTCTCCCCCAGTCACCATCGACCCTACACCTCCCCCACTCCCACACCACACTACCCCTCACCTCATCCCTGGGCCACCAGGCCCGTTGTCCACCCTTTTACCGGTGAATATAATGGTATGCAGTAGGCTAATAATAATAATAATTATATTAATAACAAAAACAACAAAAGACATGGCACAGATCGCGACGTGGAATGTAAGGGGTGCGAATGATTAGGTGAAGGAGAGAGAGTTTGTCCAAGTGCTTGAGGGTGCGAAAGTGGATGTATGTGGAGTAACTGAAACTAAATGAGGAGGAGTGAGTGTGAGAAAATGGGAGTATGGATGGGGTATATGTGCAGGAGTAGGTGAGAATGAGAGGGGAAAAAAAAGTGTGTATTGCAGTGAATAAAAGATGGAAGAAGAACATAAGACAGCATGGATCAGTTGGCTCAAGGATTGTGTGGGTAAGACTGAAAGTTGGAATACAAAAGTGGGCGATTGTGTGCGTGTATGCACCAACGCAAGATCGTCCAAGCAGAGTGAGAGAAGAGTTCTGGACAAATGTGGAAGTGTGCATGGAAAAGTTTGGAAGGAATGAGAGAGTGTTTTTGATTGGTGGTATGAATGGTAAAGTAGGGAATGTGAAGGTGGATGGAACAGTTGGTGAGTGGGGTGTGCCTGATAAGATAAATTAGAATGGCAGTGCGTTAGTGGACATTTGTGCCGGGAGGGGGTTGGTGATAGCCAATACCCTCTTCAGCCACAAATTGATCCACAGGTATACATGGCGAGTGATGAGAAGGGTGGGTGGTGAAATGAATGAAAGGAAGGCAATGATTGATTATGTGTGTGTGGATGAAAGGATGCGAAGATGTGTAATGGATGCAAGAGTTTATAGAGGTTGGGGGAGTGGACTTTCTGACCACTACTTGGTGGTGGCCAGAATCAAGATCCAAGTAAGATGGAGAAATAGAAGAAGGGAAGGACGGAAGGAAGGAGTAGTTTCAAGGAGAGTGGAAAGGTTACGAGAGGATGAGACAAAGGCAGAATATAAGAGAGAGGTGGAGGAACAATTGGGTAAATATGAATTGGAGCAGATGGGGGATGTGGAAGGTGTGTGCAAGATATTTACAGAAGAAATATGTACAGCATGTGATGTGGTGTGTGAGTTGAAGAGAAGAAGGAAGAGGGTGCAAGGAACAGCATGGTGGAGTGAAGAGGTGAGACAGGGTGTGGCACAAAAGAAGAAAGCATACAATGAATGGATGAGAAATAGGGGCGTGGAAGAAGTTGCAAGACGGCAGAGAGAGTTATATGTAGAAAGGAAGAGAGAGGTGAAAAGATTAGTAAGAGAGAACAAGAGGAGAGTGGATGAGGAATTTGGAAGGAACTTGAGTGTAAAGTGGAGGGACTGTAAGAAAATGTTCTGGGAAGAGGTGAAGAGAGTAAGACAGGGTGGCAGTGAAGTTAGTAGGGGAGTGAAAGATAAAAATGGTAGATTACTAGTGGAGAAGGGAGAAAAGGTGGGCAGATGGAGAGAACACTTTAATGTATTGTTGAACATAGAGAATGGAAGTAATGCAAGTATAAGTGGCTGGGGAATGGCTGAAAGAAGGAGGGAGGTGAGAAGACAGGAAGAAATCAGTAGGATAGAAGTTGTGGAAGCAATGAAGAAGGTCAAATTGGGGAAAGCCCCAGGAATTGATGGACTGTGTGGTGAAATGCTGAAGCATGGGGGAGAGATAGTAGTAGAATGGATGTGGAAGATGTGCAGATTGGCCTGGGAGGAAGGTAGAGTCACGGAGGATTGGAAGTCAGGTATAATTATTCCCTTGTACAAAGAAAAAGAGGAAAAAGAAGTGTGTGGTAATCACAGGGGCATTTATCGTCTTAGTGTAATAGAAAAAGTTAATGGTAGGATACTTATTGACAGAGTTACGGAAATTAGGGCATTTGTCTTCTTAGTGTAATAGGAAAAGTGTTTGGTAGGATACTTGTTGACAAAGTTATGGAAATAACAGAGGAATTAGCTGGAGAAGAACAGGGAGGCTTTAGGAAGGGAAGAGGTTGTGTAGATCAGATATTCATTCTTAGATCTTTAGTGGAAAAGTTTCTAGAGAAGGGAAAGAAGTTGTATGCAGCCTTAATGGATTTGGAGAAAGCATATGACAAGGTGGATAGACAAGGATTGTGGAAAGTATTAAGAATATATGGAGTAGATGGGAAGTTGTTGAATACTGTGAAGAGTATGTATGATGGTGCTAAGGTTGCAGTGTGTGTGGATGGTGAACTGAGTGAATTTTTCTCTTTGAAGGTTGGGTTGAAACAGAGATGTGTCATGTCTCCATGGTTGTTCAATGTATACATGTATGGGGTAATATAAGAGGTACAAGGTAGGGCAGTGGATGTTGGAGTGGCCCTAGTGAGAGAGGGTAATGTTTGGAAACTCCCTGTACTGTTGTTTGCAGATGATACTGTGTTGTTAAGTGAAGGCGAAGGGGAGCTGCAAGGCTTGGTGGATGAGTTTGGGAGTGTAAGGAACGGAATCTAAAGGTGAATGTAGGGAAGAGTAAAGTGATAGTCTTTGGGAGAGATGAAGTCAGTGAATGTACAGTGAGGTTGGATGGTGAGGAAATGGAAAATGTGAGTATGTTTAAGTACTTGGGGAGTGTGATGAGTAAGTATGGAAGTTTGGAGGATGAAGAGCTTGAAAGCGTACAACAAGGAAGAAAGGTTGCTGGTTCCTTGAAAGCAGTGATAAGAAACGGGGAAGTGAGTATGGAAGTGAAAAAGTTACTACATGACAGTATTGTGATACGAACTCTGACGTATGGAAGTGAAGCTTGGACGTTGTTGGAAGGACACAAGTCAAGAGTGAGAGCAGTGGAAAAGAGGTATTTAAGAGGAGCATGTGGAGTCACATGGAGAGACAGGCTGACAAATGAGGAATTAAAGGGGCATTGTGGTGTGGATGTGGATGTGATAGGAAGCGTTAGGAGGAACACACTGAGGTGGTTTGGCCATGTGGAGAGGATGGAGGGTGAGAGACTCATGATGAGAGTGTATGTGAGTGAGGTGGAGGGGGGGAGAGGGAGGGGGAGGCCGAGGATGAGATGGAGGGATGAAGTGGAGAGGTATATGAGAGAGGGGTGTGTGAGTTGGGAGCAGGGCTGTGAAATGGCGTGGGGCAGGGCGACGTGGAGGCGATTTTTTGTGGCCACCTTGTACGGGAATGAGGCGTCTAGCAATAGAAAGATAGATAGAACAACAACATAGAACTGAAGCGTTCCTAACATTACATATAAAAACTGCAGACCCAAAACGTGCCTATATTACGGAGCTCTGATATATTAACCACAGAACCGACCACAGACCATTCTTATCATTACCACTGGATCTGACGTATAGCACTTCACCGTGGTAATACAACTCATTGTAGTCCTTTGTGGGATCACTACAACTGTTTAGGAAAAATAACACAGTGCACGACATGCCTGCAACCCACTAAAATACGCATGTGACGTTTCACTGACATCCATCAAATAGCCTAAGAGGGGTTAGCGGACAAACAAATGACTGGACATAAACCGACAGAGGCCGAATGTCTCATATCGGTATGTGATGACCTGACAAAACTGTTACCATCCTGCTTTGCAGGGTTTCATCATCATCATCATCATCATCATCATAATAATAATAATGATAATAACAATAATAATAATAATGAAAATGAAAAGTCAAGAGTAAGAACAGTGGAGATAGGACTGCTGAGGAATGTATGTGGAGTACAGAGGGTGGATAGGATACGAAATAATGTGATTCGTGAAAGATGCGGAGTGAGGAAGTCAGTGGACACCAGAACTGAAGAGAGAGTACTGAGATGGCATGGTCATGTGGAGTGAATGGATAATAATAGAGTGGTGAAAAAGGTACATCTGAGCGATTTCGAAGCAGGGAGGAGGCGAGGTGGGCCAAGGAGAAGGTGGAGAGATATGGTGGATGAATGTGTGAGGAAGAGAGGTTTGGAAGTCTGTGAGGCTAGGGAACTGAAAGGAGATCGAGCTGGCTGGATGAATTTTGTGAGAAGTGCATGATCAGGGCTTTTTGGCACCCCTTTTTAACGTGGCAGCATCTGGATTGACTCTGTCAGATACGATATATGAAGCTACAGTACGTCGTGAATGTTATTGGCGTATCTGATAGAGCCAGGATTCTGGGGGCTTGAATGATGAGTGAATGAAAGCGTGGCCCACTGGATTGGGCAAATTTGGGCTGTCTAGACATTGCTACTCCTCACCCTGCCCTAGGATGGGAAAGGAGGTCAGGATGATGATGATGATGATGATGATGATGATAATCACATGTTACTGGTCACGATACAGAGGAGGGAAAACGTGAAACAGCATGTGTTGATGCAATACAGTATCTGTTTGCCTTGACAAATGGTTAGGTTGCTGTCAAACATAAATTTAGTCAGCATTACTATAACCCTACCATTAGGGCATATTATGGCATTGTTTGGTTTCATATGTCAAAACTGTGTTCGAATTTAACCATGGAGAGTATGGTGTTTGACCTCTTCTGTATCATGCCTAATAACATGTGATTCTTACTGCTACTACTGCTACTACTACTACTACTAGTACTACTACTACTACTGCTATTATTATTATTATTATTATTATTATTATTATTATTATTATTATTATTATTATTATTATCATTATTAGTATTAATCATCATCTTCATCATCATCATCCGCACCTCCTTTCCCACCCCAGGACTGGGTGAGGCTTAGCAACGTCCAGACAACCCAAATTTGCCCAGTCCAATGGGTCACGCTTCTATTCACTTATCATTCAAGCCCCCGTAATCCTGGCTCTATCAGATATGCCAAAAACATTCACGTTCCGTAGCTTCACAAAAACGTATCCATTAGAGTCATTATTATTATTATTATTATTATTATTATTATTATTATTATTATTATTATTATTATCATCATCATCATCATCATCGTCACTATATCTATAATGACACCTGCAAAGCAGGATGGTAACAGTTTTGTCAGGTCATCACATACCGATATGAGACATTCGGCCTCTGTCGGTTTATGTCCAGTCATTTGTTTGTCCGCTAACCCCTCTTAGGCTATTTGATGGATGTCAGTGAAACGTCACATGCGTATTTTAGTGGGTTGCAGGCATGTCGTGCACTGTGTTATTTTTCCTAAACAGTTGTAGTGATCCCACAAAGGACTACAATGAGCTGTATTACCACGGTGAAGTGCTATACGGCAGATCCAGTGATAATGATAAGAATGGTCTGTGGTCAGTTCTGTGGTTAATATATCAGAGCTCCGTAATATAGGCACGTTTTGGGTCTGCAGTTTTTATATGTAATGTTAGGAACACTTCACATCTATGTTGTTGTTGTTGTTATTAATATAATTATTATTATTATCAGCCTACTGCATACTACGTATATTCACCGGTAAAAGGGTGGACAACAGGCCTGGTGGCCCAGGGATGAGGTGAAGGGTAGTGTGGTGTGACGAGTTGTCGAAGTGGGACAGGGAAAATGTAGTTAGCAGATACTACCCCGTGGGAGTAGGGGAGTTTCAATAATACCTCCCCAGTATCCCTGCTTGTCGTATGAGGCGACTAAAAGGGTTGGTGGTGGGTTAGTTCCCCACCCCATAAAAAGAACTAACTAAACCAACGAATAAAGCGCCTCGGACGAGGACGGACCATATGTTGACACCTAAGGAATGGACAAAGGACATTCTGAGGGTGGGGAGATGGAATGTGAGAGGAGTGAATGATGAAGTGAAAAAGAAAGAGATGGTTCAGGTGCTTGAGGTTGCAAGTGTGGATATATGTGGATTGACTGAAACTCAATGTAAAGGTGAATGGGTGAGAGAATGGGAATACGGTGTAGGAATATGTGCAGGAGTTAATGAGAGGGAGTATTTCTGATGATAGGCAAGAAGTGGAAGGAGAATATAAGAGTGTATGGAACAGTGGGTGCAGAGTGTATGGGTGAGGATGAAAATAGGTATACAAGCGTGGGCGATTGTATGTGCGTAAGCACCGAGGGAGGACCGTGTGGCAAGAGTGAAAGATGAGTTTTGGGCAAGTGTAAAATCATGTATGGACAAGTTTGAGAGGAGCGAGAGAGTGTTTTTAATGGGAGACATGAATGGCATATTTGGGAATGTACAAGTGCATGGAGTGGTTGGTCAGTGTGGTGTGCCAGCTGAAGTACTGTAGATGGGAATGGTAGTGCTTTGGTGGACATCTGTGCTGGTAAGGGGTTGGCAATAGCTAACACCTACTCTCGGCATAAGATGATCCACAGGTATACATGGAGAGTCATGAGGAGGATGGATTTTTTTTTTTTTTTTTTTTTTATTAACAGAACAGAGGAAGGAAAAACAAATGATTAAAATAATCCATACACCAGATTACTGTTGTCTTCTGTTCATAAAATATCTGTAACACTTAGACTTGAACAGCTGTGGGTTGAAGTTTGGAGGGAAACAACTCTGGGGAAGTGAGTTCCAGAGAGATGCAGTTCGGGGAATGAAAGAATTCTGATAGGCAGAAGTTCTGCAATATGGTTGAGTGACATTCCAGTCATGAGTGCTACCAGATGCCCGTGTAGCATGGAGAGGTGGCACCATGGATGCAACTTTGAGCATTTGCCATAAAAATATCTGTAAAATAATGCAAGGGAGGCAACATTCCTTCTTACTTGTAGGGGAGGTAGTTTATTTGTAATGGCAGGGTTGTTAATAATTCGCATAGCTTTGTTCTGAATATTGTCTAGTTGTTTTAATGCAACCTCTCCACATCCATTCCACAAGGGTGAGCAATATTGAAGCTGAGAGTGCACATGACTCATAAATTTTAGGTAACTGCTCGTCAGTGAAGAAGTTACGAACTCTGTAAAATAATCCAAGTTTCATTGAGGCAGTTTTAGCAAGTGATCTTACATGAGAGGTCCAGCTGAGGGCACTGTTAAGTGAGACGTTGAGAATTTCAATACTTTTGGAGATGGGAATGTTAGTAGCACTGAAGGTAATGTACTGTACGAATCTGGCAATATCTGTCTATTACTAAACTGTATATATTTAGTTTTACTAGCATTAAATGAGAGAAGGTTGTTTTGTCCCCATTCACTGACCGTAGATAGGTGTTGATTTCTGGAGATGCCTGTACTGAGTTGAGGGGTAGAGATTTTAGACTGTAAATGGGTGTCTGAGTGTGAATGAACTATGTAGTGTTGAATCATCTGCATCTTAGTGGATGGGATTGTGGGTGACAGATAAGGGATCATTAATATGAACCAGGAATAGGGTTGGCGCCTGAACTGATCCCTGAGGCACGCCTGCGTTAACTGAGTGGCAATTGGAATATACATCATCTACTTTTACTCTTATTTTCCTGTCACTAAGATATGAAGAAATCAAAGGAACAAAAGACTTTAGTACATAACAAGGGAGTTTGGACAGCAGGGAACGGTGCCCTACTCTGTCGAAAGCTTTAGAAATATCAAGAGCTACTGCATGAGTTTCTCCATGTAGGTCAATTGATTGAGGGATGGTATGACTCATGAGATTGAACATGTCAATGGTGGATCTTTCGTGGCGAAAACCATTTTGTCTATCACTAATTAGGTTGTTGGATTCAAGATGTTTAACATGTGCTTATTAATTAAAGTTTCAAATACCTTACCAAGAGAAGATGTGACAGCTATTGGTCTGTAATCAGAGGGGTCAGAGGAACTTCCTTTCTTCGGAATTGGGTGGATATTGGCTTCTTTCCATGAATAAGGGAATGAAGAAGTACGTATGCATAGTCTAAATAATTTAGCTAGAACGGAGGCAAGTTCTGGGGAACACTTTTTCAAAACAATTGGGGGAATTCCATCTGGGCCTGTCTAGGGTGGATTTTACGTATCTTGTCTGTATTTTTAAGTGGAGCAATTTCGGGAGAGTCCATTTCTAGTACTGGGACATTCTGGCTGGCATCCTCTATGGTGGAATTTTTGGCAAATGTACTGGCAAAAATATCCGCTTTCCCACTCAGGTCATTTGTAATGTTGCCATCTGAAGATTTTAGTGAGGGAATGGAAGATGACTTGTTAAAGTTTTATTGAAAGAATTAAGAGCTGACCAGAATATTCTATTGTTATTAGGGTTGTTAAGTAGTTTTGGTGCTTGCTTTTGAATAGAGTTAGATTTAGCTTGATTTATTATAGCCTTTGCATGATTTCTAGTAATTATAAATTCAGACAGTGATTCAAATGTTTTTTATTTTAAGAAAGAGTTATATGCTAATGACTTTTGGGCTGTTGCTCTGGCACAGTTGCCGTCAAACCATTTTGGATAGTTCGATCTTTTAGTGAACAGTTGACTTGGTATGAATAAATCCATACCAGCTAGAATTAAGTCGCAAATCTGGGACTGGGTAGAATTGGGATCACTAGAGAAGAAAGATTGATATGGAATGTCAGCAAGATATTTTCTAAATCCATTCCAGTTTGCCCTATCAAAGTGCCATCAGGTCACCCTGACAGGTTCAGAACGGGGATGTGTGAGGGGGTTAACTAATGAGGCTTTGATGAGATTGTGGTCAGAGGATCCATGTGGTGACAGTACCTCTATCCTGTATTGATCTGGATTATTTGTTAAGAATAAATCCAAGAGATGGGCATTATGGTCAGGATTATAAGGTATTCTGGTTAGTTGCATTACCAGCTGGGTGGTTAACTTGTTGAACGAATGGCAGTGATAGACTACGTGTGTGTGGATGAGTGAATGAGAAGACAAGTGTTGGATGCAAGTGTTTGGAGAGGGTGGAGGAATGGAATCTCGGACCATCACTTAGTGATGGCCAAGGTAACGCTGCAAAGAAAATGGGTGAAGAGACGAAGGGGAAGACAGGAGGAAACAACTCCTGTGAGAAGAGTGGAGAAGTTGCAAGATAGGGAGAAAATGGCAGAGTATAAGAGCTGAGTGGAAGAAAGATTGGGAAGGTATGAGTCAGAGCAGATGGAAAGGGTGGAAGACGTATGTAAGATATTCACGGAAGAGATATGCGCAGCGTGTGAGGTTTTTTGTGGAGTGAGGAGGAGATGCAGGGGTGTGCAAGGGACAGCATGGTGGAATGATGAAGTGAAACGAGCTGTGGAACAAAAGAAGAAGGCATATAGTGAATGGCTAGCTACCAGAGGTCGGGGAGAAGATGAGAGAGAAAAGAGAGGGGTATATGTGAGCAGGAGAAGGGAGGTGAAGAGATTGGTGAAGAAAAGTAAGAAGAAAGTGGATTAAGAGTTTGGGAGGAATTTGAGTGTGAAATGCAGAGAGAATAAGAAATTGTTTGGAAGGAGGTAAAGAAAGTAAGGCAGTGTGAAAGGGAAAATAGTAGGGGAGTGAAAGATAGGAATAATTGATTATTGGTGAAGAAAGAGACATTGAAGAGATGGAAGGAGCACTTTGAGGATTTATTGAACGTAGAGAGTGAAAGCAGTGTGAGTATAAGTGGTTGGGGAATGGCTGGGAGAAGAAGAGATGAGAGGAGGGAGGAAGAGATCAGTAGGGCGGAAGTTGTGGAATCAATGAAGAAGATCAAGATGGGAAAGGCCAGAGGAATTGATGAAGTGTGTGGTGAAATGCTGAAGTATGGGGGTGAGATTGTAGTGGAGCGCATATGGAAGTTGTGTACAGTAAATTGGCTTGGGAAGAGGGAAGGGTTCCGGAGGACTGGAAATCAGGTATAATTGTTCCTTTATACAAAAGAAAAGGGGAGAGAGAAGTATGTGGTAACCATAGGGGTATTTGCCTTCTTATTGTGACCGGAAAAATATATGGTAAAATACTCATTGATAGGGTTAGGCATATAACAGAGGAGCTAATTGGAGAAGAACAAGGGGAATTTTGGAAGAGAAAAGGGTGTGTAGACCAGATATTTGTTCTAAGATGTTTAGTGGAGAGGTATCTAGGGAAAGAAAATGTATGCTGCCTTCATGGACTTGATGAAAGCTTATGACAGAATAGATAGGCAAGGAATGTGGAAGGTATTAAGAATATATGGAGTGGAGGGGAAATTGTTGAGTGCTGTGAAGAGTATGTACGAAGGAACTAGGGCTACGGTGCGAGTGGATGGTGAGCTGAATGAGTTCTTTGATCTCAATGTGGGACTGAACAGGGTTGCGTGATGTCTCCATGGGTGTTTAATATATATGTGGATGGGGTTGCAAGGGAGGTGCAAGGTAGGTCAGTGGATGTGGGAGTGGCTCAAATGAATGAGGGTGAGATGTTGAAGATTCCGGTGTTGCTGTTTGCTGATGATACAGTATTGTTGAGTGAAGATGAATGGGAGTTGCAAGGTTTGGTGAATGAATTTGGGACACTGTGTAGGAAGAAGAATCTGAAAGTTAGTGTAAACAAGTGTAAAGTTACGGTGTTTGAGTGGAATGAAGTCACAGAATGCACAATGAGGTTGGATGGTGAAGATATGGAGAATGTGAGTGCATTCAAGTACTTAGGTAGTGTGATGAGTAAGGATCGAACTTTGGGAGATGAAGTACTTGAAAGGGTACAGCAAGGAAGGAGGGTTGTTGGTTCCCTGAAAGCAGTGATGAGAAATAAGGAGGTGAATATGAAAGTTAAGAAGTCACTGCATGATAGTAGTGTGATCCCTACCCTGATGTATAGAAGCGAGGCATGGACCTTGCTAGAGGGGAAAAAGCAAAGAGTGAGAGCAGTGGAAATGAGTTACTTGAGCATGTGGAGTGACATAGAGGGACAGGTTGACGAATGAAGAAGTGAAGGAACGTTGTGGGGCGGATGTGGATGTAGTTGAGAAGATTAGGAGAAATACACTGAGGTGGTTTGGACATGTGGAGAGAATGGAGAAAGAAAGACTGACTAAGAGGGTGTATGTAGGTGAGGTGGACGGAGGGAGAGGGAGGGGAAGACCGAAGATGAGGTGGAGGGATGGAGTTAAGAGGTATATGAGGGAAAGGGGAGTGAGTTGGAGGGAAAGTAGTCAAATGGTGGGTGACAGAGCGACTTGGAGGCGTTTTGTTTGCGGCCACCCTTTGCGGGATTAGGGCGTCGGGCTATAGATACATACATACATACATGCATAGACACAGGGACAATCATATGTATTATTATACAGATTTATAGTGGATTAGTAGTAGGAGTAGCAGGAGTAGTATTGTGAGGAAAATTAGACACAATCCGGGGGGAAAAGGGAGGTTAGTAGTGACAGTGCAAATAATGGTTGTAACAGATTCAGCAGTCTTGTGCTAACATTGTTTGTGTGGGAGGTACAGGATGTTGTAACGAATTATGTAATATAGTAAGGGTTATTGAACCGGACGACTAGAAACCCCCTAAGGAATATGACTGCTCGCGGCAAGAGGATACCGGGAAGTAAGAGTAACAGAAAAGGCAGAGACTGAAGGAAAATAATGTACATCTGAAGTGAAGCAACAGTTAAGGCCTAGATTACAAGGCGGAACAGGATACCACAGCAGTATCTTTACTGCCTCATAATATTTTGTGTTGTTTGCTTCTAATTTCATCTGGTTACAGTTAATTATTGGTCAGTTCTCTCAGTTGCCCAACACAGGTTGGTTTATTCGTCCACACAAAATAATTTTAACATAACCATTCGTACAGCTACTGTGGGAATCTGCATGAATTCCGCAATCATTCTATATTATAACTATAGACAATCCAGGAATAACATTAAAAAAATATCAATGCAGTGATAATGAGCAGTCGCAGCTTATATACAATTGGCTCGGTGCTTTATTTGTATGATGAAGATCTGAAACAGATGGGTCTTGTTTGGACCAGTTTCACAGGACTCCATGATAACATAGTAGTCTATTTTATATGCTATGTATGTTACGAACGCATAATGTTTTGCAAGTGAACTGCATAGAAATGTATCGAATCCAGTTTCATTAAGTTTCTCACCATTCACCTCGTAGCTCGGTATCAAGCTACCATTCACGGTTGTCCGTTCTCCCGCCCTCTCTGTAACCCTGACTTCCACTTCCTGACACCGAGGGGGGTACAGAAACTTTGGTGCGTGGGTGTACGTGTGTTGGTGTGTACGTTATCAACACAACAACAGCCAGTCAGAGGGTGGAATGATAACACCGAAGTTGATAACACTTTATATATATATATATATATATATATATATATATATATATATATATATATATATATATATATATATATATATATATATATATATATATATATATATATATATATATATATATATATATATATTTATATATATGGAGCCTCTGTGGTAAAGTGTGCTTTTTTTCGTACACTGAAGAACGAGGTTTCGCGCTCCGCCAGGGTAATAAATTTTGGGAACGTTCTTCAGGCCATGTACTGCATTGGCGGACACAAGGGGTGCTGTGGTTGAACCAATGTCGCTTGCTATAAAGTATGCTTGCAGCCAGTCGGCTTGCGCGGGCCAATTACACTTGGTTCACAGACTACATACAGATCCAAAGCCACTCCAACACTACAATTACACTTACAAGCACTTCTCACCCTACATACAATCTCTGCCAGACAGCCTAAGCCACTTGGTACAGATACATTGGCTGCATCGTCCCGACTTCGGTCGGGATAGGCCGGTCCCGCAGTGGACACTCAAACTGCTGATGAGAGAGAGAGAGAGAGAGAGAGAGAGAGAGAGAGAGAGAGAGAGAGAGAGCACGCACAGATATACAGAACATAGGTATACAGTGCACATAGATAAGAAGTGCACATTGATATATAGTGCACAGATATATAACGCACATAGATATATAGTGCACAGAGATATATACAGTATAGTGCACATAGCTATATAGTGCACATAGATATATAGTGCACATTCATATATACTGCACATACTGTAGATATAGAGTGCACAGATATACAGTGCACATAGATAGGCCTATACAGCTCACAGAAATATATGTGCACATAGATATATAGTACACATAGATATATAGTGCACACAGACATATTGTGCACACATATTTAGTTCACATAGATATATAGTGTACATAAATATATAGTGCACATAATACATATAGTGCACACATAAGCATTTAATTACATGAGTTATGTCAACGTCGTTAGTAAAAATATGAAAAGAAGGTCCTGCGTCGAAGAGATGAATTACTGTCATCATCATTATCATCATCATCTGGGTAGTGGTAGGGGAGGGGAGGGCAGGGAAGGCAAGGGTAGGGTAGGGTAGGGCAGGGTTGGGAAGGCAAGAGTAGGGTAGGATAGGGTAGGGTAGGGAAGGGTAGGGTAGGGAAGGCAAAGATTAGGTAGGGTAGGGAAGGCAAAGATTAGGTAGGGTAGGGAAGACAAGGGTAGGGTAGTGTAGGGAAGGCAAGGGTAGGATAGCGTAGGGAAGGCAAGGATATGGTAGGGTAGGGTAGGGTCGGGAAGGCAAGGGAAGGGTAAGGAAGGCAAGGATAGGGTAGGATAGGGAAGGCAAGGGTATGGTAGGATAGGGAAGGCAAGGATAGGGTAGGGTAGGCAAGGGTAGGGTAGGGTAGGGAAGGCATGGGTAGGGTAGGGTAGGGTAGGCAAGGGTAGGGCAGGGTAAGGAAGGCAAGCGTAGTGTAGGGTAAGGAAGGCAAGGGTAGGGTAGGGTAGGGTAGGGTCGGGAAGGCAAGGGTAGGGTAGGGTAGGGAAGGCAAGGCTAGGTTAGGGTAGGGTAGAGTAGGGAATGCAAAGGTAAGGTAAGGTAAGGAAGGTAAGGGTAGGGTAGAGTAGGGTCGGGAAGGCAAGGGTAGGGTAGGGAAGGCAAGGGTAGGGTAGGATAGAGAAGGCAAGGGTTGGGTAGGGTAGGGAAGGCAAGGGTAGGGTAGGGTAGGGTAGGCAAGGGTAGGGTAGGGTAGGGAAAGCAAGGGTAGTGTAGGGTAAGGAAGGCAAGGGTAGGGTAGCGTCGGGAAGGCAAGGGTAGGGTAGGGTAGGGAAAGCAAGGCTACGTTAGGGTAGGGTAGAGTAGGGAATGCAAAGGTAAGGGAAGGTAGGGAAGGCAAGGGTAGGGTAGGGTAGGGAAGGGAAGGCCAGGTTAAGGTAGGGTAGAGTAGGGAAGGCAAAGGTAAGGTAAGGTAGGGAAGGCAAGGGTAGGGTAGGGTTGAGAAGGCAAGAATAGGATAGGCAAGGGTAGGGTATGGTAGGGAAGGCAAGGGTAGCGTAAAGCTGGGTAGAGCAGAGTGGTAAATCAGGACTGTCTGTCTCCAGGCACGGATAAGGTCAACCCTGTCATCGTTATCGCCTCACCAGATAACGTGATCACAACTCTTTGGTAAGGCTGGGACATGTCAAATTCATGTTCGTCTGGTACCCGTCCCCTGATCCTCCCTCTCTCTTGGTGGTTTACCCAGACCAAACCACAGGTTATGCCGATTTTGCTGGGTAATAAAATACATGTATGAGATTTGCTACTAATGGTAGTGCTAAGTACGTCTGGTACAACTTAGACAAAAGAATGCCAGCAAATTTTCTGTTAGTGATGTGATGAGCATAATATAACAGATATCAGCAGTTTAACTTTATTGAAGAGGAGCCTGTGTCTGTACAGGACATGTCTTCATGAAACTCCAGTACATATTAGAATTACACAGTGCACATGACGCACTCAGTCACGAATCTACTGCTTTGACTTGATTACAAACATGCGGGGGGGGGGGGGAGGAGTAATATTAGCGACTTTTGATGGAATTGTTAGGGCCAGTTTAGCGATTTTTGGGCATGAGCATAGCAACATTTGAAAATGTGGGTTGGCAACCCTGTTTACCACACCTGAGAGAGAGAGAGATGCCATAACTTCGAGGGGTCATTATCGAATACAAGAAATACTTTACCGGTACTAAATTCATTGTATAATATGCACCAAAGTTATTGTTCGATAAGCTGATGCTATATTAAGAAAATTCTTTCCCTGGAGTTAAAACAAAAACAAAAGTAAACATGGTAGGCTTGTAGACTGCCGTCACCAAAGCATTATGGGAGCAAAGGTGATGGGGGTGAGTGAATTTGTTCTTTAATTACTGCATTACTCTAGTTACTATTGTAGTAATCCTCATGTCTGTGTATTTTTTTATTGTCTGGTGCCACTATGGAGGATTATAGTCATTGATATAGGTTATAATTATTAGTTATAAGGAGGACGTATAGACGTGTGCATTCCCAGGTGACCAACACATCCTTTGAAGTAGGTAGGCAGGTGCTAATTAAAACCCGTAATATGCATGACACCCGGATTTATTTTTTGGTGGGCTATGCTCCTGTATATCTGCATGTGTAAGAGATTAATTTGGTCGGGAAATATGAGAGGATTTTCTTTACCTTAATTTTGGATATTCTGATAGGAAGTAAAAGGGATTAAAGATCCATGAATCTTTAAGCAGGCGCGTCATGTCCCACAAAACTTATTAACTTATCCGCGCTCGAAAGGGTTAACTTGGCACAGACTTTGGTCAAGCTGCAGAGATTTACAATTGATTTTTTTCCCTTAACATAATGTAATCATTATTGTGATAGATTATAAAAAAATGCTGTATAGCATAATTTTGAATACTGTATTTCAGGTATACAAGCTCATCAGATTTACACACAAACCATGGCAAGTGGACTTGGCTCCGGAGCCAATCAGTTACTAATCATTTGTTCCCCCTGACTTGACTTAATTTGACCTAATCTAACCTAACAACTTAAGTCAGACTAACCTAACCCACCTAACCTAACCTAACCTAACACAACTTAGCCTACGTCAACCTAACGTAACTTACTTTAACATAACCTAACACAACCTAACCTAATTTAACCTAACCTAACTGGAACAATTTAGGATGAATGAGTTTCGGGTTGGAATCAACCAACTGCCCTTTGTACGACACCACCGCTGACGTCAATAAACCTAACTTGATGCTCATAAGAAACATAAGTGTTATTTCTGCAGAATTGAGGCGTCAAATGAATTGTACAATTATGAAATAATGTTAAAAAAACAAAAAAACAAATATAATGGGAGCTCTCCTGCATCTTGTCACAGACACTAATGTTAAAAAAACAAAACAAAAAAAATTAATGGGAGCTCTCCTGCATCTTGTCACAGACTTATATTCCATTGCACCTTGATGTATGTAACTTTGGCAGAGAAAGACAATACAAGCGGGTCTCGTTATACGATGGGATGTGTTAATGGAGGACCTCTCTTGGATAGCAGAAGCTTGTATAACATATGGAAAAAAAGGACTGTGAAAACTGGTGTAATAGAGCAGCAGAAACTTGTACAACGTGTGGAAAAAAAGGATTGTGAAAATTGGTGTAAGAGGATAGCTGAAACATGTATAACGTATGGAAAAAAAAGGTTGTAACAACTGGTATAACAGGATAGCGGAAACTTGTATAACGTATAAAAAATTAAGGATTGTGACAACTGCTGTAACGGAGTACATTGCTTAAGGGAAAAGTAGGGTTAGGTTACGTAACCCTGCTGGCATCACTGAATTGGGTCTGTATTGGCCATTCTCGTATCATTGGTTTCTTGTATAGTGGATGCTTGTATAACAGTACCACCTGTACTGTAGCTGTACATCCTCTGTACAGCACTTTGTGTGACTACCATCATATTCCAGTATTAAGGTAATGTTACAGCTCAGTTTTCAAAAGGTTTAGAGATGGCAATTTAGGCCAAGTGAGAATAAAAAGAGCATGCTAACTTCAGAAGACAATGCTACAGCTTTACATCCTTTCCACAGCACTTATGTGTGATTAGCATCATGTTCTAGTGTTGATCTGTTCTTGCAGCTCATTATTCACTGTGGAGAGATGGCAATTATAGACCAGAGTAAAAAAGTATATTAACTCCATTTCCTATATAGTATTTTATTTATTTAATTTTTATGAAAGAAAGAAGGAACCAAAGGCTATGAGCCCACAAACCGTTCCCTCCAAGAAAAAAAAAAAAGATCCAAATTCAAGATTCGTTCATTTTGAGATGCCTGGACAAACTGCATTTGAAAGAATGGAGATCGTAGGAAGTAGGAAATAAAGATAGAGGGAGACAGTTTCAGAAGTGACTTCTTGCATAAATGAAGGACTGGGAGTAGAGGTTAACTCTTGCATTAGAGAGTTGGACAGAAAATGGATGAAAGTTTGTTGTTAGACGGGTGCTACACGCCCATCGTAGAGGTGGAGGGATGCAAGCAGACAGTTTAGAGGAGCAGTGACCATTGAAGTAGCGATAGAAAAGAGATAATGGTGTAACAGTGTGGCGAAGAGACAGGTTGAAGGGAGCTAGTAAGAGGAGGAGAGCTAATGAGACGAAAAGCCTTGACTCCACCCTGTTGAGTATCGTGGAATATACCTGTAACATTTAATTTCTCTTGAAATATAGTATTACCAGAGGCAACATAGGCTTTATTTAGGTCATGAAGTAACACATTATACTTGTCGGCCTTAAAACGTACAGTACAGTACTGTCCTATGTAACACAAAGGTGGGAACCCGGTCCTAAACAAAGGACCGATGATCCTGGTCCTGGTCCTTGCCTCAAAATGGACCGACAATCTTGGTCATCGTCCTTTCTGAAGAAAGGACCATGACTGACGGTCCGCAGTACTTTTTCTATATATAAGTGATTTTTTTTTTTATAATTAAAGCTGAAATTAAGGACACTAAAGATCTTTAGTTTTTAACTTAAATAATAATTTATGCAATACAGTAAATGATATTTTAGAAGCAAAAAAAAAAAAAAAGAATCTAAAAGAGTACAAATAAACTGCTCAGAGATAGCCATGAAAACCAGAGTCTTGCCCTTAAGAAAAAATGAGAGAAGAAAGTTAAGTTGAATGCTTGAGTTTCCCTTCAAGAAGGCCAGAATTTCAAAATGGCTGTCACTGAGCCCTGACCTACAGTATTCAGCCTGAGGATGTTCTTCCCCAAAGATAAGACCCTGTCCCTGGCATCATTTGAGGGGATAGGTGTGTTGAACCCTATGAACCAGTTCTTCAATGCCAGGCTGGGCAATAAGGCCTTGTAGAAGACCCTGTCCCTGGCATCATTGCATGGGATGGGTGTGTTGAACCTGATGAGCCAGTCCTTCAATGCCAGGCTGGGCAACAAAGCCTTGTTGAAGGTAAAGGGTTCCACAGGCCCTTTGCTGACAAACCAGTCCTTCAGTGCCAGGCTGGACAATAAGGCCTTGTTGAACGTGAAGGGTTCCACAGGCCCTTCGCTGATAAACATCTGAAATGATTGATGAGTGGCTGTTAACAAATGCCTGTACCTAACTATTACACTATGCAAGCATTGTTTTGTCAGGATGGAAAGGAAAGTTGTGCTGTGGCGACAATATTTTCCGTAGTCCTCTTTTTTTTCCAAAAATAAAGAAAAACAAGACGAAGGACCAAGGACTGTTGGACCATATGGTACTGGTTAAAAATGGGCCGTGGATCCTCATTTTTAACATCACTGTAAAAAGGATTGCTTTGCCTGCTCACGGTCCATATCCCCTCAATGACCGCCTTCACTGAACGAAGCTTTACCGTACCGGTAGCGCGAGCTATAAAACACTATGAACAGTTATGGGAATGGAACGAAGATCACTGGTATCTTTACCCAATCCTATTCCACCATCCCAAACACTCAGGCAGTCGCTTCATCTCAGATGTTTTCGTCCATACGTTTACATGTTATTGGCACATGCACACTAATTTCATGAATTCTTCCACGAATCACAGGATGGGTTTAGGAAGCTAAACACACACACACACACACACACACACACACACACACACACACACACACACACACACACACACACACACACACACACACACACACACATACACACACACCCTCTCGCATACGGTATAATCTCTGTCTCATCCCTGATCTCCCTTTCCTCATCTACCCCTGCGCCTCACTCACATATATTGTAATCGAGTAGCCAGTCTGTCATTCTTCATATTCTTCACGTGGCATGCAACGCACCATTTTTATAGCTAACATCAGCCATTCAGATCATGGTGGAGAGGAGTTGAATGATAGATACATAAATAAATAAAACAAACTAGGCATGGTGTTGATTAGTTCCCTCCCTATCATTGCTTTCTGGATCCTGCCTGACCCCATCCTTAGGTGGGAAAATGAGGTTAGGATAATAATCATCATGATAATGATGATGATATGTGTTATTTCATCATGTTCTCTCTTTCCTTGTTTTCTATACCCTACCATACTCTACCCCGGGGTTACAAAAGTAAGCTCATGATGATGATGATGATGATGATGACAATTCTACTGATGGTAATATGAAGATTGTGACAGTTCTACTGATGATAAGATGATGATGATGACGATGAAAACAGTGATGACGACAGTGATTAATGATGCTGATGGAATTGTTAATGCATCTCTGTTAATCCCCAGGGCAGACTAGAAGCAGCCCTGCCCCCTCACCAGAAGAGACATGGACCAGTGGGGTATCCTGTGTGTGATATCCTGCGTGTCATTCAGGACTGTCTATGGTAAGATATTGTTGTGTTATACTGCTTGTTGTTTTACAGCGATCCTCTGGTTATGCCGCATGTTTGGTACTGTGCCTAGTGCAAGTGGGTTGGTGAAGGGTTAGTGCCCCTCCCTGTAAAAGAACTAACTCAAAGACAGTCGACTACCCCATACGGGTTTGTGGTGTCTTGCTATAGATAGAGAGCCTCGTTTGTGAGAATGAAACTGCATGATAACAAAAACACAGAACCTACGGGATTTATTCTAACTGGTATCAGAAACACCAATTGTAAACCCAAATTCTGCCTTTTTGCAACAGTTTATACCCAATAAATACCAACCTACTGTTATGGCATCAA
Source organism: Coenobita brevimanus (assembly GCF_032717465.1). Taxonomy (NCBI): domain Eukaryota; kingdom Metazoa; phylum Arthropoda; class Malacostraca; order Decapoda; family Coenobitidae; genus Coenobita; species Coenobita brevimanus. The sequence goes on from NC_136956.1 coordinate 16,253,579, forward strand.
AAACTCACAGGCATGCTTAGGTTAATTTTTACCCACTAAATACCTACTTACTCTTATGGCAAGTATCAGAAACACACACAGGCATGGTTAGGGTAAGAGAAAAACAATGAAAAAGGCACAATAAGGAAGAAACACAACATATACAGAACTGAGATGGGCTTGAGGTAAGGGGTTCTGAGGCTGGGTTGTGGAGTAGTAGTGGTCTTCACTATCTGGGATCAACTCTTAAGCCCCATCCACACTAGGGGTCATGGCCTCTACTGCCGCATGCCATGTTGCCCATCTCGGGTTTTCGTGCCGTGGCAGCTGTGGCTCAGTGGGGTTAGAGCGCTCAGCTCTGGTTGAAAGGTCGGAGGTTCAAGTCCACCCAGAGGTCGTTGGTAGACATCAGGATGGGCATCCAGGTAATAAAGTACAACACGCTCCAAACCCAAGTCCTCTACCAGGGGCAGCGCCTTAGCCCTTTTGGAAAAAAGGGGACACAGCGTAAACCCCCCCACCCCCACCCCCTCAAAAAAAATAGTCTGTGGCATGCACCTCTGGCAAATCTGGCCGAGGGGCATTTCATGGTGACTGCGATGCCCTCCCAATAGTCGTGTGGCTTGCACTGAGAGGAATTGTATTGTTACCACTCTTTTTGATCTCCTGTACAGCAAAATGGCTGAGGAAAGTACAGGTACTGAATGGTCAAGGGGCAACACCCTACATTTTACAGAACTGCTGAAGATGCATCCATGCATCTGGCAGTGGAATAACAAGCAATACAAGGACAAGAACTGAACAGGTGCAAGTTTATAATTATGTCAAGAGAGCCATAGTTTGTAACACTTCTTGTTTTTCCTGTTATTTTTCTTTTTGGGACAAAATAGTGCCACAGTGCTGCACATCATAGTCTCTTGAACTGATACAGTGTTGGTATCCATCCCCCTCCTCTCACAGCTCAGCGTTAACTGGCACGTGCTGCCTGTTGTACCAGTGTGGACATCACCACTCCACATCACAGTCTCTTGAACTTCTATGGTGTTGGTATCCATCCTCCTCCTTTCACGGCTCAGCGGGAACTGTTGTGTGCTGCCCATTGCATTAATGTGGACATCACCTGCCTCAGCAACACGACGTGGGCAACATGATGCGCAACAGGGCGTAAGGCATGACCCCTGGTGTGAATGGGATTCTGGAGTAGGACCACATCTTTGAATACCCCGAAGCCATAAAAAAACACAGATTCTGCACCATCACTGTTGGTAGAAACCCGCTCAGGTGCACGATAACGAAGTCTTTTAGCCAAAAAATGTGTAGTAATGAGAGGAGTGCTGGTATTCATCTTGCAGTGATAATGAACACTGCTGTAACCAAGTGCTGAGTGTGTTTCTTCTTCTTGTGCTTCTTTCTTCTTTCTTGACACCTTTTTTTTTTCAATGTGATTCCAGTAAGTAATTGTGTTAAAGTGTAAGTTGTTACACAGTATTCACCCAATTTCTTTTCTTCTTATGCTCTTTTCTTCCTTCTTTCTCCCAAACACCTTTTCAACTTGGCACCCTTCCTTTCTTTTTTCACTTCACTTCACTTCAAACAGTGAATGATTATGCATGTGCAGTTGAGTAAATGAGGAGTGTAATGAATGCAAGAGCAAATAGAGATTGGGGGAGTGGACTTCCTGACCACCTAGTTGGAAGTGGTGAAAGTCGAGGTCCAAATGAAATGGAGGAATAGAAGAAAGGAAGTACAGGAGGAAGTAATTCATACATGGAGGGTGGAAAGGTTACAAGAGGATGGAAAGAGACAGAGTATAAGAGAGAAGTCGTTGAGCGATTGGGTCAATATGATGTGGAGCAGATGGGGGACTTGGAAGGTGTGTGCAAGATATTCATAGAAGAAATCTGTGCAGCATGTGAGGTGGTGTGTGGCATGAAGAGAAGACGAAAGGGGGGGCACGGAATAGCATGGTGGAATGAAGAGGTGAGACAGTCTGGGGCACACAAGAAGAAAGTATACTGTATAATGAGTGGATGAGAATCAGGGGTATGGAGGAAGTTGAGAGACGTAAGAGAGTTATCTGTAGAGAGGAAGAGAGAGGTGAAAAAATTAGTAATGGAAAGTAAGAAGAAAGTGGATGAGGAATTTGTAGGGAATCTGAGTGTAAAGTGGAGGGAATGTAAAAAAATGTTTTGGAAAGAGGTAAAGAGAGTTAGACAGGGTGTTAAAGTATTCGGGGAGAGAAAGAAAAAAAAAAGTAGATTACTAGTGATGAAGGGAGAAAAAGTGAGGAGATGGAGAGAACACTTTAAGGAATTGCTGAACATAGAGAATGAAAGTAACGCGAGTACTCGTATAAGCGGCTGGGGGATGGCTGAGAGGAGGAGGAATGTGAGAAGGGAGGAAGAAATCAGTAAGACAGAAGTTGTGGAAGCAATGAAGTAAGTGAAAATGGGGGAAGCTCCAGGAATTGATGAACTTTATGGTGAAATGCTGAGTCAAGGAGGAAAGAGAGTAGTAGAATGGATGTGAAAGATGTGCAGATTGGCCTGGGAGGATGGTAACGTCCCCGAGGATTGGAAGTCAGGTATAATTATTCCCGTGTACAAAGGAAAAGGGGAAAAAAAAGTGTGTGGTAATCATAGGGGCACTTGTCTTCTTAGTGTAATAGGGAAAGTATATGGTAGGATACTTATGGACAGTTAGGGAAAAAACAGAAGAATTAGTTGGAGAAGAACAGGGCGGTTTTAGGAAGGGAAGAGTTTGTGTAGATCAGATATTCATTCTTAGATCTTTAGTAGTGTTACATCCCCGTCCCACACTGCTACAGGCTCCAACAGCAGTAGTTCATTATAGGAAGGACGTTGCCCAGTGAGTTGTTCCTCCTAGAGGCAGCCTTTTGGTGTACAGTACACAGGATCAGCTCAGGCATCATAAATAAGCACTGGCTTCTTAAGTTCACTGTCTTTATTTTCCAACTAATAACAGTTAATACTTTCCAGCTTCACTGTTTTCACAAGCACCGACGATACATAAACTGCAATAACACTTCATTGTTAGCCAAGAACACTTCACTATTTTTACAAGTACCGAAAATATACACACTGCACTGAAACTGAACTATACTCAAACTGAATTGACAATTGACTGAAACCAGTCTAGTCGCTTCCCCTTCTTTATATAAGGTTCCTATATTCTATAGTGTTCTACACTTTTCCACAGTTCTCGTGTATTCCCGAGAGAGCAACAGTTACAACAGTTACCAACTCAGAGACATCCAGAACATGTCAGAGTTTTCTTGAACTGCATAACGCTCTAAATTACTTAGGATACAAACTTAAATTAAATTACATAATTTAAACAATCACATAATTAAAACATTGTAGAGAAAAAGAGCACAAAAATTAATGTACAACCTACAAAATACTCTAACTTCAATCACAAAACAGCAGGCTAATTGGCAACTCTGACTCATAATAGAAGTACGGAATTATGAGAAACATCGGGAATTCTCTAGCAGTACCTAACTGACACATCCCGCTTCTCAGCAGTAGAAAAGTTTCTAGAGAAGAGAGAGAATTTGTATGCGACCTTCATCGATTTGGAGAAAGCATATAACAGGGTGGATGGACAAGGACTGTGAAAAGTATTAAGAATATATGAAGTAAATGGGAAGTGTTGAATGCCGTGAAGAGTATATATGAGGATGTTAAGGTTGCAGTGTGTGTGGACAGTGAACTGAGTGAATTTTTCTATTTTAAGGTTGGATTGAAACAGGGATGTGTCATGCCTCCATGGTTGTTCAATCTGTATATGGATGGGGTTATAAAAAAGATACAAGATAGGGCAGTGGATGTTGGAGCAGCCCTAATGAGAGAGGGCAGTGTGTGGAAACTCCCTGTACTGCTGTTTGCAGATGTTTCTGTGTTCTTAAGTGAAGACGAAGGGGAGCTGCAAGGCTTGATGAATGAGTTTGGGAAAGTGTGTAAGAAACAGAATCTAAATGTGAATGTAGAGAAGAACAAAGCTAATGAAGTCACTGAATGTTCAGTGAGGATGGATGAAAAGGAAATGGAAACTGTGAGTGCGTTTAAGTACTTGTGTAATGTGATGAGTAAGGATGGAAGTTTAGAGGGTGAAGTACTTGAAAGGGTACAACAAAGAAGAAAGGTGGCTGGTTCTTTGGAAGCAGTGATAAGAAACAGGGAGGAGAGAATGGAGGTGAAAACGTTACTGCATGACAGTATTGTGATAAAGTGAAGCTTGGACCTTGTTGGAGGGAAACAAGTCAAGAGAGAGAGCAGTGGAAATGAGTTATTTGAGAGGAGCATGTGGAGTCACAGGGAGAGACAGACTGACAAATGAGGAAGTGAAGGAGCATTGTGATGTGGATATGGATGTGATAGGAAGTGTTAGAAGAAACGCACTGAGGTGGTTTAGCCATGTGGAGAGGATGGACAGCAAGAGAGTGTATGTGAGTGAGGTGCAGGGGGAGGAGAGGGAGAAGGAGGCTAAGGATGAGATGGAAGGATAGAGTGGAGAGGTATGTGTATACAGAGGGGAATGTGAGCTGGGAGCAGGGCAGTAAATGGTGGGGGACAGGGTGATACGGAGGCGATTTGTGTGTGGATTATGGCGTCTGGCAATAGACAGATAGATAGATAGATAAATAGTTTATTATTATTATAATTATTTTTATATTATTATTATTATTATTATTATTATTATTATTATTATTTCTGCCAATGACATGGATATATTGGTTGAAGAGCAGATTATACCGACACAGTTTTTTGGCATCCTTTGTTCTTGTATGTTTATTATTCATGTTTGTTATTTATTGGTGATGAGGAGCGGCAGATGGAGATGGTCTGGGATGTGGAGAGGATGGAGGATGACAACTGGGATCGGAAGGTGAGAAGTGTGAACATGGGGGTTAGGGTTGCAAGAGGCAGACTAAGAAAGACCTGGGACGAGGTCATTCAGTGTGACCTCAGGGATAAGGGATCGTGCAGCGTAAACAGTTGCCATTAGGTGACCAAGGGCGATGTATATCAGCATGTTGGAGTCTTTGTAACTGATACGAATGATACAGTACGATGGCAATGTGCACAGTTGTATGTCACTGTGTTGTAAATATTTGGACACCATTCTGCATACAATTGGTTGGCTATGTTGGCATTTTTATTTTTTCCACAGGGAAAATGCAGAATTTCTGTTAAGATATCATTGCTGTGTGTGGATCTGATTTGCTATAGTTCATTCACTTTGACTTGGCTCAGATTTTGTTAGAATTCCTGTGAAAGTCTCACTGCAACTTATGAAGCTGATTTCCTTTTTTTTTTTTTTTTTTTTTTTTTTTGGCCCATAATTTCCTTCTCCTGCCTTATGACGTGCAGTTTATTGAGAGAAAAATATTTAGAGTTGTGTTTGTGCATCCTCGTTATAACACTTCTTTTTGTCCTGCATCATGTTTTGTTAAGCTAGTGTTATATTATTGTGTTAGGCTGGTGTTATGATGTTAAGCTGGTGCTATGGTGTTAAGCTGGTGTTATGATGTTAAGCTGGTGTTATTATGTTATGCTGGTGTTATATAATTATGTTAAGCTTGTGTTAAATTATGTTAAGCTGGTGTTATATTATTATGTTAAGCTGGTGTTACATTGTTAAGCTGGTGTTATTATGTTATGCTGGTGTTACATTATTATGTTAAGCAGGTGTTATGATGTTAAGCTGGTGTTATGTTTAGCTGGTGTTATGATGTTAAGCTGGTGTTATGTTTAGCTGGTGTTATGATGTTAAGCTGGTGTTATGTTAAGCTGATGTTATGAAGTTAAGCTGGTGTTATATTACCGTATTGTGTTAAGCTGGTGTTATATTAAGTTGATATTGTAGATGGAGCATTCAAGATGGAGAAGTGATAATTTTAGGTTAAATGGAAGTGAAATAAGTATACAGTAATGTGACTATGTCATCAGAGTTCATGCCGAGACACTCGTGTTGTATCGTTTCGTTTTGTTTACAAAGGTTCCAACATGCTTTAATGCGTTGGCCTTGGTCACCTCATGGCGGCTCTCCACACTGCTCAGTCTCTGGCAGCCCCCCTATTTAGTCCCTTATCCTTGAGGTCACAGTCTATGACCTCATCCCAGGTTGCTTTCGGTCTGCCTCATGCATCCCTACCCCCGACATTCACAATTCTCACCTTCCGCACCAAATGTCATCCTCTATCCTTTCCACATGCCCAACCCATTTCCATCTGCCCCTCCTCATCGCAGCACTGACACACTTCAGTCCAATCCTTCCTCTCAACTCTTGAGTCAGAACCCTAGCCACCCCAGGCCTTGCATTCAATGACGCACTGCACATCCACCTAATCATTGTCATTTCTGTACATTTAAGCCTACAAATATCCTCTTCCTTTACTGCCCAGGTCTCATTACAATATAGCATTGCACTCCTATCACGTGCCACATACAAAGATCCCTTAACACACCTTCCATACTACACAGGCATCTGCTAGCACAAATGAATTTACCATCACATTGCCATCTTGCTGAACTTCTTATCAAAATTCCTTTATACCCTTTTCCAGGTATGTTTCCCCCCGAACTCCAACCCACAGCTGTTACAGACTTTTCAGAACTAGAGAACACCTGAAGTTTAGAGTATGTTACATGTTATCTTGCCTGTAGATGCCGTGGATCTCCAGAGAGCTGTTCCAAAGCTCAGTACATCCAAGAAATTGAGGATAACTCTGACTCTATTTAGATTTTTTTATACATATTGTATTTGCTTTTCCTAAATTTGAACAGAATTATCCCTGTATTGGACTAAATCTCAGTGTTAATTATTTTAATAGTTATGACGGTTGTGTTAGATCTCATTCACATAAAATTGTCTTAGGCTGTAAGGATGAAATCTTTAACCCGGCGGGTGCTGGCTGACTTTGGACCCTCGTGGAGCCGTGGTGTCAGCCAATTTTTGACCTTTCCTTTTTTGCTAGATAGGTTAGACATGATGAGAAAACACGGAGAACAACCATAAAAGTACTCAAGAAACCATTTAGGTTGATTTTGAGGTTGATTCTCCCTGAGCAGGCGGCTGAAAACTTTGGGGTAACGCCCGTAGACTTCACCACCCGCTGCCACCACGGAGCGAGAGGAGGCAGAAGCGCTGCATGTTCACCATTGGTGACTATGTTATTCGAGCCAAGGACACTTTTGTTGGGTATATAAATGATATAGGAAGTGTCCCCAAGCATAGTTATATACGTTGGTGCATTATGACAAGCAAAGTGAGTGAGTTGGATTGCCTATATAATGTTTGCAATAGCTCTTATTCTACATTTCTGGGGTAGAAAGTCTGTGACAACACGTATTATACTGTAAATTATATTTGTTTTCCACATAACTTTTAATTCCATTCATAGTCAACACACTTTGGTGTGTTTTCCCTCACACTCAATGCACTACCGTTTCCGTTTATTGCATGGCAAGATATTCGCGTCGTGTCCTTTCTATCTATCTATCTGTAGCCCGACGCCCTAATCCCGCAAAGGGTGGCCACAGACAAAATGCCTCCAAGTCGCTCTGTCACCCATCATTTGACTACCCTAGCCCCAACTCACTCCCCCTCCCTCATATACCTCTCAACTCCATCCCTCCACCTCATCCTCGGTCTCCCCCTCCCTCTTCCTCCCTCCACCTCATCTACATACACCCTCTTAGTCGGTCTTTCATTCTCCATTCTCATGTCCAACCACCTTCGTGTAGCCTATTTCTCCTAATCTTCACAATCACATCCTCATCCACCCCACAACGTTCCTTCACTTCTTCATTCGTTAACCTGTCCCTCCATGTCACTCCACATGCTCCTCTCAAGTAACACATTTCCACTGCTGTCACTCTTGACTTGTTCCCCTCTAGCAAGGTGCATGCCTCACTTCCATACATCAGGGTAAGGATCACAATACTATCATGCAGTGACTTTTTAACTTCCATACTCACCTCCCTATTTCTCATCACTGTTTTCAGTGAACCAACAGCCTTCCTTCCTTGCTGCACCCTTTCAAGTACTTCATCCCCAGAAGTTCCATCCTTACTCACCACACTACCCAAGTACTTGAATGCACTCACATTCTCCATATCCTCACCATCCAACCTCTCTGTACAGTCCCTAACTTCACTTCTCTCGAAGACCATAACTTTACTCGTGTTTATATTAACTTTCAGATTTCTCTTCCTACACACTGTCCCAAATTCATTCACCAAACCTTGCAACCCCCATTCATCTTCACCCAACAATACTGTATCATCCGCAAACAGCAACACCGGAATCTTCAACATCTCACTCACATTCATTAGAGCCACCCCACATCCACTGGCCTACCTTGCACCTCTTTTACAACCCCATCCATGAATATATTAAACAGCCATGGAAACATCACACAACCCTATTCCAGTCCCACATTTAGATCAAAGAGCTCACTCAGCTCACCATCCACTCTTACCGTAGACCTAGCACCTTTGTACATACTCTTCACAACACTCAACAATTTCTCCTCCACTCCATATATTCTTAATACTTTCCACATACCTTACCTATCTATTCTGTCATAAGCTTTTTCCAAGTCCATAAAGGCAGCATACACTTTTTTTCCCTTCTCTAGATACTTCTCCACTAAACATCTTAGAACAAATATCTGATCTATACACCATTTTCCCTTCCTAAATCCCCCTTGTTCTTCTCCAACTAGCTCCTCTGTGATATGCCTAACCCTATCAATGAGTATTCTGCCATGTATTTTTCCAGTCACACTAAGAAGGTAAATACACCTATGGTTACCACATACTTCTCTGTCCCCTTTTCCTTTTGTATAAAGGAATAATTATACCAGATTTCCAGTCCTCCGGAACCCTTCCCTCTTCCCAAGCCAATCTACACAACTTCCATATCCACTCCGCAACAGTCTCACCCTCATGCTTCAGCATTTCACCACACGCTCCATCAATTCGTGGGGCCTTTCCCATCTTGATCTTCTTCATTGCTTCCACTACTTCCGCCCTACTGATCTCTTCCTCCCTCCTTTCAACACTTCTTCCAGCCATTCCCCAACCACTTTTAGTCGCACTGCTCTCACTCTCAAAATTCAATAAATCCTCAAAGTACTCCTTACATCTCCTCAATTTCTCTCTCTTTTCCACCAAAAACCTATCATTCCTATGTTTCACTCCCCTACTATTTCCCCTTTACCACTGCCTTACTTTCTTTACCTCCTCCAAAGCAGTTTCTTACTCTCCCTCCATTTCACACTTAGATTCCTTCCAAACACTTCATCCACTTTCTTCTTACTCTCCCACACCAATCTCTTCACCTCCCTTTTCCTGCTCACATATACCTCTCTCTTCTCTCTCTCTCTCTCATCTTCTCCCCTACCTCTACTCGCTAGCCATTCACTACATGCCTTCTTCTTTTGTTCTACAGCTCGTTTCACCTCATTATTCCACCATGCTGTCACTTGCACACCCCTGCATCTCCTCCTCACTCCACAAACCACCTCACTCACTGTGCCTATCTCTTCCATGAATATCTTACATACGTCTTCCACCCTTTCCATCTGCTCTAACTCATACCTTCCCAATCTTTCTTCCACTATGCTCTTATACTCTGCCCATTTCTCACTATCTTGCAATTTCTTCACTCTTCTCACAGGAGCTGTTTCCTCCTGTCTTCCCCTTCGTCTCTTCACCCATTTTCTTTGCAGCTTTACCTTGGCCATCACTAAGTGATGGTCTGAGATTCCATTCGCCCACTCTCTCCACACTCTTGCATCCAACACTCGTCTTCTCAGTCGCTCATCCACACACAAAGCCTATCATTGCCTTTCGGTCAACAAGTTCACTGTCCATCCTCCTCGTGACTCTCCATGTATACCTTTGGATCATCTTATGCTGAAAGTAGGTGTTGGCTATTGCCAACCCCTTACCAGCACAGATGTCCACCAAAGCACTACCATTCCCATCTACTTCAGCTGGCACACCCCACTGACCAACCACTCCATCCACTCGTACATTCCCAACTTTGCCTTTCATGTTTCCAAATCAAAACACTTCCTTGCTCCTCTCATATTTGTCCATACATGCTTCTGCACTTGCCCATAACTCATCTTTTACTCTTGCCACTCGGTCCTCTGTCGGCGCATATGCAAGCTTGTATACCTACTATCATCCTCACCCATACAGTCCTTGTACCTACTGTTCCATACTCTCTTGTATTCTCCTTCCACTTCAAACTTATCATCAGACATACTCCCTCTCTTGCCCTCTCATTCTCATTAACTCCCACACATATTCCTACACCGTATTCCCATTCTCTCACCCATTCACACCTCCATTTAGTTTCAGTCAATCCACATACATCCACTCTTGCATTCTCAAGTACTTGAACAATCTCTCACTCTTTCACCTCATTCACTCCTCTCACATTCCATGTCCCCACCCTCAGAATGTCCTTTGTCCATTCCTTAGTCATCAACGTATGGTCAGTCCTGGTCCGAGGCGCTTGTTTAGTTAGTTCTCTTTACGGGGTGGGGCACTAACCCACCACCAACCCTTTTAGTCACCCCATACGACAAGCAGGGATACTGGGGGAGTATTCTTGAAACCCCCCTACCCCAAGGGGGGTAGGGGGGTTTCACTTGGTATATTTTCTCGCACACACACAGACATATACATACATACCTTATTTTACTTCACTTACTCTTATAATATAACTAACACATGTTTCTTGTCATATTACACCTACTTATCAGATAATTATTATTACATATATTTTACAGTTATATACATTTCACTTGCGTCTTTTTTCGTACACACCACGTAGTTCAGAAATGGGGTAGGGTGTGGTATTCTTTGAAGCAGGGTGTGAGGCACAGCCCCACATCACACTTCACACACTGGTAATGTGTGTCCTTTTGCTTTGTTCTTGGCCATAATGAGCTGTGCTGGCACACGTGACACATACCCTGGGGATTCCTCTTCACATCTGGTGCCGTCACTAACTCAGGGAAATGATGTTCTGTGAGACAAAAGGGATTTTCACCACCAGTTGAATGCTTTCTAGGGGCATGATCACAACCATGGGTGCCAATCAGCTCCCTGCACAGCTCCGTCTCCTTATTACCCTCAGGTCGGCTACTGGCTGATTCCTCAGCGAGGGGCGGGCGGCTACCGGCCGTTCCAAGAGAGAAGACACCTTCAGAGAGGCTACTGGCCAACTCCTGAAGACGGCGGGAGTGGCTACAGACCAACTCCTTAAGGGCGCTGGTAGGAGCTGGACAGACAGCTCCACCCCGAGATGGATTGGTGAAAACTCGCCTGGAAGGTAGTGGAGGATTCCTGCTATGGCGACGGCGGGAGGGCTCCGAGTCATAGGGGCGTATGGCCCTAGCTAATTTGTGGCGTTGTTGCGCCGAGTCTCAGTGCGCCGTTGCTGCTCCTCCATGGGGTCCTTGTGGGGGTGTCTAGGAGTTCACGAGGGCACTATGCTGAATTCCTGGTGGAGGTGGTTAGATGTTCCAAGGGACACTATGCTGTATTTCAGATAGCATGTGTTCCATCGCAGAAGTAAGATAGTCAATGGATTTTTCATAGTCAGTAGAACTGGGGGATGAGTAAACAGCACAGATATATTTCGCCAGAGATGACAGTAAAGCCGAAGCCAGAGAGTCGAGAATTCAGAAGCATCAAGTTCAGGAACACGAGAGCAAAATAAGTCGTCTCATATATATAAACACAAGAGCCAGTTTTGGCTTAAAAATGATTATAAAGTAGAAGGATAAATAGAAGGGTTTGCTATCAGTTGCCTCAGACAGCTGAGCCTCAACTAGGAAGAGAAGGTGAGGTTTAGAGGAGGAAAGGTTGGGCTCAATGGAGAGAAATTTAGAGGAAAAGCAGCGAATGTAGCAGAAATGAAGAAGAAATTAAGTCAGACTGTGGATTTTAGGCATCTCGCTGGGTCAGCACTGGGAGACGTGAGGATGGTGGGGGCAAATGTGGTCCCCCTCTCTCCCCGGGAACTCTGAGGCTTGGTTATGAGACGCCATTTTTGTTGAATTCTGAATAGGAAGAGTAGTGTGTAATTTGCATGAAGTTTGATGTTGACAGTTAAAGAAACTTGTGTTGGAGAGTATGCTGACTTACTCTCTGTGTTACTGAAACATTGAAAAAGTTCAGCAAAGGGGAATGGTCAGAACTAGTGCTGAGGGCTGATGAAACGGGAGCTCAAGCTCTCCCAGTCGTCAGCTTTTCATCCACCTTGTTAATACCGCTGTGCTCGACTGGTGCTACGGTCTACTCCATTATATTTATTGATATTTATCTGATACGTGCTGTTCATACACTCAGTATTTGTATTTTTACTAATTTTCCTAGTCATTACAATTATGTAAACTTTATAAATAAAAATTATGTTGTTCTCTTTAATAAATTATTTACAAAATATTTCATTGTGAAAAAAATAATGTTTTGTTTTAATTCTGAAGACCAATAATATAAATGTCCTTAAAAGCTTGAATAAATATGATTTTATATGACGTATATGACAAATTGTCATCATACAGTAAAATAAATAGGATCAGCATCTATCTTGGAAGCCATCTTGGATTCCCGGCTTCCAGTAGTTGGTTTCCACGGTTGTCTACCTGGATATTGTTCCTGATGGTCCAAGATTAAAATGGTATGCCACAGTCTTTTACACCATCCCATGCCTGGTTGAGTAGAAGAAGTGGCTTTTGCTCCCTTGGTATTTAATTTTATGCCATGTATATTCTCTAAGTATGGATGGAGTTTGTACTAATAAATAATGAGAATACTGAGATATTATGTGCAGGATATCGGTATGGAAGGAATGTTAGGAAATATCAAGATCCAATCAGAATACTCCCCATAGCTTGTTTAATCGCTTCACTACTACAGGTGTGCACGTAGATGAAGAAGCTCGTCTGTGAGTAGCAAGAAAAAAATGGGAAAATACGTCATTGTAATGAAGAGGCTGATCACTTCAATGTGATGGCGAAGTTATGTACGTATATTTTCCATGTGCGAGTTAATTATGTTTAAGGAAGATTTTTAATGAAGGTGTTGATATATCCTTCATGAACGGCTTATTAAGGGCAATAAAATCATCTGTCAGTGATTAGGACGAAACGTAAACGCAGTCATCGCAGTGAGGTGGTGAACTAGTAAATTAGGTATTTTACAGCTAAAGAATTAATAATTAACTATAATAAATGGTCCTAGCAACTCTTGTATTATATTTCACCCAACGTCAGACGACTATATTCAGCCGAGGATGAGTTATAGGAACCTGGTACAGTTAATAATGTAAATATTTTACCCTCTCATGTTGTCAGATGTATAATACTCTTATCCAGCTATTATCACATGATAATATTCAGGTAGGAGTGAGTCACAGTAGCCTGAGAGAGTTAAGACTCTAGGAGTTGCCAGAGACGCACGGGTAGAGTCTGGAAGGGTTTCTTGGCACTAGCTTTCAACTCTGCATATAATAGGGATGACTCCTTTTTCTCGTATATTGTTCATGATGATGACGATAATAATAGCAGTGATGATGATAATAATAATAATAATAATAATAATAATATAAATAATATCTCTCTCACAGCTGAATGTAAAGAGACCTAAGGAATGGAGACGACGACGGCAACAATGATGATGATGATGATGATGATAATGATTCTCACACTTCCTTTTTTTCTCTTTGATTGGCTCTGCAACGTACATCACCTTATAATAAGCGGAAAAGAAGCTCACGATAAAGATGCTGCAGGTGATGCTACTCATGATATTTCCCTCATATTATTACTAATATCGCTGTCAAAGGGATAGAATGGCTTAGGGATAGAATGGCTTAGGCTCCCATGACTCACTCTCAGCTGAATGTACTCGTTTGGCGTTAGCTGCAATAAACCATGACAGGGTAAGTAGCATAGGTATAGATAAGCCTAGATGCCGCATCGTCCATTCTTTAGTACAGAAGCGATGCGTCTGCGCATCTGCCATCTTGGAGCTGTCAAGCATGTACGAGTAATAGTGGCGCTTGTTTTAGAGTGAATTCAGACTATGAAAATGAATGGTGTTGTTGTTGTGGTGGTGATGGTGGTTATCGTTGTGGTGGTGGTGACTTGTGGTGGTGGTGACTTGTGGTGGTGGTGGTGGTTTTTGTTCTCGTGATGGTGGTGGTGGTTGTAGTGATGGTGGTGGTGATGGTTGTTATGGTGGTAGTTACGGTGGTTGTTATTGTGGTGGTGGTGGTTATTGTGGTTGTTGCTGTTGTGGTGGTGGCTGTGGTTGTTGTTGTGGTGATGGTGGTGGTTGTTGTGTTTGTTGTTGTTGTGGAGATTGTTGTTGTGGTGGTGGTGGTTATGGTGGTGGTGGTGGTCGTGGTGGTGATGGTGGTTATGGTGGTGATTGTTGTTATTGTGGTGGTGGTAGTTGTTGTGGTGGTGTTGGTTGTTGTGGAGATGGTGGTGACTGTTGTGATGGTGATGAGTGTTGTGATGGTTGTGGTTGTTGTGACGCTGATTGTTGTTGTAGTGGTTGTGGTTGTCGTTATAGTGATGGTGGTGGTGATGGTGGTGGTTGTGGTGGTGGTTGTTGTTGCTGTTGTGGTGGTGGTGGTTGTGGTGGTGGTGGTGGTGGTTGTTGTTGCTGTTGCTGTTGTTGTTGTGGTGGTGGTGGTGGTTGTCGTGGTTGTTGTTGTTGTAGTGGTGATGGTTGTTGTGGTGATGGTGGTGGTTGTAATTGTGGTGATGGTGGTGATTGTTAATGTGGTGATGGTGATTGTTGTTGTGGTGGTGGTGGTTGTGGTTGTTGTTTTAGTTATGGTGGTGATGGTGGTGTTTGTGGTGGTGGCGGTTGTTGTCGTGGTGGTAGTGGTTGTGGTTCCTGGTTCATCTGAAACGTGAACTCAGTGGACTGCAGACTTAAGTTTCCCTTCTGCAACTTACCAACCTCCTTTCGGGGGATGGGGAAGTAGTTGAGGGACGTTTGCATAACTAGACAATTGAGCCGCTCGTGCTATCGTTGTCACCATAGATATATTCCCAAATGGATATACACCTCAAAAGCTGCAGTGTTGCGGCATTTGTAGGTAAATAATGATCAACTTTACTCATTGTCAGGAACACAACATCGTTTGCCTTGACCGTTCCAAGATGGCGGCCGCGAAGACGCATCGAAAGTAGTGTCATGCAGCATCTAGGCTTATTTATGTCTATGGTAAGTAGTATTCACATCCTTAGGCTGCTATGACTTAATCTCATATTCTAAATGACGTTGAAAATGATGATGGTGTTAAGGATAATGATGAAAGCAATTAGGCTAATGATAATGGTTGCACTGATCGTGGGAGTTTTATTGATGATGGTGATGATGATGTTGATGATGATGATGATTCCACATCAACACTTTCTCCTCTACGATCTCTTCATTATAACTCTCCACATCCTTCAGTGTATAGAAGGTGTAGAACGATGAAGATACTTTTCTCCGTAATATTTTGAAGTTCTCGTTCCCCGCCGTTAGAAAGTCTCCATTAGACTCACAAGGAAATTTATTCACTCTCAACTGTCTAAAATTGCGAAAGCATACAAAAAAGAATGCAGTTACTGACCATAGCAAACTGTTAAGGAAACTTGGTGGAGAGAGAGAGAGAGAGAGAGAGAGAGAGAGAGAGAGAGAGAGAGAGAGAGAGAGAGAGAGAGAGAGAGAGAGAGAGAGAGAGAGAGAGAGAGATTAGAAAATACAGTTCGGCTTTTTTCCCAAGGGTGGAAATAAAAATAGAAACACACAAAAGTACAGAAAGCATACAGAATTCATAAAGCAGAGAAGCAGAAATGTAGACTGCCAGACATATTAGGAAGACACGAAATGTAAAACTGAAAAACAGATACTGAATAATAAGCATACATAGAAAAAAAAAAGATATAGAGAAGCTTATAATCATACAGTATACTTTAATGATGAGCCAAGCATTCAAAGAAGAATTATCTAAAAAAAAAACAATAAAAAGATAAAAAGCACCGTAATGAATCTGCCATTTTTGTTCCTTTTCAGTATGATAATATCAACGACAGAAAGAGTACCCTTATTTTTTTGCAGTAACCGGAATATCGATAATGACTGAGGAAATAAGCATGTAATTAGTGTTATCTACAAAGGAAAACGTCGACTTGAAATTGAGAGTATTGATCAAGACGGTACATATATGGAGAGAAGGATTTAGTGGGAGATCGAAGGGATGTAGAGGATCAGAAAGAGAGAAAGGAATAAAAAGCAAGAGACAGCAAAAGCAGCTGGAACAAAGGAAAGAAAGGGAGAAGAAAGTCAGGGAAGGAAGGACGAAGAAATGATGAAAAGATTGAGAATAAGAAGGGTGAATGGAGAGGAAATGGGAAAAGTTGAAGGGATTACAATAGTGTGGGTACTGGGGACACAGGGAAAGAAACTGAGGGGGTAAAAAGAAAAGGAATATGTACAGTGAAAGACAAAAGTCGTGTCCCGGTTTTGTCCGAAGATCAAGAATAACATGTGAAACACTGTGCGCTCTACCACCGCCACATATTCGTGGTTGGCTAGCCTGGCTTTCCTCATGCATCATGTTTGCTGCCAATGAGATGACAGTGTAAGCGAACCCGGTATATTTCGAAGTCTTAATATCCATTTCCAAGTATTGTTGCGTCTAAGAGATGGAATCTGAACCATATTTGGTCAAGCGATGACTGCCTGGACGTTATATATATATATATAGTACTAAACGTCAAGAAGACCTAATATATACCTTGGTATGGACAGGGACAAACAACAAGCGTAAGAAGCGAGAGGACATGATATACTTTTAATTAGGAGGAAAGAATCTTGAACAGACAGTTCAGAGATTCGGTGTAGCAGTGCTGGAGAAAGGTGGATAAGGCGCTTTTGGGAGGAAAGCACAACGTACAGCAGTCATTGTTCATGTAGCTCTAGTGTTGCCACGCATCTACAGGACTAGGAAATAATCATAACGATGGAAGTAGCATCTGTTAACAGTGCTTAATCCATAAGAGACGAATTGAACCTAGAATGATGTACACGACTAGTTGTGTGTAGACTTCGTTCTTTTGGGTCATTTCACAACTCACAACAAAACATACAATTATCATTATACATTAACTCTATCCTCATATGTAACAACGTTGTTTGATGACAGATAATAAAAATCACAGCTTATAATTGCTAAACAGAAGTTAAATTAAAAAGGAACCGGAACCAAAATACAGACATCCGGGTATCTATCTATCTATCTATCTATCTATATATTAGGATGACTCAAAAATCAACATAAAAAAAAAAAAATGCCGCTGGACATGTTTTGTCCCTTATTTGGGATGAGAAGCAACGTATGATCACAAAAAAAAAAAATGATCAAAGTTTATAATGCTCGAAAATACGGGATTTTCGTCATTTTCCTCGTGTATATATTATTAACGTCTCAATAGTTATCCTCCTAATTACAAACACACATTAACACACACACACATCACGATATTAAACACAATTAAAAATGAAATATTTTCCTGGTAGCACACTAACAACTTCACAATTTCGAAACGGAACGAACTCTGAACCTACCGACGATGCTGCTCCACTACTTGCGAGAGACCTTGGAGCTGGCATTCATCTTTTGTCAGAGTGTTGCAACAGTCACTTTCCAGTTTTACGCCCCTCTCTACAACATTGTTAATGACCTGAATGGTTTTGATGAATGCGTCCATTTGCTTTAATTCTTCGTCATATTTCCATTTGCCTGCTGGATTGTTCAGCCATTCACCACGGGCTTTAGGGTTGTAAATTAGCAGCCATCTGGACTCGTCAATTAAATCAGGAAATTTGGTAACGTCATGAATGGTGACAGATTCAACAGTGTACTCATCCGGCACATGGAAGGCAACAAGTCGTGTCGCCATCTGCTCTTTTGTGTCATCACTCGCCTTTTCATTACATAGGGCTAAGATGACAGTTTGTGGTCTTAATTACCAGAGATGTCCGTTGAGGTCATTCAGTGCTGCACCTGCGACTTCCTGGTCAGCATTCTGGAGCATTTGGAAATAGCTCAAGGGTTGTAAATCGTTAACCCTTGCATCCTTTACTGAGTGGGCAGAAAGCCAAGATGGAACATGTTAATGCGGCGAACACCACCATCCTTTTCAAGTGAAGCATCACATCATACTCCAACTGGATCTGCTCGCCGAACATAACCAGCTTGGTGTAGTAGATGACCTGAAAAAAGCAGCGCTTGTTATCATTCACATAAGTTTATTCCCACTTGATAAATTTCATGACTACTCACATTCAGTACTCACCTTGGGCATCCACCGTGCGTGATAGTACGCTCCTGGCCGCATCAATCGCACGCCTCTACAAGGTTCTTCCCCCAACACAATGAGGGTTATCTCTGCCACCTCTCTGTTATCATCTCTGAGGAAATCAGATTGCTTCAGAAAACCAACGGAGTTTTCTCTGAGTCTGCAAACCTATTCGGATGCGTTGAAATCTTCCAGAAAAATACTGTGGTAGCTCAGAAGGTTCAAGCTGTTCCACCCGTCAAAAATAAAAAAAAGGGATTATATACTTTGTCAGATAACCACGTAACCAAGCATAAAAACCGTCACATGAAAACTCACTTTTCTTTCAAAGTACGAAAAAGAAGATCGATGGGATCTTGGGTCATGCCGAACAGCGTGTGTGCAACTGCACTAATTACCAACTCCAACACGTGATGGCACCTAGCAAGTTGGAGCAATGGTCGGCCAAGCATATGCTCCAGTCGTGTGACTGCTCCTTGAACTTTTCCAGTGTTGGAAGCAGTTGTATCAAAGCATAACCCAGTAACGTTTTCTTCGCATCCCCATTCTTTTGAAGCACTCATTGTTGCACGAGCTCGAGACAACCCAATGTCGTCAGATGCTGGAGTCACCAATAGAAGCTTTCCTCCTTCACAACTGTCACCGGAAATCAAGATTGCCTGACCGTGTTCAGGTGTTCTAGCAGAGTCCTGGAATGAAGCAACATGTCAGATTAGCTTATGTCAGCTTTTAGAAACCTTAATGCCTACGCCAAATTCCATTCATCCATTCATGAAGTATACGTTTTGCATAGTTGCATTTATTAGTTTTCCATCCCAAAGAACGATTACGTGGTCAGGAGGCTTGAACAACTCAGACCGCAGCTGTAACCTCAGATCGAAGCGTGCATTGTTCATGTCTCTTTTTCTCGCGTGATAGGAAAAACTCATTCAAGTCCATTGGAGGATTGCTCGCTTTCAGCATGGCAGTGACGATTCCTGTTACCTGAAAACACAAATCAGTGTTGTTCCACCATAAACATAAGCTGAAATTTGGTTAAGCATAAATGCATAAATGAAATCATTTTTAAAGCTATATGAAACATTTTTAAGTGCATTAATCGGTAGCATATTCATTCACATAATGTGGAATCAAAATCAACAGTGTCTTACCTGGTTGTTAGACAGTTTGAAGCGATCAGCCACTTCAACAACGCTAGGAGCTTTCAATATGTGGTGGGGCAGGTGAACGGTTACAGTATCACCACTCCGGCTGTGCTGGATCATGTCTTCATATTAACTCTCTGAACAACCCTGGCTAGTGTATGATTCGGTGTCTGAAAATTCACTGATCGGTATGTCTTCAGGTGTTGCCCTCTGTAATTTCACGTTTTTCTGGTCTCTTAATTTCTTTTGCTATGCCTTAAGTGCAAAAACTTTGTCATTTCCACTCATAGTCGCCTGTCTCTCATTTTTCTGGCTTTCATAGAAACGTATATCATCATTTTTTTTTCTCTCTCTCACTCTGATAACAGTTTATTCATATGTATTTCTTGGATAGCATTGTGAGCACCAGTGTCCCAGAGTTTGTCCAATTCTTCTTGGAATTTTTCATGTTTGCTGTTTGCATCATGTGTCCGTTTTCTGCTTTTCTGTAAAGCATGCCAGTTCTCCCACAGATTGTTAAGGTGTCTTTCACACTGTTTTTGACTAAGCGTTTTGATACGAGTCATTCGCCAGAAGTGTAAAACATCTTGGGCAGTATCTTGAATTGCAGTTCTACATTCACATGTCTGAGTTTTGTTGAACAGAAATCTCAGAACCTGCCTGGCTGTAGGAAGTCGTGATCCACTAATAAAACATGAAGGATATACTACTAAAAATACTTCCGTGTCAGATCTTAACAACGATGTTTTTCTACCAGCCTTTTTTCCGCTCACTTGCTCTGTCTGTGGTTTAGGTGACAAGATCCTTCCGTTTCTTGTCTTCATAGGATTATCCATCTCCATTTCATAATACTGAAAATAAAACACACAGAAAAAATAGATGATTTTCATGTGATTCACAAGATTTTATAAGATTTTCAAATCCAACGCACTGTGCTCAGTTAACTGCCAGCTGGACGCCTGTATGTGTGTGTGTGTGTGTGTGTGTGTGTGTGTGTGTGTGTGTGTGTGTGTGTGTACTTAGAAGCATAAACGTTGATATATTGATAAAACGTGTGAAAAGTTACAAAAATCAAGCATTTTCAGAAATTATAAATGTTGAGGCTCGTGCGAGACCTCTGAAAATGTTTTCAAAAATTGATTTCAATGATCATACGTTGTTTCTCATGCCAAATAATGGGATAAAACATGTCCAGTGGCAAATGTTAAAAAAGTTGATTTTTGAGTCGTCCTAATATACATATATATATATATATATATATATATATATATATATATATATATATATATATATATATATATATATATATATATATATATACAGTCTGAATGACACATATGTATTTATATTTCATAGTTAGGAAAAAATATGCTCCATCCACATGTTCGTCACCTGAAGCAGATCGTAACTTATGTCAGTGCTACCAACCATCCGTATGACGCAAAGCAGAACGCATCAAAACTTGATCCTTTCGGCAGATGCTTTCCTCAGATTTCAGGACACGTCTTTTGTCTTTGATTGTGCCCACGTAGCTTGACGACAGAAGAACGAAGGAGAATTATTTAATTGGAGTAATGAAAGTGGATTAAATGAAAATGAGTGGGTTAAAAAATGTTTGAGAGAGAGAGAGAGAGAGAGAGAGAGAGAGAGAGAGAGAGATTCTGCAAATAATAATGGTCTTACACACTTAGTATGCTTAATATCATTTACCAAAAGCATTCGATCGTGTTTTTATACACTGTGATAACTAGTTATGCCCACCCTAATTTTCTTACACATTATTGCCACCCAAATGTTCCTGCACATTATTGCCACTCAAACTTTTTTGCACATGATGGCCACCCAAATCTTTTTGCACATGTTGGCCTCCTAAATGTTCTTGCTCATGATGGCCACCCTAACCTTTTTTGTACATTATGCATATCTTAAGTTCTGAGAAAATTATTGATCCATTCATTTACACTGATATGTTGGGTCTGTTCCCACTTTATATCCTTTACTTAGGACTCGTTATGTATATACTTATTTTTAAATCGGTGCAACATCTTATGTTGCCCTTTTTCTTATGTGTGCGATACACTTAATTCTTGAGACCTTGTACGTTTTACGGAATACAGTCGAATTTGTTCATCGGTACAATGAAAGCAGCTCCACACCCTCTCTCTCTATCTCTCTATCTCTCTCTCTCTGAACACTTCACTTGCAAGTAATCCTGGTGGTCGAGGTTGGTGACTGGAAGAGTATGTGGGTGGGTGAGTGGGGTGAGAAAAGTGAATGGGCGGCGTGGAGTAGGTGGGTGCGCAGGGTGAGATGGGTGGGGAGGGCAGGGTAGACAGGCTGAGTGGCGTGGGTGGGTGAGTGAGTGGGTGCTTAGAGAGGATGAATGGATGTGGTGGTGGGTGTCGTGCGTCGAGCTGGTTTAGTAGATAAGCTGGTATATAGTGAGAAAACAGATCCGTGGGGATTGGGTCCATGACAAGAACGGGTTAGTATTAGAGAATTTGCTCATGAGGAATATGTTCCTGAGGAAATGTGAGAATATCACAACATGTAAAACTGGCAAAAATTGGTCCGTTAAAGGGTACAAAGGAAAAAAATAGGTCTTAGTTCGTTTCCACTGTTTCCCCATCGGGTGATAACAGGTCCATAAGTGAAAAATATATCCACGGATAAAATCTCCCCAAGAGATGTGGGGGCGGAATAGGACCATGGAGAAAATAAGTCACTGAGGTTCATTAAGTAAAAAAGGCTCAGAAGTAACATAGTGACATGTAGAAAATAAGTTCATGAGAAAAACTGGTCTATTTGGAAAATGCAATACGTCCATACGGAAAGGAGATCTATATAGAAATATCTCCATGAGCAAAAATAAGTCCACTGGGTGGAATTGGTTCAAGAGAAACAGCACACCAAATGGGGAAAATTTGCCAGTGTGGTAACAGATCCCTCGAGCAGGATATAACGATGGGGACTCAGACACTTTTGATATGTGGCCAGTGATGGATTATGTGCTAGCTGTGTACAAAATCCGCATGGACTGTGAGAACTATCTTTTCCGTTAAGTATACCCTAATCAGTGGCTTTGGTAAGTGATATTCAAGTCATGAGACGGCTGAAGAAACATTTTTTTAAAGGGAATTGTTGTATGGTTACGCTGTATTTCTCCCTCTTGCGACTTTTTTTTTTTCTCTCTCTCTTTCCATTTCCATCTTATTCAACCCTTTCGCACTCTTTCCATTCTCCTCATGACTGAGCAAAATTTTGATGGGATGCAAGTTATTTGGTGTGAACTGCGAACATTAATAATCAATGTAAACCACATGGACAAAGTGCAAGTCGGCCAATAAGACAGGTATACAGAGGAATACAGGAATGGGAGGGCATCATAGGGGAAGAGTGAAAAAATAATTATAATGTAATAAAGGAATGCATGAAACGTTTGCTGAATTAAAGAAAACAATGACCCAATGGCTATTTCTACTAATTTCTTACTATATACCGGATCCATGATAACCTTCATCTACAGAGAATTTCCATTTTCTGAATATAATTGTCGGACTTCAACGAAAATAAAATCCTCAGTGCAGTACAGTAATGCAAGAGACACGATTAAAGGGACCTTTGTAAGGCCATGTAGTATGAAGTCTTTCGTGTTGCTCCTACATGTAAATGAACATACTGTACCGGACACCGCCTTACAGTCTTACCTGAATAAAATTAATAATACTTATTCCCATTCTGAATGGCCTCGTTCTTCCTTCCGCACATCCCCATCTGCACTAGCATGTTGAGCCACACTCCTCGCTCTCCTGCCCCCTTCCATCCGCATTACGTCTGCTCCATTACCCCACTCACTTCGCAGCTCGCAACCTTTAGAAAAGATCTCGAGCAGTGACAGTTAGTGGAAGCGAGTGATATTTTCTTAGCTGTGCTGTCGGAAGAGACTGGAAAAAATTAAAATGGAGCTAATGTGTCTGTAATATGAACGTGGAGGTAAAAAAAATAATACATGATTATCCGCGTGTGGTTCACCTATAAGAAAGATATGAAAAGAATTCAAGTGAAAGACGGAAGCAATAATAAAGGATAATGTTTAAGTGCAGCAGTCTTGTACTGAAAAGTACAGTGAATGAGGAGTCAGAGGAATCGTTTGCTATGGTGGTGGTGATTATGGCAGAGGTAAGAATTTTAATTTAGGTGGTGGTGACAGAGGCAACAGTTGTAATGGTGGTGGTGACAGAGGTAACAGGTGTAATGGTGGTGGTGACAGAGGCAACAGGTGTAATGGTGGTGGTGACAGAGGTAAACGGTGTAATGGTGGTGGTGACAGAGGCAATAGGTGTAATGGTGGTGGTGACAGAAGTAACAGGTGTAATGGTGGTGGTGACAGAGGTAAATGTTTTAATGGTGGTGGTGACAAAGACAATAGGTGTAATGGAGGTGGTGACAGAGGCAACAGGCGTAATGGCGACTGTAGTAGTGGCGGTGGTGGAGGTGGCAGAAACATTTTTAATGGTGACGGGGAGGAGGTAGAGGTACCAAAGAAATGTATCCAGTTTCTTTAGCTCCTAATAACTATCTGCCTCATAATGTCACATTTTGTTTAATAATTCAATCTATATACTCACAGACAGAAAAAAAAAAACTCACCCAAAAAAACAGGACGACAGTCAGACCTGAGAGTTTTGTAGACATATTTTTGCTGAGAAGCTATGAAATATCAGGTCGCAAAAGAATGAAAAAATGGCTCACAGAATGAAGAGGAGTCACAGATTTGTTTGTTCAGGAACTTAATTTTAAAAATAGGATAACATGTAAATTTAAAGGAAGCATATTATAAGTTCGCAAGCCATTGTTTAGTGCAATACGTACATAATGATAATCTAGATGTTATTAGTAACTAATGATTAAAAGTTGTTGTAGTAGTAGTTGTTCCCTAGGCAGTCTGGCCGAACAGCCCCAAGTCCCTTAGGTAGGCCATGGCCTAGACCGGGCTTTCCCACAGAGCTCTCAAAGAGTGTATCTTGTGTTGTTGGCGCAGGTGATTGCGTGCAATGCACTTCCATAATGTGCTCAATAGAATGGGGTGCTGTGTTGCATCCTGGACAGGCATCAGCGACGGAGTCATCCAGCCTCTTCTGGTAGCTTAAGAGGGCTGGATGGTGCCCATATCTCAGCCTGGCCAGGTGGACCCTGTCCTCACGAGGAAGATAGGATTCAGAAGGGTGGATGTCAGGAGGCCGTGCATGCAGCTGTGTGTTGTCCCTAAGTGAATGAATGGAGCAGCGAGCGATCTGAGTGTGGATATGCTTCTGGAAGCTGGTCCGAGGTGGGCGAGGGGGGAGAGATGACAGCATTTGTGCATGGTATCGTGTGCTGGGTGTTGTTTTGATGTTCCCTGGTGTGGGTGGATGCGCTACCATGCACTGTAGTGGACGTTGTGGGCCCGTGGAGGCTGCAGCAAGAAACTGGGTGCCTCTCATGTCTAGGTGATCCCTGACTTTGAGGGCCCTGGTTTCTTGATGTAGGTGATCTGTGGGTGCAGCAGCTGTGCAGCCTGTGACCATTTTTAGTGTCTTGTTCTGTATGGTCTGTAGAGTGTTGTAGTGTGTTCTGATCAGGTTAGAAGCCCTGGCAGGGCTTGCACAATTCATCACTGAACGTATGCATCGTTTGTACACTGTGGTGGTGGTTTCTTTGTTGTGTCCGAATGCTGCATGGGCAAGTGACCTCAAAGCACTGAGTCCTGGTGTTATTTTATTTTTAATGTTTGTGATGTGTTGTTTAAATGACATTGATGTATTGTGTGTTACACCAAGGATTTTGTGTTCTTACCTAATTGTTCTTACCTAATTGTATCTTTACAGGAATGAGTCAAGCTCGTACTGTCCCGTGTCTTAAACCATATTTATCGTACATATCCTTAAATTTGTGAATTGTTTTGGCACACACTATTTCATTAGGTAGTGCATTCCATTGATCAATTGCTCTGTTTGGGAAACTGAATTTCCTTACGTCTTTATCACCTCTCTTCTTATGCAGTTTTTTGAAGTGTCCTCTTGCTGATGCTTCTCCATATGTTAAGTAATCATTTATGTCTATTTTCTCCTTTCCTGATATGCATTTATTTAGCATTATCATGTCACCTCTTCTCCTTCTCTCCTGTAGTGTTGGTAGATTCAGTTTATTTAGTCTTTCTTCGTAGCTTAGGTCCCTTGAGCTTGGTAACCATCTTGTAGCGGCCCTTTGAACTTTTTCAATCTTGTCTATGTGCTTTTTGAGATGAGGACTCCAGACTACTGATGCATATTCCAGGGTTGGTCTAATGAATGATGTTATTATCCTTCTTAGCATGTCTTCATTTATGTATGTGAATGCTATTCTCATATTTGCAAGCAGTGTATACATGTTCCGTACCTTCTCGCTGATGTGGTCAGCCGGAGATAGTCTGTTATTGATAATCACACCTAGGTCTTTCTCTCTTTCTGATGTGTATAGGGTTTTATTTCCAAACTTATAATCCCAATCAGGTCTTTTTCCACTTTTACCAAACTTGATTACATGATACTTGTCCACATTGAATTCCATTTGCCATGTACTACTCCATTCATGAAGTTTATTCAATTCTTCTTGTAGCTCTTTACAAGAGTCTGTGTTAGTAATTCTCCTTTGTATTTTTGCATCATCTGCAAACATATTCAGATAGCTCTCATTTCCAGTGTTACTGTTTATATCATTTATATACACTAAAAACATGATTGGTGCCAGCACTGAACCCTGTGGTACTCCACTAGTAACTTCTTTCCATGATGAGTAGTTTCCTCTTAGTACTGTCCTCATTTCTCATTTTATGAGAAAGTCTTGCATCCAACAAAACAGTTTGCCTCGAATTCCTCCTTGATGGTACAGTTTCCATAAAAGTCTTTGGTGTGGTACTGTGTCAAAAGCTTTCTTGAAATCTAAATAGATACTGTCCACCCATCCTTCCCTTTCCTGTATTGTGTTTGTTACTCTGTCATAGTAGCTCAACAGATTAGTAACACATGATTTTCCTTTTCTGAAACCAAACTGTCTTTCTGTTATCATACTGTGTTCTTCTAGATGATTACCCAAGCTTTTCTTATAAGTTTTTCTAATACCTTGCTTACAATACTGGTCAGTGATACTGGTCGGTAGCTGAGTGGATTTTGTCTATTTCCTTTCTTGAATAAGGGGACAGTATTTGCTTTTTTCCAAATATCAGGTAGTTTACCTTGACTCAAGGATTTCTTGAAAATTAAAAATAATGGTTTACATAACTCCTTTGCACATTCTCGTAATACCCAACATGAAATTTCATCAGGACCACTTGCTTTTCCTCTGTCTAATCTACTTAACTGCTCCTGTATTACTTTTTCTGCTATTTGTATATCTGGTAGTATGTGTGGACATGCGTGTTCCACATAGTCCCTCTCAAAATTTTTTTCTTCTGTAAAAGCTAATTGGAAATTCTTATTTAGTGCTTCACAAATATCTTTCTCTTGTGTATAAGTGATTCCCTTGTCCGTAATGGATTATATATCTTTTACTTTAGTTTTGCTTCTGATATAGCTGTAAAACAGCTTGGGTTGATCACTACTTTTATTTATGATATCCTCCTCAAACTGTTTTTGGACTTCCCTCCTTATTCTTGTATAGTCGTTTCTTGCCTGTTTGTAATTATTATACGCCCTTTCACTATTGTGTCTTCTGTATCTATTCCACATCAAATCTCTTCTTTCTTTTGATTTTTTACATTCTGTATTGAACCATTTCTGTATTTTCTTATCTGCTTCTTTGTGCTGTGGGATGTACTTCTGGACTCCTATTTCATAAAATTCACAAAATTTTTTATATACAGCATTTAAATCTTGTCCTCTAAGCTCATTTTCCCAATCAACTTCTAAGAAATACTTCTTTAGGTCTTGATAATTTCCCTTTTTATAGTTTAGGCTCTTTTTTTAACTATCATTGCTGTTTACTATGTCATATGCTATCCTGAAGTTATAATTTAGTACTGCATGATCGCTTTTGCCGAGTGGAGGGTGATATATTAAACTGTCAATATAATTTTCTTACCTTGTAAATATTAGATCTAGCACTGAAGGTACATCAAGTCCTCTTTTTCTGGTGGTTTCCCTCACATGTTGCGTTAAGAAAAACTCTTGTACGAGATCCAGGAGCTTTTGGTCCCAACAGCTTTCTTGTCTATTTATATCTAGAGTATTCCAATTTATATTTGTATTGAAGTCCCCAGTTAGTATAATTCTTTCCGATTTCGCTTCCATTTTATGTAGCAATGATCTTACACTCTGAATTGTACTCTCTGCCAGGTCCTCATATTCGTCTCTTTCCCATGTGTTTGATCTGGGTGGCATGTACAAATTGGCTACAATTACTTTACCTTCAGATGTGTCGATCTCTACTGCAATCAGTTCTACTTGTGATGGTATATCTAGTTTTATTTCCTTGACTTTTAGATTTTTCTTAGTTAATATTATAATTCCTCCTCATTTGTGTGTGTGTGTGTGTGTGTGTGTGTGTGTGTGTGGTAGGGGAGTGTTTATGGTGAGGTGTGGGATGTGATTGTGTTCTGCTGTCCAGTTTGTGAGAAGAGTCACTGTAGACTTTACTGGGACCACCCTGAGCCTGTTTGTGGTGAACCATTCGTGTAGTGTGATGAGGTATGGTTGAATGATGTGCACAGCTGCATTTACGTTTTGGTGTGTACATGCAAGTGTTATACCATCTGCACAGGAAGCCATGTGTATCTGTGGTGTGTGGGGTGTGGGTACGTCGTGTATGTATAGATTAAAGAGTGTGGGGGACAAAACAGATCCTTGGGGGACGCCGTTTGTGATGTTTCTGATGTTAGAAGACTGACCGGCAAATGTTACGTGTGCACATCTGTCTGCTAAGTAGTTTGCCAGCCATCTTTTTGTGTTATTGTGCATGTTTGTGTTGAGTACTTTGTTTGTGAGGTTGTGGCGGGGGATGGCATCAAAAGCTTTCCTAATGTCTAGTGTGACTAGGAGTGTTCTGTGTGGTGGCCTAGCTGACTTCATGCCATCGAAAACTCTCTGTGTAAGGTCTGTAAGAAGGGTGTTTATGGAGTGTAGTGGCCTAAAGCCATGTTGTGACTGGGCTAGGGGAATGTGAGGTGTGACTAGTTGTAGTATCAGTCGTTCAGTGACTTTAGAGGGGGTGCAGAGGAGTGTGATGGGGCGATGTGAGGAGTGTAACGTGGGGTCTTTGTTGGGTTTAGGGATAGTGATGATATTGCCATGCTTCCAGATGTTGGGTATTATGTTGTGTGAGCAGCTGCAGCTTGATATGTTGGTAAGTGCTTGTATGCCTTGTGGTCCTAGGTGTTTAAGGTGAATGTTGCTTATGTTGTCTGGTCCACAGGCAGATGAGTGCTTGAGGTTGTTAATGATGTGTTTCGTCTGGTTGTAAGTGAAAGGTGCGTAGTCTGGGTCTGTGGGGAACTGTCTCTTAAGTCTGATGATACGTCGGTCTTCCGGATGGGGGGTTAGATGGCTGACTTGTGAAAAGTGATTGATGAGAATGTTTGTTTGTTGTTTGTTTGAGGGTATGGTGTCTGTTGTTGTGATGGCAGCGTGTGATTGTGTGGTGTTGCTGCTGGAAAGTGTGATGCTGTTCAGTGTTTTGTAGAGTTTACTGATGTTTGTTTTGTGGTCAAGTGTTTGGAGGTAATTCTTCCAGTTTAGTGTTTGCTGTTCTGATATTTTACTGTTTATCTGAGTGTTGAGTATTTATTGTATGGTGTCTTGTGTATGGGGTGTTGGGCAGTGTCGCAGTGTGTCCCGTTGTTGTTGTTGAGAAACCCCGACCTATCTGGTCGAACACACCCATCAATCGCAGGAAAGCTACAGCCCATGTAGGGATGTCCATTTCAGGGAACCGATATCCCGTGCGGCAGACAGAACCTCGCCAAAACATGGCGCGGAGAAGAGTGCGAAGGTATGGTTCCTGGATGGACGCAGGGTTTGTGACTCTCCATCCAATTAAACAGGCACCAAAGTAGGCACCACATCGCCGCAGTATTGGTTATATGATTACCAACCAGCGTTGTAAAAGGTTTTCTGGATTGCAGGAAACCATTAGGCTTGTCGCTCAGTGTGGAATCACCTGAAGTGGAAGGAGTAGTTGGAAAAATGTACAACAATAATGGGAAAAATAAACAGAAATAAGGACAGGCACAGAATAGAAAATGCAGGTGAAGGAACAAGAAGGTAGCATTCCATCATGTAAGTGGATGATCATTGCCACCACAAACAAGTAATGAGTTGAAATGAAATGAGAAATACTGTGCTGAATATTAAGAACAGGGCCTGGGAGGAAGTATAAAGATAAAACGGGGCAGAGAAAAAGCAACACTAGAAAGTACAATAGGGCCATAGGACAAATTATTAATGGAATTATATATATGCACTATACTCGTATTTATATATATGGTATTGTATAATGGGAGATTTTTATCCACGTTTTCGATAAGGTAAGCCTCCCCCCTCCCCCAAGCAGGAAGAGGCTCTTGGGGGTCCTGGTCAAAGCTTTTATGCACGTTGATGGTTTTCAAACAAGGAAAATGGTGTCTTGCATACTGGTTGACACTCACCCCGACCACGTTTTAGTCAAGGTTGGACCCTTGATGGCCATCCCCACGAGAGCATACTGCCCTTGCCCTAAACCCTGGAGAGGCATACCTGGATTATATTCACCCGGTGATATTGCAACACTGTATTATACACATGATTCCTTTATCTCCAGAATATTCTCTCTCTCAGAGCTGCATTGTGTGTTGAGACTCGGTGTTAGGTGGATGAGTGGCGCTCTGCACCTCGGTCTTCATATATTGTTTACAGTGATCAGGTGATTTTCACCCGGCTATGCCTATTGTGTGAGTAGTATTTTTCACTTATGGTTTTCTGTGTTTGGGAGGTTTTGAGGGGGCAGGCAATGAGTATGAAATAATGAAAAAAAAAAAAAAGTTTTTACTCCTGTACATATTTAGCTATCAGCTCACAAACTTTTTTTTATTTTTTCAAAAATGATCTCAGGATTTTTTTTTTTTTTCATTGCTTCCTCTCATTAAATTTTCTTTAATAATTATTTCGGTGTGAACAAGAGAGGTTTTTCCACACTCATACCAAGTTTCATGAATGAATATTGCTTAGAAATTTATTTTCTTCCATGGCCGGTTGAATAATACCCAGGCATGTCTGTGATGTTATCCAGGGTTAAGGAAACAAGACCAGAATTTTTACGGAGGCACAAAAATATATTGCACAGCAGTAGACCTTAGCCACGTCTAGAGTTTGTAGAGTTCGGGAACCTGAGAGGGCTCTCCTCTGTCACTTCCATAAAAAATTATTCCTTTCCTTTTACAGTATTACAGGGTGAAGGGGTTTTTCGAAAGTGATACATAATTTGTCCCTATTACTGCCTGACCCCTTAGCCTGATTTCCAGTCAGATTTTATCCTATCTGTCCTCTCATCCATGTTCTTCCTTCCCTTCAGCTCTCGCTCAGGGATGATATGCCCTCTCTCCATCAAACTTCACATAAATACAAAACCTTAGGGGCATTTTGTTACATCCAGTGGCTTATTAAACGTGTAAGGTGAGGAGGAAGGGGAGTGTATGCGAGAGGTAGAGCCTGTGGTTTGAGTGTGACTGGGTGAGGAAAACGGGATGGGGAATATATGAGAAGGAACAGCGTAGTGGAGGTGGGACAGGGTAAGAGTAACAGGACAGAGGAAAAAAAAAAAAACGAGTGAAGAGTTGAAGGATTAAAATATAGAAAAAGTTATGTCAGACACAAGGGAAGAAGATATCAATTTACGTAGGTCTGTTGACTTGATATCAGCAACCTCTTTTTTTTTATGGTACACTCCAGAATATCAAAACATTATCCCATGTCTGCCGTGTACCACGGGTATTCATTATTTAGAGTTTTGTTTCACTCAACGAAGAACGGGAATGAAAACCAAAAGTCGTGAGGTACCATGGTTGACAAATTTTCTGACAAAAAAGTGTGTGTGTGTGTGTGTGTGTGTGTGTGTGTGTGTGTGTGTGTGTGTGTGTGTGTGTGTGTGTGAGTGTGAAATTTAGCAGGATGGTCGGAATTAGGTCCCAGATTTGCCAGTTTCAAAATACTATCGACTGGTATTTTCAAAGTGGGTGTTTTGGCCCGTAAAAACCATCCCCATAGGTGTTACAATACACGCACGAGGAAGAGGCGGTGGGCACTTCACTTGAGTTTCATACATCTTACAGAGAGAGACAGACAGACAGAGACAAAGACAGAGACAGAGACAGACAGACAGACAGACAGACAGAGACAGAGACAGACAGAGAGATAGACGGGCGGTGGGGTACCTATATACTCTGATTTCTGTTACTTCGTTGATGCTACAAGGAAACCATTTTATTCAATAGAACATAGTGGTAAATGTGTTGATGATGTTGGTGGCAGCTGTGATGATATGGTAGTGGTAGCTGTGGTGACGGTGGTTGTGGTAGCTGTTGTGGTGGTGCTGGCAGCTGTGACAATGATGGTAGTGATGGTGATGGTAGGTGGTTGTGGTGGTGGCTGTAGTGGTGGTGGTAGCTGTGATAACAGTGGTGGTGCTGGTAGCTGTAGTGTTGGGGCTGGTGGTGCAGTAGCTGTGGTGATGGTGGTAAATGTGGTGGTGGCTCTGGTGATAGCTGGCAAGAAATGGCTGCCTCTGGGGCAAGTGCTTTTGTGTCCGATAGGTCTGTGTGGCTCTTGTCTCTCCTATACATAATTCATCTTTATGAGGGCTATGCCTCCCCCAGTTTCCCTGTGCCTTGGCATGTTAAAGGACCCTGTTCTAACCCTGGTGAGGCGCTGTCTGTTATAAGGAGGCCGCCGTTTGGTTGTAGTCGATGGGTGTAATCGACTATAGAGACCGGGTTAGAGCAACAACTTTTGTTCGTGTGTGTGTGTTTTTTTTTTAATGCGAGGAAGAAGGAACCAAAGGCCATGAGCCCGCAGTTACAGTTCCCTCCAAGAGAAAAACAAAATACAATAGAGAGCCAAATTCAAGATCCGATCATTTTGAGATGCCTGGACACACTGCGTTTGAAAGACTGGAGATCATAGGCAGCAGGAAATACAGACAGAGGGAGACAGTTCCAGAGCTGACCTGTTGCATAAATGAAAGACTGGGAGTAACGGTTAACTCTTGCATTAGAGAGTTGGACAGAAAAGGGATGAGAGTTTGCTGCCAGACGGGTGCTACGCGCCCGTCGTAGAGGTGGAGGAATGCAAGCAGACAGTTCAGAGGAGCAGTGACCATTAAAGTAGCGATAGAAAAGAGATAAAGATGCAACAGTGCGGCGAAGAGACAGAGGTTGAAGGGAGTCAGTAAGAGGAGGAGAGTTAATGAGACGAAAAGCCTTTGACTCCACCCTATTGAGAAGAGCTGTATGTGGGGAGCCTCCCCACACATGAGAGTTGTACTCCACACAGGGGCGGATAAAACCCCTGTATAGAGTCAACAATTATGCAGGGGTAAAGAAAGAGCGGAGTCTGCTTAGCACACCCAATCTCTTGGAAGCAGATTTTACAAGAGATGTAATATGATCTTTCCAAGATAAGTCCCGAGTAAATGAAACCCCAAGCATGTTCAAGGATGATGCAGGATTAAGCTGAATATTATTAAACGTTAGTGGGTATACCTATGGAAGAATTTGTCGGGTTGATAGGTGTAAGAACTGAGTCTTAGATGCATTAAAAACAACCATATTATTTTTACCCCAGTCAGAGATACGAGCCAAGTCAGACATTAGGTGTGCCATAGCCTCATCCCTTGTTTGTTGAAGTAACTGTTGAGATGGGCATTGCGGGAACCGAATGGAAAGGTGAAGGGTGGAATCATCAGCGTATGAGTGGATAGGGTTAGATGTATAGCTTAGAAGATCATTGATGAATAAAAGGAAGAGAGTAGGTGATAGGACAGAGCCCTGAGGAACACCACTGTTGATAGATCTAGGAGAAGAACGATGGCCGTCTACAACAGCAGCAATAGAACGACCAGAAAGGAAGCTAGCGATGAAGGCACAGATAGAAGGATAGAAACCGTAGGAGGGCAGTTTGGAAATTAAAGATTTGTGCCAGACTCGATCGAAAGCCTTTGAGATGTCAAGTGCAATGGCAAAGCTTTCGCCAAAGTCCCGAAAGGAAGATGACCAGGAGTCTGAAAGGTAGGTGAGAAGATCGCCAGTGGAGTGTCCCTGACGGAACCCGTACTGACGATCAGAAAGAAGGTTGTGATAGGAATGAAGCCTTAAAATTTTTCTATTGAGAATTGACTCGAAAACTTTTGAAATACAGGACGTTAAAGCAATTGGACGATAGTTGGAGGGTTGGGAGTGGTATGCGACATGTTTCAAAAACACAGGAATTTTTCTTCATCACCCTATCCCAAGGATATCTCCAGGGCAAAACATATAGAACTGGGCGTGTGTGTGTGTGTGTGTGTGTGTGTGTGAGTGTGTGTGTGTGTGTGTGTGTTATGCAAGAAAGAAGAAACCAAAGGCCAGGAGCCCGCAAACCGTTCCTTCCAAGAAAAAACAAAAACAGTACAAAAGACAGCCATATTCAAGATCTGTTCATTTCGATGTCTGGAAACACTGCATTTGAAAGACTGAAGATCATAGGAAGTAGGAAGTACAGACAGAGAGAGACAATTCCAGAATTGACCTGCTGCATAAATAAAGGACTGGGAGTAACGGTTAACTCTTGCATTAGAGAGTTGGACAGAAAAAGGATGAGAATTGTTGCTAGACAAACGACGTTTCTTTGGAGGGTCCACAAGCCGTACCGGAGCGATAGGACAGGTTAAGGTAATAAAGTTGTGATCGGAGGAGCCCAACGAAGAGGAAAGATTAACAGTGTAAGCAGAAGGATTAGTTGTAAGGAAGAGGTTAGGTATGTTGGAGTTATCTCCAAGGCGGTCAGGGATACGGGTAGGGTGCTGTACAAGCTGCTCTAGGTCATTAAGGATAGAGAAGATGTAGGCTTGTTCACCAGGTGGATCAGTGAAAAGAGAGGAGTGGCAAAGGTGGTGGTGAACACTGAAATCTCCAAGAATGGAGATTTCAAAGAAAGGAGAAATGGGTAGAATGTGTTCCTTCGTAGAAGTAAGATAGTCGAAGAATTTTTGATAGTCAATACAGGGGATATAATTAGTCAGAGAATGACAAGAAAGCCGAAGCCAGAGAGTAGAGAATTCAGAAGAATCAAGTTCAGGAACAAGAGAGCAAGATAAATCGTTGCGTACGTATACGCAACAGCCACCTTTGGCTTTGAAATGAGTATAGAGAAAGTAGAAGGAAACAGAAAAGAGTTTGCTGTCAGTTGCCTCAGACAGGTGAGTCTCTGTCAAGAAGAGAAGGTGAGGTTTAGTGGAGGAGAAGTGGTGTTTGACAGAGAGAAAGTTAGAAAGGCCGCGAATGTTGCAGAAATGAAGAAGAAGTGAGTCAGACAGTGGTTCCAGGCATCTCTCTGGGTGGTCACCGGTAGAGGGGCTGATGGTGGGGGAATTTATGCCCTCCCCCCCTCGGGGATTCCGAGGCCTGATTTTCAGATGCCGCCATTTTAATTTTTATTTTTGAAAAGGAACTGTAGTGTGTTCTGTGCATGTAGTTTTGTATTGACAGTTAGAGAAACTTGTATTGGAGAGCATGCTGGCCTACTCTCTGTGTTAATGAGACACTGAAAAAGTTCAGCAAAGGGGGATGGCCAGGAACTAGTCCCGAGGGCTGATGAAACGGGAGCTCCAGCTCTCCCTGTCATCAGCTTTCCATCCACCTTGGGAGTACTGCCCTGCTCGACTGGTGCTACGGTGTGTGTTCTTATCTAATTGTTCTTACCTAATTGTATCTTTACAGGAATTAGTCAAGCTCGTGTATTAAACCATTATTATCATACATATCCTTGAATCTATGAATAGTTTTGGTACACACTACTTCATTCGGTAGTGCCACTGATTAGCTGCCCTATTTGGAAAACTGAATTTCCTTGCGTCGTTATCACATCTCTTTTTATGCAGTTTTTTGCAATGTCCTCTTGCTGATGCTTCCCCATATATTTTCATTTATGTCTATTTTTTCTCTCCCTGAGATGCATTTTTATTGCATAGTCATGTCTCCCCTTCTTCTTCTCTCCTGCAGCTTGGTAGATTCAATCTTTTCAGTCTTTCTCCATAGCTTAGATCCCATAAGCTCGGTACCCATCTTGTGGCTGCCCTCTGTACTTTTTCAATCTTATCTATGTGTTTTTTGAGATGAGGATTCCAGACTAACGATGCATACTCCAGGGTTATTCTGATGAATGATGTTATCTTCCTAAGCATATCTTCATTTATATATGCGAATGCTATTCTCATATTAGCAAGCAATGTATACATGTTACGTACCTTCTCACTGATGTGATCATCTGAAGATAGTGTGTTATTGATAATTACTCCTAGGTCCTTCTCCCCTTCTGATATGTGTAGGGTTTTACTTCCTACCTGTAACTTTTACCAAATTTAATACATGACATTTACCCATATTAAATTTCATTTGCCATTTCTTGCTCCATTCATAAAGCTTGTTCAATTCCTCTTGCAGCTCTTGCCAAGAATCTGTGTTAGTAATTTTCCTTTGAATTTTTGCATCATCCGCAAACATATTTAGATGGTTTTCATTTCCAATGAAACTGAGTTAGGCATTGAGCGTGTGTGTGTGTGTGTGTGTGTGTGTGTGTGTGTGTGTGTGTGTGTGTGTGTGTGTGTGTGTGTGTGTGTGTGTGTGTGTGATAATGTCAACTCGGGGTACAAATCGGTGAACATATAGTTGAGTTCTGTTACCACGAGCGAACATTATGCATGAACAAAGTTTTTACAAATACCCATCTAAGGTATTTACGTTTTAAGTATTATTTTCAATTACAATTTTTTACTCACGTGAAAGTAAAAATATGTTACGGTGAAAGTACTCTAGTAAAATTATGTAAAGTATCTTATAAAGTACTCAGGAGCGACGAATACATGTGAATGTTGCTGAAAGTAAAAAAATAACTACTAGGTTATCAGCTAACTCCAGGCCATAAACTATATACAGTATACCGCACTTGTGTGTGTGTGTGTGTCAGTTTTGTCTTCCTTTGTGATGTGATTTTGTGTAAAAGTTGATGTTAAGGAAAGGAATAGTTTAATTTTTTTTTTTCAATAGATCAAAAGTCTAAGTCACACAACAAGGTCAAAGTTTGACCTGGCATAGACATTAGACAACGTTAACAATTTTTATTCAATTTAGCCCAGACTTGCAGAAATAGTTGATGGTAAGGCAAAAAAGAAATTACCTGAATTACAGAACAATCAGTCCTTGGTCAAGGTCACAGGATAAGGTCAAATTTCTACTTCTTTCTGGTGTAGGCAAAATAAATAAAACAGTTTATTTGATTTGAACCAAACTTGTTGGAATTGGTGTGGATCAGCCAAAAGGTTGATCAATTCCTTCTTTAATAATAGGTCAAAGGTCAAAGTCAGAGGGCAGCATTTATTTAAACAATCTTTATCTGAACAAGACCAAAGTTTCTGGAAGGGTTCAAAATGGGACAAGGCCAATGAAATTCGATTTTGAGAACCATTACTTAATGAACAAGGCCACAGAATAAGATTAATTCCAAGCACATTTTTCTTATTTGGACCAAACATGGGGGAAGTGTGAAGGATTCATCAAAGATGAAGTGAGCCAGTTTTGAGAGCAATCATTTGAATATCAAGATCACAGGGTAAAGGCAAATGTTCGACTCATACACTAGTTAGGGGGTGCATGTTCTGGAAAGAGGTGAAAAGAGTAAGACAGGTTGGAAGTGAAGTTAGCAGGGGGGTGAAAGATAAAAATGGTAGATTACTAGTGGAGAAGGGAGAAAAAGTGAGCAAGTGGACAGAACACTTTAAGGAATTGTTGAACATAGAGGATGGAAGTAATGCGAGTATAAGTGGCTGGGGAATGGCTGGGAGAAGAAAGGAGGTGAGAAGACAGGAAGAAATCAGTAGGATAGAAGTTGTGGAAGCAATGAAGAAAGTTAAATCGGGGAAAGCCCCAGGAATTGATGGAGTGTGTGGTGAAATGCTGAAGCATGGGGGAGAGATAGTAGTAGAATGGATGTGGAAGATGTGCAGATTGGCCTGGGAGGAAGGTAGAGTCCCGGGGGATTGGAAGTCAGGTATAATGATTCCCTTGTACAAAGGAAAAGGGGAAAAAGAAGTGTGTGGTAATCATAGGGGCATTTGTCTTCTTAGTACAAGAGGAAAAGTGTATGGTAGGATACTTATTGACAGAGTTAGAGAAAGAACAGAGAAATTAGTTAGAGAAGAACAGGGAGACTTTATGAAGGGAAGAGGTTGTGTAGATCAGATAGTCATTCTTAGATCTTTAGTGGAAAAGTTTCTAGAGAAGGGAAAGAAGTTGTATGCAGCTTTCATGGATTTGGAGAAAGCATATGACAGGGTGGATAGACAAGGATTGTGGAAAGTGTTAAGAATATATGGAGTAGATGGGAAGTTGTTGAATGCTGTGAAGAGTATGTACGAAGGTGCGAAGGCTGTAGTGCGTGTGGAAGGTGAACTAAGTGAATTTTTCTGTTTGAAAGTTGGGTTGAAACAGGGATGTGTCATGTCCCCATGGTTGTTCAATCTGTACATGGATGGGGTAATAAAAGAGGTACAAGGTAGGGTAGTGGATGTTGGAGTGGCCCTGGTGAGAGAGGATAGTGTTTGGAAACTCCCTGTACTGTTGTTTGCAGATGATACTGTGTTGTTGAGTGAAGACGAAGGGGAGCTGCAAGGCTTGGTGGATGAGTTTGGGAGAGTGTGTAAGAAACGGAATCTAAAGGTGAATGCAGGGAAGAGTAAAGTGATGGTCTTTGAGAGAGGTGAAGTCAGTGAATGTACTGCGAGGTTGGATGGTAAGGAATTGGAAAATGTGAGTACGTTTAAGTACTTGGGTAGTGTGATGAGTAAGGATGGAGGTTTGGAGGGTGAAGTGCTTGAAAGGGTACAGCAGGGAAGAAAGGTTGCTGGTTCTTTGAAAGCTGTGATAAGAAACAGGGAAGTGAGAATGGAAGTGAAAAAGTTACTACATGACTGTATTGTGATGCCAACTCTAACGTATGGAAGTGAAGCTTGGACGTTGTTGGAAGGACACAAGTCAAGAATGAGAGCAGTGGAAATGAGTTATTTAAGAGGAACCTGTGAAGTCACATGGAGAGACAGGCTGACGAATGAGGATATAATGGAGCGTTGTGGTGTTGATGTGGATGTGATAGGAAGCGTTATGAGGAACACACTGAGGTGGTCTGGCCATGTGGAGAGGATGGAGGGTGAAAGACTGACGAAGAGAGTGTATGTGAGTGAGTTGGAGAGGGGAAGAGGGAGGGGGAGGCCGAGGATGAGATGGAGGGATGGGGTGGAGAGGTATATAAGAGAGGGGTGTGTGAGTTGGGAGCAGGGCAGTGAAATGGAGGGGGACAGGGCGACTTGGAGGCGATTTGTTTGTGGCCACCCCAAATGGGATTGAGGCGTCTGGCAATAGATAGATAGATAGATGTATAGCACGCTCAATGAATGCTCATTCTTGTTTTTTGTTTGGCGCCGTCAGTGTGACACTAACGAAAATGAAAAAAAAAATATCATGAAGCATAGTTAATGGGAAGGCATCAAATACTGATGATGTGCAACACAAAGTCAAGCGAAGTGGTGAATGTGGAATGAAATGTTAGCAGGAAATGTGAAACAGGTTGGGTGAATCCAATTATAACAAGAGCATGGAAGAAGGATGTGACTGTGCATTTTACAAAAACAAAGGTGATTGTAGAAAATGAAATGTTTATCATTGTATTAGGCTGTGAGAGTAGTCGGAATGTATATAGAAGACTAATCAGACAGAAAGTACGGAATGTTTAGTGAGTTACGAACATGCTGGTTTGAGGATTCGTAGGGGAGTGGATCAGATATCTGTAGTGAGGCAGACAGTGTTACATAGCAGTTGGGCATCTACTGTAAGTGGTTCCAGGCCATTGCTTGAGTGAGGCCAGATGTATCATATCCCCGAGGCAAATCAGTCAATCAATCAGCACATACACACACACACACACACACACACACACACACACACACACACACATATATATATATATATATATCTATATATATCTATATATCTATATATATATATATATATATATATATATATTTATATATATATATATATATATATAAATATAAATATATATATATATATATATATATATATATATATATATATATATATATATATATATATGTATATATATATATATATATATATATATATATATATATATATATATATATATATATATATATATATATATATATATATATCTATATCTATATCTATATCTATATATATATATATACCTGGACTGTTTCCCCCAAGGAAAGGGAGGTAGCCGAGACAGGACGACACACTCCCCATTTACTCATCCATTCAAACACATTCATTCGTATCTTAGCCCCAAAGGGGAGAACGGACAGATCCTCACCACACCACACCACATGAGGGTCAACTGCGCAATGCAATCAGTGACATCCGCAGCAGGGCCCGACGGCAGAACTGGTTTACCACTGCCACATCATAACAGACCTATCCCCTTACCCGCACCTGACCTGACTAGCTGATCAGACCAAATGCGGGAGAATATCCCATCAGGGCTGCGTCATCACTTATTCATTCACAATTTCTCTCCATTTATTTCTGTCACGCACAACCACTCTTCCTTGCTCAACAGACATCCCTCTCGCATCCAGCGCTCTCTTCACACTGTCCATCCGTCCTATTCGTGGTCTTCCTCTCAGCCTTACACCTCTCACATCAGATCTAGTTATCTTTTTCACCAATCGCTCATTATCCATTCTCTCCATATGCCCAAACCATCGCAACACCCTCTGCTCAACTCTACCAGCCATCTCCCGAACAACTCCAGTTCTCCTTCGCACTTCATCATTTCGCACGCGATCCATACACGTCACTCCACGCACACTCCTCAGACACCTCATCTCCATTACATTCAAATTTTTCCTCTCTGCTACACCCATATTCCATGTTTCAGCCCCATATAATGCAGTCGGTACCACAACACCCTCATACAGCCTTCTCTTTACATCCATTCTAAGCGAACGACATTTAAACACTTTTTTCATTCCTCCCAGCACCTTTCCTACTTCATTCATTCTAAACTTCACTTCTGCATCTATTCTTCCATCCACAGCAACATGTGACCCTAGATATTTAAAACAATATACCTCCTCAAGCAACTCACCATTCAAAACTATATTCATCCCCCTACCATCTATCAACCTTGTACACTTCATCACTTTACTCTTATTCTCATTTACTTTCAATTTCCTCCTTTCACAAACCCTTCCAAACTCCTCTGCCAACTGTCTCAATCTCTCCTCTGAATCAGTCACCAGTGCAGTATCATCTGCAAACAGCAGCTGCTTCAGATTCCACTCTCCACCATCAACATTCACCAGACTCAGACCTCCACCTAAAACTCTTGCATTCACCTCCCTTACAACACCATCCATATAAATATTAAACAACCAAGGCGACATCACACATCCCTGTTGCAGCCCCACTCTCACAGGAAACCAATCACTCACAGCATTTCCCACTCTTACACACCCTCTACTATTTACATAAAAACTTTTCACCCCTTTTAGTAACCTACCATCAAGTCCAAACAATCTTAAAACAGTCCACAAAGCCTCCCTATCAATTCTATCATACTCTTTCTCTAAATCCATAAATGCCCAAAACACATCCTTGCCTTTTGCTAAATACTTTTCACACACTTGTCTCACAGCAAACACCTGATCAACGCATCCCCTCCCTCTCCTAAAGCCACACTGCTCATCACCAATCACTCCCTCTGTACCCTCTCTAACTCTCATAACACTCTACCATACACCTTACCTACAACACTCAAGAGACTTATACCCCTAAAGCTAGTACATTCATACTTATCACCCTTGCCTTTATACAACGGGACCACACAAGCACTTGCCCAGTCAATTGGCACCATACCTTTCACAAAGCACACATTCAACAATCTTACTAACCAGTCAACAATAGTCACTCCACCACCCTTCAGGCATTTCACAGCACACCCATCCATACCTGCAGCTTTCCATGTTTTCATCTCCTTTACTGCCTTTTCCACTTCCTCCTTCGTGATCAAAGAATCATTCGACTCTCCCAACACATTTATTCCTTGCACCCTTCCATCTGCCACAATCTCAGCCACCCTTTCCTCCTCTACATTTAACAATCTTTCAAAATACTCTGCCCATCTCTTCCTTACTGCATCCATCTCAATTAACATCCTTCCATCCTCTGCTTTTACTCGTTCTTCCTTCCCAGACTCTCCCTTTCGCACCCTTTTCACCTCCTTCCAAAACATTTTCTTTTTCAGTTGAAAATTCTCTGTCAGCCGCCTACACCAACCTCTCATCTCCTGCCACTTTAGCATCACGCACAGCCCTTCTCGCTCTATTCCTCTTTTCCTTATACCTTTCATATGACATCTCATCCTTCCTCTGCAGCCACACTTCATATGCACGTCTCTTCTCAGCCACAGCCATACTTACTTCCTCGCATCACCATTCACTTCCTTTTCTTACACCGCCACCCACACATCTCACACCACACACCTCTTCTGCATGCCCCACCACAGCACTCTTAAACAACTGCCATTCCTCCTCTACGCTGCCATTTTCCCGATCTTTCACTGCGTTCCACTCATCTTTCAATTTCTTCTGATACTCTATCTTTTTCTCTCTTTTATCCAACTCACTCACTTTCAAAACCTCCCTGCCACACCTAACCCTCCTAGCTCTCACCCATCTCTTACCTACTCTTAACTTTCCCTCCACCAGGTAGTGGTCAGACATACCTCCACCCTCCCCTCTCAGAATTCTCACATCCAACAATCTTCCTATTACATTCCTAGACACAACCACATAGTCCATCAAAGCTCTATCAACAACCCGTCCACCCTCCTGTCTCACCCATGTATACTTATAAATATCTTTCTTCTCAAACAGAGTATTCACAATCACCATCTCTCGCTCAACACACATCGCTATCATTCGTTCCCCATTTTCATTTCTTCCAGGCACACCATGCATACCAACTACGCCTTCAACTGCTACATTTCCCACTCTAGCATTCAGATCTCCCATCATTACCACATTCACATTCACTCCAAAACTCTGCAGACACTCATCAGCATCATTCCAGAAAGACTCCCTCTCTTGTTCATCCCTATCACTACCAGGCCCATATGCACTCACATATATATATATATATATATATATATATATATATATATATATATATATATATATATATATATATATATATATATATATATATATATATATATATATATATATATATATATATATATATATATATATATATATATATATATATATATATATATATATATATATATATATATATATATATGTATATAAACCCTCTTGCGCATGCATAGATTTTATAAGTTTTATGAGACACGATTTTATCCAACTGCCTGCCCGGCCAGCCTGCCCGCATGCCGCTGAAAACACTTATTCGCACCTTATATTCACCACCCAAACCTCAATATATTGCCATCAAACCTACATCATCTTATTCGTCGATGCTTGTTCTAGCCAATAAGCACAAAAAAAAAAAAAAAAACACGAATCAAAGTACATTAGGCCGGCATGAATAAACATTATGGAATGTCAATCTCACTTCCCAACATCACAATTCGAATGTTTTCGATCATTCAGAAAAAATGTTATTAGAAGTTTTGATAGAGAAATTCATCAGCTTTCTAATGAGCTTTGTCCAGTTTTGATACGATTTGTAGTTTTCAAGAAAATAGCCAAAAACTGGGAGCCCAATTTGTAGTTTTCGAGAAAATAGCCAAAAACTGAAAGCCATAAAAAAAAAAAACTGATTTTTGTTCAGGGAGCTCTACCGCAAAAGTTTTCTCGCACACCTTATGTTTTTCTCACATAATATTGTGTAGAATTTCATAAACTTTCTCAGGGTACCCACAGATTTTTTATACGCCTCATAGTTTCCAAGTAAAATACAAAAAACTACTGGGCACTCATAGCCGTGCTGCACTTTTGGCATGCGTGCACAACAACTGTTATATTCCCGCCTATGTAACAACGACTTTTTATCAGAGATATTACATTGTTATGTCCTGTACATGCTTAGAATTCACTTATCTTTATCTTGATTCTTGCAGGAAATCCATACGTCCAATAGTTTTCAAGTAATTGGATGACAAAGTTAGGATACTCCTCTGAGCGCTGCCTAGTTTTACTGAGAGCAAGAAAAAGAAAACACTCTCTTCCCGCACCTTTACCTAAAAAACATGTTCCCAAAGGCTTATATTTTGGTAATGAACATAAGTAGAATTCACTGATTTTTATCATGGTTCTTACAGGAAATCGATACATTCAATAGTTTTCAAGTAACTGGATGACAAAGTTATAATTCTCCTCCAAGTGCTGCCTAGTTTTACCGCAAGCGAGGAAAAAACACTCTCTCCCCCACGTCTTTACCTAAAGAATATGCTTCCAAAGCCTTTTTTTTTTTTATGTGCAGAGCGTAAAATCTCCAAGGGTTCTTTTTATAGTGTTATACCCTACGTGACTTGACCACTATTCTTTTTCCTAGTTACTGATAACGAAGCTGTACTTTCTGTCATATGTTTAATATGTAGAAGAAAATGGTTATTTGTGTGAAAAATATAGAGGTATTGAAATAGATCAATAAACAAATCAATAAAAATTGGATACTGTCCCGTGTCTTAAACCATATTTATCGTACATATCCTTAAAATTGTGAATTGTTTTGACACACTATTTCATTCAGTAGTGCATTCCACTGATCAATTACTCTATTTGGGAAGCTAAATTTCCTTACGTCTTTATCACCTCTCTTCTCATGCAGTTTTTTGGAGTTTCCTCTTGCTGATGCTTCCCCATAGGTTAAGTAATCATTTATGTATATTTTCTCTTTGCCTGATATGCATTTATATAGCATAATCATGTCACCTCTTTTCCTTCTCTCCTGTACTGTTGGTAGATTCAGCTTATTTAGTCTTTCTTCGTAGCTTAGATCCCTTAAGCTTGGT
This sequence comes from Coenobita brevimanus, assembly GCF_032717465.1. NCBI lineage: Eukaryota > Metazoa > Arthropoda > Malacostraca > Decapoda > Coenobitidae > Coenobita > Coenobita brevimanus. The sequence goes on from NC_136956.1 coordinate 16,298,437, forward strand.
ACCCATCTTGTAGCGGCCCTTTGAACTTTTTCAATCTTGTCCATGTGTTTTTTGAGATGCGGACTCCAAACTACTGATGCATACTCCAGGGTTGGTCTGATGAATGATGTTATTATCTTTCTTAGCATGTCTTCATCTAGGTACAGGTGTGAATGCTATTCTCATATTTGCAAGCAGTGTATACATGTTCCGTACTTTCTCACTGATGTAGTCAGCCGGAGATAGTCTGTTACTGATAATCACACCTAGGTCTTTCTCTCTTTCTGATGTGTGTAGGGTTTTAGTTCCTAACGTATAATCCCAATCAGGTCTTTTTCCATTTACCAAACTAGATTACATGACACTTGTCCAGATTGAATTCCATTTGCCATGTATTACTCCATTCATGAAGTTTAATTCTTCTTGTAGCTCTTTACAAGAGTCTGTGTTAGTAATTCTCGTTTGTATTTTTGCATCATCTCCAAACATATTAAATAGCTTTCATTTCCAGTGTTATTGTCTATATCATTTATATACACTAAACACATGATTGGTGCCAGCACTGAGCCCTGTCGTACTCCACTAGTCACTTCTTTCCATGATGAGTAATTTCCCCTAAGTACTGTTCTCATTTCTCTTCTTACGAGAAAATCTTGCATCCAACAATACAGTTGGCCTCGAATTCCTCCTTGATGGTACAGTTTCCATAAAAGTCTTTGGTGTGGTACTGTGTCAAATGCTTTCTTGAAATCTAAATAGATACCGTCCACCCATCCTTCTCTTTCCTGTAATGTGTCTGTTACTCTGTCATGGTTGCTCAACAGATTAGTAACACATAATTTTCCTTTTATGAAACCAAACTGTCTTTCTGTTATCATATTGTGTTCTTCTAGATGATTTACCCAAGCTTTTCTTATAAGCTTTTCTAATATCTTGCTGACAACACTGGTTAGTGATACTGATTGGTAGTTGAGTGGATTTTGTCTATTCCCTTTCTTGAATAAGGGAACAATGTTTGCTTTCTTCCAAATATCAGGTAGTTTACCTTGACCCAAGGATTTCTTGAAAATTAAAAATAATGGTTTACTTAACTCCTTTGCACATTCACGTAGTATCCAACATGAAATTTCAACAGGACCATTTGCTTTTCCTTTGTCTAATTTACTTAGCTCCTCCTGTATTACTTTTTCTGATGTTTGTATATCTGGTAGTACGTGTGGGCATGCGGGTTCCACATAATCCCTCTCAGAATTTTTTTCCTCTGTAAAAACTGATTGGAAATTCTTGTTTAGTGCTTCACGAATATCCTTCTCTTGTGTATAGGTGATTCCCTCGTCCGTAATGGATTGTATTTTATCTTTTACTTTCGTTTTGCTTCTGATGTAGCTGTAAAATAGCATCGGTTGATCACTACTTTTATTTATGATATCCTCCTCAAACTGTTTTTGGGCTTCCCTCCTTATTCTTGTATAATCGTTTCTTGCCTGTTTGTAATTATTATATGCCCTTTCACTATTGTGTCTTCTGTATCTATTCCACAACAAATCTCTTTTTTCTTTTGATTTTTTATGTTCTGTATTGAACCATTTCTTTATTTTCTTTTCTGCTTCTTTGTGCCTTGGGATGTACTTCTGGACTCCTATTTCATAAAGTTCACAGAATTTTTTATATATAGCACTTAAATCTTGTCCTCTAAGCTCCTTTCCCCAATCAATTTCTAAGAAATACTTCTTTAGGTCATGATAGTTTCCCTTTTTATAATTTAGGCTCTTTTTGTAACTTTCATTGCTGTTAACTATGTCATATGCTATCCTGAAGTTGCAATTTAGTACTGCATGGTCGCTTTTGCCGAATGGAGGGTGGTATATTAAATTGTCAATATCGTTTTCTTGCCTAGTAAATATGAGATCTAGCATTGAGGATACATCGAGTCCTCTTTTTCTGGTGCTTTCCCTTACATGTTGCGTTAGAAAAAACTCTTGCACGAAATCCAAGAGCTTTTGGTCCCAACAGCTTTCTTGGCTTATTATATCTATAGTATTCCAATTTATATTTGTATTAAAATCTCCAGTTAGTATAATTCTTTCCGATTTCTCTTCCATTTTATGTAGTAAAGATCTTAAACTCTGGACTGTATTCTCTGCCAGGTCTTCATACTCGTCTCTTTCCCACGTGTTTGACTTGGGTGGCATGTACAAATTGGCTACAATTACTTTCCCTTCAGTTGTATTGATCTCTACTGCAATCAGTTCTACTTGTAAGGGAATATCTAGTTATATTTCTTCGACTTTTAGATTTTTCTTAGTTAATATTAAAATTCCTCCTTTTTTTAAGTTTCTATCTCTTCTCCATATATTATATTCCTCTAAGTTTAGGATGTCATTTGATATCCTTGGTGTTAATTTTGTTTCAGTTAGGCATATTATATGTGGTTCATTCTCTTTGACATAATCATTCATCTCTAATAATTTAGATACCATTCCATCCACATTTGGATATATCAACTTAATCATCTTGTTTATATACTTGTCATGACTTGGTTCTACTACCTTAATCCTTTGTATTCCCTTCTGTTTATGCACCACTTGCGTACCTGCAATCCTATTACTTTGTAAAAAAGATGTATTCTTCTCCTCCTCTGATCTTCCATCATTTTTTGTTTTTGCTTCCTCCCTCTTCTCTTTCAGTAATTCCAGTTCCTCTTGTGTTAGGCATCTTTTCATCCATCTTTTCATCCATACATTTTTGAACTCCCCTTTTTCCATAAGATTCTTTGCATTTTTTAGTATCTCCTCCACGGTGTTTACACTCTGGAAGGTTACCTTTAAGGGTCTTGACTTGCTTCTCTCGTATTTCCCTAACCTTTTGTGATCCTCTATGTCTTTACTACAGATTTCCTCTGATACTTCTTTCAATATGCTCATTACATTTGCCATCTCCTTTTTGTCTCTTGAGATCTTGTTTTTTACTTCTTCCTCTTCTATACCAGTGATTACTATAGATTTATTGATATCTACTAAATCCGTGACTGACTCAGGATTGTTTTGGATTATTCTTTTCACTTCCTTTTTAATGCTTTTTTCTTCCACCCTTGTTTCTAAGTCTTTCTTTACTTTCACCATTTCAGCATAAGTGATTTCCACATCATTTTTGTAGCTTTGCACAGCTTCATTCACCTGTGTTATCTTCTCCTCAATATCACTGCTCTGGTCTATCAGACTGCTTACATACCTAATTGTCTCTGTATCATTTTTGAACTCTTCCATAATACTCTCGTGGTTGACTACTGTACTTGCCATTTCACTAATTTTTCTCATAAGTGAACCCAGTTCTACTGTCAGCTCACCTATGGTTATGTCTTTCTTGATGACTTCCTTTCCTAATTTTTCTATTTCTTCCTTTTGCAAGTGCATCTGTTCCTAAATTTCATCATTCTCATTTTCAAAAGCCGTCTCAAGCCTGTGTACTCATTCAACCAGTTTATTGTGAGTCTCCATTTCAACCAGTTATTGGTAGAATTCATCGTCCTGTGTGTGTGTGTGTGTGTGTGTGTGTGTGTGTGTATGTGTGTGCTCCACTAGGGACTACTTCGCTCGGCATGGTATAGTTCGAAGCAATCAACCACGCAAAGCAGCACAGCACAAACAGGACACATGTGACTTGCTTCCCTCCTCATCTTTGCCGGGGCACACAGGGCGTACTGGAGCCTCCTCCGGTTAAGGATTCTCTCCCGTTGATGGTCCAGTGTGTGATCCAACCGCACTCTGTCGTTGATGACTCTCCGATGCTTGGTTGGATGTCCTCCTGGTCTTCCCTCGTCCTGTTGCCCTGGAGGTGCCACTGCAGGGTCGGGCATGGCAGCAGTGGCAGGTTCTCCCGACAGACCAGGAACTGCTGGAGATGGTGGTCTGGGCACCTGTGCTAGTCCTGTAGACGATGGTGGCATTGGCTTGTGTGCTGGTCCTGCTCCTGGAGATGGTGGTGTTGGCACCATGATCTTGGTCCATTTCACGGTCCGCCACTGGATGGGGTAATACTAGACCATCTGGTCGAAGTGGTCCACTCTACCCATGTGTTGATTGTAGTACTCCACCATGATGGATGTGCACATTGTCTTCTGGACATAGGTTGTCCTTCCGCCAGGACCCCTGGTCTTCCCTCGAACCTGCTTTTGGACAGTGCTTGTGCTGTGGAAGGTGGAGACCATATTGATGATGTGCTGTCCTTCCACAGCAACACCATCACATTGTCCTTGTGCTGTGCTGCCACGCCCCCCATCTTTTTTTTTTTTTTTTTTTTTATGTGTCCGACTCAGGGCATAGGCTTCACTGCCTGCTATCAAGGCCCAGCAGTCCTCCTACATACCATACACCTCTACATGTCACCACTTCGACGCTAACACCCACAGTCCATATTGAATACATGCTAGGGCTGTCTCATGCAGGACTGGTGTATTGGTATTAGCGGGGGTATTTTTACGACATGTCGGCGGGTCTTCTGGTAGATCAGTAAAGCCTGATTTAATGAAATTCAAATCCTTAAACTGTTCCCTGCCCCAGCCGGGATTTGAACCTGGGTCCGTCAGGACTGCAGGCCACCTCTCTACCGATTGAGCCACCGCCTCCCCCATATGGCAGGCTCTTGGCCCTGGTGATGTCCTGGAGCTGCTTTGGTGCTCCTCTTGCCAGGTGTAAGGTCCCACATACATAGGTTCCTGCACTGAAGAGGCATTTGCACCGGGATACAGAGTTATAATAGTTGTCCATGTAAACTTTGTATCCCTGGTCCTTCAGCGGTTCTATGAGGTCCCAAATGACTTCGTCTGCCACTTATACACCTCAAAGTTCCATTTGTACCCCGAGGAAACCTCAGCCAGGATGTAGAACTTGATGGAGTACTTAGAGGGCTTCATGAGGTTGTAGACGCAGAAGCTGAGGCACCCCTTCCACGCCAGTGAGCCCTCATCAAGGCTAAGGTGCTCCTTGGGTAGGTATGTGTCCTGGAACTGCTGAAGGAGGTACTCCAACACCATGCGAACCCTGATGAGCCGATCATGCTTGTCCTGTGGTATATCGAGTGACTTGATGGCATGGAAGTGTTTCAGGATGGCCCTGAAATGCCTCCCACTCATCACTTGCTAGAAAAGGGGTAGTTGTGGAAATGGGAACTTCTCCAGTAATGCCTGATGGTCGGCATATTCACCACCCCCAGGAAAAAGTACACCCCCAGGAACTTGGCCATCTCCTCTTCATTACAGATGAACCATGCATCCAACACAGTCTCCAGGAATGATGCGTAGCTGTTGGTCTCGTGGGTGAAATGCGTCAACAACTCCCTGGTGAAATATAGCTGGAAGAACTGCAGTGGTGTTTTTGGTGGATCCACCCTCATTCCTGGGGATCCTGTGAAGGGCCCATTATGTGGTGTGAATGGGCCACTGCTCCACCCTGGATCCTCTGCGGCAACACCTCCTGCAGTGGTGGCAGTGGGTCGGCCTACCAACACCCTTCTGCCTCCTCGGCCACCCCTTGGCTGCCCTCCATAGCCAGGCCGTGGACCACGGCGGCCTCGGTGAGGTGGTGACAGCTGTGATGATGAGGGTGACGCTGGGGGGATGAGGTGGAGAGACCATGATGGCTGCTGGAGCAAGAGGTCTGGCGTCCAAGTGAAGACAATTGCTGGGTTGATGGTCCCGTCACTGGTGGTGGTGTCTCCTCCCATGGTGGTAAAGGTTGGGGCAAAGCCTCCCGACGGGAACTGCACAGGATATCATCCCAGTCCTCCCCACTTGAAGCATCGCTTAGAAACTCCTCATCCTCACTCTCGGTCTCCTCCTCAAAGAGAACCTGCCACTCCCTAGAAGACAAACCCTTCTTCTTCATTGTGGCAAGCACTGACACACTAAAGTCTAGTATGAGCTACAGATTCTCAGCTGAAAAACAAGAGATATTATTCACCGTCATGCAACACCTTCCATTGAAAGTAGCAATACACAGGTGATGTTACATCTTTCAGTACGACCACTTGCTGCACCAATTTATGAACAGTTCACATAAAATTAATGATAACTTTTCAGTCTCTTTGGACGGTGTCATACCTGTCCACTGGCGTCTGTGTGTGTGCCAAATGTATATATATATATATATATATATATATATATATATATATAGATATATATATATATATATATATAGATAATTAGATAGATAGATAGATACATAGATAGGTAGATAGATAGATATTTAAATGCAGAGTAGGAAAGGGTGGCTGAGATTGTGGCGGATGGAAGGGTGCAAGGAATAAATGTGTTAGAAGAGTTGAATGATTCTTTGATTACAAAGAAGGAAATGCAGGAGGCAGTAAAGGAGATGAAAAAAGGGAAAGCTGCAGGTATGGGTGGGTGTGCTGTGGAATGGCTGAAGGGTGGTGGAGCGACTATTGTTGACTGGTTAGTAAGATTGTTGAATGTGTGTTTTGTGAAAGGTATGGTGCCAAGTGACTGGGCAAGTGTTTGTGTGGTCCCGTTGTATAAATGCAAGGGTGATAAGTATGAATGTACTAGCTTTAGGGGTATAAGTCTCTTGAGTGTTGTAGGTAAGGTGTATGGCAGAGTGTTAATTAAGAGAGTTAGAGAGGATACAGAGGGAGTGATTGGTGATGAGCAGTGCGGCTTTAGGAGAGAGATGGGATGCGTGGATCGGGTGTTTGCTGTGAGGCAACTGTGTGAAAAGTATTTAGCGATAGGCAAGGATGTGTTTTGAACATCCATGGGTTTATAGAAAGCGTACGATAGATTTGATAGGGAGGCTTTGTGGACTGTTTTAAGATTGTATGAACTTGATGGTAGGTTAATAAAAGGGGTGAAAAGTTTTTGTGTAAATAGTAGAGCGTATGTAAGAGTGGGAAATACTGTGAGTGATTGGTTTCCTGTGAGAGTGGGGCTGCGGCAGGGATGTGTGTTGTTGCCTTGGTTGTTTAATATTTATATGGATGGTGTTGTAAGGGAGGTGAATGCAAGAGTTTTAGGTGGAGGTCTGAGTCTGGTGAATGTATATGGCAGAGAGTGGAATCTGAAGCAGCTACTGTTTGCAGATGATACTGCACTGGTGGCTGATTCAGAGGAGAGATTGAGACAGTTAGTAGAGGAGTTTGGAAGGATGTGTGAAAGGAGGAAATTGAAAGTAAATGAGAATATGAATAAAGTGATGAAGTGTACGAGGTCGGTAGATGGTAGGGGGATGAGTATAGTTTTGAATGGTGAGTTGCTTGAGGAGGTAGAGTGTTTTAAGGATTTAGGGTCACATGTTGCTGTGGATGGAAGAATAGATGCAGAAGTGAAGTTTAGAATGAATGAAGTAGGAAAGGTGCTGGGAGGAATGAAAACAGTGTTTAGATGTCGTTTGCTTAGAATGGATGTAAAGAGAAGGCTGTATGAGGGTGTTGTGGTACCGACTGCATTATATGGGGCTGAATCATGGAATATGGGTGTAGCAGAGAGGAAAAGTTTGAATGTAATGGAGATGAGGTGTCTGAGGAGTATGTGTGGAGTGACTCGTATGGATCGAGTGAGAAATGATGAAGTGAGAAGGAGAACTCGAGTTGTTCAGGAAATGGATGATCAAGTTGAGCAGAGGGTGTTGCGATGATTTGGGCATATGGAGAGAATGGATAATGAGCGACTTGTGAAAAAGATAACTAGATCTGATGTGAGAGGTGTAAGGCTGAGAGGGAGACCATGAATAGGATGGATGGACAGTGTGAAGAGAGCGTTGGATGCGAGAGGGATGTCTGTTGAGCAAGGAAGAGTGGCTGTGCGTGACAGAAATAAATGGAGAGAAATTGTGAATGAGTAAATGATGACACAGCCATGAGGGGACATTCTCCCGCATTTGGTCTGATCAGCTATTCAGGTCAGGTGCGGGTAAGGGGATGGGTCTATTATGATGTGGTAGGGGTAAACCAGCTCTGCTGTCGGGCCCTGCTGCGGATGTCACTGATTGCACTGTGCAGTTGACCCCCGTGTGGTGTGGTGTGGTGAGGATCTGTCCCTTCTCCCTTTTGGGGGTAAGATGTGAATTAATGTGTTTGAATGGATGAGTAAATGGGGAGTGTGCCATCCTGTCTCGTCAACCTCCCTTTCCTTGGGGGAAGCAGCCTAGGTATATAGATGGACAGATAGATAGAAATTATTTTTCTTCCTTCCCCTAAGGTTCCCCCAACACATGATACTATATCTCTACAAACACTCATGACACAAATCACTAACATTTTATAAATCATAAATTTCAACAATTGTCTTAGCAAGCTACAGTGCCTGTCCACTGACGTCTTGGTTGCCTGGTGTCCTTACATCTCCTGCACACCTACCATTAAGGTATCACTGACATATGCTACACACCCACAATATCCTAGAACGAACATTCGTGACACATATCACTAACATTTTATATAAATCATAATCAACAAATGTCTTAGCAAGGTACAGTACCTGTCCAATGACGTCCGTGGTTGCCTGGCGTCCTTACCTTCCCTGCACACTTGCCACTAAGGTATTGGTAACCTGCGCTATGCAGCCTAAATTATCCTTTCATGAACACTCGCGGCACATTTCATGTACATTCTACACAAAGTATAAGTTCTCACTAAATGTCTGAGCAAGGCACAGTACCTATTCAATGATGCACGTGGTTGCTAGGCATCCTTATGTCCCCGCACACCTGCTGCTAAGGTATCGCTAACATACGCTACTCACTGACAATATCCCTTCATGAACACTCGCGGCACATTTCACATACATTCTACATAAAGTATGAGTTCTCACTGAGTGTCTGAGAAAGGCACAGTACCTGTTCAATTCGTCCATGGTTCCTAGGCGTCCTTACGTCCCCCACACACCTGCCGCCAGGGTATCACTAAAATATGCTACACACCCACAATATCCCTTTATGAACACTCGTGGCACATTTCACGTACCTTCTACATAAAGTATAAGTTTTCACTAAGTGTCTGAGCAAGGTACAGTACCTGTTCAATGACGTCCGTGGTTCCTAGGCATCCTTACGTCCCCTGCACACTTACCGCTAAGGTATCACTAACCTATGCTACGCACCCTAAATTATCCCTTTATGACCACTTGCAGCTCAGTTCACATACACTTCACATTAAGTCATACGCAAATACATGACTACCACAATGATTCCACCACTACCTCTGCAATTATTCCATTCCTTACTATGGTACAATGTAACCATGATGCAGCACCTTCGCCTTGAGATTTACAGTGCACCACCATAATGGCATACACCACACTCCTTCACGAACACTTGCAGCATGTTTGATGTATATTTCACACAAAATCACATGCATATACAATATCACTGTCAAATTCCACCCCTAAGCACCTCTAATAATCCCTTCCTGACTACGGCATACAGGTAACGCCTGCCCCGTTCCACACTATAGCTATGGCGTATGTAAAGCATGCTAATTCCAATATATCACAAAGCCAGCCACTATATCTTTCACAGAATATACAGTTTAGGCACTGGCTTCACAATATACATAAATGTATTCACAGCATAGGCCCTAGAGGAGGCAAAGTGGCGAAACCCGACTACAGTGAACACGCGTCTTGCCCCTAGGCCTGACAACTGATAACGGGCATCATTTCTTTTCAAGATATATATCTATTTTCCATTGACAAATTCAGATCAAAATATGCTCAGAAATAATATATTATCACACTCAGTCCATAGGGTCTTTGGCTCGGGCAGGAGGGGGAGAATAGGCGGTATTTAAAGGGACAACACACGCAGTGCAATGCTACAGCCTCACTCCTTGTGAGGTACTAAGGTTATCACTATGGACAGGGTCCGGGGAGGCCCTACAGTGTTGCCAAGTGTTTACCTCAGAACAGGGACACGCCTGCTAGAAAGCACAAAAATTTGACGCAAATCAGCTGACAACTTTCTTTTTGATGGCGTGTTTTTCTTCTCCTTTTTCACACAATTCACGTCAATGTGCGTTAATGTGCCAAACCACAAAGAACACGATACATGTTAACGTGCCTCAGAGGGTAAATATGCACACATACACACACAGGTATATAGTATATTGTATAGACATATATATATATATATATATATATATATATATATATATATATATATATATATATATATATATATATATAGTTATAGATATAGATATAGATATACAGTACATGTGGTAATAAAGTCAGGCAGTGTATGTCTGTTTAATAGGTCCGTTCATGAGAACAGAAATAGAAATCGTACTAATTCTTTTTGCATTTGGTCGTGGTAAGTCCAGGGAATGTCAGAAAAATGCCAACAACAGTTTTGGTGATCGCACACGATGCGACAGCACGAAAATTGTCCAAAATATCTATCTATCTATTGCCAGACGCCAAAATCCCTTTGGGGTGGCCACAAACAAATCGCCTCCACGTCGCCCTGTCCCCCGCTATTTCACTGCCCTGCTCCCAACTCACACCTCCCTCTCTCATATACCTCTCCACCCCATCCCTCCATCTCATCCTCGGCCTCCCCCTCCCTCTCCCCCCCTCCACCTCACTCACATACACTTTCCTCGTCAGTCTTTCATCCTCCATCCTCTCCACATGGCCAAACCACCTCAGAGTATTCCTCCTAACGCATCCTATCACATCCACATCCACACCACAACGCTCCTTTATATCGTCATTTGTCAGCCTGGCTCTCCATGTGACTCCCCAGGCTCCTCTTAAATAACTCATTTCCACTGCTCTCACTCTTGACTTGTGTCCTTCCAACAACGTCCAATCTTCACTTCCATACGTTAGAGATGGTACCACAATACTCTCATGTAGTAACTTTTTCACTACCATGTTCACTTCCCTGTTTCTTATCACTGCTTTCAAGGAACCAGCAACCTTTCTTCCCTGCTGTACCCTTCAAGCACTTCACCCTCCAAACCTCCATCCTTACTCATCACACTACCCAAGTACTTAAACGTACTCACATTTTCCAATTCCTCACCATCCAACCTCACTGTACATTCACTGACTTCACCTTTCTCAAAGACCATTACTTTACTCTTCCCTACCTTCACCTTTAGATTCCGTTTCTTATACACTCTCCCAAACTCATCCACCAAGCCTTGCAGCTCCCATTCGTCTTCACTCAACAACACAGTATCATCTGCAAACTACAGTACAGGGAGTTTCCAAGCACTACCCTCTGTCACCAGGGCCACTCCAACATTCACTACCCTAGCTTGTACCTCTTTTATTACCACATTCATTTACAGACTGAACAACCATGGAGACATGACACATCCCTGTTTCAACCCAACCTTCAAAGAGAAAAATTCACTTAGTTCACCATCCACACGCACTGCAGCCTTAGCACCATCATACATACTCTTCACAGCATTCAACAACTTCCCATGTACTCCATATATTCTTAATACTTTCCACAATCCTTGTCTATCAAACCTGTCATATGCTTTCTCCAAATCCATGAAAGCCTCATACAACTTCTTTCCCTTCTCTAGAAACTTTTCCACTAAAGATCTAAGAATGAATATCTGATCTACACAACCTCTTCCCTTCCTAAAGCCTCGCTGTTCTTCTCGAACTAATTCCTCTGTTCTTTCTCTAAATCGCCATGCAATAATCTGATAAATTTTTCGACTTTTCCCTCGGAACTGGTCTTCTGGGTTCAATAACCGCAATAACCTTAAGGAAATAATGATAAAGGTACTTCCAAACACTTGATGATTGAAACGACTATAAATTAATCCTGCAAATTCTTGTGGTCAAGCAATAGTTTGTATATATATATATATATATATATATATATATATATATACAGAGAGAGAGAGAGAGAGAGAGAGAGAGAGAGAGAGAGAGAGAGAGAGATGTGGTGAGAAATGGTGAATTATAGAAATTTACATCAGATGTATGCAGGTGATTTTGCTTGCTAATAGCAAGTGAGGGGGCTGAGGATCGGTGTAGTTTTACTAATGTTTGTGAACGCTGTATTCTGAAAGTAAATGTTGATAACAGAAAAGTACTCTTTTCTGTGAGAAGGTGACTTTGTGATGTGGTGGTGAACTGAGAGATGAACTGACTAGGCAGTTTATGTTCCTCGATGTGGTAATCGGGAAGAGTGTTAAGTATGCAGAGTGTGGAATGTACAGACTCCGCAAAAAAAAAAAAAAAAAAAAAAAAAAACAGATCGCTCTGGGCATATTGTAAACAAAACTCACACTCTGGGGAATATATTATTGATTCAGACAAAACTGTCCAGCATAACTGCATCCTAATATTTGGTCATGCTGCCCTAGGCCTTGATTACAATTTGGAGGCGTTTGGGCACATGGTCTGCTAAATTTTGGAAGTACTCTGCATTTATCCTCTTGACCCACATGTTGCGAATCTCATCCATAAGGCGAGGCACTGAAGAGGACTTGCATGTTGTAAACCTGTCTTTCACACAGTTCCATGTCTGTGTGTGTGTGTGTGTGTGTGTGTGTGTGTGTGTGTTTATAGAATTCAAATCCATAGAGTTACCAGGCCAATCCAGCACTTCAGTGTCATGATCTGAAAGGAACTTTATAACCGTTTTTGCACTGAGACATGGGGAAGTGAAATGCATAAATATGCGCTGCCACGAATGTCATAAAATTACAGGAGATGGTTATCCTGCACGTGCCTAGACCAGTCAGCATTCATCGTCGTATTTTTAGGAGGTATGCACAGGTTTCCCCTGCCCCTTCCTCACCAAAACAATTTCACACTATTGCCCTATCACTGTGCTTGACTGACACATGCAAGGACTCCTTTCCCACCTCACATGAGGAAGAAAACACATAAAGTTGCTCTCATCTGAGAACACAACCTTCCTCCAGTCTTGAGGTCCAGTCTTTGTATTTTCTTGCAAAGTCAAGGCGTTTCTGGCGCATTTGTCTGGTCAGCAGTGGTTACTTGGCTGGCAAGCTTGATGGTAAGTTCTTGTCCTTCTGCAGCTGGCTTTGGAAGGTGTGGATAGAGAAACTCTCTCTACAGGAGCTTGGGATGATTACCTTTGAGATGTACAACTGTAATACCAGCTGTTTTAAGCGCCTCACGCCTTAGGACTCTGGCTGTAGCCTACGTTGTCTTACGTTGCCGTCCAGGACGAGATTTTCTAGGTGAGACAACATTTGGTGGGAGGTCAAGGGCACTTTCATCTCCGATCATTTAGACTGTATAGTTTGTTGTGTTACTTCTTTGGTAAAGATGCACTCCTTCTGCTAGGTGAGAACACGAGCCTTTTTCTCTTTAGTTAGGACGATAGCACCCACATCTAATCAGTAGGATGCACACAGTAACATAGAAATACAGCAGGAAGCAATATCCAACGGTTTTTGCTAGGAGTGAAATCTTCACTTCTACCCTATGGCTAAGCTTATGGATGACTGAGTTAGGCTTAAACACACCTTTAGCTTGAAGCTAGCCTAGAGGGAAGCCAGATGTCACCAGACAGAAATCAAGCTGAAAGTTTGTTGTACGTTGCAGATGAAACAGACTGCTCCTGGCCATTGTATTTTGAGGCAGAGCGTCACTTTTATTTGCGTAGTCTGTAGTTTAGCATAAGGAAAGAAGGGGCTGGTGCTGTGAAGACCTTGGTGGTAACCAGTGGTCTTAGTCTGAAGGCTGCCAAATGATTGTATGTGTTTCAGTCTTCAAATTAAGGTATGTATGTGATATTTGGGTGTGGCAAGAGACCCAAATGTCAAGAGTAGTTGAAAAGAGGTTATTGAAGAACGTATGTGAGGTGCCTAAGTTAGAGTCGACTCGGCAAGAAAGAATGTGGTAAGTGAAATATGTGGAGTAAGGAAGTCTGTTGACAATATTGCTAAAGACACTGTGCTCAGATGATTCCTTGAGAAAAGATGTAAACTGGGTAGTGAACAGGGTATTTGAGAGAGAGTTTTAAAGGAGGGAGGAGGCATGGTAGGCCAAAAAGAAGGTAGATAAATGTGGTGAATGAGTGGGTGTGAACGCAAGGTATGGATGTCGATGAAATGAGTGGATAAGCAAGGGAGTGAGTTGGTTTTCGCAGCTGACATTATCTGAGAGATAATGTAAACCACATCTAGAAATATAGAACAATGTGGGGATCGTCATGCATGTAAGGTGATATCAGCATTCGGGGGATTTTGTGGTGAGTAAATGAGAGTGTCTCCCATTTCACCACGGATTATGTTGACTACTTCTGCCTCTAGAGCGTTTTCCTATTTTCTTTCTCTCTTGACCATATTTCATTCTATTCATCATGAGAAATAGAGGCTGGGATGATGATGATGATGATGAAAATAATGGTGCAAGAAAGACCTGGTGGTCCTAACAGCGGGAAGGAAGTGTCAACGCTGATGCGAAACACAAGAAACAGCACAAATGAATACTCTAAACATCAAGAACTAATTGTACTTATTTAGCTTCTGTATTTGCACTGTACTGTACATTGTTATTTGTCTATGACCACGAAACCAAACTCCATTATTTAATATGTTGAGTACTTATGTGCTAATTTTCAAATATATCAGAGTAAAAGTAATAAAAAAGAAAAACTTTAGTAAAAGCAATGAAAGAAATGTGTACTTGTGAGGAATTAGAAACCTATGAAATTGACTTTTTTTTATGCAAAGAAGAAGGAACCAAAGGCCAGGAGTCTGCAAACTGTTCCTTCCAAGAAAAAAACAAAACTAAAGTGAGCCAAATTCAAGATCTATTCATTTGGAGATGCCTGGACACACTGCGTTTGAAAGACTGGAGATGATAGGAAGAAGGAAATACGGAAAGAAGGAGACAGTTCTAGAGATGACCCGTTGCATAAATGAAGGACTGGGAGTAATGATTAACTCTTGCATTAGAGAGTTGGACAGAAAAAGGATGAGACTTTGTTGCTAGACAGGTGCTATGCACCTGTCGTAGAGGTGGAGAGATGCAAGCAGACAGTTCAGAGGAGCAATGACCATAGAAGTAGCATTAGAAAAGAGATAAAGATGCAACATTGCGGCAAAGAGACAGAGGTTGAAGGGAGCCAGTAAGAGGAGGAAAGTTGATGAGATGAAAAGCCTTTGACTCCACCATATTGAGAAGAGCTGTATTTGGGGAGCCTCCCCACACATGACAGTTGTACTCTACACAGGGGCGAATAAAACCCGTGTACAAAGTCAACATCTGTGAAGGAGTAAAGAAGGTACGGAATCAGCTTAGCACACCTAATCCCTTGGAAGTTGATTTTACAAGAGATGTAATATGATCTTTCCAAGATGAATCCCGATTGAATGAAACCACAAGCATGTTCAAGGATGATGTAGGCTTGAGCTGGTTATTATTAAACATTAGTGGGTACTCCTAAGGAACATTCTGTCGGGTTGATAGGTGTAAAACTGAGTCTTTGATACATTAAAAACAATAAGATTATTTTTACCCCAGTCAGAGATACGAGCCAAGTCAGACATTAGGTGTGCCATAGCCTCAGCCCTTGTTTGCTGAAGTAACTGCTGGGATAGACGTTGCAGGGACCGAATGGAAAGGTGAAGGGTGGAATCATCAGTGTACGAGTGGATAGGGTTAGATGTACAGCTCAGAAGATTATTGAAGAATAAAAGGAAGAGAGTTGGTGATAGGACAGAGCCCTGAGGAACACCACTGTTCATAGATCTAGGAGAAGAATGATGGCCGTCTACAACAGCGGCTATAGAACGACCAGAAACAAAGCTGTAGATGAAGGCACAGATAGAAGGATAGAAACCATAAGAGGGCAGTTTGGATATTAAAGATTTATGCCAGACTCGATCGAAAGCCTTTGAGATGTCAAGTGCGATGAGGATGACCAGGAGTCAGAAAGGTAGGCGAGAAAATCTCCAGTGGAGCGTCCCTGACAGAACCCATACTGATGATCAGAATGGAAGTTGTGGTAGAAAAGATGCTTTAAAATTTTTTGTTAAGAATCGACTCGAATACTTTTGAGACACAGGATGTTAAAGCAATTGGACGATAGTTGGAGGGTTGGGAATGGTCACATTTCTTTGGGACTGGCTGAATGAGAGCAATCTTCCAGCAAGAATGAAAGGTACAAGTTGAAAGACAAAGGCGAAAGAGTTTACCTAGTCATGGTGTAAGCACAGAAGCACAGTTCTTGAGGACAACAGGAGGGACTCCATCAGGCCCATATGCCTTGTTAGTATTGAAGCCAGTGATGTCAGAAAATACATCAGCTGAAGAAATTTTAATGTCATCCATGAAGAAGTCAGAGGGAGGAAGTGATGGAGGAACAGCACCGGAATCATCTAAGGTGGAATTGGAGAAGAAAGTCTGAGCAAGGAGACGTGCTTTATCAGTAAAAGAAATAGCTATAGAGCCATCAGAGTAGAAAAGAGGAGGGAAGGATGATGAGGAAAAGTTGTTAGAAAGGTTTCTGGCAAGGTGCCAGAAGGAGCGGGAAGAATTCGAGTTGGAGAGTTGAGAGCATTGGTACCGATGAAATTAGTTTGAGCAGAGCGAAGAACAGACTTAACATGATTCCTGGCAGAAGCATAAAAAAGATGCGATTCAGGGGTGGGTTGGCTTTGGTACCTTTTATATGCCCTCTCCTTGTTGCTGACATCATTAGAACAAGCTTAATTACCAAGGCTTTCTTGCATTAGTCAAAGGATATGAGAAAGGAATGTATGCTTCCATGCCCAAGAGAATAACCTCAGTAATGCGCAGGGCACACTCAGATAGCTCTCGGCCATGGAAGCAATAATCATTCCAAGGAAAATCAAAGAAGTACTGCCTGAGGGACTCTCAGTCCGCAGCTCCAGAGTGCCACAGTCGACGTTTCTTTGGAGGATCCACAGGCCGTACCGGAGCAATAGGACAAGTTATGGTAATAAGGTTGTGATCAGAGGAGCCCAACAGAGAGGACAGATTAATAGCGTAAGCAGAAGGATTAGTTGTAAGGAAGAGGTCAAGTATGTTGGAGCTCTCCCCAAGGTGGTCAGGGATACAGGTAGGATCCTGTACAAGCTGCTCTAGGTCATTAAGGATAGAAAAGATGAAGGCTTGTTCACCAGGTGGATCGGTGAAAGGAGAGGAGAGCCAAAGGTGGTGGTGAACATTGAAATCTCTTAGAATGGAGATTTCAGAGAAAGGAAAAATGGATAGATGTTGTTCCATCGTAGAAGTAAGATAGTCAAAGAATTTTTGATATTCAGTAGAATTAGGAGATAAGTAAACAGTGCAGATATATTTAGTCAGAGAATGACAGGAAAGCTGAAGCCAGAGAGTACAGAATTCAGAAGAATCAAGTTCAGAAACACAGGAGCAAGATAAGTCGTTGCGTACATATATGCAACAGCCACCTTTGGCTTTGAAAAGAGTATAAAGTAGGATACAGAAAAGGGTTTGCTGTCCGTTGCCTCACACAGCTGAGTCTCCGTAAGGAAGAGAAGGTGAGGTTTGGAGAAGGAGAGGTGATGTTCAACAGAGAGAAAGTTCAAGGAAAGGCCGCGAATGTTGCAGAAATGAAGAAAAAGTAAGTCAGACAGTGGTTCCAAGCAGCTCTTAGAGTCGTTACCGGGAGAGGGGCGGATGGTGAGGGCATTTATGGTCCCCCCCCAAGGCCTCCGACTTAACAGTAACATGTGCCATTTTTAATCTGGATTTTTGAAATTCATGTGTGGTGTGTACTGTGCATGTAGTTTTGTGTTGACAGTGAACAACAACTTCATAACAGTGCTCAGTTAAATTTACTTCGTTACATTACAACTCTGTGCATGACCATTTACTAAGTCTGTTGTTACCCCTGGCACAGTTGCAGAACATCAACTGTCCTCGAAGATGTGGCTTCTTAAAACTCATCTGCTTTAAACTCTACCAAATTCGTTACGACAGCACCGATCAACAAACATCACAGCTACTTGTTATGCTATCCAAAAGTGTTTTAATAAACTTAAAGATGAGAGTGGTAAGCATTAAAAGACATATATATCTATATATCTATATCTCTATCTATCTATCTATATTTATTTATTTATGCAAGGAAGAAAGAACCAAAGGCTGAGCCTGCAGAAGTTCCCTTCAAGAAAAAAAAAAAAAACGGTACAAAACAGAGCCAAATTCAAGATCCATTAATTTTGAGATGCATGGACACACTGCATTTGGAAGACTGGAGATCATAGGAAGTAGGAAATATAGACAGAGGGACACAATTCCAGAGTTGACCTGTTGCATAAATGAAAGACTGGGAGTAATGGTTATCTTTTGCATTAGGGAGTTGGAGAGAAAAGGGATGAGAGTTTGTTGCTAGACGGGTGCTATGCGCCCGTCGTAGAGGTGAAGGGATGCAGGCAGACAGTTCAGAGGAGCAGTGACCATTGAAGTAGCGATAGAAAAGAGATAAAGAGGCAACAGTACGGTGAAGAGACAGCTTGAATGAAGTTAGTAAGAGGAGGAGAGTTGATGAGATGAATAGTCTTTGACTTTGTATGTGGGGAGCCTCCCCAGACATGAGAATTGTACTCTAAACAGAGGCGAATAGAACCCATGTACAAAGTCAACATCTGTGCAGGGGTAAAGGAGGCACGGAGTTGGCTTAGCACACCTAATCTCTTGGGAGCAGATTTTACAAGAGACGTAATATGATCTTTCCAAGATGAGTCCCGAGTAAATGAAACCCCAAACATGTTCAAGGATGATGCAGGATTGAACTGGATATTATTAAACATTATTGGGTACTCCTGTGGAAGATTTTGATGGGTTGATAGGTGTAAAAACTGAGTCTTTGATGCATTAACCCCTTAACCGCGGGGCGTCACTTTCGTGACGCTCGGCTACAATGGATCATACCGCGGGGCGTCACTTTTGTGATTCTGTGTTATTTTGAATTATCCCGGGCTCTCAAGTGGTGGCTTGTATCATATATCAGTACTGCCAATGTCCAACACTAGTCAGCACTCCAAATCTCATCTGTACTCCCATCCATTGTTGACATTTTAGCTATTTTAACCCCTTCCTGACTCCCCTCCCTACCTGCCCTCCATTACCCTCTCCTCTCACCTCCCACGCCGCGCTGCGCTACGGAAATTTCCCCCTTCTCTTTCCACAGATTTCATCCATTGAAATAAGCCCTATGCCCTATATTTTTACCCAATAATATTTACCAAATAAAAAAAGGTAAGTGATAGTGTTATACTCCAGAAATTGCCTAATTATCACCTGACAACACCTCACGTGCATTCATTCGCTACATTACCACGGTAATTTCCCCTTTGATTTATGCCTTGTAATCGATGTCTGTAATAAAAATATATATCAGAAAGGAAGGGAGAATCCTAATTGACATTTACAGTCACCTGGAACTACCTATTTCTATATTTATTGCCGAGATTTTCTACCTATAAAAAATTAGCATGTAAGTTAGCAGCAGTAAGCCTAAAGTGTCATTGTCAACCCTTCCCTTCTCAGATAATTTACCCCCTTCTTGACTCCCCTCCCTACTTGCCCTCCATTACCCTCTCTCCTCTCACCTCTCACGCCGCGCTGCGCTACGGAAATTTCCCTCTTCTTTTTCCACAGATTTCATCCATTGAAATAAGCCCTATGCCCAATATTTTTACCCAATAATATATACCAAAAAAAAACAGGTAAGTGATAGTGTTATACTCCTGAAATTGCCCAATTATCACCTGACAAAACCTCACGTGCATTCATTCGCTACATTACCACGGTAATTTCCCCTTTGATTTATGCCTTGTAATCGATGTCTGTAATAAAAATATATATCAGAAAGGAAGGGAGAATCCTAATTGACATTTACATTCACCTGGAAGTACCTATTTCTTTATTTATTGCCGAGATTTTCTACCTATAAAAAATTAGCCTGTAAGTTAGCAGCAGTCAGCCTAAAGTGTCATTGTCAACCCTTCCCTTCTCAGATAAGCCGCGGCATTTAGTTCCCTTGTCCTCCACTGCAGAGACAACATGTCGCACTCGCGCCCGCCATTCCTGCCGCTTCTGCGCCCATTGCAAAGGGCCCCGTGACCTCTACCCCCAAGAAAAGTGTTGAGGCAAGCAGGAAAGGCCTCAGTGACTCTGCAGTGGCACGAGAACTTGCTGAATTGTCGATGATAATAATGGACAGCGATTTTGACGATTCCGGTGAATCATGTGATGAGCCGGGTGAACTTATCACGCCAGAAACAGCGACAACAAGTGCTCCTACCAGTGAATCTGTGTGTAGCTCCAAGGGAAAGGAGCCTTTAGTGCAGGAAGGAAAAGAATTTGGGAAGGGAGTGAAAAGGCGGCGTGTTAGCCCCAGAACAATGCCCCCACGTGACCCAGCCCGCCATGAGTCACGAGATCATTCACCTCCCCGTTCCCCAAGCCCCGCTTTACTCATCTCGTCATCATCGTCGGCTGAGTTATCTCCAGAGTCTTCGTCGTCGGAGTCACCACCAGCATCAACAGTGAAGGCCGGCCGTAGAGGTAGAGGTAGATCTAAGAGAGTGAGAAGTAGTGTAGCTAGTAGGGTAAGGGCTGCTAGTGCTGTACGGCAACCTAGGGTCAGTGAGAGTGACCTTGACCGTGATAAGCCTCCCTCTCAGCCAACCTCCACCACCACCACCACCACCACCATCCCTCCACCGCCACGCCAGGGAATCCTGGACGCCTTCGCGTGGACGGAAGGGTCAGATTTTGTCCCCCGAAAACCTGGTTTTCGATGAGAGCTCGTCAGGAGTTCAGCCTGCCTTCACTATGGACGAAAATGCTGAGTGTGTCGACTACCTTTTGGCCTTCCTAGATGACGAAGTCATGCAGCACATATGTGATGAGACTAACAGGTTCGAATCACAACGTGCTGTAGTGGTACAGGTGCAGCCAAGATGCAACAGTGGACCATGCTGGGAGTGCAGGAGCTGTATGTGTTCTTTGCCCTCATGCTTCTTATGCCACACTCCAAGAAGCATGAGTTGGAAGAATACTGGTCCATGGACCCCTTACTACCCTCACCGACCTTCAACAAGTACATGGCCAGAGATCGCTTCCGGAACATCATGGGAAACCTGCACTTTGCCGATAATGATGTACCTTCCCAAACCGACCCACTCTGGAAGATCCGGGAGATTCTGAACAGAATGAAGGATAAGTTCATGTCATTCTTCCACCCATTTCAGAAGATTGTCATTGATGAGTCCTTGGTTCTGTTCAGAGGACGTCTTCGGTTTGTCCAGTACATTCCAAGCAAACGCCATCGCTTTGGAATTAAGTTCTTTGTACTGTGCGACTGTAAGACGGGGTACATCCTTGACTTCGTCATCTATTCAGCCAGCACTGTCGATCTCGATAAAACACACCCCTTGGCTTCTCAGGCTGTGTAGTGAAAGTGCTCCTAGAAAAGTATTTTGGTGGGAATCATGTGCTGTATACAGACAACTACTATACAGCACCGAAACTTGCCAAATACCTTTCTGAGCACGGCATTGGCTCCTGCGGCACTGTCAAAAGTAATCGTGCCAACTTCCCCAAATTCCCAGAGGCAGGAAACTCGCAGCGAGGAGACGTGCACCTACGCAAGTCTGAGAAGATGCTGGCAATACGGTGGCATGACAAGAGAGTCGTGCACATGCTCACCACCGTACATAAGGGGAGATGAGAGACAGTGGGAAGGTCGACCGTAGGACAGGCGAACCTGTGATGAAACCTGATGCTGTGTTGGACTATAATATAAACATGCGGCTGGTGGACAAGTCCGACATGATGATTGGTGAGATCGACTGCCTCAGGAAGAATACTAGGTGGTACAGGAAAGTTTTTCTGCATCTCATAGATATGACGATGCTGAACGCCTTCATCCTGTACAAGATGAAGGTAAAGCCACCCAAGTCCTTCTCCCTGAGGTTGTTCGCCAGGACTTGTGTCCAGCAGCTGCTGGAAAAATATGGTAAGGTGCAAGCAGCAACTCCAAGGCGCCATCCAGTTACACTTCCCGACCGACTTGAGCAGAGGGCGTATATGGATCGGCACAGACTTGAGCTAATGCCTGCCACAGGGAAAAGGAAGGCTGCGATTCGCAGGTGTCAGGTATGTGCGCATATCACACGCCGCACACCTGAGCATAAACGCACCTCTTGGCAGTGTGCTGAATGCCAGGTTCCCCTCTGTGTAACCTGCTTCTTCGATTATCACAGCCAGAAGCAGTTCTAACAGTGCAAGTGTGGAAGCAGAATTATTTGGAAATAATGTGTAAATGATGTGTAAATAATGTGTAAATAGCAGGTGAAAGCAATGGATGTTCAGTTCATATGATTGAACAGTGTACTATAGTTTCATCTTACTGAAAGTGACAGTGAATAACATATTGTAAGTAAAATAGAAGGGTAAATATTGAAAATAGAATAGAAAATGTAAATAGTAATGTAAGTAATTAGTAATATAAGAATATGAGTACAAATAATTTATGTTATAACAGTGAGAGTGAATCCGTGGCTCTCTACGTATTTTACTGACTGAAAAATAGAATGACTTCAGTGACAATAAAATAATATGGCTGAATGAAACTTATGGAGAAAGACTTCAGATATATATAAGTGTGATATAGTAATAGAAATATAAAATGTGAGGGGTTTTATGAATAATAAATGACAGAGTGCCTAGAGTGAACTAGCGCAAGTGCGGCGATCAGACGCGCTCGTAATTTCCATTGCTTTCACACTGTTTTTTTTTTTTAGTATGGATCCCAAACTACTTGAAAATGGTAGAATAGTGTTTATAGTGTTTGTATCTGGCTGTGGTAATCATATAACGGGTTGTCGGGAAGTGTAAAGTGGAGACTTAGTTACCCTACTTCAGAGGTCTCCACAAGTCCTACGGAAACTGACGAAGGCTCAACAATCATTCCAGGAGAAAGCTGAAGGTATGTGCTATAAGCAAATATAATTTTATTATTCTAGGACTAATAACTGATTTTTAGCAAATATTTTTTGAGAGTCTGTCGGAGCCCAAATAACCCCGCGGGACACGCAAGTAATTGGTAAACAAGCCCGCGGTGTAGGGGTTAAAAACAACAAGATTATTTTTACCCTAGTCAGAGACACGAGCCAAGTCAGACATTAGGTGTGCCATAGCCTCATCCCTTGTATGTTGAAGTAACTGCTGAGATGGACATTCAGAAACCGAATGGAAAGGTGAAGGGTGGAATCATCAGCATACGAATGGATAGGATTAGATGTACAGCTTAGAAGAACATTGATGAATAAAAGGAGGAAAGTTGGTGATAGGACAGAGCCCTGAGGAACACCACTGTTGATAGATCTAGGAGAAGAAATGTGACTGTCTACAACAGCAGCTATAGAACGACCAGAAACGAAGCGTTAGATGAAGGCACAGATAGATGGACAGAAACCGTAAGAGGGTAGCTTGGAAATTATCGATTTATGCCAGACTTGATCAAAGCCTTTGAGATGTCAAGTGCAATGGCAAAGCTTTCGCCGAAGTCCCGAAAGGAGAATGACTAGGAGTCTGAAAAGTAGGTGAGAAAATCGCCAGTGGAGCGTCCCTGACGGAACCCATATTGACGATCAGAAAGAAGGTTGTAATAGGAAAGATGTACACACTTATAAACAGTATATATATATATATATATATATATATATATATATATATATATATATATATATATATATATATATTGTGTGTTCTTACCTAATTGTATCTTTACAGGAATGAGTCAAGCTCGTACTGTCCCGTGTCTTAAACCATATTTATCGTACATATCCTTAAATTTGTGAATTGTTTTGGCACACACTATTTCATTCGGTAGTGCATTCCATTGATCAATTGCTCTGTTTGGGAAACTGAATTTCCTTACGTCTTTATCACCTCTCTTCTTATGCAGTTTTTTGCAGTGTCCTCTTGCTGATGCTTCTCCATATGTTAAGTAATCATTTATGTCTATTTTCTCCTTTCCTGATATGCATTTATAAAGCATTATCATGTCACCTCTTTTCCTTCTCTCCTGTAGTGTTGGTAGATTCAGTTTATTTAGTCTTTCTTCGTAGCTTAGGTCCCTTAAGCTTGGTATCCATCTTGTAGCGGCCCTTTGAACTTTTTCAATCTTGTCTATGTGCTTTTTGAGATGAGGACTCCAGACTACATATACATATTCCAGGGTTGGTCTAATGAATGATGTTATTATCCTTCTTAGCATGTCTTCATTTATGTATGTGAATGCTATTCTCATATTTGCAAGCAGTGTATACATGTTCCGTACCTTCTCGCTGATGTGGTCAGCCGGAGATAGTCTGTTATTGATAATCACACCTAGGTCTTTCTCTCTTTCTGATG
This sequence comes from Coenobita brevimanus, assembly GCF_032717465.1. NCBI lineage: Eukaryota > Metazoa > Arthropoda > Malacostraca > Decapoda > Coenobitidae > Coenobita > Coenobita brevimanus. The sequence goes on from NC_136956.1 coordinate 16,322,798, forward strand.
TATATAGGGTTTTATTTCCTAACTTATAATCCCAATCAGGTCTTTTTCCACTTTTACCAAACTTGATTACATGACACTTGTCCACATTGAATTCCATTTGCCATGTACTACTCCATTCATGAAGTTTATTTAATTCTTCTTGTAGCTCTTTACAAGAGTCTGTGTTAGTAATTCTCCTTTGTATTTTTGCATCATCTGCAAACATATTCAGATAGCTCTCATTTCCAGTGTTACTGTTTATATCATTTATATACACTAAAAACATGATTGGTGCCAGCACTGAACCCTGTGGTACTCCACTAGTCACTTCTTTCCATGATGAGTAGTTTCCTCTTAGTACTGTCCTCATTTCTCTTTTTATGAGAAAGTCTTGCATCCAACAAAACAGTTTGCCTCGAATTCCTCCTTGATGGTACAGTTTCCATAAAAGTCTTTGGTGTGGTACTGTGTCAAATGCTTTCTTGAAATCTAAATAGATACTGTCCACCCATCCTTCCCTTTCCTGTATTGTGTTTGTTACTCTGTCATAGTAGCTTAACAGATTAGTAACACATGATTTTCCTTTTCTGAAACCAAACTGTCTTTCTGTTATCATACTGTGTTCTTCTAGATGATTTACCCAAGCTTTTCTTATAAGTTTTTCTAATACCTTGCTTACAACACTGGTCAGTGATACTGGTCGGTAGTTGAGTGGATTTTGTCTATTTCCTTTCTTGAATAAGGGGACAATATTTGCTTTTTTTCCAAATATCTGGTAGTTTACCTTGACTCAAGGATTTCTTGAAAATTAAAAATAATGGTTTACATAACTCCTTTGCACACTCTCGTAATACCCAACATGAAATTTCATCAGGACCACTTGCTTTTCCTCTGTCTAATCTACTTAACTCCTCCTGTATTACTTTTTCTGCTATTTGTATATCTGGTAGTATGTGTGGACATGCGTATTCCACATAGTTCCTCTCAAAATTTTTTTCTTCTGTAAAAACTAATTGGAAATTCTTATTTAGTGCTTCACAAATATCTTTCTCTTGTGTATAAGTGATTCCCTCGTCCGTAATGGATTGTATTATATCTTTTACTTTAGTTTTGCTTCTGATATAGCTGTAAAACAGCTTTGGTTGATCACTACTTTTATTTATTATATCCTCCTCAAACTGTTTTTGGGCTTCCCTCCTTATTCTTGTATAGTCGTTTCTTGCCTGTTTGTAATTATTGTACGCCCTTTCACTATTGTGTCTTCTGTATCTATTCCACAACAAATCTCTTCTTTTCTTTTGATTTTTTACATTCTGTATTGAACCATTTCTGTATTTTCTTATCTGCTTCTTTGTGCTGTGGGATGTACTTCTGGACTCCTATTTCATAAAATTCACAAAATTTTTTATATACAGCATTTAAATCTTGTCCTCTAAGCTCATTTTCCCAATCAACTTCTAAGAAATACTTCTTTAGGTCTTGATAATTTCCCTTTTTATAGTTTAGGCTCTTTTTGTAACTATCATTGCTGTTTACTATGTCATATGCTATCCTGAAGTTATAGTTTAGTACTGCATGATCGCTTTTGCCGAGTGGAGGGTGATATATTAAACTGTCAATATCATTTTCTTGCCTTGTAAATATTAGATCTAGCACTGAAGGTACATCAAGTCCTCTTTTTCTGGTGGTTTCCCTCACATGTCGCGTTAAGAAAAACTCTTGTACGAGATCCAGGAGCTTTTGATCCCAACAGCTTTCTTGGCTATTTATATCTAGAGTATTCCAATTTATATTTGTATTGAAGTCCCCAGTTAGTATAATTCTTTTCGATTTCTCTTCCATTTTATGTAGCAATGATCTTACACTCTGAATTGTACTCTCTGCCAGGTCCTCATATTCGTCTCTTTCCCATGTGTTTGATCTGGGTGGCATGTACAAATTTGCTACAATTACTTTACCTTCAGATGTGTCGATCTCTACTGCAATCAGTTCTACTTGTGATGGTATATCTAGTTTTATTTCCTTGACTTTTAGATTTTTCTTAGTTAATATTATAATTCCTCCTCCTTTTTTAATATATCTGTCTCTTCTCCATATATTGTATTCCTCTAAGTTTAGTATGTCATTTGATATCCTTGGTATTAATTTTGTTTCAGTTAGGCATATTACTTGTGGTTCATTTTCTCTGACATAATCATTCATCTCTAGTAATTTAGATACCATTCCATCCACATTTGAGTACATGAACTTTATCATCTTGTTTATATACTTGTCCTGACATGGTTCTACTACCTTCCTCCTTTTTCTTCCATCCTGTTTGTGTACCACTTTCGTACCTGCAATCCTATTACTTTATAAAAAAATTTCTTCTTGTCCTCTTCTGATCTTCCCTCATTTTTTGTTTTTGCTTCCTCCCTTTTCTCTTTCAGTAGTTCCATTTCCTCTTGTGTTAGACATCTTTTTATCCATACATTTTTGAACTCCTCTTTTTCCTTAAGATTCTTTGCATTTTTTAGTGTCTCTTCCACAGTGTTTACACTCTGGAAAGTCACCTTTAGAGGTCTTGTCTTGCTTTTCTCGTATTTCCCTAACCTTTTGTGTTCCTCTATGTCTTTACTACAGATTTCCTCTGATACTTCTTTCAGTAAGCTCATTACATTTGCCATCTCCTTTTTGTCTCTTGTGATCTTGTTTTTAACTTCGTCCTCTTCTATACCAGTGATTACTATTGATTTGTTTATCTCTACTGAATCTCTGACTAACTTTGGATTGTTTTGGATTATTCTTTTCACCTCCTTTTTAATGCTTTTTTCCTCCACCCTTGTTTCTAAGTCTTTCTTTACTTTCACCATTTCTGCATACGTGGTTTCTACATCATTTTTGTAGCTCTGCACAGCTTCATTTACTTGTGTTATCTTCTCCTCAATATCACTGCTCTGGTCAATAAGACTGCTAACTTGTCTAATTGTCTCTGTGTCATTTTTGAACTCTTCCATAACACTCTCGTGAGAGAAATTACCAATATGCCGGGAATCGAACCCGGGACTCTCAGGTGAGAGCCAGGCAGCATACCACTACACCACGACCAGGTAAAAATTAACTCACGTTGTCACAATCTTGTAACCAACGTCCCTCCGCCCCCACTGTGGGCATGAAGAGGATGAGTTAACCCCCTGGCACTCGGGCAAGTAGATGCTTTTAATCTATCCCAAACACTTACGGCAAGTCAGAATGAAGAGAGAACCTGTATTTTTTACACAGGAAAAATCATCAGAGAAATTACCAATATGCCGGGAATCGAACCCGGGACTCTTCATTCTGACTTGCCGTAAGTGTTTGGGATAGATTAAAAGCATCTGCTTGCCCGAGTGCCAGGGGGTTAACTCACCCTCTTCATGCCCACAGTGGGGGCGGAGGGACGTTGGTTACAAGATTGTGACAACGTAAGATAGCTTTTACCTGGTCGTGGTGTAGTGGTATGCTGCCTGGCTCTCACCTGAGAGTACCGGGTTCGATTCCCGGCATATTGGTAATTTCTCTGATGATTTTTCCTGTGTAAAAAATACAGGTTCTCTCTTCATTCTTTACACTCTCGTGATTGACTACTGTACTTGCCATTTCACTAATTTTCTTCCTAAGTGTACTCAATTCCACGGTTAGTTCACTGATGGTTGTGTCTTTCTTATTGGCCTCCCTTCCTAGTTTTTCTATTTCTTCCTTTTGCAAGTGCATCTGCTTCTTTATTTCATCAATTTCATTTTTGAAAGCCATTTCTAGTTTGTTTACACGTTCAACCAGTCTATTGTGGGTCTCTACTTCAACCAGTTCTTGGTAGAAATCATCATTTTGCTTTTTACCTTTATCCCTTTTCTTTTCAAAATTTGTTTTACTGAAGTACCGTATGTATCCATTTTGCAATACTTAAAGTGCAAAGCATATACTTACAATCTCCGTCTTGTTGTAAACAAACCTCTGAGATGACTCAGCGTATTCTTTCGTCTTGGTTCTATTTCCTGTTTTTACAAGTCTTGTTGAAACTTATTATTTTTTTCCTTTTTATAATGAACAATCATTTAGTCTAACCTGGTACTGAGCTTGACTCATACAAAGATACTATTTAGGTAATGCCACTGGCTGTGATTGGTACGGAGCGCCGGTGTCACACGTCCACCTAGCTTGAATCCCTGTGTGTGTGTGTGTGTGTGTGTGCGTGCGTTTGTGTGCAGTTAATTTGTAATGAAACATAGCTTCCCACTGTGAAAGAGTGAATCATCCATTCTGATTTTTATCATTCAGCTGTGCAAAAGTTATTACCACCTCCTTCTCGTCTCAGTAGCTTTTTTTTATTGAGTATCTTCGGTCTGAACGGCCAAACAGATTCATCAACTGCAGGCAAGCTAATTGCTCCTGCACTGGCGTCCCATGTAGCGAACCAGTGCCCCCATGAGGTGTACAGCACCTCACCCCACAATCAGGTGTGTGGAAGAGTGTGGAGGGTTGGTACCTGCATGGTCACCACTTTTATCTCTCCACCCATTTAACAGGGGCACCATAGTTCACATCACAGCCTCCCATTATTTACTTCTATGGTTATCATCCACCATTAGAAATGGTTTCCTGGGTTACAGGACTCCATTAGGCTTGTCTCTCTGCATAAAGCCACTTAAAGTGGAGAGAAGGGAAATAAGAGTGGCAGGAATGGTAAGAGAAAAAGGACACGATTGATAATGGCGAAGAAAAAAGTAGGCAGCTCTGCATCAAGCGACTGGATGATGGTCACCACCACTTGCAACCAACCTCTTTTCAGCAAATTCGTACAAATACATTTGGAAAATATGGAGATTTCATTGATAATTAATATGTGTTTTTTTGTTTGGCATCCTGAGCTACTTTTCACAAGATGCAAAATTAGTGAGAGACCTGTGAGATAATCTTTATGCCTCCGCCCAGCTATGGTGAAGGATTCACTAAGTGATTGGTCTATCCGTGCGTGGGTGAGTGTGTGGGTGGGTCTGTGCATCCGTAACACTCTTCTGGGCACAATATCTCCTGAATTCATTGACAGATTTACACCAAACGTGTCAGTGATGTATGAGGAGATGATGAACTGGGTAGGTCAGCTAGGTCAAGAGGTCAAAGGTCAAGATTATGTGGGGTCAACTTTGTTTATCCTTGTGAATGTAATATCTCCTGATCCAAACCCAGTCAACAGATTCTGACCAAACTTTTTTCACTAATACAATCACACGTGTTCCCTACATGTCAACAAGCGGGTTGGCGGAGGGTTAGTGCTCCTCCCCGTAAAACCACTAACTCAAAGACAAATGGACACCCCCTATGGGATTATGACATCTGGATATAGATAGATAGAGAGTAAGGTAAGTCAGTGTGCTAGGCTTGGCGGAGGCATACTGAGTGAAGCTTTTTGTCGACAGCTAAAGGCCAGAGTTCTCAGCATTACATTTCTTCTTGTTGTAGGAGAAAACTTTGAAATAAACCTTTAGTGCCCTGAAACCAGCAATCAGTACTAATTTTTAGCAGGGAACATTATTAATGCCCCTCCCCTCCTCCAACTCACATCAAACTCATTTTATTTATTTTGTGTACTCCGCGTTTTTTCTCCATTGACCCCTCTTCATGGACCCATTCATTTGTTGAGGTTAAAAAAAAAAAAGAAAAAGAAAACTTCACTGCACTCCAACTATTAATCCTACAATGCTTCAGCCCCTCCATACACCAAATTTACGGTCTATCTCAGTTATTGTTCTGCTTACTATGCCTTCACCCCTCCTCCCCTCTTAACCGGTTCATGGCACAGCGCATATCATGTTGTCGATGAACATGCTTGTTTGTCCATACTGTGAGTACCTTGCAAAAAAATGTATGAGTATTCTTGTCCCACTCCTTTACTGATTGCTACTTCCCCTAAGTACAGTATGTTTGGAGCTTCACTTCTGGGAGTGTAGTTCATCCTTCCAATTTAACCCCTAAATGGCTGCTGACACCGAACTGGAGCGAGGCTGGTTGAGATGACGTAGTGCGATCTGTGAAAAACTGTGAACAATTTTTTTGGGGGATATAAGGTCTGGGAGATGTTGACACTAACCTACTCTGCCCTCTAAACCACTCAGTCGGTACATCTCGTGAATCAGTCATGAGTGGACGTTGGTCTTTCGTTTCCCCTGAACTGGTAGTGTAAGTAAGATGAAGAAATCAAGTAAGTCGAGAAAAGAAAGAAAGTGTGTTTCCCAGACAGTGACAACTTATCAATGTTTGCTTTTGACCTGGGAAGGCGTGGGAGAGGGAGATAAGCAGTCCTCATGCTCGCTCACTCTACCCACTGTACTGTACAACCCACAACCAAGAACCCTACAAGCATAAAAAGTAAGTTATAATTTTTTCTTTACTCATTTTATTTGAGTAATTATATTTTCTATTGAATTGCATTTTTTTTTTTCATGGATCTGCAAGAAAACTATTCATATTCCATGTTTATTGTACTTACAACTACAACATACAATCTCAACCATCCCTTACTCTTCCTTCCCCAGCCCAGGTTGCTAATCTTTGGCCTTATCGTTTTTTGAATGCATGGGTTATCCCTAACACACACACACACACACACACACACACACACACACACACACACACACACACACACACACACACACCTGCACCCGTTATTTTCCTCCTCTCTTTCCTTCTCTTTCCACATGTACTATACAACCCAGGGTAAAAAAACAACTCCATACAGGAATAAACACTATAAACATAAAATAGAGAGAAAATGTTCAAAATTATGATATTTTTATCTATAAGTACTCATATTATGTACTGAATTTGCTTACTTTACATATTTTTGTTTTGCACTGTCATTTCAGGAATAAAGGTGTTCTCAAGATGAATATATGGATGTAGAACCTTCCCTTTCATTCAATCTAATTCCCTCATGCAAGGTGCTAATTTCAGGTCGTATCGAATCTTGGCCGCGATAGCACAGCCCATACACACACACAGCAGCACACGTTCTTTTGAAACAGAATAAAAATAGCATCCTTTTCCTCTCCTTCCACTCACATTATACCACTCAGATAAAAAAAAAAAAAAATACCGGAATAAACATTATAAACATAAAAGAGGGAAAATATTCATACTTATACGTACACATATTATGTACTGAATTTGTTCATTTTACATTTTTTTTTTTTTTGCAGAAGCATTTCAGCAGCATTTCAGGTGTTCTTGTGCTCGTGGTCAATAGATGGATGTAAAACCTTCCCTTCCCTTCATGCTAATCCCCTTCTACGAGGTGCTGATCGCGGGTTATATCGAATTTTAGCCCGCTGTGGTTCAGCCTAAACACACAAAGGAAGACTCTTATCTGATTAGAGTAGAAAAATTGCATCTCTCGCCTCTCTTTTGACACACACTTCACCACCCGGACTACAAAAATAAATACTTGCATAAACAAAATAAATATTAATGAATATTTTAAAAATTTATAATTATTTTCTTTAAACTTCCCTTATTATACACTGATTTGGTTCGTAATATATATATCTAGTCATCTGAAACTATTTCAGCAATACTGAACGTTTGGGGGGGTGAAAAATAATGAATATTTCTTAGTGCGAAGTTTTGTTGCTCATTTGCATAGTTTTCACCAGTGTATGCTCAGTCATTTTGCAAAATATTCCGTGCTTCATGGTGAAACACAGGATGAATTAAAAAAACTAAAAGTTTCATTGCCAGGTGCGCCAGATGATTCTATTCAAAATCGTAAAGAAAAAAAAATCGATTTTCAAAACCTGAAAAGATGGTCCCGCCACTGCCCAGGGGTGCCAGTAAATTTCTGAGGGCACGGCCACGGAGGGGTTAAGTTAATGAAAATCAATATTATTCGGATGTAGGAACCAATTTACAACCAAAGATTAATAGCATCAACACCATGTCTAGAGGCATCAATTGGTTATTTGATACAAATTTATTTGATACTTAGTTACTGCCACATATCAAAATAGGTCAAATTATGCTCTGGCCTTCCTGGACAAACTATTTTTCAGTATTAACCCGAGGTGTCCCATCGATGAATGAGTACGTCGCAATGTTTTGTCATAGCTAGACCCATCAACGTACCAGTACATCGCGCAATTGCAAGGTTCATAATTTGCACAAATTTTGAATCTCACGCTTGATTTCTGATACGTAGGGTCGGGAGACCTTCTCCTACCTGTCACCAGGCAGGGATATTCGGCAACCCTTGCTCACCCTCGCCTCAGTCACTCACCTGTTAGCAGTGACCCAGGTCAGACATGGCACACAGAGGTCTCTCAGAAGAGCAAATTCAAGCCACCCTGGATGCCTTCACAGGCGACAGTGATTCATCCCTCGATGATGAGGTTGCAGACAAGGATTATATGCAACCAGAGGATTAGCAGCAGTGATGAGGAGGTCCCGTCCCCAAGGAAGCGGCACTATGTCACATATCGTGCCACTAGAGAGGGCCAGCCTGCACCAAAGCATCGTGCAATCACCTCTCTGCAGCCCCTACGTGATGTGGAGCCTAAAACCGAGGACGAGGATGGAGCCGTGGGAAGTGCTGCCATGTGGTACGACCACGAGATCATCACGCATCGCGGCCCCGAGCGGACAGCACGTCGTTCTATCAGGTATGGGCCTAGTGTTTTATTTGGGAAGGGCGGAAGTGGCGTGGAGGGAGTGGGGAGTGAAATTGAAAGTGTAGGGGCGGTAATTGAAAGGGAAAGTGGCGGGAGTGAGTCATCGTTCTCACGTGGTGGTGCGAGGGAGTGGAGGGTATTACGTGGGGCGATGAGGGTGCATAGTGCATGACGTGGTGTGATGATGGAGCGGAGAGGTGAGGAGGAGCCCCTCCCCAGCACATCTTATGCTCCCCAGTATTCCAGGACTTCCTCCCTACAGCCCCCTGATGTTCCCCAAGGCCATAAGGGTAAGGGAAAGGGGAAGGGTAAAGGCTGAGGGAAGAGGAGTGTGAGTGGGGAAGCCCTCCGCACTCCTCCCCAACCTCCCCCACTGGTATCTCCTCCCTACGCTGACGAAGGCAACGATGGGGATGATGGGGGCGAGGGTAATGTGAGTTGGAATATGGAAGAAGGCAGTGATTTCTGTCCCATGATTCACCCCTTCACTAAGGAGGGGTGCACTGGCTGCACTGCTCCTGGGATTCGCTGTGGCTCCACCAGGCTGGATTTTTCCACCTGTTCTTCGGTGAGGGTTTGTGGGGGAGATTGTGGAACAAACCAACTGTTTTGCAAGCAGCCAGCACCTTGAGAGTGAACGACTGGGCACAAGGAGCAGGCATTCGATCATGTACGATTACCCTGTCTCCCTGGCAGAGATGTTTGTATTTTTTGCCCTGGTACTTTTGATGGGTATTTTACGTAAAAACAGAATTCCATCATACTGGACTATGGACCCTATTATGCAGACACCTATATTTGGCAAGGTCATGAGCTGTAATCGGTTTCAGCAAATTCTAAGCCGCCTCCACTTTTACGATGCTGATGATCATGCCAGTGCAAATGACACTGATAAGATGAGGTGAATTAGGTTGGTTTTTGATCACCTACGGCAAACATTCCGTTCCTCATTTTATCCCTATAGAGACCTTGTCATAGACGAGAGTTTCGTGTTGTGGAGAGGCAATATTTCTTTTCACCAGTACATAAGCAGCAAAAGGCAATGTTTTGGGTTCAAGATATTTGTTACGTGTGCCTGTAGGACTGGTTATGTGCAAGACTTAGTCTCGTACACCGGTGCACAAACAGACTTAATAGAAGATCGGAGTATTGGACTGTCGGGAGCAGTGGTAAAGACAATGATTGAAGAGTACCTTCATCGTGGGCACGTCCTCTACCTGGATAACTGGTACACTAGCCCTCTTCTCGCTCGTTATCTGCACCTGCATGACACGGGACTCTGTGGTACCGTCAAGGTGAACCGGCGTCACATGGTCAAGGTGGGACCGAAACTGACAAAAATGAGGTGGTCTTCTTCAAGGCTAACAACATCCTAGCTACAGTGTGAAACCACAACAGAGAAGTCTGCCTCTTGTCCATGGTTCACCACCCATTGATGCAGTGTACAGAGTTCGTGCATTACCGCAGTGAAAGGAGGCACTGCATCTGGATACCTGACTGTGTGCTGGATTATAACATCAACTTGCGGCATGTAGACCAGTCTGACTCCATGATATCCACTGTGGAGTGTGCCAGGACCATGATGAAGTGGTACAAGAAGCTCTTCTTTCACCTGCTCGATATAATTGCCCTCAATTGCCACCACCTGCACGCCATGACAACAGGAGTGCAGGAAACCTTTCAAGGGTTTGTGGGAAAGCTTGGCCGTGAGTTCATAGTTCAGTATGCAGTCGAGAGGACCCAACAACACACATGCACTGCCCCTACTGCCCAAACTCCCCTGAGAATTTCTGCCCGCCATTTTGCCACGCCTATACCTCCCCAGCCAAATAGACCTAGGCCCCAACGCAGGTATCGTGTGTGGCAATTCCCGTGTGAGACCCTTCACTCAGAGAAAAGACACCCGCTATGAGTGCGTTGAGTGTAACGTGGGTCTCTGCATTCACCCTTGTTTCAGGGAATATCACACCTTGATGCAGTACTAATATGGTGTGAATGCGATATGACGCTCATACTCAGGAAAAAATGCGACATACAGACGCTCAGTGTAATTATAAAGATCTGTAAATATGTAAATAGTAGTATGAAGTGGAAACGGGTGTAATGTAAGTGGAAAATTATTATGTAAGTGCATAAATATAATCTAAGTCGAAACATTCCTAGCGAGTGTATAAAGATGCGATATTCTGACGCTCAGTGTAATAAATAAGGCCCGTAAATATGTAATTAGTAGTATAAAGTGGAAACAGGTGTAATGTAAGTGTGGAAGTATATTGGAAGTGAAGAAATAAAATATAAGTTGAAACACAAATGGCAGCGAGTGTGCTTGCTACGTGAATATGCGCTAGCATTTCGCTAAATATCGACGTAAGGAATGTAAATAAGTGAAAACATTTACATTGGTTGAAAAATGGTATAATGTCATGGAAACAATAATATGAAAGTAAGATAAATGTAATGTATATTGAGAGAAGAGTCAAAGCAAGTCTGTTGAGTAGGCAAATATGCACAATAATTATGCTAAATATCATTGTAATGAATAAAAAACTGCTGAAAACATTTACATAAAGTCAAAAATGGTAAAATGTCATTGAAACAGTATTATGCCAGTAGAAAAAATATGTTTCCAGAAACAAGAAACTTAGCAACTATACTCTGTACCATATTAAACTCAATATAAGCCCCTCCCACTCGGTGAAGACAGGTGGAGCCTTGACCTTTCCTTAGTGATCAGTGGCTGACCATGTTCGGTTAAAAAGGCGTACGAAACAGTTGTCCACGCCTTTATCGACCGCTGGGAAGCTGTTGTGGGACAGGCTTGAATATCACGTGAGATCAATATTTCACACCTGATCTCTCTCTCCCTCTCTCTGTCTGTGTGTGGGTGGGTGTGTATATATATATATATATATATATATATATATATATATATATATATATATATATATATATATATATATATATATATATATATATATATATAATTAGTTCCAGCGCTGCTTGCTCTATAATGGAAGGCAAGTGGAACAAGTTGTCAAGGGAGAATATGATTAGCGGATTACTGTACTGGAGTGGGTGGAATATGACACCATTAAAGGCTACTTTTCGGAGAGCTGATAATTGCACCAGGAGCAGCTGGCATCTTGCTCTCTGACGATGAGGGTGTGCAGGAAGGCTTAAAAGCGCAAATTTTCCGTACAGAACACACTTGCACACTGGCATCGAGAGAGGAGTTCTATTCGCATTGTAGCATCTGTACCCTGTATTTTTTTTAAGGTACTGATGGGCCATCTCCAACGTGTCTGCCGAGAACTGGAAAAAATGTATCAGCCACACAAAGAAAATAGAGGAAGAATACAGGAAAAAGGATACTGCTGCTGAACATTTGTTTGATAGCGTCGTCATCACTCTGAGTGACTCTGACGACAACAGTGAAGATGATGACTGAAACACACACACACACACACACACACACACACACACACACACACACTCTCTCTCTCTCTCTCTCTCTCTCTCTCTCTCTCTCTCTCTCTCTCTCTCTCTCTCTCTCTCTCTCGTTACATGATGCATTTATCCTTTTTCGGACATCCCTTCATCGCAAGCAAATTTTGAATACGTATTTTTGCTTTAGGGTTGCTGTAAAGTATTATTAGGTTAATTCAAGTTAATTCAATACAAACATTATTCTGCATTTGTAAATTTTACTCACAATTCATCTGAATAAACCGATATCCATGTTACTAATTTTGTTTCTTTGATATCATTAGAGAGAGAGAGAGAGAATCATTGTTATCTCCTGAGGGACTGCTGCCGTTGCCTTGGGGAGTTCAATTCAGGTAGAGAGCATAAAGGTGAGGAATTGAGTTTTGGTATAGTTGGAGGCTGACCACTTTACCATGCCCATTAGTAGCGGATGTCCAATAGCCTTTGTCTACGGGAAGAGATGTCTCCATCTGTCTTCACCGAGTGGGAGGGGCTTATATTGAGTTTTATATGGTACAGAGTATAGCATGTAACCAATGTGACAAAAATCGCTATGCTCGCACAATGGAACGCTTATTTTTCCTATATATCTCATTGAAAACCATTATAGTGTTGTTGTGATTGTTTAATAGTTCCAAATCAATAAATGTAGATGTGTTCTTTGATGCTTCTCCCAAAATTACCTTCCATAGAAAACGTGAGAGCCTGACACCTCAGTAATAGAATACAATACCTGATGCGGGGAGGCTCACCTGTTCTGACCACATATGGACCCCGGTAAGCCCTTTCTTGGTGGTTTTCCTTTCTTTCTCAACAAAAGGTGGAGGTTTTAGCAAAAAAAAAAAAAAAATCCAAAATAGCTTGGGATTGGGGGGTATCAGAGGGGGAAAATCGGTCGGGACGTGATGAGTTAACTGTTAGGTCACAACAAATATTCCTCAGTTTTTCCCATTTGCATCTTTCAACAAAGTCTGCTGGGAGAATGTGAATACATCCATTACTATACTAAATTCACCGTGACCTGGCGGAGATGCGCCTCCCTTCGACTGGGATGGGGATACGGCTTTCTTCCCACCTGAATGCCTGTGATTGGTGGGTGGTGGGATGGGAGGGGTTTGGGAGAGATTTTGAGTCAATATGGTGACCAGTGTACCTCTTAAGCTGTTAAAATTAACTCCTGTACCTGCCAGTTTTTCGCACACACACACACACACGCAGTGAAGTACTAAAGTCAGTAGGGGCGACAAATTCTCAAATATGGTTCTTCCAGGAATCAGGAGGCAGAATGGCTGGAAGGTGTCCTCTCTATGGAAGATTTGCAGGAATTGCTGACACGACCACAGCAAGCATACATATTTGTCATACAGGCCGTCTACATGAGTCCCGCTTGGCTTCACTATGGAGGAGTCAGAGGAAGATAATCTCTATTCCTCCCTCCCTACATCTCTCTCTCTCTCTCTCTCTCTCTCTCTCTCTCTCTCTCTCGAAGTAATGGTTTCAAACTAGAAAAAGTCCGTTTCGGTAAGGAAATAGGTAGAAATTGGTTTGGTAATAGAGTAGCAGACGAATGGAATAAGCTACCTAGTGAAGTAGTTGCTGCCCCTTCCACTGAGAGTTTCAGGCATAAGGTAGATAAACATATGACAAATAAGGGGTTGGTATAAAAAAAATCTAATAACCAATACTAATTCATTATTTTTCCCTATCAGGTTACACTATGATAGTCTCTTTTACTCCTTTCACACTTTCCTGTAAAATGTCCACGCCAGTTTTTCTATATTGCAGGGTGTTCTTTCTGACTTTTTCCTACCTGCTTCAGCTGGAGGGTTTGGAGGGCGGGGGAGAGCCTTCTTCTTTGCTATCCTTATTTCATTCTGGTAGTTCAGCTAATCATCTGGAAGCTGCCTAGCATGGGCCAACCGGCCTACTGCAGTTATCCTCTCTTTTTATGTTTTTATGTTCTCCCTCTCTCTCTCTCTCTCTCTCTGTCTGGACGAGTTTGCCTTTGTGTGTGTGTGTGTGTGTGTGTGTGTGTGTGTGTGTGTGTGTGTGTGTGTGTGTTTCTATTATATTTCTGTGATTTTTTTTTTTCCTCATGTTCAATTATAAAGGCGAATAATGTAGGCTACAGTCTGGTTACCCAGTATGAGTATTTTATGTGACAAACTTACCGTGCGCACGTAACTGAGAGAGAGAGAGAGAGAGAGAGAGGAGAGGAGAGGAGAGGAGAGGGGGCTTAGCTCTGAGGATTAAGACTGTCTCCGTCCCTCACTCACCTCAGCCAAACCCTGTCTACTTCTCCGAATTTATGCTGTGAACTTGGCTTCGGGTGTTCATTTTATGTCACAACAAAGGCATCGCTCAATATTTACCCTTAACTAACCTTTTTTATTATTGAACATAAATGTGCATATCCATATGCTGTTATTATATACCGTTCATTTATTTTAGTTTATCAAATACTGTTGCCAATTTTTCATATTTTCGAACAATAGGGTTCAATTTGGAGACACCAGGAGAACCTGTATGGATATTTTTAGGCGTTCTGTCGCTCTCATTTTGGCAAGCCATTTTATTTTCATCTAATTGTATTCATTACCATAAAGTCTACTTAAGACTATATGAGTTCTTGTAAGAACATAGTCGTTCTAGATCATGACTGAATTAATTCCAGTAAGTAATACACAGTACCTTAGGAAATATCTTGGGACAATGTAAGTGCCATCACGTTTATCCACACTGATGAATTTCACTGACCAACCAGGGACAAAGAACGTTCAGCCATTTCCTCTCCCCACACTGAGGGACGCGCATCTCCGCCAGGTTTTGGTGAACCTAGTATTGCGTCGACTGTGTATGTTTGTGGTTGTCCCTATACTTGTTCCGATACTTGTTCGTTTTCATAAAATTGCCTACTTGATCATCTGATCCTTTCTCTGACCTTTTCTTCTCTTCGACGTTGTCAGTTCCATAATAAGGCATGGACATTTGGGTCTGTAGCCCAGGTGCCTCTGCCAGGTAGGGGAGCCTCCAAAGAGATAAGTGTACAGGGGCCAAAACCAGAGAAAAATCAAATGCCACAACTACATATCGGTATATATCACAACACGAGCAACATTTAGCTGTGCAACTGCATTAAACAAACAGAACAAGCTGTGAAGTTGGAAAAAGGAAGAATAAAAGCAAAGCCATCTGGGCCTAGAATAAAAACAAGAGATGATCCCAGAGTAATGTGGAAAACAAACATGAAACATGACAAGACCTAATGTGTGGAGGATCTAATATGGTTCATACAAATAAATGTGAAAACTTATTACACTTGTGAATGTTGCATTACGTCCAAGTGCTCTTAATTAACTATTTTAAAAATATTGGGCAAATAATAATAATGCTGTAAATGTGCCACCCACATAAAAAAAAAAAAAAAAAAAAAAAGGATGATTTAGCAATGAATGATTTTATGTTGGACCAACTACTTGCCTACAGTTAACTGTCATTCTGGAGAAATGTGTTTCCAAGAGATTATGCAAAACTAAAGGTTTCAAATATAATTGTGGCAGCCTTGTAAAATAAAGATGTCCAATTTCCTTTAATATAAAAACTGCATACCATGTGCTTGGATATTCATACGTGTTCCATCCTCCTTCCCCTGTTTCTATCTTTATTTTAAACAGGGGGTTAAGCCCCGTAAAAATCATAAGGGCCATGCATCCAAAATGACCACTCTACAAAGTATCCTAAGATGTCAAAGCTATATCTGTCCGGCTCTGATATATATATATATATATATATATATATATATATATATATATATATATATATATATATATATATATATATATATATATATATATATATATATATATACATATATATATATATATATATTGGGAGGGGCTGACTGCTTAAATATTATGGAGGTCACATTCCATAAATGTATGTAACAGATGACAGTCCCTTATACCCTTATACCACGTGTGTTAGAATGGCAAAGTCCTGTTTCTTTATTGCTTTTAATTTGGGAAGGGGACCAGACCTCCCTGAAAACCATGAGGTAAATCAATAAATGGTGGAAAACTTTCCCAGACTCCAGGATAGCTCGCTTGGGAAATGTCCTTCAAATTCATTTGCCGTTTATCCCTCTGTTTTTAATTTATATTTTTGACATTTTGGGAGGCCGCTGATTAAAAAAATCCTAGTATTCACACTTGAAAAATGTTGCAAAACATATGAAAGCCCATTCTACAACGTATACCAAGATGACAAGCCCATATGTGTCCTCTTTTTTCAAACTGTCAATTTTTAAGCAACGTTGGGTCTGTTTAGTACTTGGATGGGTGACCGCCTGGGAACACCAGATGCTGTTGGCATAACGTTCTCCCTACGTGTTAAGTGGGGTTGGTGGAGGATTAGTGCCCCTTCCTGTAAAAACAATTACCTCTAAGTCCTTGGCCACCCCGTTTGGGATACATGGCGTCTGGCAATGAATGAATGAATGAAATTTTTCAAATTCTGTGATAGGGTCTGACTTGCTTAAAATTCATGGGTTCAACTGGTATATGTTGAAAAACCCTCCTAGAAACCAAACTCACATAAGTTTCATTTAAATCCATCAAATAGTCTGGGTAGAGTTAAAGCAAACGGAGAGAGAGAGAGAGAGAGAGAGAGAGAGAGATCAGTTAGGGTACTGTACACATTGCGACCTGCCGTAATTGATACCATTCTGCTTTGCAGGATGATCAATTTAGATTGTTTAATAATCCATTTTGAAGATTGCTGGGAGCCCCACGGTATCTAGCCCTGGGTCTAGTAGATCGTAATCCGGCTGTGGTCATACTAATTAGGATCACAGCTTTTGTGTTTTGATTGCCATTATCATCTTTAATACGGCTGGGTTAACAGTACAGACATTTGTTCTCAACAGGTCTTTTTTTAACATTTTTTCTCTCCTCTACCAACATCACTAACGTCTGTACCACATTGTCTTCCCTACCTCTCTACTAATGTTAATCCCACCACATGCAATGCAGGTAAATCCAAAGTCCGTTGCAGGTAAACTGATAAATATTTACACAAATGCTGCACAGGAGTTGCCTCCACGCCACCTCTGAATCTAGCTCCACTGAAGCCATGGTTCATCACTGACTCTTGAAGAAGACATTATCTAAGCAGAATTCAAAGCGGTTGCTAGACCTGAGCTATAGGGAAAAGGTTACGTAGCCCTTCAACACACTTACTACTTTGAACACACCTTCATACTACTAGTGTACAATTGATTATAATTTTCCCATCTGCTATAGAAAATTGTGTCTTCTGACACATTGGGGCAAATTATATATAAGGAGCATAGTTATACTGCCGGTGGAGAAATGCATGAATAATATAGTAAAGGTGTAATGGGATAGGGACTATGGTGAGCTTCTCACTACAGGGAAGTATAATAATTAAAGGACTGAATGCTGCTATGGAACCACCTGGAACCAACAAAAGAAGGAAATACAGAATTTACAGCACATGGTTATGCTGAACTTCAGTGAAAAAGTACAACTGTTACTGGGTGCAAAAATTAGAGGGTAATCAATTAATAATTCAAGAAACATGTGATAATTATAGTTACTGTAGAAACAATATAGTCTAGTAATCTTCACCAGTTCAGAGTTGAAGTTCATTTTATAAAATTGGTATTGAAAACTATAATGGTACGTGGAATAATGAACATGTAGTAGCTGATTACACAATAGCTGATTTCACAAGGACTGACCTTGAGAATGAGGTCTCTTAGTCACTAACATCCATATTCTTGTTATTCTTTCCTGATATTTATCTTTATGTTATTTACTCACAATTCACTGTTTATTACTATATCAACATTTACTTTCTTTCCTTGGTCACTATTTTCCATTTACAACTGGTTCATTTAATATCGTTTTAGCATCATATTAATTTCCATTTACTATTTTGAATTGGCATATTTCGTTTACCTACGATTATCTTTCCTTCAGTACCAAGTTACACGATCTTTCCACCTATAGTAGTCACACAAAGTGTCACTATGAACTGCCATTTTTAAGGCTCTGTGGGTGCTGCACTAATCTATTCGTAATGTGGATCTCATGCAGTCTTTTTTGTCCATTCGCTTAACACAGCAGTGAACTACCCAAATAGTAACAAAAAAATCAATAGGAAAAATTGCCACTGGGGGAAAGACAAAGACCGGATGTACCCATGAACGGTTAAAGGCCAAAGAAAACTTATCCACAACAAAATCACTCCCTTTAAGATAATCTAACAGGTGTAGGTTGTCTGACGTGATGGAGAGATTGTCAGCAGGCAGATCAAATGTCACATTTTATGGGCTGAAAGATTTCATGTGTAAAAGCAAAGTGCAAAGTGATGACGTATACATAAACAACCACAGACTCTGATTTTACAGTACAATAATCAGAGGCCTTATACAAACCTCTCTGCTGGGCTCCTCTGATCACAACCTTATTACCTTAACCTGTCCTATCACTCCGGTACGACGTGTGGACCCTCCAAAGAAACGTTGATTGTTACACTTTGGAGCTGCAAATAGGGAGACCCTCAGACAGTACTTATCTGATTTTCTGTGGAATGATCATTGTTTCCATGGCCGAGAGCCATCCGTGTGTGCTTTGCGAATTACGGAGGTTATTCTTTTGGGCATGGAAGCATACATTCCCTTCTCATATCGTTTGACTAATGCAAGAAAGCCTTGGTTTAATCACAATTATTCTAATGCTGGCCACAACAAGGAGACGTTACAAGTCACTCCGGCCCCCAGTCACTCCGGCCCCCTACCCTAGTCACTCCGGCCTCCCACCCTAGTCACTCCGGCCTCCCACCCTAGTCGGCTTTTATAATGGTCATTATTCTAGCTGCTAGTTGAGCGAATCTGACTCTTGGCTTCGAAGCAGCATAATTTATGTTGTCTATAGCTATGGTTTGAGACACCATTCGTTACCGTTCAGCTGAAGGTTCTGGTTTGAATATATGTGAACGATAATTTCTTCAGAGCAATACTGTGTATAAAATCTTATTTTTATCATGGCTGCATACCCGTGCATTTTGTGCAACAGCGAAGTCAGCCCACGCCAGCAGGCATTACAGTGTGATGCCTGTCTTCGGTGGCAGCACCGTACTTGTGGTGATAGCAGCATAAGTCAAGGGGACTACCGCCGCATGAACCGTGGGGAGCTTGCTGATCTGCAGTGGTATTGCAATGATTGTCCCCATCCACAAAGCAAAGATACAGTCATGTTCCCCCTCTACGCTGTCTGCGATAAGGAGCGAAGGGGAAATAAGAGACACACTCAGCTGTCATCCCGCCACACCCAACCACAAACATACAAAACAACGTAGTGTTTTATAATGTTAGCTTGGTACTTGGAATAATGCCTCTTTTACGCTGAAAATGAGTGTGATTGTGAGTTTTGTGCTTAACATAATTCAGATTGAAACTAATTATTTTATTTTCCTTTATTTTGAATGGGAAAAAAAAAACATTCTAAAATTCTGTCAAGTGCATAAAAATTAAGTATAAAAACTAAAAAAGCTAACAAGCGAATAATTAAACTGGTTAGGTGCTCACGGGTCCATTACAAAACTTATATTCAAGTTTAAAATTTTCTCATTCTAATTTCGAAACAGTTTCAGAGAGAGAGAGAGAGAGACTGACCTTCACTTGTTATCACTCACTCCCCCTACCTACTTCCTTCGTGTGTGTGTGTGTGTGTGTGTGTGTGTGTGTGTGTGTGTGTGTGTGTGTGTGTGTGTGTGTTTGTTTAACTGTGCTACGCCTCACTGGACCCACTGTTTGATTTGCAGAATTTTAAATGAAAATTTTAACATTTTTAATAGAATGAGCATTTTAAATGAAAATTTTAAATCACAAAGAATGTGTAATTATTTTAACAATTTCAGTAGAATTACTATTTTTAATGAGAATTTTAAACGACGAATAACATGATTATGTTAAATGAGAATTTTAATATGTATTGTATTATAACCATATTATGTATTACAACAACATTTTGTATTATTCTGAGTATTTTAAATGAAAATTTTAAATCACAAAGAATGTGTAATTATTTTAACGATTTCAGTAGAATTACTATTTTTAATGAGAATTTTAAACGACGAATACCATGATTATGTTAAATGAGAATTTTATTATGTATTGTATTATAACCATATTATGTATTACAACAACATTTTGTATTTATTCTGGGGATTGAGCCTCCCGCCCTTGCCACTGGGCGGTTAGCAACATGAGCTAACCACACAGCAGTTGCTTCTGCTCCCGCCTCACTCTGGACCCAATGCTGGATTTGCAGATGTGTAATTGTTTGAACGTTTTTGCAAGAAATAAAAATTTTAAGTTACGAAGAATGTGTAATTGTTTTTAGGGTGGGAGGCTGGAGTGACTAGGGTGGGGGGCCGGAGTGACTTGTAATCCAAGGAGAGGGCCTATAAAAGGTACCAGACCCAACCCACCGCCGAATCACATCTTTTTTATGTTTCTGCCCGGAATCTTGCTAAGTCTGTTCTTTGCTCTACTAAAAATAATTTCATCCGTACTAAATGCTCTCAGCTTTCCAACTCGAATTCTTCCCGCTCCTTCTGGCACCTTGCCAGAAACCTTTCTAACAACTTTACCTCACCATCCTTCCCTCCTCTTTTCTATTCTAATGGATCTGTAACTATTTCTTCTACTGATATAACAGATCTCATCGCTGAGACTTTCTCCTCCAATTCCACCTGAGACGATTCCAGTGCAGTTCATCACTTCCCCCCTCAGACTTTCTCGTGGCTGACATTAAACTTTCTTCAGCTGATGTATTTTCTGCCATCACTGGCCTCAGTACTAACAAGGCATATGAGCCTGATGGAGTCCCTCCTGTTGTTCTCAAGAACTGTGCTTCTGTGCCTAGACCCTGCCTTGGTAAATTCTTTCGCCTTTGTCTATCAACATGTACCTTTCCTTCTTGCTGGAAGTTTGCTCTCATTCAGCCAGTCCCAAAGAAGGGTGACCATTCCCAACCCTCTACCTATTGTCCAATTGCTTTACCATCCTGTATCTCAAAAGTTTTCGAGTCAATTCTGAATAGAAAAATTTTAAAGCATCTTTCCTATCACAACCTTCTTTCTGATCACTCCATTGGCGATCTTCTCACCTACCTTTCAGACTCTTGGTCATCCTGTTTTCGGGACTTTGGCGAAAGCTTTGCATTTGCATTTGACATCTCAAAGGCTTTTCGATTGAGTCTGGCATAAATCTTTAATTTCCAAACTGCCCACTTACAGTTTCTATCCTATCTGTGCCTTCATCTATAGCTTCCTTTGTGGTCGTTCTATAGCCGCTGTTGTAGATGGCCATCATTCTTCTCTTAGATCTATGAACAGTGGTGTTCTTCAGGGGTCTGTCCTATCACCAACACTCTTCTTTTTATTCATCATTGACCTTCTAAGCTGTACATCTAACCCTATCCACTTGTACGCTGATGACTCCACTCTTCACCTTTCCATTTGGTTCCTGCAATGTCCATCTGAGCAGTTACATCAACAAACAAGGGATGTGGCTATGGCACACCTAATATCTGACTTGGCTTGTATCTCTGACTGGGGTCAAAGTAATCTTGTTGTTTTTAACGCATCAAAGACAGTCCTTACACCTATCAACCCGACAAAATCTTCCACAGAAGTACCCACTAATGTTTAGTAATATCCAGCTTAACCCACCGCATGCTGGCTATTTTTAGCCCTATGGGTCACCCCAGTGCCGGCCATTTATCAACCTTTTTTTTTTGGCTAAAATGATAGATTTTGATGTGGAAACAACGAATTTCGCCATTAAAATGCTCACCGAGGCTTGGAAATGAGTTTTATTGAGTCCTGCATACTCGTGTACATGTATAGCTGCTCTATCACGCTCACCAGGTACGTGAGAGAATTCATCTTCTGTGTAAGGTATACTCAGGTATTTATGCTGGGAAGGTATAGCAATGTTCAGCACACTTTTCTGATGACTTATTACATCAGCATCTACCACAATTTGCGTGTCCTTCTAACTGTGAATGCATTATCTTACACTTACTTGAAGATAGGTACTGTCCTGGCACTGACAAGAAGGAATTACAACTTGACTTCACTATATAGTCCTTACACTTACAAGAAAATATTTACAACTTACACTTACATGAAAATAATTACAGAATGCCTTCACTATGTACAGCACTGGGTGAGGCACACAGGCAGAGTGAGGCAGAGCGAGCTTCAGGGGGGGAGTGAGTGAGTGTATGGCCTTGACAGCCTGAAGGATGGCAGAGGAACAGTTACCTAAAATACCTGCCATTTTTTACCTGCGAATCTTGAAAAATGCGGTCACAGTGAAGTTTTTTATTTTAACAGTTTTAAAACAGCACTGGCACTGGCCGTGGAATTATGTCATACCGTTTTAAAACGGCGCTGGCACGTGGCGGGTTAATCCTGCATCATCCTTGAATATGCTTAGGGTTTCATGCACTCGGGATTTTTCTTGGAAAGATCATATTACGTCTCTTGTGAAATCTGCGTCCACGAGATTAGGTGTGCTAAGCTGACTCCGTTCCTTCTTTATCCCTGCAAAGTTGTTGACTTTATACATGGGTTTTATTAGCCCCTATCATGTGTGGGGAGGCTCCCCACATACAGCTCTTCTCAATAGGGTGGAGTCAAAGGCTTTTTGTCTCATTAACCTTCCTCCTCTCACTGGTTCCCTTCAACCTCTGTCACTTTGCTGTGCTGTTGCATCTTTATCTCTTTTCTATCACTATTTCAATGGTCACTGCTCCTCTGAACTGTCTGTTTGCATCCCTCTGCTTCTACAATGGGTGCATAGCACCTGTCTGGCAACAAACTCTCATCCTTTTTCTGTCCAACTCTCTAATACAAGAGTTAACCATTACTTACAGTTCTTCATTTATGCAACAGGTCAGCTTTGGAACTCTCTCTCTCTCTCTCTCTCTCTCTCCCTCCCTCTCTCTCTCTCTCTCTCTCTCTCTCTCTCTCCCTCTCTCTCTCTCTCTCTCTCTCTCTCTCTGTATTTCCCGCTAGCTATGATCTCCAGTCTTTCAAACAGTGTGTCCAGGCATCTCGAAATGATCAGATCTTGAATTTGGCTCTCTCTTCTACTTTGTTTTTTCTTCGAAGGAACAGTTTGTGGGCTCCTGGCCATTGGTTCCTTCTTCCTAACAAATAAAAAAAAAGTTGCAGACACTGAACGAACAAGAGTTCCAGGGCAAATGATACCAAGAGATTGGGACATTGATGAAGAAATACTGGATGTGGTTCAGACGAGTGTGGTGCACTGGGAGCTTGGGAGTCGCAACAGGCAGACTGTTCAGAAAAATTATGAACCAAGGCAGATTCATAGGGAGCAGCGCTCCTAGGAAAAATTGTCAGAAGATAGGCAGCACAAAGTCGAGAAGTAGGTGTAAGATAAGCACACCTGCTGAGATCACTGGAGGATGTGAAAGCAACAGAGACATGATCATGGGATAGAAGGAAGTACTCGAGGAGACAGAGGCCTGCAATAAGGAATTATTGTACAAGAAGGGAAAAGGGATGATGTAGAAGTGATCGAATGTGATAGAGGAACGAAGAGGGATATGAACAACAGTCTCTACCTTTTAGTTACCAGGTAACCCAATTGGGATACTTATAAAGGGTGTTTTGAAACAGCCACCAACATGCCTAGAATAACCAGGCTGTCGCGATTTTTTTCCAGGTTGGAGAGGAACTCGTCCTCATTTGAATCCAACCAGTCAGGATGAAGCAGGTATCACTTGTGCTCCCTGACCAAGCCTTGAATGAATCAGTGTCAGCCCAACTCTGAAAATGGCAGCTTTTTGTGAAAATTGTTCCGATGTTCAGTGTCCTGACGTCCATACCCATAGGGGTAACTTTACCATTGCTTTATACGTTTGAGTGGGATAAATGGGCATCATTTTGAAATAGGTTTCGTTAGGCTGTGATAACTTGTAGTGAAAACGAGTGTGAAAAAGTGTAGAGCCCAATTGGATTGCTTTAGGCAACTCGATGGACCACGCTCAGCCCAAGCAGGCGCTCCTGGGCCTTAACGTTATTTTTTTTTTTTACCTATCCAATTCTGTAACTATTATATTTTACCATTTTGGTATGTTTTTTCTTTGGTAATATTACATGTTATTGTTATTTATGCAAAATAGACATGATATAAGAGGTCACTTAGAATTGCTGAGTATATATATATATATATATATATATATTGTTACATAGCCTATGATTTCATCATCCTTTGTATAATTCTAACGTACAGTATGCTGCATGTTTGATCACGATTCGCCTCGTGGCTTCCACAGTGACCAGGCTTGCGTGTTCTACCTCAGTCCCCCCTTCTCCCCCTTATAGTAGAGTTAGTAGTTCTTTCTGTTGTTCAGAGCAGGACTGTCAACTCTTCCTTCCCTGTGCCTTCATTTCCACGTCCTTGTTGCAAGTTGAATCAAGCTCTGCCGGCCCCTATATAATGAGCTCAGTCTCTGCATTATTGCCACATAGATCTACTCCTCATTTTGTTCACATCTCTGTCCTCCCCTGTATAGTGTATTACTATTTTTGTGAGTGCTCAGAAAGTCTACAGCTATCTAGCTGCTGTATAATTTGAGTATAAGTGTTATTACTATTTTTCTTGTACTGAATAGCCTGAGGCCTGGTAGGGTCTTTGTGATTCATGTAGAGTTTTTAATGTCAGCCAATATTAATAATATTTTGTATCTGTAATAATATATCTTGCTATAACTGAGCATTACCCGGTTTTCTCATTTATCAGGGCTGACTTAGATAAATTTGCTCTTGCCAAATTCATGTTAATAGAGGCTATTGCAGTTAACCATATATGTAACCTGTTTTGCCATTACATTATCCTTATGAGTCCTGAATGTTTAGTTGTTAGTTTGAGCATTAACCCGCCCCATCCCGTCGACGTATGGGTACGTTGCAACGATTTGCATTTGCCAGTCCCGGCGACGTACCAGTACGTCGTGCAATTGCAAGGTCCCTAATTTGCACAATTTTCAATTTTCGCACGTGATTTTTCGTATGTATACACGGGACACCTTCCTCTATTCCTGTACAAGATACCAAGCAGGGACAATGCCTTACACTGCATAACCTCCCCCCTCCCCCCCTCATGACATTTTCTTGGCAAAGGACCTGTTACCAGTGACCTGGCTAGTAAAGTTATTCAGGGCCAGAGTGATTCCCCAATCGATGACAATGTGGAGGACAATGTTTACATAGCATTAGAAGAAGAAACAGCCAGAAATAATGATCAGGTAGTGTGGCAAAAATAGGTCAGGTATGGTGATTAGTTAGTGAGTGAAACAATGCTTATAATGCCTTTATTACTGCTTGAAAACCAATATACTGTCATACTACATATACATTCGCACCAAGTAATTAAATAAATACCGTTTATGAGTGGATAAAATAGTTACCCTCCCATAGAACTCGTATTCTTTGGTGCCAGCATGTTAGAAAACCCACTCAGGTAAGGAGGAATTCCTACCTGGATTGGGCACTTTAAACCTCAGGTGAGCGATTTCTCTATGAATTTTCGATGTTTCTCACCAAAAGCGAAGGTTTTAGCCAAAAAAAAAAAATTCGAAAATACCTCGGGACTGGGGGATGTCGGAGGTGCGGAAAACCTCGGGACGTGACGGGTTAAACTTTAACTTGTAATTTTACCTAAGTCTGTTGTTTTGAACCTGGACCTTTGTGGGACAGTAGTGATTTTAGTATTCTCACTTTAAGTGTTCATTATCTCTCTCTGCTCCGTAACATAAATTTGGGGACCTCTTATCAGGATATTCAGGATATTATCATAAGGATATTGCTTGATATTTTCTGACTGTGATTTATTCATGATGTCTAGTATTACTACTCATCATGAAGCCAAAGATTTTTTGTCAAATATGCAAAGAGTGTGTGATGTAGAAAACAGAACAAAGAATGAACTTAAGCTTGTTGCTCAACAATACGGAATTCCTGTTTGCTCTCATCATTCTAAAGATCAAATTGTTGACATGATTAATAAAAGCTTGTTTAATGTAACTCCTCCAGATGAGCAAACGCAGATTCAAATAGCTAAGTTACAGCTAGCCCAGCAGGAGGCTCGTGCTAAGGAGGCTGAGTCTCAGGCTCGTATTCAGGAGGCACAGGCACAAATTGAAATTGCTAGGATTCAGGCAGACCATGAGTATCGCATAAAACAAAGTGGAACTTGATCATCTAGCTCTCATGATTTTGATGTGGCTAAAAATGATAAACTTGTCCCTCCTTTTAATGAATCTGATTTAAACAAAGTATTTTCAGTTGTTTGAGAGGGTAGCTACAGGTTTTAATTGGCCCAAAAAGTATTGACCAGTACTCCTACAGAGTGTTCTCACAGGTAAAGCTCAAGTAACTTATGCATCTTTGCCTCAGGATCAATCTGATAATTATGATGTAGTTAAGAGCTTGATTCTTAAGGCCTATGAGCTTGTTCCTGAAGCGTATAGAGTAAAATTTAGGACAACTTATATGCAAGATAAGCAATCCCATGATGAGTATGCAAAAATCAAAGAAGATCTGTTGGAGCAGTGGCTAAATTCTAAGAATGTAAATTCTGATTTTGATAAATTTAAGCAGATGATTTTGCTGGAGGACTTCAAAAGGTGTATTAATAAAGATGTAAGCCTATATCTTGATGAGAAAAGAATAGATAATTTGTCTGATGCTGCAGTTTTAGCTGATGAATATGTTCTCACTCACAAGAGATATTCTAGAGAAAAAAGGAAAGCTGAGAGTAAGTACGTTGCCTCTACTCAGAGTACAGGTAACAGGAAAGAGAATAAAGATGATGTTTCTCAGGAAGTAAATACCAGTTTCACCTCTAGATTTCAGAAAAGTAAATGTACTTATTGTAGTAAGCTTGGTCATACTACGGAGAAATGTTTCAGGAGACAGCGTGATGTGAACAAAAAGGAGTCTTTAAATATTCAGTCAATTGGTCTAGTGTCCACCCTTGAGAGTTCCCAGAATTCTTTAACCGAGTTAACTGAACCTGCTTTGAGAGGTAAATTAAATTCTCATGATGAAGCTCCTCTTTTGAGCAGTAACGTGGGTGACACTGTCAAGAGTTCATGTGCTAATTTCCTGTCTGATGGTTTTGTCAGTCCTCTGGACAATAATGACAGGAAATCAGTTAAAATATATCGTGATACAGGTGCTTGCCAATCCCTTATTCTGACCAGAGTTCTAGGCTCTAATGTTAATTCCTCTGATGAAACTGTAGTCTTACAAGGTGTAGGGAACAATTACTTCTCTGTCCCTCTGTGCAGAGTGAATTTAGAGTCTGGTATTGTTAATGGTTCCGTTATGGTTGGGTTGGTTGAGACACTCCCAATGTCAGCTGTAACTTTCTTACTTGGAAATGATATTGGTGGAAGTCAAGTGTGTCCAGCTCCTCAGTTGTCTAGTGAACCAGTGACTGCGACCCAGGATTGTGATGTCCCTGAGATGTTCTCTGCATGTGCTGTCACTAGGGCTAAGTCTAAAGTTACTGGTGACTTAGAGGATAATGATGATGATGATGTTATCCTAGCTGACACTTTTCTTGCCAATTTGGACCGCTCACCAGGTGAGGCAGTACCCCGTAGTGTCACCAATTTGTCTCGTCAAGAGTTAGTTGAGTTGCAGATTGCTGACCCTGAGTTGAAAGGTCTAGCTAACTCTGCTTGCAGTGAGGAAGAGTCAGCTGGTGCTTCTACTTGTTATTATATAAAGTCAGGAGTACTTATGAGAAAGTGGAGACCTCCAACAGCATCAGCCGACTGTGAATGGGAGGATGTACATCAAGTTGTCATCCCTCGTGTTTGAAGGCAGGATATTCATTAGAGTGGCTCATGATTCCAGTTCGGCAGGACACCTTGGAGTGAGGAAGACTGTGGCACGCATTTTGAAACACTTCTACTGGCCAGGTATCTTCAGAGATGTTTCCTGGTATTGTAAGTCTTGTCACACCTGTCAAGTTGTGAGGAAGTGTAATAAGACCAAAAAGGTTGCACCTCTAGTTCCCATTCCTCCTTTTGAGGCGCCATTCACCCGTGTGTTGGTGGATATTGTGGGCCCTCTTCCTATGACTTCTTCAGGATTTTCTTATGTGTTGACCCTGATTGATATGGCTACTCGTTATCCTGAAGCCATTCCACTTAGAAATATCTCAGCAAAGAACGTGGTTAAGGAAATGCTAGGGTTCTTCACCAAGTTTGGTCTGCCCAAGGAGGTAGAGTCAGACCGGGGAAGTAATTTCATGTCAAATGTTTTCAAGCAGTCTGAAAGAGTTGGGCATCACTCAGATCACATCTTCAGCTTACCATCCCCAGACCCAAGGAGCGTTGGAGAGATATCATCAAACACTCAAATCGATGCTTAGGAAATACTGTTTGGAACATCAGAAAGACTGGGATGAAGGTCTTCCATTCGTTGTATTTGCCGCAAGAGAATCTCCAAATGAATCACTGGGCTTCTCACCCTTTGAAGTAAGAGGACCCCTTAAGCTACTCAAGGAATGCTGGCTGTCGGAGGAAGATGACGTCAACCTGCTGGAGTATGTGATAAAGTTCAAGGAACGGCTGTCCACTGCTTTACAGCTGGCGAGAGAGAATTTAGGAGCTGCTCAGGAGAAGATGAAGACTTGGTATGATAAGTCCAGGTTATGCCACTTTCAGCCAGATCAGGTTTTGATTCTGCTACCAGTGCATGGGCAACCTCTTCAAGCCAAGTTTAGTGGTCCTTATTTCGTGGAGAAGAAACTCAGTGATGTCAACTATGTCATCGCCACACCAGATCGTAAAAAGAACAAGCAACTTTGTCACATCAACATGCTAAATTTATATCACAGGCGGGACGAAAATAACCCAGTCTGCACTGTAGCTGTTCCACCCGAGTCTGCAAGCGAAGTTCTCCCATGCAGTATGAGCCTGAGTGATAGTTTGGGGAAGAATCCTGATATCATGAATGATCTCCAAACTAAGCTTTCTCATCTAGCTCCCGAGGAAAGGCAGGAGTTTTCGGCATTACTGCAGGAGTACCCGCAAGTGTTCCGTGCCACTCCAGGAAGAACCACTGTGTTGGTGCATGATGCCTCCTTACCGTGTGAACCCAGTGAAAGTTCCTCTCATCCAGAAGGAGCTTGGCTACCTGTTGGACCACAAGATGATTGAGCCCTGTCAGAGCGAGTGGAGTTCTCCTGTCACTCTAGTCCCTAAGCCAGGTGGGTCACAGCGGCTTTGCATCGACTACAGACGTGTTAATCAGATAACCAAAACAGACACTTACCCTCTCCCTCGTGTGGAAGATTGCATAGACAAGATCGGAAAGGCTAGGTACATAAGTAAGTTTGATTTGTTAAAGGGATACTGGCAAGTACCTATGACTGAACGTGCTAGGGAGATCTCATGTTTTGTAACACTAGGAGAGACTTTTGCATGTTCTGTAATGCCGTATGGTATGAGGAATGCACCAGCCACTTTTCAGAAGCTCATGAATGTTGTAACAGAGGGTTTGGCAGGGTGTGTTGTTTATATTGATGATGTATTACTCTTCAGTGACAACTGGAAAGATCACCTATGCCATGTCAGTAAATTTCTTGAGCGTTTGGTTCAGGCTAATCTTGTAGCTAATTTATCAAAGTGTGAGTTTGGTCAAGCTAAAGTTCAGTACCTTGGGTATGTAATTGGTGATGGACACTTTGCACCACCAGCAGCTAAGGTTCAGGTTATAAGTGATCTTCCCAGACCTAAAAGTAGGAAAGAGCTACAAAGATTTTTGGCAATGGTAGGTTATTACAGGAGATTTGTTCTTAACTTTTCAATTCTTGTATCACCACTTACAGACCTACTGAAAAAGGGAGTTAAATTTGTTTGGACCGATAACTGTGAATCCTCTTTCAGTAAACTTAAAGCTATCCTATTAAGTCAGCCAGTGCTCGCTACTCCAAATTTTGCTGAGCCTTTTAAGATGGCTGTTGATGCAAGTGATACAGGAGCTGGGTCTGTTTTGCTGCAAGAGGATGATCAGGGTATTGAACACCCTGTATCTTATTACAGTAAGAAGTTCACTCCACCTCAAAAGAACTACTCCACTATTGAGAAAGAGCTTTTGGCCTTGATTTTGGGTTTACAGCATTTTTCATTTTATTTGTGTTCTGGTTTTGACCCCATAGTCATTTATACCGATCATAACCCAGTGAAATTCCTTAGTAAGTTTAAAGATAAAAATCAGAGATTGACAAGATGGAGTCTACTTCTTCAGGAGTGTTCATTAGACATACAACATGTCAAGGGGAAAGAAAATGTTATTGCAGATATCTTATCTAGACTTTAGACAGATTGTTTTAGAGTAATAAGAAATTTCCTTTGTAAATTTCTTTTTCTTTGTGGGGAGGTGTTACATAGCCTATGATTTCATCATCCTTTGTATAATTCTAACGTACAGTATGCTGCATGTTTTATCACGATTCGCCTTCTGGGTTCCATAGTGACCAGGCTTGTGTGTTCTACCTCACTCCCCCCTTCTCCCCTTATAGTAGAGTAAGTCGTTCTTTCTGTTGTTCAGAGCAGGACTGTCAACTTTTCCTCCCCTAATGCCTTCATTTCCGCGTCCTTCTTGCAAGTTGAATCAAGCTCTGCCAGCCCCTATATAATGAGGTCAGTCTCTGTATTATTGCCACTTAGATCTACTCCTCATTTTGTTCACATCTCTGTCCTCCTCTGTATAGTGTATTATTATTTTTGTGAGTGCTCAGGAAGTCTCCAGCCATCTAGCTGCTGTATAATTTGAGTATAAGTGTTATTACCATTTTTCTTGTACTGTATAGCCTGAGGCGTTGATTCGTAGGCCTGGTAGGGTCTTTGTGATTCATGTAGAGTTTTTAATGTCAGCCAATATTAATAATATTTTGTATCTGTAATAATATATCTTTGCTATAACTGAGAATTATCCGGTTTTCTCATTTATCAGGGCTGACTTAGATAAATTTGCTCTTGCTAAATTCATGTTAATAGAGGCTATTGCAGTTAACCATATATGTAACCTCTTTTGCTATTACATTATCCTTATGAGTCCTGAATGTTTAATTGTTAGTTTGAGCATTAAACTTTAACTTGTAATTTTACCTAAGTCTTTTGTTTTGAACCTGGAACTTTGCGGGACAGTAGTGATTTTAGTATTTTCACTTGAAATGTCCATTATCTCTCTCTGTTCCGTAACAATATATATATATATATATATATATATATATATATAAATATATATATATATATATATATATATATATATATATATATCGATCATCAAATCCTACATTGCCCCATGAGGTGCGTAGGAACCCGGGACGGACCAGGAAGTTGGTCTGGACGTTTAAGATGAGAGTGAATATATATATATATATATATATATATATATATATATATATATATATATATATATATATATATATATATATATATATATATATATATATATATATATTATTTTGAGTTACGTCAGGTTAGACTACCGTACTTATGTAATTATACTAATTTCGAAAATTACAGTGATTATGTATGATGACTTACAGTTTCGTAACAGCACGTTTTTCGGTAGCTGGGCCGGGGGACAATTGTCAGCGATGGATTACCCCAATTTAAGGAGCTGACAGTGATGCTGAGGTTGACACTAACAATGATGTTGCCGACCCTGATTTCGACATAGTGCCCTCTTGGATGAAGACCTCAACGATGATGATGTCCTTTCATCTCCTTGGACATGGAGAGAAGCTAGTGGTTAGTATGAATCACCACTGACAGCTGTCTGTCCTTTTAATTCGTTGTGTACTCATGCCTGGCCTTTTAAATTTTTGCTTCACGTCTGGCCATTTAAATTTGGCCATGCTGGACTTCCCTGATGGTATGTGTGTATGAACATAACTTTGTCATTACGATATCTGTGGAGGAAAGACTTGAGGGAGTGGAGGAAAGAATGGGAAGGTGGAGGAAAGAATTTCATTTATCGATTTATCTGCCTTATCTCTGAATATCTATCTATCTATCTATAGCCCGACGCCCTAATCCCGCAAAGGGTGGCCGCAGACAAAACGCCTCCAAGTCGCTCTGTCACCCACCATTTGACTACCCTAGCCCCAACTCACCCCCCCCCTCCCTCATATACCTCTCAACTCCATCCTTCCACCTCATCCTCGGTCTACCTCTCCCTCTCCCTCCCTCCACCTCACCTACATACATCCTCTTAGTCAGTCTTTCATTCCCCATTCTCTTCACATGTCCAAACCACCTCAGTGTATTTCTCCTAATCTTCTCAACCACATCCACATCCACCCCACAGCGTTCCTTCACTTCTTCATTCGTCAACCTGTCCCTCCACGTCACTCCACATGCTCCTCTTAAGTAACTCATTTCCACTGCTCTCACTCTTGACTTGTTCCCCTCTTGCAAGGTCCATGCCTCGCTTCCATACGTCAGGGTAGGGATCACAATACTATCATGCAGTGACTTCTTAACTTCCATACTCACCTCCCTACTTCTCATCACTGCTTTCAGTGTACCAACAACCTTCCTTCCCTGCTGTACCCTTTCACGCTCTTCATCCCCCAAAGTTCCATTCTTACTCATCACACTACCCAAGTACTTGAATGCACTCACATTCTCCATATCCTCACCATCCAACCCACTGCACACTCTGTGACTTCAATCCTCTCAAACACCATAACTTTACTTTTGTTTACATTAACTTTCAGATTCCTCCTCCTACACACTGTCCCAAATTCATTCACCAAACCTTGCTACTCCCATTTATCTTCACTCAACAGTACTGTATCATCAGCAAACAGCAACACCGGAAGCTTCCAAATCTCACCCTCATTCATTAGACCCACCCCCACATCCACTGCCCTACCCTGCACCTCCTTTACAACCCCATCCATGTATATATTAAACAGCCATGGAGACATCACACAACCCTGTTTCAGTCCCACATTGAGATCAAAGAACTCACTCAGCTCACCATCCACTCGCACCATAACCCTAGCTCCCTCGTACATACTCTTCACAGCACTCAACAATTTCCCCTCCACTCCATATATTCTTAATACCTTCCACATACCTTGCCTATCTATTCTGTCATAAGCTTTCTCCAAGTCCATGAAGGCAGCATACACTTTCCTTCCCTTCTGTTATACTTACCTTATTTATTCCTGGTATGCTCACCTTATTTCATATATACTTACCTTGTTTATTTCTGTTATACTTACCTTATTTATGCCTTTCTATACATTTCTTTTACTTACGATTTATTTACTTTGTTACAAGGTCGTCGCGGTTCACTCAATAGATGCGGGGATCGAGCCCAGGGCCCGTGCCAAACGCTAAAACAGAGCCACCAAAACCCACAATGAGGTGGCATGTCTTGATGTGAAAAAGTACGGCGAGAGGATGGGTGGCATTGACAAAAGGCACTGTGATGAGAGGAACTGCTTCATACCTTTTTACAATAATCTGTACTTTTTCTTTTTTCCAGAAGAAGTGGTAATTTAAATCACATTAAGTTTTGTAAGTACTTTAATACTTTTGTTCAGTATGTTATTGTAATTAAATTTTTGACACAGAGATACTTTCCACATATACCTTCATTCATAATTAAAAAAAAGGAAAAACGTACTGGAAAAAAAAAAAAAAATACTTGGTAAAATGTTATTTGTTACATGTGATAAAAGGTAAAAATAGTAAAATGAATTACTTTAAAAATGTTTAAATATAGCACATGCAAAGAATACTTGATTATAACTTAAAATTATGAAGTAATTTCCAAATAAACCCAAAGGAACTTATATATGGATGAAAAAAAAAATGGTTGGCAAAAGGTGGTGTAAGTGTTCCGATAAGGTCCACAACAGCCCAGTCGGGCTCAGTGTGGTGCATCAAGACTCACCAACGAGAGCACAACTGGGATGAGCGTAGCTGGTTGAAAGTTGCCCAAGGTTCCCAATTGGACTACTTCACTGGAATGCAATAATGAACAAACAACGAAATGTTTTTTTTAAAGAATGGGAGTAAAAATGTCTTGTATTTTCTCTAGTTTAACATACTAAGGGCGTTTTCCGAAATTCCCAAGGAAACTTAAGGTGGACCTTAAAGGGTTAACAGGGATGGAGAGTGGCAGTGTCCCAGAATGAGAAGAGGAATCTGAAGGAATGTCAGAGGAAGGAATGGGAGAACAAGAAGCATTTCCAGGTTGAAAAGATGATTCATTTCCAAGTGATTCAACACTATGCCCCTTGGTGGTTGCTTTAGCTCATCGGCATGGATCCATTTGGTCTTGGCTGTAGACCAATCGTTTATTTCATATTTGTTGCCCTTATGAGAGGCGATAGGGACAGGACCCTGGAATTTTGCATCAAGTTTTGATACATGCTTGTGGTCCGTGGCAAAAACTATCATCTACTTGGGTGGTTACATTGGAGGCAGCTGCATAAGCTTTTGTGCCATTTCTTCATTTGAGAGGACCAAATTATCCTGAATGTACTTATGAATAGTCTGAAAATATGAGAGGTGAACTTTGACATAATCATCGTAACTGTAGGCCGGATCAGGCTTAGACTGGAACAAAGAATAACGCAGTCTCTTGTTAAAATTGTAGATGACAAAGAATAGAGTTTCATCAATTGATTTATTCAGTGATCCAGTAATTGATGCAGCCACCTGCAGAATCCACTCATCCCAGGTGGAACTCTGATCTTCCACCATGTGACGTAGCCTCTCTAGATTTTCCTATTCTGGTGCTCCATGAGGTCATTAGAGGCTGGATGATGGGCAACAACATTACACTTACTAATTCCATAGTGATGGCAAATTTATTCCAACAATGAGTTGTTAAACTCTGACCTGTTATCTGTTAGAATTTGTCTGGATTTGTGAAAGGGCAAATGGGAATGGGCAACATTACTAGCAAGTTTGTCACACACTGGAGCCAATATCACGAAACAGGAGAAATGATCGACTGCCACTAATATAGACGAAGCAATATTCTGTTCGTGGTAATTTTAAAAGATCAAGGGAGACAGTTTGCCAAGGCCTTGATAGTACAGGGTATTGTAATATAGGTGCAGACCGACTAGTAGTTCCTTTTTTACGAGGACAAGATAGGCATGCAACACAGTGACCTTGTACATCTTTCCGCATTGTGGGCACCAGTCGTAAGCTTCTGTCCTTCCCCAGGCGTGTCGTGTGAGGGTTGTCATGAATTAAATGCAGGGCAGCAGGAATTAAGTCTGCTGGAGTGACTAGTTGCCTATCTTTGTGATGAAGCACATTGCTACCTGTGAGTATCATCTTTTTGTAAAGTCATTAAAAAGGAAGCAATCAGACACAGGAACTGGTAATTTTGGCAAGGAAGAATGGCAAGGAAAAATCATCACCAGAATCAAGAAAGTATATGACCGGAGACCTTAAAAGATCAACACACTGGGACCCATGGAGGGTCACAACTGAATGCCAAATTTACACCACAACCAGTTCCAACTGTGGGAACATAACAACAGAGGGCATCAGCTACAACATTTGACCTTCCAAGGACGTATTAATACATTGGATTATAGTCATAAATAATACATGCCAATGTGCAAGGTGACCAGTAACAGGTCACAAAGAGGAAGATGGTGTGTCTAGATAAGAACAGGGTATCCGTAGATGATGTCGTGGAAATGTTTTAGGGACCATACCAGGGCTAGGGCTTCCCAGTGAGTTACAGTGTGATTCATTTCTGCAGTTTAATACCCGACTGGCGTAGGCAACGATACGTTTCTTGCCTTCGGAGTCATCTTCCATGAGAACTGCACCGAGGCCCACTAAACCAGCAAAAGTACATAGTAGGAAAGGTTTGGAGTGATCAGGGAACGCCAAGTCCAGGACTTATGCAAGAGCAGTTTTCAGGGCAGTAAACATGTTCACTTGTTCATCTGACCACTCAAAAGGCTTGTCTTTCTTCAGCAATTTGGGTGTACCCCTTGATGAAATGACGAGAGTAGCCATTAAGATCAAAGAAACTACCTACTGCATCTGTGTTGGTAAGAGTAGGGAAGTTTGTCACTGCATTTACCTTTTCGTCCAATGTACATCATCGACATGTCCTAGGAATTTCAGCTTCCTATGTAAGGAATGACACTTTGACAGCTTGATTTTAAGACCAGCTTATTTGAGTCTGGTGAATACCTCTTTCAATTTCGGTGAATGTTCTGGGACAGCGTGACCAGCAACAATGACATTATCTGGATAAGCAAAGACTGAATGACCTATCATGCTGGCGAAGACTATGAACTAACCACATGAACACTGATGATGCATTTCTCATCCCAAACAGAAGTCTACGAAACGGGTAATGACCGGATGGGGTGCTGAAGGCAGTGATTGGGTGAGATGATTCCTCCATTACTACTTACCAATAGCTGCTCAACAAATCCAACGGGGAAAACATGCAATTATTTTCCCCTTGTGAAGCTAATAGATCAGTGAGCATCGGAACTGGGAACCTATCTGGTATGGTCAAAACATTTACGCAGTGGTAGTTGATGATAGGACATAACTCTCCACCTGTCTTTGGAACAAGGAATATCGGATTGTTCCATGGACGGTAAGAGTTTTCGATAGCATTGGATTCCAGCATTTCCTGAATAAGATGATAGCCTGTTGACACTGACTATGAGGTAAGTGATAGGCAGAGACATACCGGTAAGCAGACAGCACTAGGTTGTAATGTAATAGAATGTTGTATCAGACTTGTACAGACCATACTCTCACTCTTGCAAAAGGCCAAGCAGCTGACTTCTGTACTCAGGGTAATTGCCTTGTTTCACATGAGATTCAAGATTAGCCGGGGTGGTATGGTCAGTAGAATGAAAAACTCAGTACACATCTGAGACTGAGTGGGAAGTCTTGGCAAACACGTATGGTCACTGGGTATACCAAAAAATCATCAATCTGTGTCACAGTACACAGCTTAAGTGGGGCATTAATAGTGCTGGCTAGGTACAAATAGCATAAGACATCATCTGACATCGAGCACATCGCAGACTCGATTTTCAAGCCCTTAATACGACAGGTCTCAAGCTGAGTGCAGTGACATCACTAGGTGACTCAACAATCCTCAGAGCAACCTTACAATATACACTGGGGCGTAAAACCATGCCCCTGTTTTACCACCACTCAGTTGGTTGTTGAGGACTGAATATTGGCAATATTCAGTCCTCAACAACCAACTGAAGCGATTCTGGACTCAAAAATGAGTCCAGAATCTCTTCAATGCCACAGGATGGCTCATTAGGATGATTGATTCCAGCCCGAGTGAGCATGTATAAGTACAGTTCATCAGTAAGGGAATCAGGTAGGTCAGGAGCTGGATGAGGCAGATCAGAGAATGATGAATCAGTGGGAGGGACAGTAACTGTATCAACTCATGACTGTGAAACTGGGCCTGTGATACTTTGGCACAAATAAATCTTGAATGGAAACACCCCCTCATGCTGATAACACACTGATATTTTTGTGTGCTATGGTTTGTACACCTATTTCAATGTAAGTAAAGCAGCTAATACAGGATGTAACATAGAAATCAATAATGAATGGATCTGCTGAATCATGTAGATAATTTGAAGCTGAGTTTTGTTTTTAATGTCTACATATGATCCAACCACCATGCATAGACTGTGATCCGGGGGCCCAAGGAAGCTAACATGTTTCGATCTGTAACACTGAACTATTGCTAATGCTTCTTCATATATAAGTTGATGGCAGAACCTGAAACCTTAAATGTGAAACATCCACCTGACTATAATTTCCATGCACAGCTACCCCTAAGTAGTCTATTACATGAACAGCATTGAGGGGCAGTTCATTGTGTTTGGTAATATTTATGTTGTGTGTTTTTGAATGTCATGCTGCTCTTCCCCTGACCAGTGACGTGCAAGGTAACGACATTCCTCTGTGGTATGAGCAGTCGAATCCTTATGATATATGCAATAAGTACGACGTGGTCTCGAAGAGGATGCTGACTGCTCCTGCAATTTCATCCATGTTTGCGAGAACAGCTCAATTCGTGGTGACTAGCTATACCACAATGCCAGCATATGATCGACGACTGTTGGCGACGTTGTATGGGTGACTGGTCACGGTTATTAGCAGGTGTGCAGCATCGCGAGGGAGAAAGAGCATTGCTAGTGGAACATCTGGCAGTTGTCCACGAATATGAGAAGTCAGCTGGGACATGAGCAGTTGGTACAACCCTTGCAACGGCATCTGTAGAGTGAGTGAGTGTGATGTGAGTACCCACTTGATGAGTGACATGCGAGCCTAATCTATCGTCTGTCTCTCTGGAAACCTCTGACAACTCATCCAGTTGGAAACCAATTTGTTGGGCAGTTTTCAACTGTTTGGGATTTGACCAATTTTTCAATCTACGGTATCCAATCAAACAACCAAAATCTTTTAATCTGACGACCTCATCTCTAATGACACTAGTGACCCACGATATTTGCTGCAATTCATGGCTTATCTCAGAAGAAGTTGTGTTCGTTACCATGGCTGCCTCATATACAGTGGCCTCTTTGGGTGGTATAAGCATGTCGTCACGCATGTGTTTTTAGATGAGTAGAGAACCTTCTTTTGATTGAATGCAACATAACTTTATTAACTTCTTGCAAAAATCAGCAAATGTGGTTTAATAGTCAAAGTACCCTGATCACAACCAATCACCCATGGGTGATTTTCCTTTATCTAATCTGCCTTTCAGATTAGAGATTTTCAGTGATGCATTATTGTACTGCCTGTTTGTAATGTCTGTTTTGACTTCGTGGAGAAAACTATAAATAGAAATAGAAGAATCCTCAGCAGAGAACTTTGGGCAGTTAGTATTATCCAAGAAAATTGACTGTGGAGGGGGACTTGATTTGCCATCGCGGCATGCAGTTGAGGTGGCAATGATGGGGGAGTAGTCACTGTATTAAGTTGAGGTGTGTGTGAGAAAGGCTGCTGTCATAGCAGCGGTGTATGAAGGGGTTGGTTGTGGCATAGTTTTAGCAGAAAGTAAAGAAAGAATTTGTAGAGAATCACTTGGGGAAGGAGGAGGAAGAGTATCTGGATTAGAATTATTTGGATTTTGTTCAATGGTTGTAGGATTTGTATTAGTGGTGGTAGATGTCGTACGAGTGTTGGCAGTAGCGGTTGAAGTAGCCAAAGCAGTTTCTTGAGATTTAGAGTACGATTTCCCATTACAGAGGGGAGTTACACCATTGTCACTGACGTAATCACCATCCTCACTATCATGTATATCAATATGTCCAGTGGGAGAGAGAGACTTTCTCAATGTCGCTCATTATTAGGGGGAAAAAGAAAATAAATAAATAAAAATGCAATTTTGAATTGTAAGTAATTAGTAGTAGCACTTAGGAAAACTCACCAACTCTTCCTCTTGCAAATGAAAGTATTCCCAGGTCTCTAGGTCGTTGTTTTGTTGAGTAATGACGTGAGATGAGAAGTAGTTTTTGTTGCTAAAGCAGGACATGTTCATGCATCGGCCCACGGTGCAGGCTATGGCTTTGCTCTCAACATGGTAACTTCTCTACTGCTGGATAAACTTCACACTGTTGCATCCAAGGCATGCCTAATGGCACAATCTCTGAGCCCATTTCTAGCATCCTTGAGCCGAGGCTTGGCAGGGATAGATGATGCAACTGGCACTAGGCAGCAGGGATAGAAGCAGACAAATAGGAACCTGAAGGTATCATTGTACACCTGGCAAAAGCACAGGACAGACTGACTCTCGTTTGTTTGCTATGGAGGGACTCCCTCCCTCCCCTTTGGTGGTGAGATGAAATGGAGGCCAGTTCAAACGGTGGTGGGAAGACACTTGCGTTTATAGACGTCACACGGCAGCCCCGTAGCAGCCAGATTGTGACGTGTATACTGTAGACATTACTGGTGGATGGGGATTAAAGAAAGTAGCTTGTAGAAGATAGAATAAAGTGAGAGTGGGTAAACGAAAAACAAAAAGATTAAGAATGTACTGTAAAGAACAAAACTAAATGAATGATATAGTCACAGTCTGTAGAGAAAGCTACATGATCTATATTGAAAGTGATTGAATGGTTAGATGAAATAAGAGTATAAATGCATATTCACTATATTTTGTGGGTAGAAAAAAGGAGTTCACTTGCAGGCAAACTGGAGTAGAATGTGGTGGCGAGCACCTCCCTTGGAAGGCGTCGATTGGGCAGGGTAGAATGACACGTAACCGGGAGGCACTGGAGCACCAGGCAAGGCAGTTAAGCTGGCTGGGTAGGACGACTGTGACATAGAGCATCGTGATTGGCCTGGCTCCCTCCTCAGTGACGTCAGGAGGACTTGATGGCAGTGATTCTTCAGGTGTGGCAAGAGGGGGTGGTTCACTGTGGATGGGGGAAGTTCGTGATGTGATGGGGCTAAATCACCAAGCCATATTAGAGTGTGGTAACGTGATGGTAATGGTTGGTTTTGCAGGACTGGTTGTTCAAGCGGTTAGTGGTCTTAGGTTGGTGGAGAAGGACTCACTTAGATTATGACAGCATAGTGGCACGTGGGGATTGGTATGGGTAAAAGCTTTCACTGTAGAAGAACCGCACCAACACAATGCAGGAGACACTGCCACAAGTTGGATGAACAGAGGGCGGTGTGGTGGGCTGGGGGGCATGAACAGACTGCTGTCTTGGGCCGTAAGGTATGGGCAAGGGGTAATTGCACACAGATTGCCTGCAGGAGACATGAAATGATGCTCATCTTACCACTGCGACCACTTGTCAATTCCCTCACATCCAATGTGGGTAAATCCAAAGTTCGGTGAAGGTTTACGGATTTAATATATATATTGCACACATGTTGCCTCCACCATGCCACCTCTGCATCAAATTCTACTGAAGCCGGCACGCTCCACTGCCTCTTGAAGAAGACATTATCTAACAAGTATTCAAAGGGAAGGCTAGACCTTAGCTAAGGGAAAATGGTCACGTAGCCTTTCAACACACAAACTACTTAGAACACACTTTCATACTACTAGTTTACTG
The DNA here is from genome assembly GCF_032717465.1 of Coenobita brevimanus. Lineage (NCBI taxonomy): Eukaryota > Metazoa > Arthropoda > Malacostraca > Decapoda > Coenobitidae > Coenobita > Coenobita brevimanus. The sequence goes on from NC_136956.1 coordinate 16,364,162, forward strand.
CTTACAGTAACGCTTGCACCTTACATGTTTGTCCGACTCATAGGCCAAAAAATATGTTCTTACCTTTTTAATCTCGAGATAAATGATAAGCTTGTTTTCTCTGGCACGGGTCTGTCTCAACAAGATGGTGGAGTTCTTTCTCCCCTTTCTCCTTTCTTTCACTTTGTTCTTCCTCCTTCTCTACGCTCTTTTGTTACTTCTGAACTTCCTTCGTTCTGTACTTTTTCCACCTCCTGTTTCTCTCTCTCCCTTCCTTGAATTTCCTTTTAACTCCATTCTCTTCTTCCTTATTTCTCACTTTTCATATTTCCATGTCTATTCAATTCATTGGTTTGTCTTTCTTGGAGCTTTTTTACTTCTTTCTCTATGTGTATCTCCTCTTTCTTTTAACATACCTCTTCACTCTTCCTCCAACCATCTGAAGAACATGAAATATTTTTCCCAGCTCACAGGGAGAATATAAAGATGCAATTACTGTTCTTTCGTATAAGAGATGCGTGAGGAGTAACTGCGCGGGAAACTAGCAAAAACATGTGTGAATAGGTGGCGCAACTTACCCAAACTCAGCATGTTCGGAAAATTTGTGTGTACTTTTTACTTGTGGAAGTTTGGAAGAGCAGACATGAACAAATGTATCAGCTAATAAAGGAGACCAGATGTGCCAGGGAAGAATAAAGGAATGCCAGGTAATTGAAATAAGGATACTGAGAGATGGACAGAAGAATGTAGAAAATGAAAAAGTCTGGAATCGGAGGGGAATGGATTATTGGAATGTTGTAATTAAACCAGAACTAAGTGTGACAATGTTCACAGAAGTGGAGCCGAGTGAGGGACAGCCACGCACCCTGAAGGACAGGTTGACAGCTTGATGGACAGAAAGATGGAAAGGCGGAAAATTAGAGATTTCTGGGTCAGACTCATCCAACTTCAGTTTGTTGGTTTTAAACCTTTTAGTTACAATGCTTTTATATTCTTTTTCTTGCCAACATTTGACAGTTTCATTCAGGTTTGGAAAAAAAATTCAAACTGGAGGTGCAGCATGCAGCTTTCATTAACCCAAACACGAGAAGTCTGTCCTATGTGTATTAAAATTCTCTGTGTGTAGATTTATATTTCTTTTAGTTTAAATGATGGCACTTTCGATGAAATTCTTGTTTTACGGACTATATTCCTCTGCCTAGAAGAAACTTATTGTGCAAAAAGGGTCAATGAAATGTAAATCTGAGTACTCCATTTACGTAAAACCTTCCTAAGCTGATAGAAGTATCTATCTATCTATTGCCAGACGCCTAAACCCCATAAGGGGTGGCCTCAAACAAATCGCCTCCATGTCGCCCTGTCCCCCGCCATTTGTCTGCGCTGCTCCCAGCTCACACCCTCCTCTCTCATATACCTCGCCACTCCATCCCTCCATATCATCTTTGGCCTCCCCTTCCCTCTCCCCCTCTCCGCCTCGCTCACATACACTCATCTCGTCAGTTTCTCACTCTCCATCCTCTCCACATGGCCAAACTACCTCATTGTGTTTCTCCTAACATTTCCTATCACATCCACATCCACACTACAACTCTCATTCACATCCATATTTTGCAGTCTGTCTTTCCATGTGACTCCACAGGCTCCTCTGAAATAACTCATTTCCAATGCTCTCACCCTTGACTTGTGTCCCTCCAACAAGGTCCAAGCTTCACTTCCATACGTTAGAGTTGGTATCACAATACTGTCATTCAGTAACTTTTTTGCCTCTATGCTCACTTCTCTGTTTCTTATTTCTACTTTCAAGGAACCAGCAACCTTTCTTCCTTGCTGTAACCTTTCGAGCACTTCACCCTCTAAACTTCCTTCCTTACTCATCACACTACCCAAGTACTGAAACGCATTCACATTTTCCATTTCCTCATCATCCAGCATCATTGTACATTCATTGACTTCACTTCTCTCGAAGACCATAACTTTAATCTTCACTACATTCTCCTTTGTATTCCGTTTCTTACACACTTTCCCAAACTCATTCAACAAGCCTTGCAGCTCCCTTTCGTCTTCACTTAAGAACACAGTATCATCTGCAAACAACAGTACAGGGAGTTTCCAAACACTGTCCCCTCTTATTAGGGCTGCTCCAACATCCACTGCCCTACCCTGTATCTCTTTTATAACCCCATCCATATACAGACTGAACAACCTACAAGCAGAATAACTTACTCAATTCACTATCCACATGCACTGCAATCTTATCACCCTCATACTTACTCGTACTCTTCACAGCATTCAACAACTTCCCATCTACTCCATATATTCCTACCGGTAATACTTTCCACAATCTTTGTCTAACCACCCTATTATACGCTTTCTCCAAATCCGTGAAGGCCGCATACAACTTCGTTCCTTTCTCTAGAAACTTTTCCACCAAAGATCTAAGAATGAATATCTGATCTACACAACCTCTTCCCTTCCCAAAACCTCCCTGTTCTTCCCCAACTAATTCCTCTGTTATTACTCTGTGTCAATAAGTACCTACCATACACTTTTCCTTTTACACTAAGAAGACAAATGCCGTTATGATTACCACACACTTCTTTTCCCCCTTTCCTTTGTATAGGGGAATAATTATACCTGACTTCTAATGCTCCGGGACTCTACCTTCCTCCCCGGCCAATCTGCACATATTCCACATCCATTCTACTACTGTCTCTCCCCCATGCTTCAGCATTTTACCACACGCTTCATCAGTTCCTGAGGCTTTCCCCATTTTGACTTTCTTCATTGCTTCGACAGCTTCCATCCTACTGATTTCTTCCTTTCTTCTCACCTCCCTCCATCTTCCAGTCATTCCCCGGCCACTTACACACACATTACTTTCAATCTCTTTGTTCAACAATTCCTTAAAGCGTTCTCTCCTCTCCATCTGCTCACTTTTTCTCCCTTCTCGACTAGTAATCTACCATTTTTATCTTTCACTCCCCGACTAACTTCTTGGCCACACTGTCTAACTCTCTTTACCTCTTTCCAGAAAATTTTCTTACATTCCCTCCCCTATACACTCAGATTCCTTCCAAATTCCTCATCCACTCTCTTCTTACTCTCGTTTAACTAATATTTTCACCTCTCTCTTCCTCTCTACATATAACTCTCTCTTCCGTCTCTCAACTTCTGTAAAACAAAAAATATATATATATATTGAACGTCTGTAGAACTGGAAGGGTTGAGATTTTTTTTCTTAGGGGGGGTAGTTGAGTGGGGGAGGGGGCTTATAACAAAGAAAGGCTAGTTAAAGCACCAGTGGTGAGTCTCTGGCACTAAAATGTCACAGAGTTATCCCAGACACACTCTAGCTGGGTTGCTCCTGTCTGAAAAGTTACAGCGGAGGGACAGTGGAAAAGCAGTGAGCATGGGTTTGGTTAGAATAAAAGAAAATAGAAATATGCCTGCCTGCCATATTTAGGGAGCTGCCGTGCCTCACCCGTTAGCGTACTCATCTTCTGACGCATGGGCCTCAAGTGTAGGGTTAGACCCAAAATCATGACAGACATTTAACATGGGTGGCAGTTGTGTCCTATCATATGTTTCACATGTTCCCATTGAGTTGGTTATACTGATGACACACAAACTCGTAAAAAAGGGGGAAAACAACTAATGCATCACTTCGAACGTTACATATATCACTCTTCCTATAGACGTTACTTCCACAGTCGTACTTCACCACCATGGCGAAGGGATGATTATGGTTATATTTCTCCCTGCTTGAAGAACGTTAGGCTCTGTATTGGACATGGTATGGACTGATACGAGTATAAATAGCAACAGGAATAATGAATAGAAGTCTTGAACATCCATTGTACTAAAATATTTTCATTCATTCCTGGCAAACCATCAACTTCTCCTCTGAGGTTGGTCTTAATCACATAAAAGCACTTTGCTGACGTTGCTACTTTAACCCGCCCCGTCCCGACCACTTTTTGACCACTGGTACCCCCCAATCCCGACCATTTATCGACCTTTTTTTTTTTTGCTTAAACTTTCGCTTTTGGTCAGAAACAATGGTCAGTGGCAAAGAAATTGGTCCCCGGGGTCCCTAATTACCCTAACCAGGTATGCCTTGGTCCCACCTGGCCCCGTGTTCTCCGTAGGCGGTCTGAGCCTCTAACGTTTTCTATGGTATTATAAGTCTGGGAAACCAATGAAAGTAAGTAGATATGTATTTTTTACAAACATAAAAACATGTGATAAAAGAGTATATTGGATTTTATACAAAAATAGAGCAGAAATAAGCATTGTACCATCGTGCGAAACGAGCAAAATCGGGCAACTTGGTCACGATGAATCGCTAACATTCTAAAATCATGATACATATAATTTTTTTTACTTACATAATATTTCTACAATAACATTATACCATTTTACATTTTATTGAACTGTTTTTACGTATTCACAGACCTTTTGATAACATTTAGCGTAATGTTAGCGCTTATTTACGTAGTGAGTGAACTCGCTGTGACTGTTGTTTCAACTCGTATTGTGTTTTTTATACTTCCATAATACTTTTCTAATATTATTATACACTTTTCAACTTTATAGAACTGTTTTGAGATTATTTCAGGCCTTACGTAATTATATAGCGTAATAATAGCGCAAAATAACACACACGGTGAAGTCGCTATGACAACTGTTTCAACTTACAACCTATTTTTGTACTTATATAATAATTCTCCACTAACATTGCACATGTTTACACTTGATATAATTGATATCACATAATTTCAGAACTTACGATGGAACTGAGCATCATATTTGCGCATACTTACACAGGGAGTGTTATCGCGATATCATTTGTTTCATCTTACACTAGTATTCAACTTATAAAATACCTTACTACTAACATTACAACAAATTCCACTTTATATAATTCCTATCACATACTTACTGACCAGAATGTGGGTGTACTCATGACATCAATTATTACAACTTACACTATTGTTCAACTTATACGTTTTATTCATGCTAACATTACACCCGTTTCCACTTTATTTCCTTGCTATCACATATTTTTGACCAGATTTACACAGTGGGTGTAGTTTTGATATCAGTTCTTTCAACTTACACTAATTCTCAACTTATACATTACTTTTCTGAAAAAATAACACCCGTTTCAACTTTATATTTGACTTAGCACCTACTGACTGGCCTTACCATTATAATGAGCGTCATTTCGCCTTCCCACACAGTTTCAGTAGTGTAGGAAATTATGATACTCCTTGAAACAAGGCTGAAGGCACAACACAACATTGCACTCGACACACTCGTATCTTGTGTCTTTTCTCTGAGTGGATGGTCTGACTGTCGAGTGCTTACATACATGGCAGCGACGCTGGGGTTTACGACGGTTTGGGTCAGAAGGGATTGCGCTGGGATAGTGGCGTCCTGCAAGACGTAGGGGAGTCTGAGCAGCCATGAGGGTGCGGGTGCGGTGTGTGGGTCTGTCCTGGGCATGTTTGGCGATTATTTCACGTGCCAGCTCCCTCACAAACCCCTCAAAGGTCTCGGATACTCTGGTGGTCATTGCGTGCAGGTAGTGGGCGTTCAGGACCATGATGTCGAGCAAGTGGAAAAAGAGTTTCTTGTACCACTTCATCGTGGTCCTGGCACAGTCAACACTTGAAATCATCGAGTCTGACTGATCAACTTGCCTCATGTTTAGATTATAGGCAAGTACAGACTCGGGTTTCCATACGTTGCGCCTCCTCTCGCTACGGTGATCCACGGAGTCTGTGCGGTGCATCAGGGAGCTGTGAACAGTTGATAGGAGGCAAACTTCCCTGTTGTGGTTCCACAGGGTTGCAAGGATGTTATTGGCCTGGAAGAAAACCACCTCGTTCTTGTCAAGTTTCCTCCCTATCTTGACCATATGGCGACGGTCTCTCTTGACTGTACCACAGACTCCGGTGTCGTGTTGGTGGAGGAACCTAGCGAGAAGAGGGCTGGTGTACCAGTTGTCCAGGTACAACACATGACCATGATGAAGGTACTCTTCTATCATTGTCTTCACCACGGCCCCAGAGAGTCCTATACTCCGATCTTCTGTTATATCTGTCTGTGCGCCCGTGTACAAGACAATGTCTTGCACATAACCAGTCTTACAGTCACACATAACAAAGATCTTGAACCCGAAACGGTGTCTCTTGCTGGGTATGTACTGCGTAAAGGAAATATTGCCTCTCCACAACACAAGACTCTCGTCTATGACGAGGTCTCTGTAGGGATAAAATGAGGAGCAGAACATTTGCCGTAAATGATCAAATACCAGCCTAATTCTCCTCATTTTATCGGTGTTATTTGCATTGGCTGGATCTTCTGCATCAAAAAAGTGGAGGCGACCGAGAATATACTGAAATCGGTTACGACTCATCACCTTTCCAAAGAAAGGTGTGAGGATGATTGGGTCAGTTGTCCAGTAGGCAGGAATTTGGTTTTTCCTTACCACACCCATCAAGATAACCAGGGCCAAAAAAAGGAACATCTCTGAAATTGTCACGGGATAGTCATACTGTTGGGAATGCCTGCTCGTGGTTCCCAAACGTTCATTTTCACGGCGCTGTGATTGTGAAAAAATATTAGTTTGTTCAACTATGCGCCCCACAAACGCCTCACCAAAGAACAAGTTGAAAAAATCCACCCTAGACGAACCTGCATTTACACCTGGAGCCGTGCAACCAGACTGCCACTCCTCAGTGAAAGGGTGAATGATGGGAGTAAAATTACTCCCATCTTCCCAGTTCCACGTGACACCACCGTCTCCAGCCACGTCCCCATCGTCCCCTTCATCAGGGTGGGGAGGTGAGGGTGGTGGGGGAGGTTGGGGAGGTGGAGAGCGGCGCCTCTCATCACTCGCACTTCTCTTCCCTCTCCCTTTTCCTTTACCCTTTCCCTTCCCTTTCTTTCCTTTCCCCACATCCTGGGGCTGTGGGGAGGAAGTTTGGGAATATTCAGGGGTGAAAGAAGTGCTGGGGAGTGACTCCACCTCCTCTCCCCTAGGCCTACGTGCACCATGTGCTCGTGCTGCCTCCCTCACACCACTTGCCCCTTCACCCCGCACTACCCCCACACCACTCTCACTTTCACCCCGCGCTGCCGCCACAACACTTTCCCTTTCCCCCAGCAATCCCACCACACCACTTGCCACTTCCCCAGACAAAGTACTTTCACCATACCTTATATGTCGTCTCGCCCCACCTTCTGATCCTCGTGGTGATATTTTCTCTTTTTCCAACCACGCGGCGATATCACGTCCTAAGCCGCTGTCATCCTCATCGTCCTCATCCTCGTCCTCATCAGATTCGGGATGGAGAGATAGCTGTGCACGTGGTTGGGGAGCAGGCTGGCCTTCCCTTGCCTTACGGTATGTCACATACCGCGTTTTTCGGGGCGAAGGGACCTCCTCATCACTGCTACTTATTTCTTCCTCTGGCTGGACGTAATTGCGATCTACCACATCATCGTTGAGTGGAGAATCACTATCTCCAGTGAAGGCTTCCAGGGCGGATGCTATTTCCTCACCTGAGAGACCTTTCCGCGCCATGTCTGACCTGGGTCACTGCTAGCAGGTGAGTGACCGAGACAAGGGCGAGCGCAGGACACGCGGGGTCTAGGACGCTGCCCGCCTGGCGGCAGGTAGGGGAGACTTGGGTATGTGGGCGAATCGAAAATCTCGCGCGAATTTTGAAAATTGTGGAAATTATGAACCTTGCAATTGCAGGACGTTGAAGTACGTCGACGGGATTAGCTGTGACATAACGTGAGGACGTGGAAGTACGTCGACAGGACGCCGTGGGTTATACCCTGAATTAGCCCAGTGATCTTGATCTTTGACATCTGTCTATCTCTATCTATTGCCAGACGCCTTAATCCCTTATACGGGGTGGCCACAAATAATATAGCCTCCACGTCACCCTGTTCCCCGCCATTTCACTGCCTTGCTACCAATTCACCTCCCCCCCTCTCTCATATACCTCTCCACTTCATCCCTCCATCTCATCCTTGGCCTTCCCCTCCCTCCCCCCCTCCACCTCACTCACATACACTCTCCTCATCAGTCTCTTACTCTCCATCCTCTCCGCATGGCCAAACCACCTCAGTGTGTTTCTCCTAACGCTTCCTATCACATCCACATCCACACCCACACCACAACGCTCCTTCACATCCTCATTTGTCAATCTGTCTCTCCATGTGACTCCATAGGCTCCTCTCAAATAACTAATTTCCACTGCTCTCACTCTCGACTTGTGTCACTACAACAAGGTCCGACCTTCACTTCCATACGCTACAGTTGGTATCACAATATTGGCATGTAATAACTTTTTACCATGCACACTTCCCTGTTTCTTATCACTGCCTTCAAGGAACCAGCAACCATTCCTCCTTGTTGTACCCTTTCAAGCACTTCACCCTCCAAACTTCCATCCTTACTCATAACACTACCCAAAAATTTAAACGTACTCACATTTTCCATTTCCTGATCATCCAACCTCACTGTACAATCACTGACTTCACCTCTCTCGAAGACCATAACTTTACTCTTCCCTACAGATTCCGTTTCTTACACACTTTCCCAAACTCATCCACCAAACCTTGCAGCTCCCCTTCGTCCTCACTTAACAACACAGTATCATCTCCAAACAACAGTACAGGGAGTTTCCAAACACTGTCCTCTTTCATTAGGGCCACTCCAACATGCACTGCCCTACCTTGTATCTCTTTTATAACCCCATCCATGTACAGATTGAACGACCATGGAGACAACACATCCCTGTTTCAACCAAACCTTCAGATAGAAAAACTCACTCAGTTCACTATCCACAAGCACTGCAGCCTTAGCACCCTCATACATACTCTTCACAGCATTCAACAACTTCCCATCTACTCCATATATTCCTAATACTTTCCACAATCCTTGTCTATCCACCCTGTTATATGCTTTCTCCAAATCCCTGAAGGCCGCATACAACGTCTTGCCCTTCTCTAGGAAGTTTTCCATTAAAGATTTAAGAATGAATATCTGATCTACGCAACCTCTACCCTTCCTAAAACCTCCCCGTTCGTCTCCAACTAATTCCACTGTTATTTCCCTAACTTTGTCAGTGAGTATCCTACCGTATACTTTTCCTGTTACACTAAGAAGATAAATGCCCATATGATTACCACAACCTTCTTTTTCCCCTTTCCCTTTGTAAAGGGAATAATTATTCCTGACTTCCAATTCTCCAGGACTCTCCCTTCCTCCCCCGTCAATCTACACATCTTCCTCATCCATTCTACTACTATCTCTCCCCCATGTGTCAGCATTTCACCACACACACCATCAATTCCTGTGGCTTTCCCCATTTTGACTTTCTTAATTGCTTCCACAACTTCCATCCTACTGATTTCTTGCTGTCTTCTCACCTTCCTCCTTCTCCCAGCCATTCCCTAGCCACATATACTCGCATTACTTTCATTCTTTATGTTCAGCAGTTCATTAATGTGTTCTCTCCATCTGCTCACTTTTTCTTCCTTCTCAACTAGTAATCTACCATTTTTATCTTTCACTCCCCCACTAACTACATTGCCACTCTGTCTGATTCTCTTTACCTCTTTCCTGAACATTTTCTAACATTCCCACCACTTGACACTCAAATTCCCTCCAAACTCCTTATCCCCTCTCTTCTTACTCTCTCCTACTAAACTTTTCACCTCTCTCTTCCTTTCTACTTATAACTCTCTCTTCCGTCTCTCAAATTCTTCCACGCCCCTATTTCTCTATCCATTCATTATATGTTTTTTTCTTTTGTGCCACGGCCTGTCTGACCTCTTCATTCCACCATGCTGTTCCCTGCACCCAGTTTTTTCTTCTCTTCTCCCCACACACCACCTCGCATGCTGCACATATTTCGTCTGTGAATGTCTTGCATACACCGTCCACGTCACCATCTGCTTGAATTCATATTTACCCAATCTTTTCTCCACTTCTCTCTTATATTCTACCTTTTTCTCATCCTCTTATAACCTTTCCACTCTCCTTGCCTATACTCCTTCCTCACGTCCTTCACTTCTCTTTCTCCATTTTACTTGGACCTTGATTCTGACCACCACCTGGTGGTGGTCAGAAAGTCCACTCCCCAACCTCTATATGCTCTTGCATCCATTACTCATCTTCGCATCCTTTCATCCACACACGCATAATCAGTCATTGCCTTCCTTTCATTCATTTCACCATCCATCCTTCTCATCACTGTCCATGTATATCTGTGGATCATTTTGTGCCTGAATAGGGTATTAGCTATCACCATCCCCCTCTCGGCACAGATGTCCACTAACAGACTGCCATTCTCATCTATCTCAGCAGGCACACCCCACCCACCAACTACTCCATCCACCTTCACATTCCCTACTTTACAATTCATATCACCAATCAAAAACACTCTCTCATTCCTTCCAAACTTTTCCATGCACACTTCCACATTTGTCCAGAACTCTTCTCTCACTCTGCCTGCACGATCTTGCGTTGGCGCATACACACACACAATCGCCCACATTTGTAGTCCAACTTTCAGTCTTACCCACACAATCCTTTAACCAACTGATCCATACTTTCTTATATTCTTTTTATATATGTTACTTACAGCAATAAACACTCCATCTTTTGCCATCACATTCACACCTACTCCTGCACATATACCCTATCCATACTCCCATCTTTCACACTCTCACCTTTTCCATTTACTTTCAGTTAATCCACATACAGCCACTTTCGCACCCTAAAGCACCTGGACAGTCTCTCTCACCTCATGATTTGCACCCCTTATATTCCATGTCGCCATCTGTATCTTTGACGTGTTGGGTTGAAATCACATGTTTTATCTTTTTGAGTCATTATCTAAAACACACACACACACACACACACACACACACACACACACACACACACACACACACACACACACACACAAACACATCAACACAAACACACAAACACGTCTACAAAAACACCACAAACACTTACAGTACTTACACAGTCACACATATTCACATTACCCGGTATTCGCGATAGCCTGTGTGGGTGTAAAAATGTATGGAGATGGATAGACCTAGTAGGTAGACAAAGATTCCGGGTCTTGAATGATGCATGAGCGATTGTATACTCCATTTCACTGGGCAAACAGAGGACAGTTTTCCAACTTTCGTACATTCCCTTTCCTTGTCTCTGAATCGTACCTCACGCCGTGCTTTCCTGAGGAAATGTAAGATGACTTTTTTTATCACAATATTCATTCGTTCCACAACATTTTCAAGGATTGTTTTCCTCTGTTGCTCATATATATATATATATATATATATATATATATATATATATATATATATATATATATATATATATATATATATATATTGTTACGAAACAGAGAAAGATAATGTACACTTTAAGTGAGAATACTAAAAAATCACTACTGTCCCGTAAAATTCCAGGTTCAAAACAAAAGAGTTAGGTAAAATTACAAGTTAAAGTTTAATGCTCAAACTAACAACAAAACATTCAGGACTCATAAGCATAATGTATATAATGGCAAAAAACAGGTTAAATATATGGTTAACTGCAATAGCCTCTATTAACACGAAATTAGCATGAGTAAATTTATCTAAGTCAGCCCTGATAAAATGAAAATACCAGATAATACTCAGTGAATGCAAGATATATTATTACAGATACGAAATATTATGAACAATGGCTGACATGAAACTTTACATTAATCACAAAAACCTTACTAGGCCTAAGAATTAACACCTTATGCTACACAGTACAAGATAAAAATGCAATAACACTTATACTCAAATTACACAGCTGCTAGATGGCTGGAGACTTCCTGAGCACTCACAATAATAATAACTGTACAGGGGAGGACAGAGATGTGAACAAAATGAGGAGTAGATCTAAGTGGCAATAATGCAGAGACTGAGCTCATTATATAGGGGCCAGCAGAGCTTGATACAACTTGTAAGAAGGACGCGCAAATGAAGCCATGGGGACAAAGAGTTGACACTCCTGCTCTGAGCAACAGAAAGAACGACTTACTCTACTATAAGGGAGGAAGGGGGAGTGAGGTAGAACACTCTTGTGATCAAACATGCAGCATACTGTACGTTAGAATTACACAAAGGATGATGAAATCATAGACTATGTAACACCTCCCCACAAAGAAAAAGAAATTTACAAAGGAAATTTCTTATTACTCTAAAACAATCTGTCTAAAGTCTAGATAAGCAATCTGCAATAACATTTTCTTTCCCCTTGACATGTTGTATGTCTAATGAATACTCCCGAAGAAGTAGACTCCATCTTGTCAATCTCTGATTTTTACCTTTAAACTTACCAAGGAATTTCAGTGGGTTATGATCGGTATAAATGACTATGGGGTCAAAACCAGAACACAAATAAAATGAAAAATGCGTAAACCCAAAATCAAGGCCAAAAGCTCTCTCTCAATAGTTGAGTAGTTCTTTTGAGGTGGAGTGAACTTCTTACTGTAATAAGATACAGGGTGTTCAATACCCTGATCATCCTCTTACAGCAAAACAGCCCCAGCTCCTGTATCACTTGCGTCAACAGCCATCTTAAAAGGCTTAGCAAAATTTGGAGTAGCGAGCACTGGCTGACTTAATAGGATAGCTTTAAGTTTGTTGAAAGAGGATTCAAAGTTATCAGTCCAGACAAATTTAACTCCCTTTTTCTGTAGGTCTGTAAGTGGTGGTACAAGAATTGAAAAGTTAAGAACAAATCTCCGGGAATAACCTACCATTCCCAAAAATCTTTGTAGCTCTTTCCTACTTTTGGGTCTGGGAAGATCACTTATCACCTGAACCTTAGCTCCTGGTGTTGGAACATGTCCATCACCAATTACGTACCCAAGGTACTGAACTTTAGCTTGACCAAACTCACACTTTGATAAATTAGCTACAAGATTAGCCTGAACCAAACGCTCAAGAAATTTACTGATTTGGCATAGGTGATCTTTCCAGTTGTCACTGAAGATTAATACATCATCAATATAAACAACACACCCTGCCAAACCCACTGTTACAGCATTCATGAGCTTCTGAAATGTGGCTGGTGCATTCTTCATATCATATGGCATTACAGAACATGCATAAGTCTTTCCTAGTGTTACAAAACATGAGATCTCCCTAGCACGTTCAGTCATAGGTACTTGCCAGTATCCCTTTAACAAATCAAACTTACTTATGTACCTAGCCTTTCCGATCTTGTCTATGCAATCTTCCACACGAGGGAGAGGGTAAGTGTCTGTTTTGGTTATCTGATTAACATATCTGTAGTCGATGCAAAGCCGCTGTGACCCACCTGGCTTAGGGACTAGAGTGACAGGAGAACTCCACTTGCTCTGACAGGGCTCAATCATCTTGTGGTCCAACAGGTAGCCAAGCTCCTTCTGGATGAGAGGAACTTTCACTGGGTTCACACGGTAAGGAGGCAGTTTAATTGGCTTTGCACCTCCAACATCGACATCATGCATCAACACAGTGGTTCTTCCTGGAGTAGCACGGAACACTTGCGGGTACTCCTGCAGTAGTGCCGAAAACTCCTGCCTTTCCTCGGGAGGTACATGAGAGAGCTTAGTCTGGAGATCATTCATGATATCAGGATTCTTCCCCAAACTATCACTCAGGCTCATGCTGCATGGGAGAACTTCACTTGCAGACTCGGGTGGAACAGCTACAGTGCAGACTGGGTTATTTTCGTCCCGCCTGTGATATAACTTTAGCATGTTGACGTGACAAAGTTGCTTGTTCTTTCTACGATCTGGTGTGGTGATGACATAGTTGACTTCACTGAGTTTCTTCTCCACGAAATAAGGACCACTAAACTTGGCTTGAAGAGGTTGCCCATGCACCGGTAGCAGAATCAAAACCTGATCTTCTGGCTGAAAGTGGCTTAACCTGGACTTCTTATCATACCAAGTTTTCATCTTCTCCTGAGCAGCTCCTAAATTCTCTCTCGCCAGCTGTAAAGCAGTGGACAGCCGTTCTTTGAACTTCATCACATACTCCAGCAGGTTGACGTCATCTTCCTCCGACAGCCAGCATTCCTCGAGTAGCTTAAGGGGTCCTCTTACTTCATGGCCAAACAGTAGTTCAAAAGGTGAGAAGCCCAGTGATTCATTTGGAGATTCTCTTGCAGCAAATACAACAAATGGAAGACCTTTATCCCAGTCTTTCTGATGTTCCAAACAGTATTTCTTGAGCATCGATTTGAGTGATTGATGATATCTCTCCAACGCTCCTTGAGTCTGGGGATGGTAAGCTGAAGACGTGATCTGGTTGATGCCCAACTCTTTCAGAGACTGCTTGAAAACATTTGAAATGAAATTACTTCCCCGGTCTGACTCTACCTCCTTGGGCAGACCAAACTTTGTGAAGAACCCTAGCATTTCCTTAACCCCTACACCGCGGGCTTGTTTACCAATTACTTGCGTGTCCCGCGGGGTTATTTGGGCTCCGAGAGACTCTCAAAAAATATTTGCTAAAAATCAGTTATTAGTCCTAGAATAATAAAATTATATATGCTTATAGCACATACCTTCAGCTTTCTCCTGGAATGATTGTTGAGCCTTCGTCAGTTTCCGTAGGACTTGTGGAGACCTCTGAAGTAGGGTAACTAAGTCTCCACTTTACACTTCCCGACAACCCGTTATATGATTACCACAGCCAGATACAAACACTATAAACACTATTCTACCATTTTCAAGTAGTTTGGGATCCATACTAAAAAAAAACAGTGTGAAAGCAATGGAAATTACGAGCGCGTCTGATCGCCGCACTTGCGCTAGTTCGCTCTAGGCACTCTGTCATTTATTATTCATAAAACCCCTCACACTTTATATTTCTATTACTATATCACACTTATATATATCTGGAGTCTTTCTCCATAAGTTTCATTCAGTCGTATTATTTTATTGTCACTGAAGTCATTCTATTTTTCAGTCAGTAAAATACGTAGAGAGCCACGGATTCACTCTCACTGTTATAACATAAATTATTTGTACTCATATTCTTATATTACTAATTACTTACATTACTATTTACATTTTCTATTCTATTTTCAATATTTACCCTTCTATTTTACTTACAATATGTTATTCACTGTCACTTTCAGTAAGATGAAACTATAGTACACTGTTCAATCATATGAACTGAACATCCATTGCTTTCACCTGCTATTTACACATTATTTACACATTATTTACACATTATTTCCAAATAATTCTGCTTCCACACTTGCACTGTTAGAACTGCTTCTGGCTGTGATAATCGAAGAAGCAGGTTACACAGAGGGGAACCTGGCATTCAGCGCACTGCCAAGAGGTGCGTTTATGCTCAGGTGTGCGGCGTGTGGTATGCGCACATACCTGACACCTGCGAATCGCAGCCTTCCTTTTCCCTGTGGCAGGCATTAGCTCAAGTCTGTGCCGATCCATATACGCCCTCTGCTCAAGTCGGTCGGGAAGTGTAACTGGATGGCGCCTTGGAGTTGCTGCTTGCACCTTACCATATTTTTCCAGCAGCTGCTGGACACAAGTCCTGGCGAACAACCTCAGGGAGAAGGACTTGGGTGGCTTTACCTTCATCTTGTACAGGATGAAGGCGTTCAGCATCGTCATATCTATGAGATGCAGAAAAACTTTCCTGTACCACCTAGTATTCTTCCTGAGGCAGTCGATCTCACCAATCATCATGTCGGACTTGTCCACCAGCCGCATGTTTATATTATAGTCCAACACAGCATCAGGTTTCATCACAGGTTCGCCTGTCCTACGGTCGACCTTCCCACTGTCTCTCATCTCCCCCTTATGTACGGTGGTGAGCATGTGCATGACTCTCTTGTCATGCCACCGTATTGCCAGCATCTTCTCAGACTTGCGTAGGTGCACGTCTCCTCGCTGCGAGTTTCCTGCCTCTGGGAATTTGGGGAAGTTGGCACGATTACTTTTGACAGTGCCGCAGGAGCCAATGCCGTGCTCAGAAAGGTATTTGGCAAGTTTCGGTGCTGTATAGTAGTTGTCTGTATACAGCACATGATTCCCACCAAAATACTTTTCTAGGAGCACTTTCACTACACAGCCTGAGAAGCCAAGGGGGTGTGTTTTATCGAGATCGACAGTGCTGGCTGAATATATGACGAAGTCAAGGATGTACCCCGTCTTACAGTCGCACAGTACAAAGAACTTAATTCCAAAGCGATGACGTTTGCTTGGAATGTACTGGACAAACCGAAGACGTCCTCTGAACAGAACCAAGGACTCATCAATGACAACCTTCTGAAATGGGTGGAAGAATGACATGAACTTATCCTTCATTCTGTTCAGAATCTCCCGGATCTTCCAGAGTGGGTCGGTTTGGGAAGGTACATCGTTGTCGGCAAAGTGCAGGTTTCCCATGATGTTCCGGAAGCGATCTCTGGCCATGTACTTGTTGAAGGTCGGTGAGGGTAGTAAGGGGTCCATGGACCAGTATTCTTCCAACTCATGCTTCTTGGAGTGTGGCATAAGAAGCATGAGGGCAAAGAACACATACAGCTCCTGCACTCCCAGCATGGTCCACTGTTGCATCTTGGCTGCACCTGTACCACTAGCAGCACGTTGTGATTCGAACCTGTTAGTCTCATCACATATGTGCTGCATGACTTCGTCATCTAGGAAGGCCAAAAGGTAGTCGACACACTCAGCATTTTCGTCCATAGTGAAGGCAGGCTGAACTCCTGACGAGCTCTCATCGAAAACCAGGTTTTCGGGACAAAATCTGACCCTTCCATCCACGCGAAGGCGTCCAGGATTCCCTGGCGTGGCGGTGGAGGGATGGTGGTGGTGGTGGTGGTGGAGGTTGGCTGAGAGGGAGGCTTATCACGGTCAAGGTCACTCGCACTGACCCTAGGTTGCCGTACAGCACTAGCAGCCCTTACCCTACTAGCTACACTACTTCTCACTCTCTTAGATCTACCTCTACCTCTACGGCCGGCCTTCACTGTTGATGCTGGTGGTGACTCCGACGACGAAGACTCCGGAGATAACTCAGCCGACGATGATGACGAGATGAGTAAAGCGGGGCTTGGGGAACGGGGAGGTGAATGATCTCGTGACTCATGGCGGGCTGGGTCACGTGGGGGCATTGTTCTGGGGCTAACACGCCGCCTTTTCACTCCCTTCCCAAATTCTTTTCCTTCCTGCACTAAAGGCTCCTTTCCCTTGGAGCTACACACAGATTCACTGGTAGGAGCACTTGTTGTCGCTGTTTCTGGCGCGATAAGTTCACCCGGCTCATCACACGATTCACCGGAATCGTCAAAATCGCTGTCCATTATTATCATCGACAATTCAGCAAGTTCTCGTGCCACTGCAGAGTCACTGAGGCCTTTCCTGCTTGCCTCAACACTTTTCTTGGGGGTAGAGGTCACGGGGCCCTTTGCAATGGGCGCAGAAGCGGCAGGAATGGCGGGCGCGAGTGCGACATGTTGTCTCTGCAGTGGAGGACAAGGAACTAAATGCCGCGGCTTATCTGAGAAGGGAAGGGTTGACAATGACACTTTAGGCTGACTGCTGCTAACTTACAGGCTAATTTTTTATAGGTAGAAAATCTCGGCAATAAATAAAGAAATAGGTACTTCCAGGTGAATGTAAATGTCAATTAGGATTCTCCCTTCCTTTCTGATATATATTTTTATTACAGACATCGATTACAAGGCATAAATCAAAGGGGAAATTACCGTGGTAATGTAGCGAATGAATGCACGTGAGGTTTTGTCAGGTGATAATTGGGCAATTTCAGGAGTATAACACTATCACTTACCTGTTTTTTTTTTGGTATATATTATTGGGTAAAAATATTGGGCATAGGGCTTATTTCAATGGATGAAATCTGTGGAAAAAGAAGAGGGAAATTTCCGTGGCGCAGCGCGGCGTGGGAGGTGAGAGGAGAGGGTAATGGAGGGCAAGTAGGGAGGGGAGTCAAGAAGGGGGTAAATTATCTGAGAAGGGAAGGGTTGACAATGACACTTTAGGCTTACTGCTGCTAACTTACATGCTAATTTTTTATAGGTAGAAAATCTCGGCAATAAATATAGAAATAGGTAGTTCCAGGTGACTGTAAATGTCAATTAGGATTCTCCCTTCCTTTCTGATATATATTTTTATTACAGACATCGATTACAAGGCATAAATCAAAGGGGAAATTACCGTGGTAATGTAGCGAATGAATGCACGTGAGGTGTTGTCAGGTGATAATTAGGCAATTTCTGGAGTATAACACTATCACTTACCTGTTTTTTTTTTGGTATATATTATTGGGTAAAAATATAGGGCATAGGCCTTATTTCAATGGATGAAATCTGTGGAAAGAGAAGGGGGAAATTTCCGTAGCGCAGCGCGGCGTGGGAGGTGAGAGGAGAGGGTAATGGAGGGCAGGTAGGGAGGGGAGTCAGGAAGGGGTTAAAATAGCTAAAATGTCAACAATGGATGGGAGTACAGATGAGATTTGGAGTGCTGACTAGTGTTGAACATTGGCAGTACTGATATATGATACAAGCCACCACTTGAGAGCCCGGGATAATTCAAAATAACACAGAATCACAAAAGTGACGCCCCGCGGTATGATCCATTGTAGCCGAGCGTCACGAAAGTGACGCCCCGCGGTTAAGGGGTTAACCACGTTCTTTGCCGAGATATTTCTAAGTGGAATGGCTTCAGGATAACGAGTAGCCATATCAATCAGGGTCAACACATAAGAAAATCCTGAAGAAGTCTTAGGAAGAGGGCCCACAATATCCACCAACACACGGGTGAAAGGCGCCTCAAAAGGAGGAATGGGAACTAGAGGTGCAACCTTTTCGGTCTGATTACACTTACCCACAACTTGACAGGTGTGACAAGACTTACAATACCAGGAAACATCCCTGAAGATACCTGGCCAGTAGAAGTGTTTCAAAATGCTTGCCACAGTCTTCCTCACTCCAAGGTGTCCTGCCAAACTGGAATCATGAGCCACTCTAATGATATCCTGCCTACAAACAGGAGGGATGACAACTTGATGTACAACCTCCCATTCACAGTCGGCTGATGCTGTTTGGGGTCTCCACTTTCTCATAAGTACTCCTGACTTTATATAATAACAAGTAGAAGCACCGGCTGACTCTTCCTCACTGCAAGCAGAGTTAGTTAGACCTTTCAACTCAGGGTCAGCAACCTGCAACTCAACCAACTCTTGACGAGACAAATTATCAACACTACGGGGTACTGCCTCATCTGGTGAGTGGTCCAAATTAGCAAGAAAAGTGTCAGCTAGGATAACATCATCATCATCATTATCCTCTAAGTCACCAGTAACTTTAGACTTAGCCCTAGTGACAGCACATGCAGGGAACACATCAGGGACATCACAATCATGGGTCGCAGCCACTGGCTTACTAGACAATTGAGGAGCTGGACACACTTGACTTCCACCAATATCATTTCCAAGTAAGAAAGTTACACCTGACATTGGGAGTGTCTCAACCAACCCAACCATAACGGAACCATTAACAAAACCAGACTCTAAATTCACTCTGCACAGAGGGACAGAGAAGTAATTATTCCCTACACCTTGTAAGATTACAGTTTCATCAGAGGAATTAACATTAGAGCCTAGAACACTGGTCAGCATAAGGGATTGGCAAGCACCTGTATCACGATATATTTTAACTGATTTCCTGTCATTACTGTCCAGAGGACTGACAAAACCATCAGACAGGAAATTAGCACATGAACTCTTGAGAGTGTCACTCACGTTACTGCTCAAAAGAAGAGCTTCATCATGAGGATTTAATTTACCCCTCAAAGCAGGTTCAGTTAACTCAGTTAAAGAATTCTGGGAACTCTCAAGGGTGGACACTAGACCAATTGACTGAATATTTAAAGACTCCTTTTTGTTCACATCACGCTGTCTCCTGAAACATTTCTTCTTAGTATGAAAAAGCTTACTACAATAAGTACATTTACTTTTCTGAAATGTAGAGGTGAAGCTGGTATTTACTTCCTGAGAAACATCATCTTTATTCTCTTTCCTGTTACCTGTACTCTGAATAGAGGCAACGTACTTACTCTCAGCTTTCCTTTTTTCTCTAGAATATCTCTTGTGAGTGAGAACATATTCATCAGCTAAGACTGCAGCATCAGACAAATTATCTATTCTTTTCTCATCAAGATATAGGCTTACGGCTTTATTAACACACCTTTTGAAGTCCTCCAGCAAAATCATCTGCTTAAATTTGTCAAAATCAGAATCCACATTCTTAGAATTTAACCACTGCTCTAACAGATCTTGATTATTGCATACTCAACATGGGATTGCTTATCTTGCTTATAAGTTGTCCTAAATTTTACTCTATAGGCTTCAGCAACAAGCTCATAGGCCTTAAGAATCAAGCTCTTAACTACATCATAATTATCAGATTGATCCTGAGGCAATGATGCATAAGTTACTTGAGCTTTACCGGTGAGAACAGTTTGAAGGAGTACTGGCCAATACTCTTTGGGCCAATTAAAACCTGTAGCTACCCTCTCAAACAACCGAAAATACTTTGTTAAATCAGATTCATTAAAAGGAGGGACAAGTTTAACATTTTTAGCCACATCAGAATCATCAGAGCTAGATGATCCAGTTCCACCTTGTTTCATGCGATACTCATGGTCTGCCTGAATCCTAGCAAGTTTGACTTGTGCCACAACCTCATTAGCACGAGCCTGAAACTCAGCCTCCTTAGCATTTGCCTGAAATTCAGCCTCCTTAGCACGAGCCTCCTGCAGGGCTAGCTGTAACTTAGCTAATTCTATCTGCGTTTGCTCATTTGGAGGAGTTACATTAAACAAGCTTTCATTAATCCTGTCAACAATTTGATCTTTAGAATGATGAAAGCGAACAGGAATTCCCAATTGTTGAGCAACAAGCTTAAGTTCATTCTTTGTTCTGTTTTCTACATCACACACTGTTTGCACATTTGACAAAAAATCTTTGGCTTCATCAAGCGTAGTAATAGTAGACATCATGAATAAATCACAGTCACAAAATATCAAGCAATATCCTTATGATAATATCCTGAATATCCTGATAAGAGGTCGCCAAATTTATGTTACGGAACAGAGAAAGATAATGTACACTTTAAGTGAGAATACTAAAAAATCACTACTGTCCCGTAAAGTTCCAGGTTCAAAACAAAAGAGTTAGGTAAAATTACAAGTTAAAGTTTAATGCTCAGACTAACAACAAAACATTCAGGACTCATAAGCATAATGTTATGGCAAAAAACAGGTTAAATATATGGTTAACTGCAATAGCCTCTATTAACACGAAATTAGCATGAGTAAATTTATCTAAGTCAGCCCTGATAAAATGAAAATACCAGATAATACTCAGTGAATGCAAGATATATTATTACAGATACGAAATATTATGAACAATGGCTGACATGAAACTTTACATTAATCACAAAAACCTTACTAGGCCTAAGAATTAACACCTTATGCTACACAGTACAAGAAAAAATGCAATAACACTTATACTCAAATTACACAGCTGCTAGATGGCTGGAGACTTCCTGAGCACTCACAATAATAATAACTGTACAGGGGAGGACAGAGACGTGAACAAAATGAGGAGCAGATCTAAGTGGCAGTAATGCAGAGACTAAGCTCATTATATAAGGGCCGGCAGAGCTTGATACAACTTGTAAAAAGGATGCGCAAATGAAGCCATGGGGACAAAGAGTTGACAATCCTGCTCTGAACAACAGAAAGAACGACTTACTCTACTATAAGGGAGGAGGGGGAAGTGAGGTAGAACACGCTCTTGATCAAACATGCGGCATACTGTACGTTAGAATTACACAAAGGATGATGAAATCATAGGCTATGTAACAAAATATATATATATATATATATATATATATATATATATATATATATATATATATATTTATATATATATATTATCATCATCATCATTATCATCCGGACCTTCTTTCCCACCCTAGGGCAGGGTGAGGAGTAGCAATGTCCAGACAGCCCAAATTTGCCATGCTTCCATTCGTTCATCATTGAAGCCCCCGGAATCCTGGCTCTATGAGATACGCGAAAAACATTCACCACGTTCTGTAATTTTACATTAACGTATCCAGTTGAGTCAATCCAGACGCTGCCACGTTAAAAAGGGGTGCCAAATCCCTGATCATGCACTTTTCCTCACAACATTCATCCAGCTACTCGATCTCTTGTCAGTTCCCTAGCCTCACTGACCTCCAAATCTCTCTTTCTCACACACTCATCCACCATATCTCTCCACCTTCTCCTTGGCCTACCTCGCCTCCTTCCTTCAAATTCGCTCAGATATACCTTTTTCACTACACTATTGTTATCCATTCTCTCCATATGACCATATCATCTCAGTACACTCTCTTCGATTTTGGTGTCCACCTAGTTCCTCACTCCACATCATTCACGAATCACATTGTTTTGTATCCTATCTACCCTCTGTTCTCCACATACATTCCCCAGCAGTCTCATCTCCACTGCTTGTCATTTTCGTGCCATACAATAGTCTCACATCCATATGTTCAAGTTGGCACTAACACTCCTTCATGTAAGCCTTGTGCAGCTGCAACACTCAAGCCTATGTTTCTTATCAAGGCCTTCATTGCACCAGCTACTTTTCTTCTTTGTGTTACTCTGCTTTCCACTTCTTTTGCACATTTTCCTCTCTTTTCTATCACTGTACGAAGATAACTGAACTCTCTCACCAATTCATCTCTCTCCATTTACCATAACACCGCACTGGGAGTCACTTTTCTACATTTACTCTCAAGGTACGACACTCACAGACATCAGCAAAACTCTGAACTAGCCTACCAAGTTCTTCTCCGGTACATGCAAGCAGTACTGCATCATCGGCATAGAACAAATTTGAGATATTCCATCCATCACCATTCATTACCAACGCCATCCCTCTCTTCGTTTCTCGTGTTTTTACTTCTCTCATCACCCTATCCATATATATATATCGAACAACCATGGGGACATCACACAACCTTGTCGCACGCCCACACCGATCGTGAACCATTCATTTACATGCCCATTAACCCTTATACATGCTTCATTACCATCATAGAAACTCCTGACGGAGCCTAGCAGCTTACCATCTACTCCTTACATGCGCAAAACTTTCCACAATCCTTCTCTGTCCACTTTGCTGTATGCTTTCTGCAGATCCACGAATGCCATAAGCACCTTATAGTCCTTCTCACAAGCCTTCTCTGCTATCTGTTTCACTGCAAATATTTGATCCACACATCCTATGCCACTCCTGAAGCCACCCTGTTCATCACTCACTTGGACTTCTGGTATCTCTCGTACTTTCTCTATAATAATTCTTCCATATACCTTCTCTACTGCACTCAATAAAATTATGCCATGATAATTGTTGCACTCACTTCGCTCACCTTTATTTTTGTTACAGGGGTACAATCACAGCCTTATGTATACTGTACATATATACAGTATATATATATATATATATATATATATATATATATATATATATATATATATATATATATATATATATATATATATATATATATATATATATATATATATATATATATATATAGAGTATATATAGATATATATAGATACATATATATATATATATATATATAAATATAAAGAGAGAGAGAGAGAGAGAGAGAGAGAGAGAGAGAGAGAGAGAGAATAAAATATTCTAGGCCTACTCGTCAAATAACGAAAAGAAAAAAAAACTACATATATAAGAAACTTTTTGTCGGGCTTTGCCTTCACACATAGTACCTTAATTCATGAATCACTACTATCTAAAGGGGAAAAATTGCATACCATCCACCTAGAAGGGATCACCATTATTTTTTTTAGCTCAGCTGGATGAAATACTGGGATGGTTTCCAGAAACATTTTTGACTTTAAGTACATTGTCCTGGTTACATGACTATGTTGTTATCTATTTCTGCTATGCATGATGCACCACTTCAAGGTTGGGGGATGGAGTTATCCCCATACCCTGAAGATTGGGTCTATGAATGTGCGTGGATGTAGTACGATTGAGGCTAAAAGGGAGGAGATTGGGAGAATGTTTGTGAGAAGAAAGTTGGATGTGTTAGCTTTGAGTGAAACGAAGATGAAAGGGAAGGGTGGGTCTATGTTTGGGTGTGTGAATGGAAGATTGTCAGGTGTTGATAGAGGAAGGGCAAGAGAAGGTGTGGCCTTGTTAGTGAGTCCGGAAGTACAGCAGTGTGTGACTGAATGGAAGGAGGTGTCATCGAGACTGATGTGGGTGAAAGCGAAATTTGAAAGTGAGTTGTGGGTGTTTGTGAGTGCATATGGGCCTGGTAGTGAAAGGGATGAAGAAGAGAGGGAGTCATTCTGGAATGATGTTGATGAGTGTCTGCAGAGTTTTGGAACGAATGTGAATGTGGTAATGATGGGAGATCTGAATGCTAGAGTGGGAAATGTAGCAGTTGAAGGTGTAGTTGGTATGCATGGTGTGCCTGGAAGAAATGAAAATGGGGAACGAGTGATAGCGATGTGTGTTGAGCGAGAGATGGTGATTGGAAATACTTTGTTTGAGAAGAAAGATATCTATAAGTATACATGGGTGAGACAGGAGGGTGGAAGGGTTATTGATAGAGCTTTGATGGACTATGTGGTTGTGTCTAGGAATGTAATAGGAAGATTGTTGGATGTGAGAGTTCTGAGAGGGGAGGGTGGAGGTATGTCTGACCACTACCTAGTGGAGGGAAAGTTAAGAGTAGGTAAGAGATGGGTGAGAGCTAGGAGAGTTAGGTGTGGCAGGGAGGTTTTGAAAGTGAGTGAGCTGGAGAAAAGAGAAAAAAAGATAGAGTATCAGGAGAAATTGAAAGATGAGTGGAACACAGTGAAAGATCGGGAAAATGGCAGTGTGGAGGAGGAATGGCAGTTGTTTAAGAGTGCTGTGGTGGGGCATGCAGACGAGGTGTGTGGTGTGAGACGTGTGGGTGGTGGTGTAAGAAAAGGAAGTGAATGGTGGTGCGAGGAAGTAAGTATGGCTGTGGCTGAGAAGAGACGTGCATATGAAGTGTGGCTGCAGAGGAAGGATGAGTTGTCATATGAAAGGTATAAGGAAAAGAGGAATAGGGCGAGAAGGGCTGTGCGTGATGCTAAAGTGGCAGCAGATGAGAGGTGGGGTAGTAGGCTGACAGAGAATTTTCAACAGAATAAGAAAATGTTTTGGAAGGAGGTGAAAAGGGTGCGAAAGGGAGAGTCTGGGAAGGAAGAACGAGTAAAAACAGAGGATGGAAGGATGTTAATTGAGATGGATGCAGTAAGGAAGAGGTGGGCAGAGTATTTTGAAAGATTGTTAAATGTAGAGGAGGAAAGGGTGGCTGAGATTGTGGCGGATGGAAGGGTGCAAGGAATAAATGTGTTGGGAGAGTTGAATGATTCTTTGATCACGAAGGAGGAAGTGGAGAAGGCAGTAAAGGAGATGAAAACAAGGAAAGCTGCAGGTATGGATGGGTGTGCTGTGGAATGCCTGAAGGATGGTGGAGTGACTATTGTTGATTGGTTAGTAAGACTGTTGAATGTGTGCTTTGTGAAAGGTGTGGTGCCAATTGACTGGGCAAGTGCTTGTGTGGTCCCGTTGTATAAAGGCAAGAGTGATAAGTATGAATGTACTAGCTTTTGGGGTATAAGTCTGTTGAGTGTTGTAGGTAAGGTGTATGGTAGAGTGTTAATTATGAGAGTTAGAGAGGGTACAGAGGGAGTGATTGGTGATGAGCAGTGTGGCTTTAGGAGAGGGAGGGGATGCGTGGATCAGGTGTTTGCTGTGAGACAAGTGTGTGAAAAGTATTTAGCGAAAGGCAAGGATGTGTTTTGGGCATTTATGGATTTAGAGAAAGCGTATGATAGAATTGATAGGGAGGCTTTGTGGACTATTTTAAGATTGTATGGACTTCATGGTAGTTTATTAAAAGGGGTGGAAATTTTTTATGTAAATAGTAGAGCGTGTGTAAGAGTGGGAAATGCTGTGAGTGATTGGTTTCCTGTGAGAGTGGGGCGGCGACATGGATGTGTGATGTCGCCTTGGTTGTTTAATATTTACATGGATGGTGTTGTAAGGGAGGTCAATGCAAGAGTTTTAGGTGGAGATCTGAGTCTGGTGAATGTTGATGGTGGAGAGTGGAATCTGAAGCAGCTGCTGTTTGCAGATGATACTGCACTGGTGGCTGATTCAGAGGAGAGATTGAGACAGTTGGTAGAGGAGTTTGGAAGGGTGTGTGAAAGGAGGAAATTGAAAGTAAATGAGAATAAGAGTAAAGTGATGAAGTGTACAAGGTTGGTAGATGGTAGAGGGGTGAATATAGTTTTGAATGGCGAGTTGCTTGAGGAGGTAGAGTGTTTTAAATATCTAGGGTCACATGTTGCTGTGGGTGGAAGAATAGATGCAGAAGTGAAGTTCAGAATAAATGAAATAGGAAAGGTGCTGGGAGGAATGAAAAAAGTGTTTAGATGTCGTTCGCTTAGAATGGATGTAAAGAGAGGGCTGTATGAGGGTGTTGTGGTACCGACTGCGTTATATGGGGCTGAAACATGGAATATGGGTGTAGCAGAGAGGAAAAGTTTGAATGTAATGGAGATGAGGTGTCTGAGGAGTATGTGTGGAGTGACGCGTATGGATCGAGTGCAAAATGATGAAGTGAGAAGAACTGGAGTTGTTTGGGAGATGGTTGGTAGAGTTGAGCAGAGGGTGTTGCGATGGTTTGGGCATATGGAGAGAATGGATAATGAGCGATTTGTGAAAAAGATAACTAGATCTGATGTGAAAGGTGTAAGGCTGAGAGGAAGACCACGAATAGGATGGATGGACAGTGTGAGGAGAGCGCTGGATGCGAGAGGGATGTCTGTTGAGCAAGGAAGAGTGGCTGTGCGTGACAGAACTAAATGGAGAGAAATTGTGAATAAGTGATGACGCAGCCCTGAGGGGATATTCTCCCGCATTTGGTCTGGTCAGCTAGTCAGGTCAGGTGCGGGTAAGGGTATGGGTCTGTTATGATGTGGCAGGGGTAAACCAGTTCTGCTGTCGGGCCCTGCTGCTGATGTCACTGATTGCATTGAGCAGTTGACCTTTGTGCAGTGTGCTGTGGTGAGGATCTGTCCATTCTCCCCTTTGGGGCTAAGATGCGAATGAATGTGTTTGAATGGATGAGTAAATGGGGAGTGTGTCGTCCTG
The DNA here is from genome assembly GCF_032717465.1 of Coenobita brevimanus. NCBI lineage: Eukaryota > Metazoa > Arthropoda > Malacostraca > Decapoda > Coenobitidae > Coenobita > Coenobita brevimanus. The sequence goes on from NC_136956.1 coordinate 16,391,519, forward strand.
TCTCGGCTACCTCCCTTTCCTTGGGGGAAGCAGCCTCGGTATATATATATATATATATATATATATATATATATATATATATATATATATATATATATATATATATATAATCAGACAGACATATATTAAAGCAATATTTCCAGGCAACTCGAAATGAACGGATCTTGAATTCACATTCTTTTGTTCGGTTATTCTTGGAAAGTTCTTTCCTACCAGTGATATTCTTTAACTGTTACTTCCTGTTAAAAAGAAGATATAAAAATAACTGTTTGGGTTATCCATCTTCTACCCAGGTATGAGCTGGTTGTTTTGTTGGGCCCTGTATGGGCGCTGGATTAACGCCAGGATCCTATATAGTTCCTGCAGACAGTGTGTGTGTGTGTGTGTGTAATTCACCGGGTCAGTCAGGATCACTTGATGGTCGTGATCGTAAGCCTTTACCCTCCTGGAAGGGAGCTGAGAGCTCGTATAGTCCGATCTAAGGGCAAGGCTGTGTCCTTCACACACGTACGCATCCATCCCCTTGCTCTAGGGGGACAGTAACCACTCACTTCGTCAGTGAAACTTTTCGCAACCTGAGCGAGGCGCGAACTCCAGTCTACCAGATGGTAAGCGAGAACGTTACCACTGAGCCAGCTAACAGTGTGGGTGTGTGTGTGTGCAATTCACCGGGTCGGTCAGGATCACTTGAGGGTCGTGATCGTCAGCTTTTACCCTCCCGGAAGGGAGCTGAGAGCTCATATAGTCCGATCTAAGGGCAAGGCTGTGACCTTCACACACGCACACACCCGTCCCCTTGCTCAAGGGGGACAGTAACCACCCACTTCGTCAGTGAAACTTTTCGCAACCTGAGCGAGGCGCGAACTCCCGTCCACCAGTTGGCAAGCGAGAGCGTTACCACTGCACCAGCGATCGGTGTGTGTGTGTGTGTGTGTGTGTGTGTGTGTGTGTGTGTGTGTGTGTGTGTATGAGTGTGTGTGTTTTCTAATGTACTAAACCTGAGCTCCTATAACTGCTTGAATGAACAAGGTTAAGTTGCGTTTGCTCTCTGCCTTTCCTTTGCTTCCTCAAGAACGAATATGATCTTTGGAAACCATCTGTGGAAGCCGAAACAAAAAATCTTTCTTGACACTTCTGTGGTAAATAACGTCGTAAGTGTTCGTTGCTAAGGATTCATGAGGCTGCCTGTGAAGTCCCTGGAAAGATAAGGAAGACAGGCGACAGGACTTTCTTCCCCGACTGTACCACTCCAAACCGTGGAGGTATCTAATCCATTGATAAAGTATTCGTCTCTATAATGATTAACAAGAAATTCAGATATATCATAAAAGCATCTGTTAGCTATAAAGAAAATATTTCTTATTCTATATCGGCGCGAAGACAACTGGGCGAGTAACATCCCAGTTCCTCGAATTTCTGGAAGGAAAAATAATTCAGCAAAGTCATATTGCTTCCTTGTTTGTGCTTTATTTTTGTTATAACACTGGACACAAAATATCTGAATAATTAAACAGTAAAAACTCTGATGTCCCTTTGTTACAGCAGTGCAACATTGCTTAGGAAAAAGAATTGCACAAAAAATAGATCAGCCTTATTTCCTCCATGTATTGCCTTTTTTCCTCAAGAATAACATTCATCTCACACATTAGTATTCCCAGGAGATATAATGTACGTAGGAGGGAACCAAAGGCAGAAAAATGTCAGATATTTATTTCGCTTTATGGAATATTCATCCGCCAAGAGAAAGGCCAAAATTCTTCATATAATTATATATACCGTATACAATTGACTGAGGAAGACTTAATGAGTCGGTAGATCTTTGGCTTCAATAATTCTTCACACCAGTCTGCTGCTTCTTCGTTTTCTTCATTCTTCTCCTCTTTCTTCCCTCTTCTTCTTCTTCTTCTTTCTTCTTCATCTTCTTCTTCTTTCTTCTTCTTCTTCTTCTTCTTCTTCTTCTCCTCCTCCTCCTCCTCCTCCTCCTCCTCCTCCTCCTCCTCCTCCTCCTTCTCCTCCTCCCCTCCTCCTCTTTCTTCTACTTCTTCTTCTTCATATTTCTTCTTACTCTGTCTTTATTAAATCTGCCTCTCATTCTGAGTACAGTAAGATATCATTATACACTATTTATTGCATTAAATTTTTTCATGTTTTCTAACAGTTCATCGAGGTTGGGCCAGAATCTCTCTCCTCTTTTTTCGCCCCTCCCTCCCAAAAATATTTGAGGTATGAGAGTACTTTAGAGAAGTGGAGAAAGTATTGTATGTAACATAATATTCTGACATACAGTATACGTAATGGTCATCATCATCAAGAATGGGCAAGCGCCACGGGGCACATAGCTTCACTCGCTCTCCTACTCCACCCATGCGAGTCCCTCCGTGCAACCTTCCAGGCAGCGACTCTTCCCCCTCGAAGTATCTCCAGACACGAGTGATCCACCTGCTCCAGGACATGAGTTACATGGCCTTCCCCTTGGCCTCCACCCTGGGTTAACTTGTCAGAGATCACCCTGTGAGCAGGATCAGCCTTAGGAAAGTGGACCACGTGCCCATATAGATGGAACTGGCGTTGATATATTATTAATAGGCCTTGACTCAGCCTCACGGAGTAGTCGCTCATTACTCACCCGGTTGTACCAGCGATATCTCATGGTCCTGTGAAGACATTCAGAGTCAAATGTGTCAATTCACCACTTCTGGTCACTGTTTAGTGTCCACGTCTCACAGACATATAGTGAGACAGGGAGCACCAGCGTCCTGAAGATGTGAGCTTTCGTCCTTCTGCACAAATAACGACAGTGCCAAATACCCGAATTGAGTGAATCCATAACCCCGTAGGTCAGACCATTGTGAAGAGAGATCTCACTGTCTGATCTACCGTTGTTATGAATCACACAATCAAGATAAGTGCATCTTTCTAAGGCTTCTGTATCTTCACCGCATGCTTGGACAGACTGAACTGCTTCATCCAACAAGCCACCAAATAACTGGGGCCGGATACTCAAAACGACCCTTTTGCCACGGCGCCAGTTGATGAACGGCGCCTTTTTGTACCGCAGGTCAAAGGCGCCGTTGGGGACACACCCGACTCCCACACTCAAACAATTTTAAAGGCGCCTATGGTGTGCCTTTCCGTGGAAAGACAACTTTCCCTCAGTATCGCCGTTTGATACCCCAGCCAATCACAGCAGCGTTATAAAAATACTCTTAAGAAGTGTCTGCCAATCGCAAAGCAGCATTTCCTCTCAGCTGACGGACGTAAACAAAACATGAAGTGAGGATGCAGCGCATTAGTCCCAACATATTTCCGTTTTCGTAGTGATATTTTGTGGGAATGGTGAATAAACATAAGCTGGGATTCAATCGGGCTACAAAGTTTTATGAGGGACCTACAACTCACTGCCCAAAATAAAGATACGGTCTATTCATGTGTATACAGTGCCTTCAGTACTGTACACACACACACACACACACACACACACACACACACACACACACACACACACACACGCACATATAGATAGATAGATAGACAGATAGATGTATATGTATTTATATATATATATATATATTCTCCTTTCGGCTTTCTCCTTAGGGGTCGCCACACCGGATCACCCGTCTCCATTTTACACTGTTTTGTGCACCTTCTTCTCTTACACCTACAACCCGCAAGTCCTACTTCACTACATTAATAAACCTTCTATTTGGCCTTCCTCTCTTTCTCCTGCCTGGTAACTCCATTTCCAGCATCCTCCTCCCGACATAATCCTCATCTCTCCTCCGCACATGTTCAAACCATCTCAGTCTCGCCTCTCTAGCTTTGTCCCCAAACTGACCTACGTGTGATGTCCCTCTAATATGTTCGTTTCTAATTTTCACCAGCCTCGTCACTCCTAGTGAAAATCGCAACATCTTCAATTGTGCTACCTCCAACTGTGCCTCCTGTCTTTTTGTCAGTGGTACTGTCTCCGTTCCGTGCAACATGGCTGGCCTTACGACAGTCTTATAAACTTTCCCTTTCATTTCTGCAGAGACCCTTCTGTCACAGATCATTCCTGTCACCTTTCTCCACCCACTCCATCCCGCCTGCACTCTCTTTTTTACCTCTCTACCACACTCCCCATTACCTTGTACAGTTGACGCCAAGTATTTGAATTCATCTACCTTTGCCACCTCTACACCTTGCAGCCTCACAGTTCCCCTGTCATCTCTTTCATTTACACACATGTACTGAGTCTTGCTTCTGCTTTCATTCCCCTTCTCTCCAGTGTGTATCTCCATCTCTCAAGCTCTGCTTCAGCTTCCTCCCGGCTGTCACTACACATCACAATATCGTCCGCAAACATCATTGTCCACGGAGGCTCCTGTCTAATCTCATCTGTCAATCTGTCCATTACCATTGCAAAACAAGAAGTGGCTCAAAGTCGATCCTTGATGCAGTCCCACCTCCACCTTGAAACCCTCAGTCATTCCTACTGCACATCGCACTGATGTTACACTATCGTCGTACGTGTCCTTCACCATCCTCACGTACTTCTCTGCCACTCCTGACTTTCTCATACAGTACAACAGTTCCTCTCTCGGTACCCTATCATAAGCCTTCTCCAAGTCTATAAACACACAATGTAACACCTTCTGGCCTTCTCTGTACTTCTCCATCACCATTCTCAAAGCAAATATGGCGTCTATAGTACTTCTCCCTGGCATGAAACCAAATTGCTCCTCGCAGATCCTCACTTCTCTTCTCGGCCTAACCTCCACCACTCTTTATCATATCTTCACTGCATGGCTGATCAGCTTTATACCTCTGTAGTTGCTGCAGCACTGCAAATCACCCTTGTTCTTGAAAATCGGAACTAGAATACTTTTTCTCCACTCCTCCGGCATCCTCTCACCCTCCAGGATTTTGTTAAACAATCCGGAAAACCACATCACAGCCATCTCTCCTAAGCTCCTCCGTGCTTCCACTGGTATACCATCTGGGCCAACTGCCTTGCCATCCTTCATCCTCTTCATGGCATTCCTCACTTCCTCTCTGCTGATCTCTTGCACTTCCTGACTCACTACCGCCAACTCTTCCAACCTTCCCTCTCTCATATTTTCTATATTCTTCAACTCTTCGAAATACTCCTTCCACCTTCTTAGTACACTCTCCTCACTTGTCAACACATTGCCATCTGCATCCTTTATCATTCTAACATGCTGCACATCCTGCCCAGCTCTGTCTCTCTGCCTGGCTACTCGGTACAGGTCTTTTTCCCCTTCTCTACTATTCAACTTCTCGTACAGCTTGTGGAATGCATTTTTTTTTTTTTTTTGCCTTAGCAACATGTATATATATATATATATATATATATATATATATATATATATATATATATATATATATATATATATATATATATATCATCAGCCGTTGAGGTTCACTGCAGGACCGGCCTATCCCTACCGAAGCAGGGACGATACAGGCAATGTATCTCTACCCAGTGGCTTAGGCTGTCTGGTAGAGGCTGTATGTAGCGTGACAAGTGCTTGTAAGTGTAATTGTAGTGTTGGAGTGGCTTTGGATGTGTATGTAGTCTGTGAACCTAGTGTAATCGGCCCGCTTTAAGCCGACTGGGTGCAAGCATACTAGTATGCGACACTGGTTCAACCACAGCACCCCTTATGTCCGCCAAAGTAGCAAGTGGCTCGGTGAACGATTCCCAAAGTTTTTACAACTCTGGCGGGAGGCGAACCCTCGTCCACCAGCGTGCGAAACGCACACTCTACCACTGTACCACAGAGGCTCGCTCTCTCTCTCTCTCTCTCTCTCTCTCTCTCTCTATATATATATATATATATGCAGAGAATTCACTTCACCGTGAAGATATGTATGCAAAGTGACCATAGGAGAAATGAAAGGAGCGAGAGTGAGTACTTTCGTATATTACATCTTCAGACAGAGTGAGACAGAAACGTAAAGGGTAGAGGTCTTTTATGCACACCCGCAGCAGGGAGTGGCACACAGAACAATGGATGACCTGAATTTTTACCTGCGGCTTAACTTACGGTCACCTGCAGCAGGGAGTGGAGCACAACAAATGATGACCTTAATCTAAAAATGCACGTGACAAAGGATGAGGGAGTAGGAGGGGAGGAAAGGGAAGTGGGAAGGAGGGGGAAGGGGAGGGGAGGAGGGTAAGGAGGAAGGGGAGAGGGGGGGAGGGAGGAGAGGATAAATACTGCTGCTTAACTTAATACCAAGAGAATTAATGCTTGGTGTGTCCCACACAGGTGTGACTACACCACCAGGAGATGACAGGGAACAATCACGTGTTAGTCTGGGGGATACTGCTTTAAAATTAATTCAGTTAACAATTTATCACACTTAAAATGATCATAGCTCATGTTTACATTCTTTTCATATGTGCCAGAAATTAGACAAGATTCTATTACATTTCTTTCATCTAAGCTTTTTAATCTTGCTAGAATCTTGGAGCCTGTCCAGTCAGTATGGTGATCACTGGATGCTTTGTGCTGAAATAAACCACTACTCTGTTGGGCTGTCCTTACACTGTATTTATGTTGTGAGATTCTAGTTTCCAAATATTTTCCAGATTGTCCTATGTAAAATTTGTTACAGCTTTTACACGGGATTTTGTAAACAACGCCTGAATTACTGAAAGGGCTCTTCTTGATGAGTTTTTTTTTTTTTTTTATGGTGTTCTCATATTTGAATACTACTTGTACATTGAGTTTCCTCAGTATGTGAACATCAAAAAAATGTTCATTAAAATTTTCTTGATGTTGTTCACATACTGAGGAAACTCAATGTACAAGTAGTATTCAAATATGAGAACACCATCAAAAAAAACCCTCATCAAGAACAGCCCTTTCAGTAATTCAGGCGTTGTTTACAAAATCCCGTGTAAAAGTTGTAACAAATTTTACATAGGACAATCTGGAGAAGATTTGGAAACTAGAATCTCACAACATAATACAGTGCAAGGACAGCCCAACAGAGTAGTGATTTATTTCAGCACAAAGCATCCAGTGATCACCATATTGACTGGACAGGCTCCAAGATTCTAGCAAGATCAAAAAGCTTAGATGAAAGAAATGTAATAGAATCTTGTTTAATTTCTGGCACATATGAAAAGAATGTAAACATGAGCTATGGTCATTTTAAGTGTGATAAATTGTTAACTGAATTAATTTTAAAGCAGTATCCCCCAGACTAACAAGTGATTGTTCCCTGTCATCTCCTGGTGGTGTAGTCACACCTGTGTGGGACACACCAAGCATTAATCCTCTAGGTCTTAAGTTAAGCAGCAGTATTTATCCCCTCCTCCCTCCCCCCTCTCCCCTTCCCCCTTCCCCTCCTCCTCTCCCCTTCCCCCTTCCCCCTCCCTCCCACTTCCCTTTCCTCCCCCCCTACTCCCTCCTCCTTTGTCACGTGCATTTTTAGATTCAGGTCATCATTTGTTGTGTTCCACTCCCTGCTGCAGGTGACCATAAGTTAAGCCGCAGGTAAAAATTCAGGTCATCCATTTTCTGTGTGCCACTCCCTGCTGCGGGTGTGCATAAAATACCTCTACCCTTTACGTTTCTGTCTCACTCTGTCTGAAGATGTAATATACGAAAGTACTCACTCTCGCTCCTTTCATTTCTCCTGTGGTTAGTTTGCATATATATATATATATATATATATATATATATATATATATATATATATATATATATAATACAGAGACTGTGTAACCTGTGATTTTAAGAAATCCTCAGGAATTCTTGAAATTTGTTTAACTTAGGATGGGTTAATAAAGGTTAGGTTAATTTAGACTGCGGTTAGGTTAGGCTGGGACAATCTAGGTTAAGATTAGGATAGGTTAGGTTAGTTAGGTTAGGTTAATTTAGATGAACGATTAACAACTTAGCATCTTTTATATTAAATTTAACCTAACCTTACCTGACTAACCTTAACCTCGATTATCCCAGCCTAACCTAACCACAGCCCAAGTTAACCTAACTAACCTAAACTCAGCCCCAATTATCCTAGCCTGACCTAACCGCAGCCTAAATTATCCTAACCCTAATTGGGCCATCCCAATTTTAACTCATTTCATGAATTCCCTAGGGATTTCTTGAAATCACTGGTTAAATATATCCCCTGAAACAAGTATATATAACAAGGTATTTGTCTGGCCAGCATTCCTCTTCTCCAAGCAAGAAAAGTAGTTGCTATTTCATTTCCTACACCTGCTGGTGGAACAGCAGCTGCTGTCCCAGGGAGAGAAATTATGTTAAAGATGGGAGAAACACCAGCATTACTGCATTTCAGTTTCGGGCCAAATTTTCCTTGAATTTGTCTGTCTTGTAGCCTATAGGCCCAACTACAACAGCAGATATGTCTCATCACATGCACAACATTCCCTTAAAGCTATATCCTTCCTGTCATAATTTAGAATAATTAGGTTTTGTTAGTTCAGGTTGAGTTCAGTTGGTATAACATACAAGGAAATCTAAGGGGATAAATTTGTAGTTTTGGACAACAAACCATAATATAGCCTATCAATATCCTAACCTGGCCTAACCTATTATTACCTTGGCTATCCAAATCTAACCTATCGTATTCAAAGCGTAATTGTGGGGAAACCCCTAGTGGGTGGATTTTCCGCTATTGCATGTTACTGTAGTGGGCCTTTGCACCTCCAGGTTAGGTGCCATACCCTTAACACAATGAGGATTTGGTTTAATGCCCAAGGGGTATTAAGGGGGAAAGGTGACTGACCAAATAAAAAAAAATAAAAAAAACCGTGCTAGCCAAACCAAAGTTAGATTGCCATAATCTTCATTCCTAACCACATACTTCACAGTACTCACTTAGTAGTTACAGCAACAACAACAAAACAGTAGGTTATAGCCTATAATGTTTCAGGATATCTTGTGACAGTAGACATTATGTGAAATCACTAGTCAATCTGTGAAATGGATTTTTAGACCAGGATGATTTTGGTTAGATTTCAGTTAAAGTCAGGTCAGGCTTGGTTAAATATGGCTATGATGGATTATATTAGAATAATTTAGATTATGCTTTGTGCCACTTACCATAACCTAGTCAAAACTTTTATTTAACAAACCTATACTAACCAAACCTAACATTACTCTAACATTACCTTACCTAACCTAACCCTTCTTCAATATTGTAATTTAACCTCACCTAACTACAACCTTCATTTATACTAACATAACCATGATCAAACCAACCTAAGTTAAAATCCATGTCACAAACTGACTAGGGTTTTCATAAAATTACGTTTTCCACACATTCCCTGGAATATAACATTCACCTGCAAATAGGCAACCTGACTTACTTCAAATCAGTAACTATTAGGGTGAAAACTGAATATATCCAAATACTATTAACTGAAGTACTGCAATACCTCTAGATGAAGCTAGTGGATTAGGCTTAAGCTAGGAGTGACAGATCCAACAGAAATCACACTGAATTGTTAATATATTGCTGAATATAAATACCTATATGCAATTAGCAAACAACTGTAACATTAGACACACGTTGGTGCAGCATGAATTATGGCTAAATGTATTGAAGAAACAGCATTAAACAGTATGTGCCTCTACCGCCGAGTTGACAACATCCACATACCACACATATCCCCCAGTTACGTCATTATTACTAGAATATGATATCTTGCTGCCCAGTAACTACTTTTGACACAAACCATTCCACTTCAAATAAGGTAATGAGGCAGTAATTCATCTAAATACAAGCGGGGAGCACCACACACATCATCCACGACTTGTTGTTATTGTCCACGAAAGGCGCCTTTTGATTGCTAGGGCTCCCCCAGCCCTGCCGGTCCCATAAGGAGTTAACGAGCCATGATTTCCAATATGGCCGCGCCCAGCCGGTTTTGAGTATGCACCCTTCACGAAATGGCAAAGTGTAATGGCGCCTCTGGCACAAAAGGCACTGTTAAACGTTTTGAGGATCTGGCCCCTGGACTTCAGTCTTGGACCAGTAGAACTTTTCCCAGTGGCTTTGCATTCTCATAAAATTCCTTGAGGGCACTGTGTAGTATCTCCAGCAACTCTGCTAGGATAACTGCATCATCAGCAAAGTCGAGGTCAGTAAACTGCCAATTGATACCCCACAGTGACTTCAACTAACAGCCTGGTCCAGTGCCCAATCCATACATGTGCTGAAAAACGTGGGGGCAAGGACACATCTCTGCCTTACACCAGAGCTTACTGGGATGAAGTCGCATGCTCCCCCATACACACGTAATAGCACTCTCAGTGTCTGAGTACAAGTCAGCAATCAGTCATTTTATCCCTGTGGGGATCCCACAGAGTCGCATGAGTTCCCACAGTACCTCCTGATTTACAGAGTCAAACACCTTCTTGAGATCCACATAGGCTGCTAGCAGACCTTGTTGAAACTCAACACAGCATTCCACAAGAACTCAAGCAGCTAGGATATGGTCAACAGTAGACTTTTTGAATGTGAATCCAGATTTCTCAGGCCTCTGAAACTTTAGCAAATGGTCCTGGATATGCATCAGGAGAATGTGAGCAAGAACTTTGCCTGGCACACTGAGCACTGTAATACACCGGTAGTTACTACAGTCACGCTGGTCTCCTTTTCATTTCTAGACAGAGGTGACCAAACCCTTTGTCCAGCCAGGAGGAATGATCCCAGTTTGCCAAACGGCTTCTATGACTGCATATATCCCTCTGATCATGGCCTTGTCCCCAGCTTTTATCAATTCTGCTGGGATGTCACAAACACCAGCTGCTCTACCACTTTTCAGCCCAGCCGCTGCTTTCTTGATTTCATTTAGAGATGGTATGGCCTTGTCAATTGGTGGGACAGCAATGAGTTGTATATCAGCCATTGGAAGTTCTCTACTGGGAGCTTCAGCCATGTACAGCTGCTCAAAGTACTCAGCCCAGTGAGCTCTTTACTAGCTTGACCCATACACAAGCTGTCCATCTGCTAGCCAGACACAATTAACCTGAGAGGTGGGTTTGGAGCGGAGCTTCTTCAGAGTTCAGTAAGTAAGTTGAGGGTCATTTATATTATATAATAAAAAAAGCCTTCCACCTCCTCAGCAATTTCCCTAACATACTTCTCCTTGTCCCTTCTCGGTAAAACTCATGACCATGAAGACAGAAGCCTGTGCTGTTCCCGGTCCCCAGCTAGTCTGGCCGCACGACTTCTCAATCATGGTCAGCGTCCCCTGTGAGATGATCTTGGGCGGTCTCCAATAGTCTCATCAGCTGCTGCCAAGGTAGTGCACTTAAAGGTATCCCATCATTTAACAGGATCCTAAACAACGCTGAGCACTTAAAAAACGATTTGAGACTGCCACTGCATGCTCATATACACACTCATCCTGGAATTTCTCAAGATGGAACCTTTTTTGGTGGCATCTTGAGAATCTCTCAGTTTTGAATTGTAGCTTTAGAGTAGCAAAGAACCCTGCACTCCTGAAAACCCTGCAGTTATGAAGGATCCTCTTGCGAATACTAACAAGAATGTGATCAATCGCCTTAGCAACCCCTCCAATATTGGAATACCAAATCCAGTTGTGAAGATTTGGCCACTGGAACTACGACGGGATTTTGTGAAATGCAGAAGGTAAGAACTATAGGAGTTCCTGGTTTCAGAGCCATGGGGACCTACACAATCCTCGAAGCACTCCCTGTCAGTGCCAGTAGCTGCACTAACGTCACCCAAGACCATGAGTGTATCCAGTGAGGGGCACTGTTCCACGACGGAGTCAAGTTCGTTGTAGAATAGCTCTTTCTCTTCAAGATCACTCATCTCAGTTGAAGCGTACATTGCAGTCAGAGAGATGAAGCCCAAGAAGTGCTTCATTCTCACCAGCATTATACACTCATCAACCGGAGTAACCCCGTCGACACATGAGACAAAGTGAGCAGCAATTGCCTTAATGACATCTCTAAGATTGGGACCATCATCACAGCCAGACCAGCAGTATGTGTAACCATTGCTACTGATCTCACCTTGCCCAGGTCGAGTTACTTCAGAGAGTGATACAATGCCGACCCTAAATGGCCCCAACTCTCGTGACAACAAAGGTAGTCGATCATCCTTTGAATGGCCTAGAATGTTCCAAACCCCAGCCACATTGCCTTCCAAAGGTAAACCCACAGTTTGAGCCTCGGGCTTGGGCATCGATTGCACCACTATGACGCAAATTAAAAGGAGGGTCTGGGCAGTTGCTGCATTAAAGTAACTGGGTAGGCTTTACCCAGCAACCATCAAGATGGGTGCCAGCATGTCAGGACCCCCCAAACCCTGTCAGACTGGCACCTGAAGGAGTACCCCCCAGGAAAACCGGGTCAGGGTCAGGCAACATGCACTGACCCCTCTCCCTTTCCCTTCTCTTGTTTCGTGTGGGGTTGTTTTTTTTACAGGGAAAGGATGCAAATCCCTCCCCAACCTCCCAGGTCAGGTGAGGGGTCACCACTTGCCCATGGGCAGGGGCATGGAATCCCTGACTATGGCTATCCAGGCTTTATCTCCAGGTGGATTGTCAACCAAGGCTATAGAGCTTCATCTACCCTACTAGATGGCAGTTGGCAAAAAATGCTCATTTGCCCTTTGACAGATCTTGTTTTTCATCCTGCAGGGTGTCTAGTCACCCTCCTCACTTGCCTAGACCAGTAGGGGTACCGGTTTAGTCACCGACGATCCAACCATGAAACAGGTAGTACTGGATTACATCATACCAGTAGCAGAACAGTGTTTGACCTGAATCAGATTGGTCGCATTCCATCAGCTAACACACAGAATGGCAGAGTGTGAAAGCTTCTATTGACTTTTTCTTTCTGTCCATCATTGCTTTTCCCACTGTCAGTGTCATTACACTACCACAGCACCATTGCTACTATGACTACCACTCCAACCACCACCACCATGATTATCACTACTGCTGCATCCTCAACAATCACTACCAGTATAACCTCCACGACTATTGCATTACTGTAACTACCACCTCTACCTGCACCATTCCATGCACCGTTTCAGCCAGCATTATAAGACATAAAATACCACCCTCAACTCTGTAAGCTATTCAGATTCGTTACATTTACGCTCTGGAGAAAGGATGCTGCAGTAAATTATGATGCCAAAAATATAATAATTACTCCATGTCCCTGCCGCGACTGTCCCTCGCCAGTGTTGGCAGAGAGAGAGAGAGAGAGAGAGAGAGAGAGAGAGAGAGAGAGAGAGAGAGAGAGAGAGAGAGAGAGAGAGAGAGAGAGAGAGAGAGAGAGAGAGAGAGAGAGAGAGAGAGAGAGAGAGAGAGAGAGAGAGAGAGAGAGAGAGAGAGAGAGAGAGAGAGAGAGAGAGAGAGAGAGAGAGAGAATATATCCAACGAACTTAAATTTCCAACACATATTCAGAACTTTAGGTCTACAAAGAAATGGGTGTGAAGGGCGAATTATGAGAATAAATTGAGTGCATGTGTCTGTGTTCTTGCTTGTATCCTTTTATATAATATATATCATTCGTGTTCACTTGGGGTTTTAGCTGTAGATGCATCTAACCTTCTTCGATTGATGTTCATATATCCATTTTCTCAACATCTCTGAATTTTCTCGTTTCTTCCTTCAATATATGCAGGACTTTCTCGTTTTCCTTCCCACTCATCATGCAAGGGACCCCATTGTATTATCATGCCCAGTATGGCAAAGAAGAGTCGCAAAAAGTTGATCGTGTGTTTGGAAAAATACAGACTACACTTTCAGTGAGAGACTTGGAGTAGAACTGAAGAAGACAAGCTAAATCTACGATGATGCAAATTTCATTTATAATCCCCTTTTAGAACGACAATTGATGTGTCTACAGCCCACGGATGTAGCGACAGTGATATATAAAAAAGTGCATTATTTTAGTGCCAATGGTGCAGTCTTGTGGAACACCGAATTTCAGATGCTTTTAATGGTAATTGGTCGAATGTAAAGCATATCAAATTCTCACTTACCACTTGATGAGACATGCTCCTGGTACTGTACTTTCTGATTTCTATTCCTCGATCTTGCCCACGCCATAAACAACTGTGGAAAACCGTTGTGAAGATAAAGATCATGATGGTGATGATGAATTACTTTTCTTCTATAGCCTTTTCGAGTATAAATGCAATAATTTGACGAAAAACATTCATATTCAGTACATTCACATCACACACTGGACAACCTTTCCCGATGAAGAAAAACAATAACTCAGCACACAAAACACATCCATAACCAACATCGACAGGCCCAGTATGAGACTTAACAGGAACATAATTAACGCAGAAAAACACATCTCACGAGGCAATAGTTAACACCGGAAACTGAACTTTACATTAGGGATTCCTCATCTCATAAAACAATGCGACTCACTGAAGCACAACTCCTCTCTCACCCCCACAGAAAAACGTCCTCACAAGGCTCCAAAAATTAAACGACAAAACTGACCACATAACTAGAACACCGTAAAACTAAGGACAATTTTGATAAAGAAACTCTTCCCACAGCCATTGCCTACTAGAACCCGAAGTATAAAGAGACTTTGTGGACAAGGTCACTGATTTTATGCATGTCACCTTCGGTCATCACAGCATATGATCACTATGTTTGGTGGCTGTAATTCTAATCCTTCATGGAAAATTAAGTGACATCCAGAATATTGGAAAAAGCACCAGTTTTTTTTTACCCTAAACGAGGCCAAGGTCACTAATCTTGTGCATGTCACCTTAGGTGTTCACAGCATATAAGCCCACCATGTTTTGTGGCTCTAGCTTTAATCCTCCATTGAATATTACAGTAGGTGACATCTGAAATATCTAAAAAAATCAATATTTTTAACCCTAGGTAATATCTGAGAATACTCAACTGATTGAAACCATACTCCCTTCAGATATGCGTCTGACTTATGGCTATTTTATAGTAAAGTTTCAGTTTGCTAGCTTAAGCGGTTCTTGAGACAAAATGGCTGACTCATTTTTCTGTGTTCCAGATATCCGGATATCCCTTTGACGGATTGCCAGCATATTTTGCCAAAGAAGAGGACAGTCATCCAACTAAGTTGACAAGTTTGAAGGGTCTAAGCCAAGTAGCCTCTGAAATATCGCAATTTTAAAACAAATAAAAATAATAATAATACCGGTAATAATAATAATAATAATAAAAACAAGAAAACTTCCCACAGGAATATGGGATTTATTAACATAAAGAAAAAAGCTAAAAAAAAAAAATCTATCCCATTTGTTTATTCACTGGGAGGTCTCATTCTCCATGGGGTCGGAAGCACGATAGATGTTATCCAGAAAAAGGTCAAAGGTAATAAGCCGGGAGTAGGTTAGTTTTTACATTATTCAAAATTTACAACACTTTGCAGAATGGTAAAGGATAGGGTGTTTTAATTTTGAGAACATTCAGTCAAATTTTAAGTTGACACGGCAGTGTTAATCTCTCGGCCCTTTAACTCAAAAATTCTTATTCTTTGTGACGTAAACATGGCGGGACGATTCAGGGCCAGACATAGATTATATTGTTGTAGTTCGAGAACACTAGGTCAACAGTCAAGTCATACAGCAAGGCCAGCTTAAATATTTTTTAAATTCAGTTTTGACTCAAACCTACTGAAGGGGTTTCACAGTCATGCAAGGATGACTTATTCCAAGTTTGAAAACAATCGGTCAGAGGTAAAGCTCACAGAGCTACGTCAAAAGTTCAGTCATTTATTGATGGGAAAAGATGTGTGTTGTTCTCTCTCATCACTCCTTCTTGTTATTTTCTCCACAAAAATTAATTCAGGTCAAGAAAGACTTTCGAACTGGAGCAGGTTAGTTAGAAACTTCATTGATCCTATCATTAATGCCATGCTCTTAAGCTGGATAACGTTCAAAATCTTTCTGACATTGAGGCTCTTAAGACTCAGTAAAACACATTTTTAAAAAAAATAATAATAAAATGTATGAAGATGTAGGGATGGCAGTGCCGCAAAAATCATCGGAACATTGTCGAGGAAATAACTCTCCAAGGCTTCCCACCTCTACTTAAAAAAAAAAAAAAAAATCCAGTACATTCATTTATGGTGTAGAAAAAACGTAAGCCAAAAGTGTGGTAGAAATGGTACAACTGTCAACCAAATATGCACAAAAGTATGCTATTGAATTACGTTGGGATGGGATTAACCTACATGTCGTTTTACTTCCGTCTCCTTCCGGTGGTTTTGGCCCCACTGCCTTCCCTACATCTTCATGCATTTTATTTCTGTTTGATACTCGTAACTTTTCCATTATTCATTGGCGTCATGATTATATGAATAAAGCAAATTGGCCACACTGAACCCCCTTCCCTATTATTTATAGCAGAAAGCATCAGAACTAATTTTTATGGGGATACTGGCTTAGAATTTTATATGGAAATGCCAACAGGCAACACATTCTTCTCCTTTTGAATATATATAATGCTACTTGGAACCATCAAAACAATGAATAATAAAAGAGTGTATGTGTGGCCCATTACACTGGATACTCTTACAATGGTTCTCACGATCTTATGTTATTCTTTTCTTCCTAATGATGAACTTAGTAATAATTATCAGGGACAAATATAATTGTTGTCGTTCAAGCAAATATATTGCAGCTTTTGCTTATTATTCAACCTAATCATTTGAAAAGTATTAACATCTGAAATATACTGTACTGTAACAGAAGTAACTGATGTATCCGTCCTTAATTAATTGTTACCATATGTCCAAAAAATATCTACTATCCCTACGTTCAGTTAAGAGGTGTTTAATCTTTAAACTGCTTGCCCTCATTCGAAATATTATTTTACATTCTTCTTCATCATCATGGTCACCATCATTATCATTGCCTAGGGTTTATACACTGTGAAGAAGATTAAAAAAAAAAAAAGTATGAGAAACTTTCTTTGGATTGCCAGTGAAATGGATCATATACCCATTCACACGTGATTAAAAATTACGTTTTGATTAGCATGAATGTAATTCCATCTCCGATAAGTTTTCGACTGGCTATTCCATTCAGCCTAATATATACTCCTTTTTTCCAAGTCTCCCCTAATCCTTGGTCAGTCTCCTAGGAGAGCAGTTACAGGTTATCGAGGTATTTAATGTGTCCATATGAAAGGTTTCTATACTGTGCATCGGCTTCTCCAAAAACAGTTTCTGATAAGGTTATTGTTTATCCTCTGCTGGGTTTGGGAGACTTATTATTATTATGTCTCAAAATTTAAAAGTGCCTCACTACTCTAACAAGCCGCTCAGCACTTGTGCAAATATGATTCGTTTCTGAACCTCTTTTTGCTTTGGAGAGTGTTTGCTGCTGTGGCGGTGTATGAAACTCCACGGAAATGCCCCGCCACATTTTCCGCGTATGCATAACGTAAAACTAGTGGTAATTAACGGCCAGAACAACCCATCAGAAAATTTTAATAAACATGAAGTTGAAACTGGCCCTCTGAGACCCATTTTTTTTTTTTTTTTTTTTCAGAACAGAGGAAGGATGTGGATGTGATAGGAAGCGTTAGGAGGAATACACTGAGGTGGTTTGGCCATGTGGAAAGGATGGAGGGTGAAAGACTGACGAAGAGAGTGTATGTGAGTGAGGTGGAGGGGGAAAGAGGGAGGGGGAGGCCGAGGATGAGATGGAGGGATGGGGTGGAGAGATATATGAGAGAGGGGAGTGTGAGTTGGGAGCGGGGCAGTGAAATGGCGGGGGATAGGGCGACGTGAAGGCGATTTGTTTGTGGCCACCCCGAACGGGATTGAGGCGTCTGGCAATAGATAGATAGATAGGAAGGAAAAACAAATTAAATGAAGAAAGAATCATTCTAACCATCCTGCCAAGTCTCATAAAAATCTATTTCTCCACGTTTGGTTGCACTGCACACACACACACACACACACACACACACACACACACACAGGATTAGAGTCCTATTAATAGCAAGCCGAAATCTTTTGCATGCTATTTATGGAATTTGTCAAATCACTATCTTTACTTCTCTCTCTCTCTCTCTCTCTCTCTCTCTCTCTCTCTCTCTCTCTATCTATCTATCTATCTATCTATCTATTAACCAGTCTGTCAACAAAAAGGCAAATTATAGACGTTACTCACCAATGCGTGGGGTAGATGTGCTAGACAGCTTCCTCAACCCATGGGAATGGAACGCTGCATATAAAATGTTAATGATTATGAGGCAAAAGAATATTTCATGACGCTGTTTAACTAAATGAAGACTTGGCTAAATATTTTGTTAATGGTAAAGTTGGAGATCAGTTGCGAGGTAGGCATTAATGTAATGAGGTGAGGGTTGAGGTGGTGTGGTGGAGGCAATGGTGGTGAGGTGTGGGTTGAAGTGGTGTGGTGGAGTTAATGGTGGTGAGGTGTGGGTTGAAGTGGTGTGGTGGAGTTAATGGTGGTGAGGTGTGGGTTGAAGTGGTGTGGTGGAGTTAATGGTGGTGAGGTGTGGGTTGAGGTGGTGAAATGAGGTTAAATGCGGTGAGGTGAGAGTAGAGGTGATGAGGTGAGGGTATACCCGGTGTCTGATTATCGTTTTGTATCGTTTTGTTTAACATTTTTACACCGTCTCTTATCCAAGAAAGTCTAGTTTAGACTGGGTTTATTTTCTAGGTATTAGATTAAGTTAGTTTGTCTGCCAGTTAGGATAATCTATTAAATTACACTAGGGTAGATTAAGTTAGGTTAGAGAAAAATAAAGGAACACTAATAGATAAGTGATTATCTTGTTAATATGAGATTTAGAAGGTAGTACAAAAAACTGTGTACATGATGGAAACATGCAGCTGGATGAGGCAGTAAAGCTGGTCCCAGTGTTCGTGTTGTAGGAGACTCAGTGTGACATCAGACGCTGGTGAGGGAAGACACAACGTCATGCTCTCCCTCTAAGAGGCCCGCTCTCCCCTCCTGAGTCATCTTCCGTGCCTTAGGTCCCTCACTTTGTTTCCCCTCCTTACCCTTCCCCTCTCACTCTCTCTCTCTCTCTCTCTCTCTCTCTCTCTCCAACCTCACACCGTAAGTTTCCCGTTTGGTGTTGGAACTGTATATTATCATGACACCAGGATAATCCACTATATAAATGCCCAGTCTCGCTCATGATGATGAGCTGAAAAGTTCATTCTAAGTTTGTGACGCAGAACACATATTGCTTGTAGTTTATCATGTCAGTGATCATGAAAAATAGGCGACAGCAGATACTGTAGGCCGGGTTTGACAAATACTACACAAAATACGACAACTGTGTGATGCTATTGAAGGTACAGGAGATCTACACATTTCTTCAGAAGGCTTATGGAAATGTAAAAGTGTTTTTCACGTGAAATGGAAAAACATCCGAAACAATATATGAAGGGAAAAAAATCAAACTGCTCAAAAGGCAGCACCCAAAGTGTGCTATGTCTGAAACTATTAAAGCTGAAGTGGATCTACGTATATAGATGAAAAGATTATAAAAAACATAGGTGTTACAGAAGTGATTTTGCAATATATGCCAGCATTTTCATGAAATACACAAAGGAAAAGTAAATCAAAATAGCACCTAACCGTCTTATTTCTTAGATGGGTATTTGAACATTGTAGTGAAGCTAACGAGAAAGTACTATAATAGGTGTTACCATAATGACTTGTCTGGAAATTCACCATAGCTTACCTGAATAGCCGAAAAGTGCGAAATCGAGCAGCAAGCAACAGTAATTGCGCATTATTCTGGAGACCATCGAAGCTACAGCATATTTATTCACATTGTTGCAAGGCTTCCTTTGTTTCCTTCTTTCTTTTCTCGTTTGTGCTTGTGTTATAACTGCAGTGGTCGAAAATTTCAAAAAGCAGATCTTAAATTTGTATCGACTGAAAGTAGATGTCAGTACCCGATACATGTGAAATCACAGGGAATCGTATTCACATTGAAGAATTGATAGTTTTTTTTTTTTTTTTTTTTTTATGTGTCCGACTCTGGGCAAAGGCTTCAGGGCCTATATCTCGGGGGCAGTAGCCTATCCCAAGCCCCAGTAGTCCTCCTACACCTCCACATGTCACCATTTCGGCGCTAACACCCACCGTCCATATTGAATACATGCTAGGGCTGTCTCATACAGGACTGGTGTATTGGTATTAGCGGGGGTACTTTTATGACATGTCGGCGGGTCATCTGGTAGATCAGGAAAGTCTGCTTCTATGAAATTCAAATCCTTAAACTGTTCCCTGCCCCAGCCAGGATTCGAACCTGGGTCCATCAGGACTGAAGGCCGCCTCTTTACCGATTCAGCCACCGCATTTGTGTTGAAAAATAGTAAGAACAATTGCATGGTAAAGGTTCCTTCTCGCTGTTCAATAAACAGTTCTTGTTCTAATTCATATATATAATACTTAGCTTAGAAAATACCATTAATCAAAACGGAATTTGGCGTATGTGAACCTTTATAGGTGGCATTAGAAAAAAAAAAAAAAAAAAAAAAAAAACGGTCTACAGCACTGTCAGGCTCGAAAAAATCACACAGATAAATCAATCGCATGCCATAAGTTGGTATACAGTGCTAGAGTTCTCCCGACCACAAGGGGTTAATGTATCACTATTATTGCTCAGACTACTTTGACTCATGCAGGTAAATGAATTCTCCTGGAAACAGTCGGGGAAGAGTTGGAAAGAACTCATCACCATGAGAGGGCTAATTTATGCCTTCCGCCTTCCATGAAAAATTTGAATGTGGATTCCTGCACCAGTATTCAGAGTAAAATTTACCATCGTAAATCATCGGAGATGTTTTTGAATGATTTGATACAATAAAATTACCGCAACGAGTAAGGGATCAGGAAAACGCTAAGGGTAGGGCGAAATAATATCAGCTTTTCCCAGCCAATATTATTGATAGAACATGAGTCACTAGGATATGGACGAGTAGTGAATGGTAGCAACGTTACTCTTCATTTTTTAACCTCTTCATTATAAGAAGTATTTCTGAAGAAGAACGTGACAGACTGAATGTAAATGTACTCAGTGGGTTATAAATAGTCTTTCTTCATATTCACATATATTAAAGCAGACCTCTCTCTCTCTCTCTCTCTCTCTCTCTCTCTCTCTCTCTCTCTCTCTCTCTCTCTCTCTCTCTCTCTCTCTCTCTCTCGTGCCCAATCAAGAGCACATGGAAAGTTTGTACTGATATTATTACCCATCCAAATTCACTTCCCAGCTCCTCGCCAGTGACGTCAGCGGATAATGTACGAGCAAAATTACGAGGCGAGAATGTGTGGCGTATGATGATAATGGTGGTGATGGTGGTTCTTGTGATGATGGTGGTGAATGATTAACAGATTCAGTCCACAAACTGTTCCGGGCAACTTAACAGCAAAAATCAGTGCTGTTTGCAATTTTCTAAAATTATAATGAAGTGGTTACACAATTTTGGAAATGTTGGTCAGAGAAACGATAGTCCATTTGAAATGATGTGTGTGAGACTTTTCAAATACTGACGTTGTAATGACAAACTATCACTGATTATGATCGTTATACACTGCAAAATTTCGGAAATGTAGTGTCGAAAGCGTGGTAGTAGATGAATGATAGTGATATCAGATACGGTAGAAGAGAAACTCTAGTGACCAAAATGATAATTAGTTTGATAGTAATGACGATGATGATGGCAAAATGGATGTAAAAATTGGGCAGTTACAGAATGGCGTCACATACGAGATATTTTGATGGTTGACTGATGCTGAAATGGTCCTGGTGGTACAGTAATGACTGCGTTTGCCAAAAAATTATGTTATATAAGAACATACGCAAGAAAACGCAGAAATGAAGGAGTCATAAGCGAGCCTTGCAATTAAAATGTGACGATTATGTTGACAGCATAGTGATAACGCAGGCTCTCAGGTAATTTTTTTTTTTTTTTGGGGGGGGGATTATAATTTATTTTTTCCAATGTGTAAATATTGCCAAAGTTTAAAGTAGCAACGAATGAATCACAACCACCTCTCTGCTAGAGGTATACATAAAACGTATAATGTAACCTAGTATTATAAAGAACATACCTACGTCACCGTGGTATTGGATGAGCTGTTGGATATAATTTTTAATTCCATTCATTACTAAAGGTATAACCAAGGTCAGTTAGGGTAATCTGGAGGTAGCAAGATTGTAATGTATGGCATCACAATAGTGAAGAGGATAATGGAGACTGTTACTGACCACTTTCCTGTCGTATCAGAACTCTCTTTAATAATGCACGAAATCGTTTCGTGGCAATAAACTAAAAGACTCTTTATTTGATGGTAAGAGTAAAGACTGCAACCTCCTCATTTTCGCTGTCTAGCGAGGCAATAATGTAATCGCACTGATCGCGTGTGTGCGTTTTTGTGTTGCCAAAATATCTCAAAAATCAAGTGGGCAAATTGTATCCAAACTTTGTGGGCAGGGCTTGACCCGATTGGAGTTTGGGGAAGCTGCGATATTTCAGTACTGGAGGGCGATACGCATAATTATGCTTTGGCTGTCAGTGCAATAGAGTTTTCTCTAGCTAGAGTGCTGAAAACGTGAAGAATTTATTATTTAAAGCTGCTCAGCTATTGAAAATGATATTAAGACAAACTTTTACATCAGTATCAAAATTACATTGTGTAAATGTATGTGTTAACAGAATATAGACGAACTGAATGCAATATCAAGCTTAAGTTGATAAAATAACTAGAAAGGCACCATGATTGGTCAAATACATGACATTTCCCAAAATTAGCCTTTTGCTTAATATCCTGTCATAAATTAAGTGTACCCCCTCCACAATATGTCTACCCCCGATGTATATATGTCCCCCCCCCCCAATGCATACATGCCCCCACTAAATTTGCTAGGTCAGCACCCTTTCCCACGCCTGAAGACGGCGTGATTGCATCAGTTGATATCAGGCAGCCTGGTCGGGTAGACTGTTTTACTGTGAGCTTGTAATAAACTCCTTATCTAGCTGTTTGTACACGGAGTTTCTATCACCAAAGTATTGCAAGTTACATAAGCATATGACCTCTTTTCTCCCTCACAGTAGGCTACAAGTATAACAGGCTGAGGGTAGGTACATTAACAGCTTTCGAAGACAAATAGAACACATGACTTATTGGGATGGTTGTTTCTGCTGCTATTTTGCCCACCTTTTGATACGGCAGCATCCATCATTTTCTTTTAAATTTTGATTTTATAAAATCATATTAATGGCCCAAATTTAAAACCTGTGCAAGAAGTTTCAAGATACCAAGACTTGTTAGGCACTTAGTAATTTGCAGTCATATCAACCCATCCACTGAGGCCTTGGTAATAAATACTGGTTAAGATATTAACACCATGACGGAATCGAAATAAATCCAAGGACTTTTCCTTTGGGATATGCATTTACAAAGCTAAGAATATCATATATATATATATATATATATATATATATATATATATATATATATATATATATCATCACCCGTTTGAATGTCCACTGCAGGACCGGCCTATCCCGACCGAACGAGGGACGATACAGCCAATGTATCTCTACCAAGTGGCTTAGGCTGTCTGGTAGAGATTGTATGTAGGGTGAGAAGTGCTTGTAAGTGTAATAATTGTTGTGTTGGAGTGGCTTTGGATGTGTGTGTAGTCTGTGAATCAAGTGTAATAGGCCTGCGCAAGCCGACTGGGTGGAAACATACTCTATAGTATGATAGTATGTGACACTGGTTCAACCACAGCACCCCTTATGTCCGCCATAGCAGTATGTGACCAGGGAACGCTCCCAAAGTTTATTACCCTGGCGGGGCGCGAACCCTCGTTCTTCACTGTTCGAAAACTCACACTTTACCATTGTACCACAGAGGCTCCATATAGACTGTAGCACCAGTCAAGCTGGGCAGTACTCCCGAGGTGGATGGAAAGCTGATGACAGGGAGTGCTGGAGCTCCCGTTTCATCAGCCCTCAGGACTATTTCCTGACCATCCCCCTTTGCTGAACTTTTTCAGTGTCTCAGTTACACAGAGAGTAGGCCAGCATGCTCTCCAGTACAAATTTTTCTATCTACACCAAACTACATGCACAGTACACACTACACTTCCTATTCAAAATTCAACAAAATGGCGTCTCTTCATCAAGCCTCGGAGTCCCCAGGGGGGGGGGACCATAAATGCCCCCACCATCCGCCCCTCTCTTGATGACAACTCGAGGTACCTGGAACCACTGTCTGACTCTCTTCTTCTTCATTTCTGCAATATTCGCGGCCTTTCCTCTAACTTTCGCTCTGTTGAGTACCACCTCTCCTCCTCTAAACCTCACCTTCTTTTTCTAACGGAGACTCAGCTGTCTGAGGCATCTGACAGCAAACCCTTTTCTGTATCCTCCTCTTTCTCTATACTCATTTCAAAGCCAAAGGTGGCTGTTGTGTATATATACGCAACGACTTATCTTGCTCTCGTGTTCCTGAACTCGATTCTTCTGAATTCTCTACACTCTGGCTTCGGCTTTCCTGTCATTCTCTGACTAAATATATCTGTGCTGTTTACTTATCCCCTAATTCTACTATCAAAAATTCTTCGACTATCTTACTTCTACGATGGAACACATTCTATCCATTTCTCCTTTCTCTGAAATCTCCATTCTTGGAGATTTCAATGTTCACCACCACCTTTGGCTCTCCTCTCCTTTCATGGATCCACCTGGTGAACAAGCCTATATCTTTTCTATCCTTAATGACCTAGAGCAGCTTGTACAGCACCCTACCCGTATCCCTGACCGCCTTGGAGAGAGCTCCAACATACTTGACCTCTTCCTCACAACTAATCCTTCTGCTTACTCTGTTAATCTTTTCTCTCCATTGGGCTCTTCCAGTCACAACCTTATTACCTTAACCTGTCCTATCACTCCGGTACGGCCTGTGGACCCTCCAGGGAAACGTCGTCTGTGGCATTTTGGAGCCGCGGACTGGGAGGCCCTCAGGCATTACTTCTTTGAGTTTCCCTGGAATGATTATTGCTTCCATGGCCGGGAGCCATTTGAGTGTGCCTTGTGCATTACGGAGGTTATTCTCTCGGGCATGGAAGCATACATTCCTTTCTCATATCCTTTGACTGACGCAAGAAAGCCTTGGTTTAAACACGCTTGTTCTAATGCTGTCCGCAACAAGGAGAGGGCCTACAAAAGGTACCGGAGCCAACCCACCCCTGAATCACATCTTTACGTTTCTGCCCGGAATCGTGCTAAGTCTGTCCTTCGCTCTACTAAAAATAATTTCATCCATACTAAATGCTGTCAACTCTCCAACTCGAATTCTTCCCGCTCCTTCTGGCACCTTGCCAAAAATCTTTCTAACAACTTTACCTCATCATCCTTCCCTCCTCTTTTCTACTCTGATGGTTCTGTAGCTATTTCTTCTACTGATAAAGCAAATCTCTTCGCACAGACTTTCTCCTCCAATTCCACCTTAGACGATTCCGGTGCTGTTCCTCCATCACTTCCCCCCTCTGACTTCCTCATGGCTGACATTAAAATTTCTTCAGTTGATGTATTTTCTGCCATCACTGGTCTCAGTACTAACAAGGCATATGGGCCTGATGGGGTCCCTCCTGTTGTTCTCAAGAACTGTGCTTCTGTGCTTACACCTTGCCTAGGCAAACTCTTTCGCCTTTGTCTGTCGACTTGTACCTTTCCTTCTTGCTGGAAGTTTGCTCTCATTCAGCCAATCCCAAAGAAGGGTGACCACTCCCAACCCTCCAACTATCGTCCAATTGCTTTAACGTCCTGTATTTCAAAAGTTTTCGAGTCAATTCTCAATAGAAAAATTTTAAGGCATCTTTCCTATCACAACCTTCTTTCCGATCGTCAGTATGGGTTCCGTCAGGGACGCTCCACAGGCGATCTTCACATCTACCTTTCAGACTCCTGGTCATCCTCCTTTCGGGATTTTGGCGAAAGCTTTGCCATTGCACTTGACATCTCAAAGGCTTTCGATCGAGTCTGGCATAAATCTTTAATTTCCAAACTGCCCTCCTACGGTTTCTATCCTTCTATCTGTGCCTTCATTGCTAGCTTCCTTTCTGGTCGTTATATAGCCGCTGTTGTAGACGGCCATCGTTCTTCTCCTAGATCTATCAACAGTGGTGTTCCTCAGGGCTCTGTCCTATCACCAACTCTCTTCCTTTTATTCATCAATGATCTTCTAAGCTGTACATCTAACCCTATCCACTCATACGCTGATGACTCCACCCTTCACCTTTCCATTCGGTTCCCACAGCGCCCATCTCAACAGTTACTTCAACAAACAAGGGATGAGGCTATGGCACACCTAATGTCTGACTTGGCTCGTATCTCTGACTGGGGTAAAAATAATATGGTTGTTTTTAATGCATCTAAGACTCAGTTCTTACACCTATCAACCCGACAAAATCTTCCACAGGTATACCCACTAATGTTTAACAATATTCAGCTTAATCCTGCATCATCCTTGAACATGCTTGGGGTTTCATTTACTCGGGACTTATCTTGGAAAGATCATATTACATCTCTTGTAAAATCTGCTTCCAAGAGACTGGGTGTGCTAAGCCGACTCCACTCTTTCTTTACCCCTGCACATTTGTTGACTCTATACAGGGGTTTTATCCGCCCCTGTGTGGAGTACAACTCTCATGTGTGGGGAGACTCCCCACATACAGCTCTTCTCAATAGGGTGGAGTCAAAGGCTTTTCGTCTCATTAACTCTCCTCCTCTTACTGACTCCCTTCAACCTCTGTCTCTTCGCCGCACTGTTGCATCTTTATCTCTTTTCTATCGCTACTTTAATGGTCACTGCTCCTCTGAACTGTCTCCTTGCATTCCTCCACCTCTACGACAAGCGTGTAGCACCCGTCTGGCAGCAAACTCTCATCCTTTTTCTGTCCAACTCTCTAATGCAAGAGTTAACCGTTACTCCCAGTCTTTCATTTATGCAATAGGTCAGCTCTGAAACTGTCTCCCTCTGTCTGTATTTCCTGCTGCCTATGATCTCCAGTCATTCAAACGCAGTGTGTCCAGGCATCTCAAAATGATCTGATCTTGAATTTGGCTCTCTATTGTATTTTGTTTTTCTCTTGGAGGGAACTGTTACTGCGGGCTCATGGCCTTTGGTTCCTTCTTCCTCGCATAAAAAAAAATATACATACATACATATACATATATATATATATATATATATATATATATATATATATATAAATATATATATATATATATATATATATATATATATAGTGGAATATAAGGTAATCGAATGATGAGGAAAAAGAGAGAGATATTGTCCAGGTGCTTGAGGGTGAGAAAGTTGATGTATGCGGAATAACTGAAATGAAATGGAGAGGTGAGAGTGTGAGAGAATGGGAGTATGGATGGGGTATATGTGCAGGAATAGGTGATAATGAGAGGACAAAAGAAGGAGTATGTAGAGTTGTGAGTAAAAGATGGAAGAAGAGCATAAGAGAGTATGGATCAGTTGGGTCAAGGATTGTGTGGGTAAGATTGAAAGTTGAAATACAAATGTGGACGATTGTGTGTGTGTATGCGCCAACACAAGATCGTGCAAGCAGAGTGAGAGAAGAGTTCTGGACAAATGTGGAAGTGTCACTGGGAAAGTTTGGAAGGAATGAGAGTGTTTTTGATTGGTGATATGAATGGTAAAGTTGGGAATGTGAAGGTGGATAGAATAGTTGGTGAGTGGGGTGTGCCTGCTGAGATAGACGAGAATGGCAGTGCGTTAGTGGACATTTGTGCTATGAGGGGGTTGCTGATAGCCAATACCCGCTTCAGTGACAAAATGATCCACAGGTATACATGACGAGTGATGAGAAGGGTGGTTGATGAACTGAATGAAAGAAGGCAATGATTGATTATGTGTGTGTGGATAAAAGGATGCTAAAATGTGTAATGGATGCAAGAGCTTATAGAGTTTGGGGGAGTGGACTTTCTGACCACTACTTGGTGGTGGCCAGAATCAAGGTTCAATTAGTATGGAGAAATAGAAGAAGGGAAGGACGGGAAGAAGGAGTATTTGTAAGGAGAGTGGAAAGGTTACAAGAGGATGAGAAAAAGGCAGAGTATAAGAGAGAAGTGGAGAAACGATTGGGCAAATATGAATTCGAGCAGATGGGGGACGTGGAAGGTGTGTGCAGGATATTTACAGAAGAAATATGTGCAGCATGTGATGTGGTGTATGGGATGAAGAGAAGACGGAGGGGTGTGCAAGGAACAACGTGGTGGAATGAAGAGGTGAGACAGGCTGTGGCATACAATGAATGGATGAGAAATCGGGGCATGGAAGAAGTTGAGAGGCGGAAGAGAGAGTTATATGTAGAAAGAAAGAGGTGAAAAGCTTAGTAAGAGAGAGTAAGAAGAGAGCGGATGAGGAATTTGGAAGGAACTTGAGTGTAAATCTGGAGGGACTGTAAGAAAATGTTCTGGAAAGATGTGAAAAGAGTAAGACAGGGTGGAAGTGAAGTTAGCAGAGGAGTGAAAGATAAAAATGGTAGATTACTAGTGGAAAAAGGAGAAAAAGTGAGCAGATGGAGAGAACACTTTAAGGAATTGTTGAACATAGCGGATGGACGTAATGCGAGTATAAGTGGCTGGAGAATGGCTGCGAGAAGGAGGGAGGTGAGAAGACAGGAAATAATCAGTAGGATAGAAGGTATGGAAGCAATGAAGAAAGCTAGATTGGGGAAAGCCCCAGGAATTGATGGAGTGTGTGGTGAAATGCTGAAGTATGGGGGAAAGATAGTAGTAGAATGGATGTGGAAAATGTGCAGATTGGCTTGGATTGGCCTGGGAGGTAGGAAGAGTCCCGGAGGATAGGAAGTCAGGTATAATTATTCCCTTGTACAAAGGAAAAGGGGAAAAAGAAGTGTGTGGTAATCATTGGGGCATCTTTCTTTTTAGTATAATAGGAAAAGTGTAAGGTAGGATACTTATTGACAGAGTTAGAGAAAGAACAGAGGAATTAGTTGGGGAAGAACAGGGAATCTTTAGGAAGGGAAGAGGTTGTGTAGATCAGATATTCATTCTTAGATCTTTAGTGGAAAAGTTTCTACAGAAGGGAAAGAAGTTGTATGCGGCTTTCATGGATTTGGAGAAACCATATGACGGGGTGGATAGACAAGGATTGTGGAAAGTATTAAGAATATATGGTGTAGATGGGAAGTTGTTGAATGCTGTGTAGAGTATGTATGATGGTGCTAAGGCTGCAGTGCGTGTGGATGGTGGACTGGGTGAATTTTTCTCTTTGAAGGTTAGGTTGAAACAGGGATGTGTCATGTCTCCATGGTTGTTCAATCTGTACATGGGTGGGATAATAAAAGAGGTACAAGGTAGGATAGTGGATGTTGGAGTGGCCCTGGTGAGAGAGGGTAGTGTTTGGAAACTCCCTGTACTGTTGTTTGCAGATGATACTGTGTTGTTGAGTGAAGACGAAGGAGAGCTGTAAGGCTTGGTGGATGAGTTTGGGAGAGTGTGTAAGAATCTAAAGGTGAATGTAGGGAAGAGTAAAGTGATGGTTTTTGAGAGAGGTTAAGTCAGTGAATGTACAGCGAAGTTGGATGGTGAGGCAATGGAAAATGTGAGTACGTTTAAGTACTTGGGTAGTGTGATGAGTAAGGATGGAGGTTTGGAGGGTGAAGTGCTTGAAAGGGTACAGCAGGGAAGAGAGGTTTTTCCTTGAAAGCAGTGATAAGAAGCAGGGAAGTGAGCATGGAAGAGAAAAATTTACTACATGACAGTATTGTGATACCAACTCTAACGTATGGAAGTGAAGCTTGGACGTTGCTGGAAGGACACAAGTCAAGAGTGAGAGCAGTGGAATTGAGTTATTTAAGAGTTGCCTGTGGAGTCACATAGAGAGACAGGCTGACAAATGAGGAGATAGGGGAGCATTGTGATGTGGATGTGGATGTGATAGGAAGAGTTAGGAGGAATACACTGAGGTGGTTTGGCCATGTGGAGAGGATGGAGGGTGAAAGACTGACGAAGAGAGTGTATGTGAGTGAGGTGGAGGGGGGAAGAGGGAGAGGGAGGCCGAGGATGAGATGGAGGGATGGGGTGGAGAGGCATATGAGAGAGGGGGGTATGAGTTGCGAGCGGGGCAGTGAAATGGCGGAGGACAGGGCGACGTTTAGGCGATTTTTTTGTGGCCACCCCAAACGGGATTGAGGCGTCTGGCAATATATATTTGTGCTATTCAAATGTGTTGGCAGCATTTACGTGAATCGATTGCTAGGAGTCATTATTGTTATCCACTCACTTGATGTAGTGCTACCTACTTCTTCCTTCACAGTTATCATTCTGTCTCCCTGCTAATGGTTTTTCTTTTTCTTCCTGTCATTTTTTATTACGTTTCTTTCAACTTGAGGTGGCTCTGCACTGAGTGCCAAGCCTCATGATTTCGTGTGACCCAGGAAACAATTTGCAACGCTGTGTGGTAATCAGAACCAGATAACGGGTTGATGTCGAGGCAACCATGGTGTCCTGATAACTGGCCGGAGTGACACAAATGCGGCATCCACCCAGGAACCAAACGTCAACACTTTTCCCCGAGCCTCATTGTCGCAGAACAGTGTCAGCTTCAAGGGAAGGTGGGTTCACTGCACGGAACAGCATTTCAGGGCGTTTGCTTGCATGTGGTTAGTGGGTCTGCTCAGCCAGACAAGGGTTTATCATCATCAACAACAACTATAAATACATTTTTACCCTCAACCTGACGAAGTCAGAGGAGGGTGTTGTTATCACTGGGATCAATTGGTGTCCGTCCGTAGAGTTGGGTGGCAGGGTGGCTGGCCGGGCATAGACATTTTGTTTCCGGGACAAAACTCGGAAGGTGTTCACTATAGTCATGAAGTTTCACAGTTATGTGTCTTACAGTGAACTGGTGCCTTTTGATAGGTAGAATGTTGTGTTTTAAACTTTTTTGAAGGTAATGAAAATGTAAAAAAAAAAGGAAAATCTCAGTGCTACCTATGCAAGGGATCTAAAGGACCCAGGTTATGCCTTCCACCTGACAAAGTCAGGAGAGGATGTTGTTATTAAGTTTCAGTGTAGACAATCTGTGTTATACAGAGGAGGGGAGGGGTGGAGAGGGGAGAGGAGGACGGTTATGCACTTGGTGAGGTGAGCAGGGAGATAGGGGGGGGTATGTGCTTGGTCAGATGGAGGGTTGCAACAGCATAGCATTGCCTATGTTAATTCTTATTGCTTTTCATATACTTCACGTACTATTGCTCATTTCCATTATACTGTTGCCATGAAAGGTAGGCTACTCTCTTCCCAATACCGTTTTCCTAGCAATATTTATTAATCCTTTTTTCCTAGTACATTCTGTACATTGTCCTGTGTGTGAAAAGTTCAGAAACAAAAAACCGCAGAAATAATAAAACTGTTCGAATAGTAGGAGATTCATTATTCTATGGGTATACCCATTGCTACTTCCCTCACTTTACTCACAAAACATATGCACTTCATCAAATGCAGTAATGCGAATAGAACACTGCTACTACTATCACAAATGCTCTTTTTTCGTGCTTTTAACGTACCGGTATCTTGTTGCTGAACTTTTTTCGTCTGTACATCTAAACAATCTTCATAGATTATTTTTGTTGTTGTCCAGTTTATGATTTATCTATTTACTTATTTATTTGTGGAGATAGCTACCAAGTACGTATTATCAAATATTTTACTAGCACCTGACCCCTTCACCAGCTACACTAACTAGGTGGCAACCCGACCTACCTGTCTTTCCCCAGAGGTTTTTCTTACCCTGACAAATTTTCCCTCTTTCGGACCTGTTCCCCTCGTCTACCAAATTTTCACTATGGATCGAATTTCTCTTTTGGATCCATTTTATCCCTTTGCTCCTACTTTCGTCTATGGATCAATATTCCCTCATAGATATATTACGTCCAGTTGAACATATCTTCCTCATTGACTTATTTTCGCCCGTGGACCCATTTTCCCCTATAAGTCCATGTTTCTTAATTGAAATGGGCATAAAATCGTCAATTTTCTCCCGATTCACTCCAAATTTGATATGTGATATCTTTGAAGGGATATCCTGCTGTGTCCATACGTCAGCACTAAAAAGACAGCCCGGGATGCGAAATTTTTTTTCCTGCCCAGTTCCGTCACTTTGCACATATGGCAACGTTGCCCTGTGTTTAGTTTGGCAACGCAGCGCAGCCAGGTTTAGTATTCATCACAATTATTTACCTTTTTTATGCTTGACTATAAATATAATACCTGACTATCTATATTTTACATGGATTGAAAGAATAATAGAGACATAGAGGTCATATAGTTTTCGCTGCCTTAGCTTAAATAAATATAAAAAGGGGCCATACCACTGTCTTTACTTCGTCACTCGTCTGCTGAGAGAGAGAGAGAGAGAGAGAGAGAGACAGCTTGAAACAGTATAAAATAATAACATGCAGGGTCATCAATAAAAAGTGAGTATGCAAGGAAGATACTCTCTACACTTTGCTAAAATTAGTTATATGTTGATTTAATGAAAATGCGGTACGTCTTAGGGGTGGTACATGACTGTTCGTTGAGAACACTTATCAGTAACATATGTTGTAGGCCTATACTACTTTACCTGTCATTTCTTGTCATTGCTCCCAGTCGTACGATTCAATCAGCTGTGTTTACAGGAGAGAGAGAAAGAGAGAGAGAGGTTAATGACCCATAATATTTTATCACCTAAAACGCTTTTCATGATCATTCTTAAGGGTTAACCTTGGTAATTTCTGCTGCAAGCTGGGAAATATTGGTATCAATGATGCCTGAATATCAATGTTTCATTAGACATTTTCTTAGGTATATATGTCAGGTTAGATTTCAGATTATTTTCTTGTTTTTCTTAGGTATATTAGTAAAATCATTTGTCAGGTTAGATTTCAGATTATTTTCTTGTTTTTTTAGGTATATTAGTAAAATCATACGTCAGGTTACATTTCAGATTATTTTCATGTTCTCATGTCCTTTATTTCATGTCAAGCATTTCAAAGACGTCCAAAACTTAGAATTTACCACACAAAAGTTCCTCCATGCTTTGTCAAGATACACCATTTTTGCTCTTGCTACAATGCCTTTTCCATATAGGGGAAAACAGTCTCTCCTCTATATATTTTCCCACTTCTCCATACCATATGTGGCCTCCCAGAACCCATTGTTGCACTCACCTGACCCGACTCTCATGGCCTTGCTGTATCCCTTTTATTCTTCTGTTAGCGTCCACTCTCTGGTTATATATAATAGGCAGGCCTACGCATGATGCTCACTCTAAAAACTAACCAAGTTACTGTTATTAACAACCCCGTTACACCATAGCTTACCTTGAAGTTGATTCATGACCAGCAGATCCAGTGATGCGCCATTGCCGATTGTAAACACAGCTGATTGAATCGTACGTCTGGGAGCAATGACAAGAAATGACAGGGAAAGTAGTATAGGCCTACAACATATGTTACTGATAAGTGTTCTCAACGAACAGTCATGTACCACCCCTAAGACGTACCGCATTTTCATTAAATCAACATATAACTAATTTTAGCAAAGTGTAGAGAGTATCTTCCTTGCATACTCACTTTTTATTGATGACCCTGCATGTTATTATTTTATACTGTTTCAAGCTGTCTCTCTCTCTCTCTCTCTCTCTCTCTCTCTCTCTCAGCAGACGAGTGACGAAGTAAAGACAGTGGTATGGCCCCTTTTTATATTTATTTAAGCTAAGGCAGCGAAAACTATATGACCTCTATGTCTCTATTATTCTTTCAATCCATGTAAAATATAGATAGTCAGGTATTATATTTATAGTCAAGCATAAAAAAAGTAAATAATTGTGATGAATACTAAACCTGGCATCCGATATGGCTCACTGCTGCGCGGCGTTGCCAAACAAAACACAGGGCAACGATGCCATATGTGCAAAGTGACGGAACTGGGCAGGAAAAAAAATTTCGCGCCCGGGATGGATTTTGTGTGCCTTTGCACAACTTCTTGTTTAACATGAAACTAACCCTTCCTCCGTCTTGAGAAAGCAGCAACGTTGATTTTTTTTTTTTTTTTTCACACTGCGTCTGATGCATAATGACTCATTATGAGATGAACATATCCTGCTGCCGCTGCCCAAGTGAACTACAATTCTTAAAGAGGTTGTGATTGTGTTATGGTCAAGTTTAGTGTATTGATAGTAGGTCGACGATTTGCCATAAGTCTGACCATTACCCCTGTTTCATGATACCATCCTCATTCCAGAGAGGCATCGATGTAATGAATACAATCACCGAGAGGGATGATGAGTTAAGAAATGATGGATGTCGTACTGAATTTACGATTACAGTTGGCGTTTAACCTCTTCAGTTTTGTACATAGCAATTATGTTAAATTAAATCGTCATGTAGTAGAATAATAAAGTAGATAAAGTTATTTAGCAGTGACGGGGTTGAGCATTTACGTACTATTAACGTTGTATGAAATTTTTATAAATATTTAAGTAAAACTACTTTTTGTTACCTTTGCTCTTTCACGACACATGTCGGAGAAATTTGGCTAAGGTTAAACAGAAAGAAAAATAACATTGTGTGACATGCCCTTGAGACCCACAAATAAAAATATGCTTGCCACATTACACTGAACTTCTTGTGAGGTTAACGTAATGCCAGTTCCCTCACACAGGAGCAAATCACGAGTCATAGTGACCTCTAATGAACACTTCATTTAAAACGGAAAAAGTTTGGAACCTCAGAATGTGACTGCATACATTACCTTGATTTGGGTGGTTAAAGAGTCTCGGAAAGGACTGGAATTTCAAGAATCCTCCCCCCCCCCCTCTCTCTCAACCATGTGTCCAAGATCCTAAATTTTAAAGCGTAACCTTAAATCATAGCAAAGAATATCAAGATATTTGAGAGAGAGAGAGAGAGAGAGAGAGAGAGAGAGAGAGAGAGAGGGGGGGGGAGGGGCTAAGTGATAAAGAAAAAATATATGGGGAGAAAAAATGAGAGATGAAATTTATACAGAATGTGACGCTTGAGTGATTATCTGTTTGCTTTAAATATGTACTATACAGTCACTTGTTGGAACTGGGCACGAGGGCAGAAGGAAAGGAAGGAAAGAGACAAAAGCAAGAAGTGAAAGACAAGAGAAGAAAAAAGATACGGTTCAGATAAAGCAAAAAGGTAGAAATAATGTGGAAAGGAAAACTTGGAGATGGTACGAGGGGGAAGGACGGAGGAAGCGAGGGGGAGAGGAAGAGGCGGTAAAGATAAAGAAAAAAGACATCCTATATGTTAAAGAAGGATAGAAGAAGGGCAGAGAGATAAGGGGAGAGAGGGGTGGTGATGAGACTCTGCAGTATGAGTGACGGAAGATAAACTAGAGGGGATAACGCTGGGGAACACACATGATGATGGGTGAATATTTGTGAGGGTGGAAGTTACAGAGGGAAAAAGAGGAATGAAGGGGGAATGTAAAGAAATGAAGAAAGTGAGCGACGAGCAAATGTAGATAAATAGGGACAAAAGGAGTAGAATTTTTTTTTGTTTAAGGAGATCGACGAAATTAACAAATTCCCTTTGTGAGGAAAGCTAATGTAACTTTCCTCTTGGAGAGAGAGAGAGAGAGAGAGAGAGAATATGTGTGTGTGTGTGTGTGTGTGTGTGTGTGTGTGTGTATGTGTGTGTGTGTTCCAGAAATACACAGACCATCTTGTCGTTACACCTTGATTTAACTGTAATAACAATAGTAAGATTTTTCTTAAACGTTATAAGTGTGATAGTATAGGAATGGGCTCTCCCTAACCCTCCTGCGCCTCCGACCACTTACCGTATACAACAAAGGTTAGAAAGAGCACCATTCAAGACTGAAATGCAGGGCATCCTATAGGAGTGGTAGAAAGTAGCACTAAAACAGTTACGTAAGTTTGTGTTGATAAGTGACTGATACTGGGTTATATAGAGAGATAGATAGACAGATAGATAGATATACTGTATATACGTACTGTAGAGTATTTGTCTCAGTATTTGCTATATTAGATTCCAGTGAGTTGTACCTGAAGAAGAAGAAAGGAGATTAAACGGAAAAAGCGTGGGACTGAATACAAAACATGAAGGCAAAGTGTAGAGTGAGAGAGAAAAACTGCGTAAAGAAGGAGACGAGGAGAGAAAAAAAAATGGAGTGTACAAGATGAAAGGACAGGGGGGAAGGAAGGAGAAGAATAGGATGGGAACGAAGGAGAGAGGCAATGAAGAGGAAGGGAAAACAATATAATGAGATATGGAACACTGGAAGAGAGCGCTTGTAAGACGAGAGAAAGAGAGAGAGAGAGAGAGAGAGAGAGAGAGAGAGAGAGAATAATTATAAGAAAGAACAAGACGTAGGTGTCTGCAATATGTAAGAAATTAAGATGGACTGTACGCGAAATGAAGAGGTAAGAAGAGAAAATTATGTGAAATTCTAGACTGATATTCCCAAAAGAAGGCAGGATGTTCTCCACGCAGGTACATTACACTGACTTATCAAATTATGTAATGGGTAAGACTTTGCAGGGGTACATATGTAGTATTTTATTCTTTTATATACTGATTGTCGTTCAGCATTAGCAATATACAAAACAGAGTTCATAATAGGAGTATCTTCCCCCCCTGCGTAATAAAAATGGCAATATATATATATATATATATATATATATATAAAATCTGCAGATTATCAGCGTACAAACTGCCATGGTGATTAATGAATATATAAAGGCACAGGATAAAAATATTTTTTTTGTGTTTATTGTATGGTTCCACCTTTGACCCCTTAGCCACCTTTAATGGCGTCTGGTATTTGCCTATGAAACAATTACACCAAGTCTGGAATGAATTGATGAAGAAATGAAGGTTTAACACCAAACTTAAAATGTTTGGAAAGAAAGGAGGAGAGTGCAAAAAAGAAGGAACATTTGTAAATACATTATTATCTCCAACACGATGTAGAGATAATAAAAATGGAAGGAAATGAGTAAGTGAGAAGGGAGCAAAAGTGAAGGGAAAGGGAAGTGAGTGGATAGACAGAAAATATAGGGTGTTGGGTGAAAGAAGGAGCAGAATGAGGTTGGCATGAAGAGAAAGAAGAATGAGAAGTAGTAAGAAAATAAATCTGAAATGATAGAGACATAGAGGGGAAATGTGGAATATAGAAAAAAAGGCAGCGAACGACAAGGGAAAATTGGCAGAAAAAAGAGAAAATAAGAAGAAAAGATAATAGAGTAAGAAAACAGAGAAAAGGGTCATGAGGAGCGGCAAAACAAAACGGAAAAGAGGGAAGAATGATGCCCTTGGAAGTGAGAGGAAAGGAGGCAAATAGGATAAACAATACAAAGAAAATAAATGGAAGGAGGGAAATGGAAAGTCAAGAAGAGAGGGGAAGGGAAGCGAGAAAGTTCAAGTTATGGCAGAAAGAATATATGAGGTAGGAATGGAAAGGATGGGGAGGAAGGAGGTGAGCAAGAAATTATTATTATTACTATTATTATTTTTATTATTATTATTGTTGTTGTTGTTATTATTATTATTATTATTATTATTATTATTATTATTATTATTATTATTATTATTATTATTATTATTATTATTATTATTATCATCATCATCATCATCTTCATCCGGACCTCCTTCCCCACCCAAAGGCAAGGTGAGGAGTAGCCATGTCCAGACAGCCCAATTTTGCCCAATCCAATGGGTCACTCTTCCATTCAATAATCATTCAAGCCCTAGGAATCCTGGCTCTATCAGATACGCCCAAAACATTCGCCACGTTCTGTAGTTTCACATTAACGTATCCAGCTGAGTCAATCCGGACGCTATCACGTAAAAATGGGGTGCCAAATCCCTAATCATGCACTTCTCACAGCCTTCATCCAGCAAGCTCGATCTCTTGTCAGTCCCTTCACCCCACCGACTTCCACACCTCTCTTCCTCACACACTCATCCACAATATCCCTCCATCTTCTCCTTGGCCTACCTCGCCTTCTCCCTCCTCCAAATTGGCTCAGATATAACTTTTTCACCACTCCTTTGTTATTCATTTTCTCCACATGACCATACCATCTCAGTACACTGTCTTCGATTCTTGGGTCCACAGACTTCCACACTCCACATGTGTCAAGAATCACATTATTTCGTATCCTATCCACTCTGTACTCCACATACATTCCTCAGCAGTCCTGTCTTCACTGCTCTTACTCTTGACTTTTCATTTTTATGCCATACCATCGTCTCACATCCATATGTTAAAGTTAGCACTAGCACTCCATGTAAGACTCGTGCAACTTGAACACTCAAGCCTCGTTATTGTTATTATTATTATTATTATTATTATTATTATTATTATTATTATTATCATTGTTATGCTAGGTATTTTTAGGGTGCCTTCCCGTCCTAAGAACGCCTGCCTTAGTATTGGGTTCTTTTCAAGACCGGGGCTACACCACAAATATAGGGGGAACAGGGCATAAAAACTCAAGGCAACAACCTACACGTATATTCACAAATCTTACACAAGGGCAATAGGATGTCTCACAATATTTCTGACTCATCGATTCTCGGGCTGCTTGAATGGGGCCAAGCGTATCTCGCAGGATACGTGATAGACAGTTCACGGTTCAGAGTGGTATAGTTTACAATATGAATCTTGGTGCCTCGGAATTATAATTTTTATACAAACTCTGGGTTGGTGGCTCCGGGTCATATGAGAATCCTTATGATCACCATTGTCACGATCACTGAGGGGTGCACTGGCTTGATCTTGTTGCTGGGGAAAAGGGGGGGGAGGGGAGAATTTTGGTTGACAAAGGTGCAAGGGGGAGAGAGGGGGGGGGCGTGCCGAACAATAACCATCACTACTTTTTGACAAGGGAGTCTTACCTCTATAGCACTGCACTTAAATCACTTTCAAGGCACGGTCACCTCATGAATCCACTTTTGGCAGTTTTCTATTTGTCAGTGCACTGAACCACACACTGAGTGACTTATTGTCCAGGTAGGTCGGTGTCATCCCCCATGGGAGTGATGAAAGGCCCCGTATGCTGGGGGCTCGGGGCAGAGGTCTGGCTGGCAGAGTAGGGGCCAAACAACTTCTCCAGACGCCTCTGGAGCTGCTGGGTTGGAGATCCATGTCACCTCAGCCGGGGGTGGGGTAGGACTCGCCCTGGGAAGCTAGGGGCATCGTCAGGGACCTGGGGGCTGCGGTCTGCTTCTGGGTGCTCCGCCGTCAGGAGGGTACTGTGGCGTCGTTCCGAGGAAGGGTCTGTCAGGGGCAGGTCCTCCTCAGGGGCCGGCTGCAGGGAGAACAGCCCTGGGGATAGTACAGGGCCCTGCCACCAGGCTGCTATAGTAGGACTCGCTTAAATGTGCGGCTTTGGTGTGGCCCACACCTGTGTACAATGGTACCACGTATCCCCAACATGCAATGTGAAACGGAAGCTATTTATGTACAAGGCATCACAAATACGATAAATTCAGATGAATAAAACTTACACTTGTGTATTTTGATGGATAAATCAACAGTAATCTTATTATGCATAAAATATTTATACAGTAACATAGAAACATGGCATACATATTGTACAGTGTTGCTAAAAGAAATTGTAGTCACTTTTAATGGTTTTTAGCGTAGTTTTAGGGTGGGTAATAATATCACAGTTATGGATATAAGATAATGAGCCTGAAAAAAGAAGAAATATGCCAATATCCAAAGTAAAAGAAATAATTCATATAATTCTTGTGAGTGGCAACACTGACACACCCAGTCTGGCCTAAGGTAAAGTACGTACCTCCATAGACCCAAGCATAGCTTGTACAGGTGTTGCTAGGGAAAAATGGTCACATTTACTGGCTTTTACCATAATTTTAAGGGCGAGAAATAATCACATTTATAATCATAAGCTAATATGTAGGACAAAATAGTAGGCATATGCCAATACCGAAGTAAAAAAAAAAAACATTATTCACTCGCGAGCGGCAACACTTCCACACCCAGAGAAAGAGAATGAATGAATGAAAATCAATCATGGTACTGCAATAACGGGTCATCTGTCGCCGTATACAAAAAATGATAAATATCACTAAATATAACAAAACCAAATTAACAAATGAAAGCACAATTATAAATAACTTATAAAAGAATCAAAAGTACTCAGGGTGGCTCACATCTCCCGCCAGGAGAGAGAGAGAGAGAGAGATAGATAACGGTATAGAAAACGTGGCAACACTGTCCACAGGTGTGGGCCACACCACAGGCGCAAATTTACGCGAGTCCTACTATAGCAGTGGACTCTCTGGCTGGGGACTGGTACTACTGCATGTGGATGCAGGAGGGCGACGTGTGGGCATAGAGCAGCTGGAGGCCGTCTCTCATCCACAGGTGTGGCAGAAGGCCGTCGCCTGTCATGTCCTCAGGACTGCCACTGACTCTACGGGTAGTCCAGAAGGAGCGGCTGGAGGCCGTCTCAGAAATGGAGTGGCTGGAGGCCGTCTCTTTAGTGGAGTAGCTTGAGGCCGTCTCTTTAGTGGAGTAGCTTGAGGCCGTCTCTTTAGTGGAGTGGCTTGAGGCCATCTCTTTAGTGGAACGGCTTGAGGCCGTCTCCAGGGTGGAGCGGCTTGAGGCCATCTCTTTAGTGGAACGGCTTGAGGCCATCTCTTTAGTGGAACTGCTTGAGGTCATCTCTTTAGTGGAACGGCTTCTAGGGTGGAGCG
Source organism: Coenobita brevimanus (assembly GCF_032717465.1). Taxonomy (NCBI): domain Eukaryota; kingdom Metazoa; phylum Arthropoda; class Malacostraca; order Decapoda; family Coenobitidae; genus Coenobita; species Coenobita brevimanus. Next base: position 16,432,348 of record NC_136956.1, read on the forward strand.
GCTTGAGGCCGTCTCTAAAGTGGAGCGGTTTGAGGCCGTCTCCAAGGGGCTGTATGGAGTGTAAGGTTCAGCAGCTTCACCCTGATCCTGACGCAGGCCGGGCTGGCGAGAGGGTAGTGTGCCTAGGCTGAGGTGTACGGGTAGGGTCGGTTCCGGGGAGTAGGGGTGCGCAGCTACCCGGGACTTGCGCCCATGTAGTGCGGACACCCCGTACGCTCCATCTAACCCTCTGTTGTCGCCTCCGTAACTGTCCTGCAGACAGTCACTAGCCTCTACCTAATGTTTCTTACAATAACCTTGACCCCATATGGGTGAATGGGATTTTTTTTTCTATCAGCAATTTCCCATACCAGGACACATAACCTGGGCAAGTCAGATTCCTTGCTCAGGTCCCATTCAAATCTCCAGTTGACATGACCAACTTATCTTGTTCAGACATTATACTGATATGGCACTTTCCGACGTGACCTTCCACCATGCATAAAGGATTTGGATTTTTTTTTCTATCGCTAATGGCCCATGCCAGGACACATAACTTGGTCCCTTCAGATTCCTCGTGCAGTCTCCGGTTCTCCTGGAATCGTTGCGAGACTCTGAGTCTGGAATAATAATTATACCAACAAAAACAATAGTCTCCACCAATGTATTTGGTGGAGACTAATAATAATAATTACCCCAGTACTAATACTACCAACCATAATACTGCTGCTGTTGCTGATATTACTATTGCTACTGCCTCTGCAACAACAACAACAACGACAACAACAACCACTACTATTGCTACTACTACTACTACTACTACTACTACTACTACTACTACTGCTGCTACTACTGCTTCTACTATTACTACTACTACTGTTAATAATAATAATAATAATAATAATAATAATAGTAATAGTAGTAGTAGTAGTAATAATAATAATAATAATAATAATAATAATAATTAAAATAATAATATTAGAAGAAGGCGCATGCTACCACCACAACCACCACCACTACTACTACTACTACTACTACTACTACTACCACCACCACCACCACTACCACTACTACTACTACTACTACTACCACTTTCTCCCTGCTACACAAAACCTACATCCACTTGGAAATTACCCAGCGAAGAAGATCACCAGTATTTGTAGTAAAATTCACAATGTGGGGTTGCATTGGGAAATGTAGGAGTAACCTCCAAAATACAACCCTTTGTCCTCAACGAAGCCAACGATTATGATTACCAACTACAGTATAATTATGCTAGTACTTTTATTACTTTATTATATAATTAGTAATATATTGTGGACAAAAACAGAATCTGTTTGAATTGCTGGTCAATGACACATTTGACCAAAGTACTGTAGGTTCGTATTCCAAACAACAACAGCAACAACAACAACAACAGCTACTACTACTGCCACTACTACTACCACTACTACTTCTTCTTCTACTACTACTTTTTTAAAATCACCTCGATCCATTTGGGATTTGTATCGTGAAGATCAAAACCAGTCTTCATAATACTATTCACCATTTGGAGTTGTAATGGGAAGGTTAACACTAACCCTCATATTACAATCCTTTGGCCACAGGCACACCAACGGCTGTGGTTACCAACCATCTACCACTACTTTTATAACTTTATTTTCATTCATTAACATTACATTGTTAATAAAGACATTAATATATTGACGTCGCTGGTCTATGCGACTCTCAACCACAGTAGCTTCGTAATCCATACCCGCCAGAGAGACGGGCCTAAGGGCTGATGATCTTGTGCCCCTGAGGCATTGGGATACAGACCTCAGGAAGGAGAATTATAGTCGATATTTCATCCAGGCCAAAACAGATCTCTGGGGTTGATGCTTCTTCTCAGAAAGAACTTCTCCCAGTCTTAAGTAGAATCTCCCCGTCTCTGGACTCCATCCCATCTCATGGTGTGAACATAAGGGGAGTGAATTAACCGTGGTCCGCATGTTGGATCCTTTCTTGATAGTTTATGTCTTTTTTCTTGTTTATTCCTCTTGTGTGCAGCCTCGAGAGACAGTTCACAATGGCATGCTGCCATAGGGTCAGATATCCTACTACCGAAGAAAGCCCTCTGCCCACGTGTCCAGAAGCCTCTAGCACTGACATACACTCAAGCATCATTTGATGTATTTGCTGATCTGTGAATGAAGTGCTCACCCTCTAGAGGAAAGAGAGATGTCTCTATGACGACATCATGGAATATTTCCAGTAGCATTTTAACAGTGAGGTCGCGTATTTCATCACGTTGAATGCACACAAAGCCTCCCTTCTTGGTTTGTATCAAAGACAGTGCCACAGGCACAGTGCTGAGGTAGGTTCTCTATTGGCCACCCATATCTCAAGGTTATGGCGATAATAAATTTTTGTTGAAGTGGAAGCCATTTGCCTTGAGAGGCAGGGTTGTCAGCCAATTCGATGCCCCAACCTCCTGTACCATTTCAGCTCTTCTGTACTTTTCTGATGTAAGATGTTCGGTTATGTGCTGCAGGTGGTCCTTTTGTCTTGCTTCTCACTCCTCGTTTATCTGTGTCTTTATATCTTTCTGCAGTTGTTCGTTGATTTCACTCATCTCAACTTGGGCTCAAATATTCTGTGACAGGGATCGGTGAGCTTTAGTGAATTTCTGTGTTCGTAGCTTGCCATGGCTGATGGATTTATAATGCCAAGGCCTCCAACCCTGGGTGGTAGTGCTAGAAGATCCCGCTCTTCATATGTGGGGATGTGACCATTGGTTAGTGATGGGAGGAATGATTCCCTGATAGAATCCTCAAGTGGTTGTATCAGCAATTCAGTGTCGGGGATGGTTAACGTCACGAAGGTTTATTTGTGCTTTACACCAAACATAAATGAGCTGTATGGTGCATAGGGTTCTGTTTAACTACTACTACTACTACTACTATCACCACAACTGCTAGTACTGCTACTACCACTCCTATTACTACCACCACCACATCTACTACTACTACTACTACTACTACTACAGCTTTGACTACTACTACTGCTACCCTACGACTGTTACCACTTCAATAATTATTATTACCTTGGCCAGACGGAGTCCGGCAAGGTATTTTTTTGTTGAGTTTGTTTAATTATTTGTTGTTTGTTTGTTTCGATGTTAGCAACATTACGGAAAAACGGCTGAATGAAATAACATGAAACATTCAGGATATGTGGACACTGGTCCCAAATGAAAGTGATTAAATTTTGGAGGCAATCAACTGTCCTTGAAAGGTCAAAATCAAGGTCACGGGTTTTCATGGGGCTGTAACTCGAAACTGGTTGAAGATAGATATTTACTATTATCAACATATAGGAAGTCCCAAATGGGTTTTTAGTTGATATCATGACTTTTGACCTTAAGTGACCTTGAATGGTCAAATTCAAGGTCACTGATATTCAGGGAGCTATAACTCGAAACTGGTTGATGATACATTTACAGTTATCAAGCTGTAGGAAGTCTCATGTGTGCTTATATTTGGCACCATCATCTTTGACCTTGAGTGATCTTGAAAGGTCAAATGCAGGACCACGGATTATCAGAGGGTGTAACTTGATAACATTTGCACCATTACTTTAAACCGTAATTGTGTACTGGCACAAAAAAAAAAAAAAATGGCAGTACCGATTCAGCATTTAAAAGCAATAAAATAACTGCTGTCGGGCGAGGTTTGTTGTGTCAGGCTCCACTTATTATTGCAACTACTACTATTAAGAGAGAGAGAGAGAGAGAGAGAGAGAGAGAGAGAATTATTGGAAAAATATGATACTAAACGTAAAACCAAAATATTAAAAGACAACAGCCATTCATGAATAAAAGGACGGAAATGCTAAAAAAGAAAGAAAAAAAAAAAAGGAACAATGAGGGAGTGCACCGCCAATTGGTCTTTGAGTCAATCATACTCCTGACATCGAATGACTTCATTCTTTCTTATTCCTTAACCCATACACCAACTTTGGTTCAGATAATATCAAAACTGTTTGAACTGACTGTGCCCAAGGACTTTGGCATTTGTTCTTTCTCAGTGGCTTTGACCTTTGACTGATTATTCGCAAAATCTTCTCTCTTTCATGCTCTTTTCTGAACTTAAACCATTCTGCAAAGTCTCATCGGATAAAACTATTTGGTGATCCTTAAGTTTACCACAAAGTTTGGTCCTTATCAGACCAAAACTGTGTTAGTCATTTAGTTTACACACAGACACACGGGTTCAACACTGATCTTACCTTGTGACCTTGACCTTCGACCGAGTGCTCACTAAATTGAATCTTTTTTTTCCTAACTTAGTCATTCCGATATGCTTAGTTCAAAGCAGATAAAAACTCAGAAATGACCATGTCTTGTAGCTTGTTTGTAGTCTGACCTTTCCCTATGACTCTGAGCTTTGACTAACTGTGTTCGTAATCGTTTTTTCCCCTGCCTTCTCCTTAACTCTTGCACAATATTTGGTCTGAGTCGGATAAAAACTCTTTAACTTTGTCCTGTGTCCTTGTCCTATGAGGTATTGTTGTGTAAAAGGAGTGTTTTATTCTTTGGTTGGTCAGCAAGAAATTTACCAAGATTGGTTAAACTCCACTTGAAAATGATCAGTGTTGTTACAAATCGCACACGCGAATCGAACTTTGACACTGTCATGTTACCCTGAAAGTAATTAAAAATTTAATTTCCTTATTGTTGCCTTACCCTCGGACGCTCCCCAAAGGTGGGTCAGAACTGGATAAAAACGGTTCAAGTCGATTTTGCTAGGCCAGCTTTTGACCTACCGTACTTCTGTGATTTGACAGTTGACCCTTGTTGTAAAGAACGGATTTCTTCATGGTCAGTTACTTAATCCTTTCAGCAAGTTTGGTTAAAATCCGATAAAACACACACACACACACACACACACACACACACACACACACACACACTGCCCAATACATAACACCATTACTCTTATCTCGAGTTGCCGGTGTTAACACAAAGAGGTGTCCTCGCACACACCAGCGCACACCAACTTGTCTAATGGCTGAATATCTGACTGTGACCTTGACCTCAGATAGATTGCCCTCAAAACTGAATATTTTTTTTGTTGCTAAATCCTTAACCCTTCTAACAACACTGGTTCAAATCAGATCAAAGCTGTTGACATGACTTTCCCAAATGACCACCTTTCAGTTTCACTTAGAACTTTAACTGCTTGTTCTGGCAATCGAATCCCTATACCCTTGTATTAACGTTAACTCTTCCACAAAGCATCAAATAAAAATTGTTTATGTTTACTTTATCATATGACCCTGATCTTTAACCAATTGCTCTAAAAACTATAGGTCAACCTCTTGGTTGATCCCCAACTTATCCACCAATTTTGATCCACATTCGATAAGAACTGTTCAATTATATTGGTCACGTAGGCTACATACACATGGATCAAACAATGACCTTGCCCTGTGACACTGAACTTTGACCGATTGCTCTCAATATTGAATCCCTATGTTCTTGTCTGCCCATTAACCCCTCCACAGAGGTTGATTCAAATCAGAACAGTACTGTTGGAGTTCCCTTGGTCCGTGATCTTGGAATCTGAGCTTGCCCTGTGGCCTTGACCTTTACCTGGCCGTTCTTAAAAGTTAATCCTTTTCTTTTTGCCTCAGCCTTAGCCCATTCACAGAGTTTGGTCTAAGTGCGGATAAAAACTTTTCAAGTCAGCCCTGTCCTATGACCTTAACATTTGATCTATTATCGTTAAAAACAAAGTTTACCCTCCAGGAGACCCTTTATCGTTTTACTACGTTCGGTTACTATCGAATTAAAACTATTTAAATCATTTTATAAATAACACACACACTGGTCAAACTTTGACTTTGCCATGTGACCTTGACATTTGAATGATTATTCTAAACAATGAATCACTTCATTTTTACCTTACCCTCAGCCCTTTCTCCAAGTATGTTCGGAATCAGATAAAACCGGCTTAAGCTGATAAATGACTTGAAGTTTGAACCTAAACCTGTGACCGTGATTTTTGAATTATTGTTATTAAGAACAATTGGTGTTTACATGGCCTGCATCCCAATCCTTCCCTGAAGTTTAGCGAAAATCACATAAAAACTCTGTTATTTTAACACACACACACACACACACACACACACACACACACACACACACACACACACACACACACACACTTCAAAACAGAACACCCGTTCTCGCTTCATGGGGGTGGGTGTAAGAAAGCGTAGGTGTATTACCGTTTAAGTGTTCAGCTTACGAATGAGAGACGCAAAGATTTACAGACGCTAAGAGCGAAAGAGTGCGAGTATACTTCTAAGAACTTGAGGTAGGAGGAGAGAGATGAAAGGAACAGAATCTTAATGCATTGATAGAATAGGAATAAGAGAGAGAGAGAGAGAGAGAAACATAGCCTAATAGAAAGACTGATAAACAAACAGAAAGACCGACAGACAGAGAGACAAGGGAAGACAGTATGACAGACATAAACACAGAGGCAGACAGGAAGAGATATACACAAAGACTGAAAAGACAGAAAAAGAAAACAGAGGCAGGCCCATGTGACGGTAATGCAGTTCAGGTACAGTAATTAGAGGCAAAGTCCGGGTTGTCATAAATTCTTTTCCCTTTCGACTTACATGCTCATCTCTTTGATTCCCCCTCCCCCCGTCGCTCTCTCTCTCTCTCTCTCTCTCTCTCTCTCTCTCTCTCTCTCTCTCTCTCTCTCTCTCTCTCTCTCTCTCTCTCTCTCACCTTGATCTTGTATTACAACTGATAAGCTAAATATTCTAACAGTCTCTTACTCCACTGTGGACCACTTTGGTTTATTACTACTGCATAACATAATAAGCAGAATAGGTAATGCAGGTATATTTGCACATCCACAGCGAAGGTACTGTGAGTATGGAGTTTGTTTCAGGATGCCAGATTAGAATTTTATTCAATGAAACAATGTCTTCATTCCCTGACATGATAAGTAAGACCCTGCGTTATCCTTTCGTTAGAACTGTTGAATACTTCACACTTAATTCAAGCAGCTTTTAGAAGACTTAACTGTCTAAAAATTAATAAAGTCAGTTAACCGCTTCTCCCCTGTAATCACCTCCACCAAGTAAGTTATTCTGTTATTGTTATTACTATTATTATTATTATTATTATTATTAAATGAGATAATTATTATACGATAATAATAATAATAATAATAATAATAATAATAATAAATAATAATAATAATAATAATAATAATAATAATAATAATTGACGACCATCGTCCACTCACTTGATTTAGTGCTGCCTACTTCTTCCTTAGCCTTTATCAGTCTTTTTCTGTGCCTGCCCTCATCTCTTCCTATTTCTCCCATCTTTCCTGTCACTTCTTACTGATTTTCCTTCCTTTACAGGTGGCTTTACATTGAGTGACGAACCATATGGTTTCCTGTAAGTCAAGAAACCATTTACAATGCTGGGTGGTAACCATATAACCATTTACAATGCTGGGTGGTAACCATATAACCATTTACAATGCTGGGTGGTAACCATATAACCAAACCATACGTGCTCCCTACGTGTCAACAAGTGGGTTGGTGGAGGGTTAGTGCCCCTCCCCGTAAAACAAATAACTCAAAGTCAAATGGCCACCCTTCTGGGATTATGGCGTCTGGTGATAGATAGATAGATAGATTATGATGATGATGATGATGATGATGATGATGATGATTAAGGAAGTGAAGGGGATTTCGTTTGTTTTCCTGTCTGGCTGTGTGTCTCTCAATCTGTTTGTCTGTGTGTTTCTTACCAGTATCATGCAAAACTATTGAACTTAAAGGCTCTTGGTTTGGCATAATGACTAAGGATGGGTAAGAGGAACAATTGATTAAATGTTGGGCGATAAAAATCAAAGGTCATGGTCAAAATGAGACAGGCTGCCTTGGGTGAAGTAGGCGCTCTTTGAGCGCTCTTACTATTGTTAATATCCCTGGTTGGTTATGTTCAAAATAGACAGGCCTTTTTAGTATTCTTCTCTGTGATGCCAGGTTTTCGTCTTCATTCTGGCTACTTAAGGCTGTCTAATCCCGATATATTGGTAAGCCACGTCCCGTTCCCCCAGCGCCTAAAGCCCCTGTCACACATATGCGACTCAAGGCCCGACCGCGGCGGGACTCAAGGTCATGTCCTAGTTGGCTCCCACGCCTCCCGACTAGCCCCGAATCTAATCTGTTCATGACTGCCTCACGACTGTTCATGATGTCCTCAAGAACGCGACCAGATCACGAGATGACTGCAAGGTAACCACGAGGCGACGGAGCAATAAGTCTCCAAATTTGAAAATTTAACGGATTTTTGTCAGCCACGACCACCCAAGAATGCAACACGACTGCGTGACGCTTTTGAGGAATGCACGACGACCCCCCCGAGCCTCCCCCGACTCGGGGTCTGGTTACAGTCTGATCGTGGTATGGTCATGGTCGCCGACTCGTTACGCAGGCGTAACGTTTTTTTTGTCGGCGACTGCATGCTGACATGCAACGACGCATCCAATTGAGCTAAGGCTGCTTCAGGACTGACCTACGACACCCCCGACCACGACGCAACTGTAGCCTGACTTTTGGCAAGTTGTGAGGCTCGAGGAGTTGTCCCAGCGGCTCACTACTGCCCTCAAGAGTCCTGGCTTTGTCAGAGAATCAAGGGACAACCATTGATAAAAGCCATTACGACCTTGAGCTGCGCCGCAGTTGAACCTTGTATATGTGAAAGGGGCTTAACAGTTACAATACGGGTGGCTCGGCTGTATCACTTACCATCATACCACGGAACTGTTAAGATCCCATAATAACATTCATCGCGCAATATAAGAAAGCTTTAATACATGTAGATCTGCAGTTATTTGTATTACATAATTTTCCCTTACACCTCTGTACTGTGAATGTTTTGCCAATGGAAATTAATTTCCAAAAGGAAAAGGGAGGCTACAGTAATAAAATTAGGGCTAGGATAAGTAGAAGAATGTTTGAAAAATGTTTATACCACTTTTACTCATTGATTTTTACAGCAGCTATCGAATCAGTTCAAGAATGAATTAAGAATTCTCAAACAGAAAATTATCTTGGCTACCATGGTCACTTCAAAGTTTATTAAAAATATGGCAGAGCTGAGATAGAGAATTTTTACCTGTCCCCGTCCCGGAGGGGCTTAGGGACGGGTATTGTTTTCATTCGGTTTGTCTGTCTGTTTGTTAATTTGTCTGTCTGTCTTTCTGTTTTTCTCTCTGTTGACAACTCTACGAGAAAACTACTGGTGCGATTGTGACTAAAATTACAGAGAACATGGGCTATAACCTTCTGATCACCTGATTAAATTTTACGGCAAATTGGGCCAAACCCCCAGCCTATAGGCCCCCCAAAAATAAAGAAAAAATCGTTTTTTCCCTGTAACTCATTTCAGAATCGTCATACCGACTTGAAACCAAAACCTAAAGGTGCGTCTTTCAAATCTGCATCCTATAACATGCCTTCATTATATCAGGGGGGTCACCCCCAGTAAGAGGAAGGAGGGTCACTGTGAGGTGGGTCGGGCCTAAAAATTTAAATTGGGTATAAAATCGTCAATTTTCACCCGATTTCCACCAAATTTGATATATATGTGACCTCTTTGACTAGATATCCTGTTGTGTTTATATGTCACCATTAAAATGCCTGCCGGGGACGGGTTTGCTGTGCTTTGGCACCGCTTCTTCTTTATGCAAAGATCTGCGAGCACATTGACGCGTATGTCTGGGTGGTGTGCCCTACCACCTCTCCCTCACTTGTCTCTGTACAGCAGTCTTTCTCCCAACTTTTTTACCTTTTGGAAACTAATTTCAATAGACAACACATTCATAGGTAGAGTGGCATCAGGGAAAAATATGTAGTACATATAACTGCGGATTTACAGGTATTAAAACATTCTTTTATCACGAGATGAATGTTATTATGAGATCAGCTCCGTGGTAGGACGGTAAGTAATACAGTCTAGCCAGCCGTACGATAACTATTAGGCGCTGGGGGAAGGAGGCGTGGCGTATAAGATATAACGAGAGAATTTTCAACAGAATAAGAAAATGATTTGGAAGGAGATGAAAAGGGTGCAAAAGGGAGAGTCTGGGAAGGAAAAAAGAGTAAAAGCAGAGGATGGAAGGATGTTAATTGAGATGGATGCAGTAAGGAAGAGATGGGCAGAGTATTTTGAAAGATTGTTAAATGTAGAGGAGGAAAGGGTGGCTGAGATTGTGGCAGATATAAGGGTGCAAGGAATAAATGTGTTGGGAGAGTTGAATGATTCTTTGATCACGAAGGAGGAAGTGGAGAAGGCAGTAAAGGAGATGAAAACAGGGAAAGCTGCAGGTATGGATGGGTGTGCTGTGGAATGCCTGAAGGGTGGTGGTGTGACTATTGTTGACTGGTTAGTAAGATTATTGAATGTGTGCTTTGAGAAAGGTATGGTGCCAATTGACTTGGCAAGTGCTTGTGTGGTCCCGTTGTATAAAGGCAAGGGTGATAAGTATGAATGTACTAGCTTTAGGGGTATAAGTCTGTTGAGTGTTGTAGGTAAAGTGTATGGTAGAGTGTTAATTATGAGAGTTAGAGAGGGTACAGAGGGAGTGATTAGTGATGAGCAGTGTGGCTTTAGGAGAGGGAGGGGATGCGTTGATCAGGTGTTTGCTGTGAGACAAGTGTGTGAAAAGTAGCGAAAGGCAAGGATGTGTTTTGGGCATTTATGGATTTAGAGAAAGCGTATGATAGAATTGATAGGGAGGCTTTGTGGACTGTTTTAAGATTGTATGGACTTGATGGTAGGTTACTAAAAGGGGTGAAAAGTTTATATGTAAATAGTAGAGCGTGTGTAAGAGTGGGAAATGCTGTGAGTGATTGGTTTCCCGTGAGAGTGGGGCTGCGACAGGGATGTGTGATGTCGCCTTGGTTGTTTAATATTTACATGGATGGTGTTGTAAGGGAGGTGAATGCAAGAGTTTTAGGTGGTCTGAGTCTGGTAAATGTTGATGGAGGAGAGTGGAATCTGAAGCAGCTGCTGTTTGCAGATGATACTGCACTGGTGACTGATTCAGAGGAGAGATTGAGACAGTTGGTAAAGGAGTTTGGAAGGGTGTGTGAAAGGAGGAAATTGAAAGTAAATGAGAATAAGAGTAAAGTGATGAAGTGTACGAGGTTGATAGATGGTAGGGGGATGAATATAGTTTTGAATGGTGAGTTGCTTGAGGAGGTAGATTGTTTTAAATATCTAGGGTCACATGTTGCTGTGGATGGAAGAATAGATGCAGAAGTGAAGTTTAGAATAAATGAAGTAGGAAAGGTGCTGGGAGGAATGAAAAAAGTGTTTAAATGTTGTTCGCTTAGAATGGATGTAAAGAGAAGGCTGTCTGAGGGTGTTGTGGTACCGACTGCATTATATGGGGCTGAAACATGGAATATGGGTGTAGCAGAGAGGAAAAATTTGAATGTAATGGAGATGAGATGTCTGAGGAGTATGTGTGGAGTGACGCGTATGGATCGAGTGCGAAATGATGAAGTGCGAAGGAGAACTGGAGTTGTTCGGGAGATGGCTGGTAGAGTTGAGCAGAGGGTGTTGCAATGGTTTTGGCATATGGAGAGAATGGATAATGAGCCATTGGTGAAAAAGATAACTAGATCTGATGTGAGAGGTGTAAGACTGAGAGGAAGACCACGAATAGGATGGATGGACAGTGTGAAGAGAGCGCTGGATGTGAGAGGGATGTCTGTTGAGCAAGGAAGAGTGGCTGTGCGTGACAGAAATAAATGGAGAGAAATTGTGAATGAATAAGTGATGACGCAGCCCTGAGGGGATATTCTCCCGCATTTGGTCTGATCAGCTAGTCAGGTCAGGTGCGGGTAAGGGGATGGGTCTGTTATGATGTGGCAGGGGTAAACCAGTTTTGCTGTCGGGCCCTGCTGTGGATGTCACTGATTGCATTGCGCAGTTGACCCTTGTGCGGTGTGATGCGGTGAGGATCTGTCCGTTCTCCCCTTTGGGGCTAAGATGCGAATGAATGTGTTTGAATGGATGAGTAAATGGAGAGTGAGTCGTCCTGTCTCGGCTACCTCCCTTTCCTTGGGGGAAGCAGCCTAGGTATATAGATAGAGATAGATAGGATAGCGTTTAGGAATGATTACATGTATCTCAGCAAAAACCTCAACTAGTGCACGGGATTTAGTGTGACAACATAAAAATAACATTCACAAAGGCGTTAACACAATATCTGATACTAACCATGGCTGCCCGAGCACTGTACATGTCTCACTCCAGTGGTCAAGTATTTCAATAGCAGAGTCATCTCTTTACACCTCTCTGTCTCTGTCTCTGTCTCTGTCTGTCTGTCTGTCTGTCTGTCTGTCTGTCTGTCTCTCTCTCTCTCTCTCTCTCTCTCTCTCTCTCTCACACACACACACACACACACACACACACACACACACACACACACCGCTCGTTGGTGCAGTGGTAACGTTCTCGCCTGCCAACTGGTGGACGGGAGTTCGCGCCTCGCTCAGGTTGCGAAAAGTTTCACTGATGAAGTGGGTGGTTACTGTCCCCCTTGAGCAAGGGGACCGGTGTGTGCGTGTGTGAAGGTCACAGCCTTGCCCTTAGATCGGACTATATGAGCTCTCAGCTCCCTTCCGGGAGGGTAAAAGCTGACAATCACGACCATCAAGTGATCCTGACTGACCCGGTGAATTACACACACACACACACACACACACACACACACACACACACACAGAAAGTAATGGGAAATCTGTCACCCATTCAGAAATATCCTTATACCAAAAACGAATGGGTAGACATGGACTGATCCATCGTATGGGTAGTGGTGATATAGATGAGGAGTGATACAAATGTAACTGTTTCCCAAAGGGGTACATAGGAATACGTGAATGGTGATGACAAGTAAGGCAAAAGTCCGGGCCTACAGAATTTGCGAAATAACGAGAATGTATTAAATAAAAAAATGGGAGGAATGAAGTAATAAGTGAAAACTGGATAAGTAATAGGATGGCGTCAGTGTGGGTGAGATGTGGGAAAGTTGTAGAACTTGTGTTGCTTTGTGGTAGCCAGGTGATTACTCCAAGGAGCAATTCCTCAGGCCAGTGTGAGCGACAGCCACATCGCAGTGTCAGGTGGGGTTGAGAGGCATGCCATAGATTTGGCGTCATATCGCTGGATGTTGGTGCTTGTGAGTCATTCCGCTTGCAGTATGCTGGTCAGGTCCCCTCTGGCTTCTTCCCAAAGGATTTTCCCAGCCATAATCAGAGGCAGACAGAAAGATAGAGGAGGTTACAAGCAGCTCTGATAAGGAGACCAACCAGGTCTTACCAGGTGCGTCCAAAATGGAATGACATCCAGCCCAAAGAAAGACGTAAAAGCTTTTGATCGATGTGAATCCTCCACCCATCTAGCACATTTACCCCCTCCAGTACAGTGACCACCACCTTCATAAGATGAGCTGGGGCAATTAAGGAAATGTGACAGTCCCCTCTCTGGTCCCCTCTGATGCAAGGAACGGTTAGATGAGCGAGGATGACTAGGGACAGAGGGGATTAGTTAGGTCATGATGAAGGGGATCTGTAGAGAACTGAGCCGGATCTGAAAGAATGGGATTAAATGGTAGCTTAGGATTTGTGAATTGGAGTCACACATCTCAGATCATCATAAAACCATTTCTTAAATGCAGAGGGAGCCTGAATAAGACCTAAGAAGGAACACAGTATATGAATGGAAAGAACACAAAATAAAGAGATCCAAAATAAGTCCTTCGTCATATATATGTTGTAGGCTCACTTCCAATCCACATATTGGGAAGAATGTTTAGTATCAAATGTTTCTGAACGATGACCTATTAGGTGATTTGATAACGTCAGACGACATGTGTCAGATCACTTAGTGAATGAGATTGAAATATTTTCTCTCCCATACTATTGTTTCCATCTTAGAGTATACTTGAGATTCTTCTCTCTCTCTCTCTCTCTCTCTCTCTCTCTCTCTCTCTCTCTCTCTCTCAGATAATACTATTCTCGAACTGTAAGGATTCGAGACAACTATTTTTTTCTTCCTTTTTTACTCTGCCTCAGGAGTGAGAAGTGTCCAGCTGGATGTTCGACCAGGACCACAAGCCATCAGGCAACATGAACCTACTGGTCGTAAGTTGTTATATTTTACTTTTGTCTTTGCAGCGACAGTTACTGTATTGCATTTAATTATTGCTATCTGTTTACTATATAGCCATACACTCTTACTTTAATATCCTTACCGGTAGTTACATTACTGCAATAATTTATTCATAACAGTCTCAAGGCCTTTTCACACCAGATGCGATGCTAACTACCCTGCGGTCGTACGCTCGTGATGATTAAGATGTGACATTTCACACAGGAAGCGATGTCCGCGAGTTACGTTGCGGATGTAGCAATGAGTTGTGTCACTGGAGCTATGGAAGACGGTACCGAGTGGTCCTTTGAGGAGGAGGGGGAGGAGGAGCTATTATTGCTCACTCTAGCCATTACCAAGAAAATGAAAAATAAATGGGTGTGAGACAAATGTGTAAAGATTAAAGCTGGGCGAATACCATTGCCTGTTTCAAGAACTTTCAGGTGATGAGGAGAATACAGGCACTATTTAAGTGGAGTCGTATCAATGATTGAACGAGACATCCAGAAACAAGTTACAAACACAGAAAGTCCCAGGTGCAAAGGACAGACTTGCAGACTGTGGCAACTGACTCATCAAACACTCTAGTGCGCATGTGTGACGGAAGCTATGTCGAGAAAAATCGTTGAGGCAGCGATCTGGGATGCTATGCAAGCAACGTCGCACGTGACCACTACACAGCATCGCATCCAGTCTGAACAGCCTCACTCAAAACAACACAAGCAGTTGAAAGCCAAGTCGTTTCCAATCTGCAGCATAGCTAGCATTGCATCCAGTGTGAAATGGCCTTCAGTCATATTCTTGTTTGACAGCAAAGTTTTCTTTCCTTTGTGGTCATCAGATGTTATATATTAGTATTTCATTACCCTTATCATGTTTTTTCTCTGTCGTCGTAATTACTGTAATGATAAAATGATTCACCATATATATTATCCCTTTTTTGTACTCTAGTTGTACGCTGTTACATCTTGATTGTAGGTTACCCGGGACATGCATTCGTTTACAGACGTCAGTTGCTGCATTAATACATTAGGTAATACCTGCTCTCGTGATTTATAATTTAATTAACACTCAAATGAACTCATAGAATTTTCCTTTCTTTCATTACATTGAGCTAATCAATATGGTCGGCTTGTAATTGCATATTTTTTCACTAATATTTTATAGAAATGATAATCTACTTGAGTTCTGGGTTACTTCACCACACATTGATTTTGTGATCTCTTCCCTTTTTATCATAACTAATTTCTACACTATTGCGATAGTTTACGCTACCAATACTGGGCTATAAATTTACATTGCATTACCATACCATTAGCGGACTCAGTTATTTCATAATATATTATAGGTTATGAGGCAGGGGACGTATATTGTACACGCTCCCCCCCCCCCCGATCCTTCGTGGGCAGTCTCATGTTGTCCAGGAATCACTTCAGGTCACAAAATCAAGATGTTAACGGAAATCCATATGGATCGAAAAACGTTATGAACGATTTTCCAAGAATGCCGTCATGAATTGAGGCGAAATGACTAAATCACTGAATTATCTTACAGAAGACATATATTTACTATTAGACTGGTCAAAATTGCGTTGTTAGTGACCACCGTGTGCAATTATTATGTAAAACGTGGAATAATCCCGATTTTTGTTATATAACAATATATCTAATCAGAATATTGCAAATATAACTTCGTTTTATTAGGAAAATTTACATACTTTTTTATCTTTTGAATTAAAAGTAGGCATACTCAGTTTCTATTAACACTAAATATTATCCATAAATTGATGATTGTTTTTATATGCATGATATTCACTTCAGCCTTCATTTTGAGAGGCCATTCCATCACCATATTCAAACAGTGAACAGGTGTGAATGTCTCATTTACAAGTACATAGTTCTCCGAGTCTATGCCATACGTGGTTGTGATAGTTAAATAATAAACTTCGGCTATTTTTAGCCATACCTAACAGAAGGAAACATGCTTGGTCCTTGGGTATGTCCTCTACTGTAAATGGTTACTAAGATGGTAAAAGTGTAAGTACTTCAGAACTCATATTAAACCTGTAAGGGCCCTATTATCATGAGGAAGTGCAGTTTCCTCACACAGTCAAACCTTTGACTTCATTTGTTGCAATATTTTATATATATTAGTATTAAAGTTGTTCCTGCAAAAAGTATCTGGAATCAGTGGTCATTCTCTATGTCACCTTTGTTCAGTTTGCACAAATGTTCATTATCTTCCTCAGTACTATGTCAAAGTCCTATACGTCCTTGTTGCGAGAATCCTGCCATTATCCACAAGGATTTGTGGTATGCAGTTACCTTCATACCACAGAGGCACCATTTCGCCATCTACATTTGTCCAAGCGGGACTATCAATAGCACTAGGTATATCAATGATAGGTTTATTTGCACATCTCCATATTGCAATCTGATAGTTTGCTCCGCAAAACTGTTATATGAGTAACCTCCCACGTGGCTGAAAACTACAGAGATAGATATTTCGTAAGTTATTTAGTTTTCCATGTTTACTTTCATATTTTTCTTTGCTAACGATATATCTCAGTTCATCGACACTTCTGACGCGCCTTCTTCCATATATTGTACATGTGAATGCTTCTAGACCAGAAATAATCTCTTGTGGTAGGCACCGTTCTTCTCCAAATTTAGTTAGGCACCATTCTTCTCCAAATTTAACAAGTACCCCCTGGAACCTAGGATTTTTCAGCATTACTTTGATGGACTTAACTTTAGGAATTTCCTTGAAAGCACTGGTCGAGTCGTAATGGGTGAAAGTATGTAAGGCAGTAAGGGCTGTTCAGTACTCCTGTGTGAAGCTTGCTACAAAGTTTGTCATGATCAGGCATTTGTTATTCCCTGTCCCTGTGTCAAATGTGATGTTGCATGAGAGGGATAATATGTGGTGCGAGAGTACAAAAAACACACCACTGGCTGGACTGCGAACACGAACATATTCATATCCCTGATCTCGAGCATACTTGCAGTACAGGACTGCTCTGAAGTCTGTTTCTTCTTGGTTTGAATGAGGTAACTATATCTGTTCTGGTTTGGTGGGGTTCTTGTTATCAGAATAAAGGCAATGGTCATATCCGACAGCAATAACAATACACTTGTTGTTCTGATACTTGTGTGCCAATTCATGATTACTCCAGACACCTAGAGTGAGTCTTCTCTACTGAGTTTTGTTTACCTCATTTAACAGAAATGCTCTCCAGTCAGATGGTCTTTTTGTCATTTCTCCCTGCAGGATAAACTTCTCTCCACATCCCTGTCTCCTTCTCTCTACAGATTTGACTGAATTGGGCTACCACATATCATTGTTAAATATTACATCTACTGTATACCTTTCACCTTCATGTCAAACAGTATTAGGCAGATACTCCTGAAGTCATATGGAAGCTCACGCATGTAATGGAACAAAGCATTACCATCATCAGTAGTCAGAGTTTTCTCATGAGGTGGGAAAATATCATTCTTAGGATCTTTGATGAGGTAGTGGAAACCTTTTGCTTTGTGTGTCTTGTTGATGTAGCCATCAACAGTCACGATGATAACCTAACTTTTGCTCTTCTGAATATGAAGAAGGGATTTGTACACATATTTCTGACAATCTGTACAGTGATCATATTGGCTGTGCCATCCTATGTCCACATTATGTCCTGAGGTTTGTTGAAGCTTTCTCTACCACCACTGTATTCAGAGAGCACTGTGAATTTATCTGAGGTGTTTTCGGGAAAATGGGTAATATATTTTGGTGAAAGATCACCATTTTCCTTAACAGCCTCTTAAATACCACCACCATTGAAGACAGATTTCCCTTTATGTCTTTTCTTTGGTTTATTCATGCTTCTAGGCCAAACATGCACATGTAGACACAACCAACATCTATAACGGAAGAAAGTGTATTAGCATACATATCAATCTTGATTTTTTAATAACTTAAGGGACCATTTACAGGACATACCCTAGGGCCAAGCCTGTTTATTTGTACTTGGTATGGCTAAAAATAGCCCAAGATTATTATTTAACTATCACAACCATGTATGGCAAGGGCTGGGAGCAGTATATACTTTTAAATGAGACATAAACACTTTTTCACTGTTTAAGTATGGGATTGGTATGGCCTCTCAAAATGGTGGCTGAAGTGAATATCATGCATATAAAAAAAGATCAATTTTTGGATAATATTCTAGTGCTAATAGAAACTAATTAAACCCTCTTAATTTTGTGGACCTACATTTAATTCAAAACATCAACAAGATATGTAAAGTTTCCTGAAACAAAGTTTTATTTGCAATAATCTGATAAGATAAATTGTTATATAACAAAAACTAGGTTTTTACCACGTTTCACATAATAACTGAACACTATGGTCACTAAGAACGTGATTTTGACCAACTTATTATCAAATTTATGTCGTCTGTAAGAAAATTTATTGAATTAGCGAGTTTGCCAGAATACATGGTGGCATTCACGGAAAATCGTTCATAAAATTGAGCTAACTGGAACCAAAAAGTGAGGATCGCCAAAACGTTTATCTTCTAATGCATATTGCCCATCATCACTTAAAAGCTATATTAGCAATCCTCCGGCAATTGAAGGCATATCATCGCAGCTTTGCCAACATTTAATCAGCTCAAGCCATGTATCCTGTGATACTGCCCACAAAGTTTGGATACAATTTGCCCACATAATTATGAGATATTTTGATAACAGACACACACACACACACACACACACACACACACACACACACACACAGGCAATAACATTATAAGGTGCTATTCAAAATTTTCCTGAGTAATGCTATATAAACCTCACCATAGCTCCTATTAGCCGCCATCACCTTCGAAGTAGTTCCCTTGTGCATTGGCACACGGGCCCAGGTGCTTCCTCCATTACTGGAAAGCTCCCTCGTAGCCGTTTTCAACGAGGGTGTCGAGCACCGCCTGCTATTTCTTCTGGATGTCCTCAGTGGTATCAAAATGGTGTCCTTTCAGCTTGATCTTCATTTCTGGGAAAAGAAAGAAGTCACAGGGGACCAAAATCGGCAAGTAAGGAGGGTGTGGTACGATAGCCATTTTGTTCTTGGCCAAAAATTTATGGGTGTTGAATGCACTGGGAGCCGGGGCATTGTCATGGTAAAGTAACCAGTTGTTGTCTCGCCAAAGGTCGAGGCATTGCCTTCAAACATCTTCATGTAGTCGCCGCAAAACATCACGGTAGAAGTTGAAACTGATAGTTTGGCCAGCTGAGAAGAATTCTTTGTGCACAGTCTCCTTGATGTCAAAGAAAACGATCAGTATGCTCTTGACATTGCTTTTCGCCTGTCTGGCCTTTTTTGGTCTTGGTGAGGCTGTCTGGCAGAGAGATTGCTCACCAAACACTTGATGAATGTTTGCCAGGGTCTCTCTTGCATTTTTCCCGAGATTCGCACAAAATTTGATATAAATTCGTTATTCCTTTTTTATGTCCATCTTGAAAATCGCCAGATGACAAATGCACGACAGCAAACAAATGTATGCCACTAATCCCCACATCTGCCTAGCTCCACACCGCATGGCAAACTGACTCACAGTTCATGATAGTACTGCCACCTGGAGGCGCATTGCACTACTACAACCCGTTCAGGGGTCGTGATGGCAATCCGGAAAATTTTGGATAGCATCTCGTATTGACTTGCTAGACAGGTAATGACAAAAAAAAAAATGATAAAATGAAAACAGTCGTAGGGTTTGGCCCTCCTCATCTCACTGTCTCTTTGCATTCTTATTAAAAAAAAAAAAAAGTAAACCTCTGGCAATCGGAGGGATATCGTTGCAACTACGCCGAAATCTAATCAGTTCAAGCCACATGGTGCGGGGATATTGCACACAAATTTCTGACACCATTTACCCACTTTATTTTGAGGTATTTTGGTAACTGACAGGCACACACAGACACATGCACAAACACGCACACAGATACAGGCATTTACACTATTGCTTCACTAGACAGGTGATAGCAAGATATAATGGTCGTTATTTAGTCATATGTTCAAAAACATAATTGTGCATATATATATATATATATATATATATATATATATATATATATATATATATATATATATATATATATATATATGAACTAACTGTAGTAAGGTGATCAGGCCAGGTAGCCGTCAATATATTCCAACTACAGAGATTAAAAAATGAAAAGTTTTGTCAGCGTTTTGTGGTGACAAATAAGGCAAACCACTATATGTCCAGTGATAGATTAGGTGATTGGCTGAGCCACTGTACATCTAGTGATTCAGTGGGTGATAACTTCGTGCCCATGTCCTGGCCACGCTGCCAAGATGGTGGGCCGAACCACTGTACATCTAATGACACCGATTTGATATCTTCATGCCCAGTGCGCTGTCCTGGCCCTCAATATTGTAGGCCACACATATCATGTTTCATGTCCAGGCATGGATGAAGCTGAGACGTCTAGTGCTCTGACCAAAGTTGGCCATAGTAATAGCTGGACGATATCACTGTGGGCTCTTGATGCAGTAAGTCAATGACAAATGCCTCACACAATGTCACGCCATTAAACTGGCTGATTAAAAAGATAATTCAGCAACTTCTGACACAGTAAAGTAACCATGATGTTTCTGGTCCTGTCCATTGTCACTGTGGTAATGGACAAGACAAAAATACTCTGCCCTGTAGCAGGAAATGCTGACAAGTATGTGGAATCCTGCTGACTGAAGCATCTATGTCTGATATAATGCTCTAGTAACCCTTATGATGGATTCACTTCAGTTCATCTTCAGTAGAGATGAAAGGAGTCATTTCATCCCAGCATTGCAATATCATGAAGATAATTTACGTATTGCTCAAAAGTTTGCTTGATATAAGTAACAACGTTTTGCCGTCAATAGTTAAATAACCATAGGCTTGATAAGTTTCCTTGTTCCAGACTGGCACGATATAGGGGTGGGGGTCGGGGGTCGGAACATGAAGGCATACCCTCCCCTTATTTTAGGCAGACCAATGGTTACTTATAGTAAAAGTACATTGTTATAGTTATATCAAAATGTATGCAATAATTATCATATGTAAATATTCTCAGAATCATTTTAATGAAATGAGAGTTTCGTGGATAAATTTTGAGAAATTCGGTCGTGAGTCAGAAGGAATATTCAGACTTGTAATTTCTCTCAGAATCTCCCCACCGCCACACTTTTATGGCGCTGCTGGAGCCTGCTCTAGTATGGAGGGGGAGGCTGTGGCTCAATCGGTAGAGGTGGTCTGCAGTCCTACCGGACCCAGGTTCAAATCCCCACTGGGGCAGGGAACAGTTTAAGGATTTGAATTTCATGTAAAACAGACTTTACCGATCTACCAGAAGACTCGCCGACACATCATAAAACTACCCCCGCTAATACCAATACACAACTCCTCTGTGAGACAGCCCTAGCATGTATTCTATATGGACGGTGGGTGTTAGCGCCGAAGTGGTGACACTTCGAGGTGTATGATATGTAGGAGGACTACTGGGCCTTGGGAGCAGGCTGTGAAGCCTATGCCCAGAGTTGAGCACATAAAAAAAAAAAAAAAGTAACTCTTCAGGCTGATGCAGAAATACACTGCATTGTGCTTCATATACTATACTCGTAACAATACACTATACCATTACTTAAAGAAGAAATACCGGTACATTACGAGATTACAGAGTTGTTCAAAGTGTACTGAAAATACTGATGAGGCAGGTTTTCAGTACAGTTTAGTTGATGAAATGTGAGAGTCTAACTTATCGTCTAAACTGTTTACCCCTCCATCACCGAATCTCTCTCTCTCTCTCTCTCTCTCTCTCTCTCCAGTAATGCTCCCTATTTGTAATCTCAATCCGTACCTTCTCCCTTCCACTTATTCCTCCACTTTCTTTTGTTTTTTTAATTGCTCCCAGCTCCGAAAAATGTGATTCCATATATCTATATACACATTTCTCTATCTATTAATTTTAATAATTCGTTATATCTATATGTACATACACACACACACACACACACACACACACACACACACACACGTGACAATGCAGTATTAAATTGCAGCTTCGGGATTGCATATGACATAGTTAACAGTAATGAAAGTTACAAAAAGAGCCTTAACCCGAGGCGTCCCGACGACGTATGGATACGTTCGCACGTTTTGTCGCGGTGACACCCTATGATGTATCCATATGTTTTGCAATTGTGAGGTCCATCATTTGCACATTTTTCAAATTTCGCGAGTGATTTTTGGTAAGTATATGCAGGCAAGGTGGGGCAAGAAGGAAAATAAGGTATGGTCCTTCTGTGTTGTCTGGGGAAGGCATGAGTGGTGTGGCGGAAGTGAGGGGTGAAAGGAAAAGTGGTCTGGCGGGAGTTAGCGGTGAAAGGGAAAGTAGTTGTGGGAGGGAGGCAGTGCAAGCATGTGGTGTATGTGGGCAGCAGGCAGGCGAGGAGCCAATCCCTAGCACATCTTTCGCCCCGCAGTATTTCCTGCACTTCCTCCCCACAGCCCCGTGATATGGGGAAAGGAAGGAAAGGGAAGGGAAAGGGGAAAGGAAAAGGGAGAGGGAAGAGGAGCGCGGGTGGGGAAGGGCGCCACTTTCCACCTCCCCAACCTCCCCCACCACCCTTTCCTCCCCAACCTGACAAGGAACATCGCTCCTTTTTACATTACTGATACTGCGTGTGCTTCCGATAATATGATGCTGACTGTAAAAGTAAGGCCTGTACATTTGTGATAATATGATGCTCAGTGTAATAGTACGGCCTGTAAGTATGTGATAATCATGTAAAGTGGAAATGGGAGTAATGTTACTTGAAAAGTATCATATAAATTGAAAAATAGAGTGTAAGTTGAAAGAAGTCATAGCGAGTTTCCTCGCTATGTACACATGCGATAATATGTCGCTCAATATAATAGTCTGTCCATCTATCTATTGTCAGACGCCCTAATCCCGTACGGGGTGGCGACAGACAAATTGTCTCCACGTAGCCCTGTCCCCCACCATTTCACTGCCCTGCTCCCAACTCACACCCCCCCTCTCTCATATACCTCTCCAATACATGCCTCCATCTCATCCTCGGCCTCCCCCTCCCTCACCCCCCTTAACCTCACTCACATACACTCTCCTCGTCAGTCTCTCGCCCTCCATCCTCTCCACATGTCCAAACCACCTCACTGTGTTCCTCCTAACGCTTCCTATCACATCCACATCCACACCACAAAGCTCCTTTATATCCTTATTTGTCAGCCTGTCTCTCCATGTGACTCCACAGGCTTCTCTTAAATAACTCATTTCCACTGCTCTCACTCTTGACTTGTGTCCTTCCAACAAGGTCCAAACTTCATTTCCATACGTTAGAGATGGTATCACAATACTGTTATGTAGTAACTTTTTCACTTCCATGCTCACTTCCCTGTTTCTTATCACTGCTTTCAAGGAACCGGCAACCTTTCTTCCTTGTTGTACCCTTTCAAGCACTTCATCCTCCAAACTTCCATCCTTACTCATCACACTCCCCAAGTACTTAAACGTACTCACATATTCCATTTCCTCACAATCCAACCTTACTGTACATTCACTGACATCATCTCTCTCAAAGATTACCACTTTACATTTCCCTACATTCACCTTTAGATTCCGTTTCTTGCACATTCTCCCAAACTCATCCACCAAACCTTGCAGCTCCCCTTCGTCTTCACCTAACAACACAGTATCCTCTGCAAACAACAGTTCAGGGAGTTTCCAAACATTACCCTCTCTCACTAGGGCCACTCCAACATCCACTGCCCTACCTTGTATCTCTTTTATTACCCCTTCCATGTACAGATTTTACAACCATGGGGACATGACACATCCCTATTTCAACCCTACCTTCAAAGCAAAAAATTCACTCAGTTCACCATCCACACACACTGCAGCCTTAGCACCATCATATATACTCTCCACAGCATTCAACAACTTCCCATCTACTCCATATATTCTTAATACTTTCCACAATCCTAGTCTATCCACCCTGTCATATGTTTTCTCCAAATCCATGAAGGCTGCATACAACTTTTCTTCTAAAGATCTAAGAATGAATATCTGATCTACACAACCTCTTCCCTTCCTACAGCCACCCTGTTCTTCTCCAACTAATTTCTCTGTTATTTCCCTAACTCTGTCAATAAGTATCCTATCATACACTTTTCCTATTACACTAAGAAGACAAATGCCCCTATGATTACCACACAGTTCTTTTTCCCTCCACACACTTCTTTCTACCACCTGGGGGTAAGGGGGTTTCAAGAATACTTCCTCAGTATCCCTGCTTGTCGTACGAGGCGACTAAAAGGGTTGGTGGTGGGTTAGTGCCCCACCCTGTAAAAAGAACTAACTAAACAAGCGAATCAAGCGCCTCAGACCAGGATGGACGACTAAGGAACGGAACAAAGGACATTCTGAGGGTGGGAACGTGGAATGTGAGAGGAGTGAACGATGAAGTGAAAGAGAGAGAGAGATTGTTCAGGTGCTCGAGGACGCAAGAGTGGATATATGTGGATTGACTGATATAAAATGGAAAGGTGAAAGGGTGAGAGAATGGGATTATGGTTTAGATATATGTGCGGGAGTTAATGAGAATGAAAGGGCAAGAAATGGGGTACGTCTGAAGATAAGCAAGAAGTGGAAGGAGAATATAAGAGAGTATGGAACAGTGGGTGCAAGGATTGTATGGATGAGGATGAAAGTAGGTATACAAGCATGGGCGATTGTATGTGTGTATGCTCCGGCAGAGGACCGAGTGGCAAGAGTGAAAGATGAGTTTTGGGCAAGTGTAAAAGGATTTATGGACAAATTTAAGAGGAGCGAGAGAGTGCTTTTGATTGGAGACATGAATGGCAAAGTTGGGAATGCACGAGTGGATGGAGTGGTTGGTCAGTGGGGTGTGCCAGCTGAAGTAGATGGGAATGTAGTGCATGGTGGACATCTGTGCTGGTAAGGGGTTGGCAATAGCTAACATCTACATTCGGCATTAGATGATCCACCCGTATACATGAAGAGTAATGAGGAGGGTGGATGGTGAACTTCTTGAACGAAAGGAAATGATAGACTACGTGTGTATGGATGAGCGAATGAGAAGACAAGTGTTAGACGCAAGAGTGTAGAGGGGGTGGGGGAATGGAGTATCGGACCATCACCTTGTGATGGCCAAGGTAAAGCTGCAAAGAAAATGGTTGAGGAGACGAAGGGGAAGACAGGAGGAAATAGCTCCTGTGAGAATAGTGGAAAATTTGCAAGGTAGTGAGAGAATGGCAAAGTATAAGAGCACAGTGGAAGAAAGATTGGGAAGGTATGAGCTAGAGCAGATGGAAAGGGTGGAATACGTATGTAAGATATTCACGGAAGAGATATGTGCAGCGTGTGAGGTAGTTTGTGGAGTAAGGAGAAGATGCAAGGGTGTGAAAGCGACAGCATGGTGGAATGATGAGGTGAAACGAGCTGTGGAACGAAAGAAGAAGGCATATAGTGAATAGTTAGTGAGTAGAGGTAGGGGAGAAGATGAGAGAGAGAAGAGGGAGGTATATGTGAGCAGGAGAAGGGAGGTGAAGGGACTGGTGAAGGAGAGTAAGAAGAAAGTGGATGAAGAGTTTGAGAGAAATCTGAGTGTGAAATGGAGGGACAGTAAGAAATTGTTTTGGATGGAGGTAAAGAAAGTAAGGCAGTGTGAAAGGGGAAACAGTAGGGGAGTGAAAGATAGGAATAATCGATTGTTGGTGGAGAAGAGAGAGAAATTGAAGAGATGGAAGGAGCACTTTGAGGATTTGTTGAATGTAGAGAATGACTGCAGTGCGAGTATAAGTGGTTGGGGAATGGCTGGGAGAAGAAGAGATGAGAGGAGGGAGGAAGAGATCCGTAGGGCGGAAGTAGTGGAAGCAATGAAGAAGGTCAAGTTGGGAAACGCCCCAGGAATTTATGGAGTGTGTGATGAAATGGTGAGGTATGGGGGTGAGATTGTTGTGGAGTGGATATGGAAGTTGTGTAGATTTGCTTGGGAAGAGGGAAGGGTTCCAGAGGACTGGAAATCAGGTATAATTGTTCCTTTATATAAAGGAAAAGGGGAGAGAGAAGTATGTGGTAACCATAGGGGTACTCGTATTTGCCTTCTTAGTGTGACTGGTAAAATATATGGTAGAATACTTATTGATAGGGTTAGGCATGTGACAGAGGAGCTAGTTGGAGAAGAACAAGGGGGATTTAGGAAGGGAAAAGGGTGTGTAGATCAGATATTTGTTCTAAGATGTTTAGTGGAGAAGTATCTAGAGAAGGGAAAGAGCGTGTATGCTGCCTTCATGGACTTGGAGAAAGCTTATGACAGAATAGATAGGCAAGGTATGTGGAAGGTATTAAGAATATATGGAGTGGAGGGGAAGTTGTTGAGTGCTGTGAAGAGTATGTACGAAGGAGCTAGGACTACGGTGCGAGTGGATGGTGAGCTGAGTGAGTTCTTTGATCGCAATGTGGGACTGAAACAGGGTTGTGTGATGTCTCCATGGCTGTTTAATATATACATGGATGGGGCTGTAAAGAAAGTGCAAGGTAGGGCAGTGGATGTGGGTGAGATTTGGAAGATTCCGGTGTTGCTGTTTGCTGATGATACAGTATTGTTGGGTGAAGATGAATGGGAGTTGCAAGGTTTGGTGAATGAATTTGGGACAGTGTGTAGGAGGAGGAAGCTGAAAGTTAATGTAAACAAAAGTAAAGTTATGGTGTTTGTGAGGAATGAAGTCACAGAATGAACAGTGAGGTTGGATGGCGAGGATATGGAGAATGTGAGTGCATTCAAGTACTTGGGTGATGTGATGAGTAAGGAAGGAACTTTGGGGGATGAAGTGCGTGAAAGAGTAAAGCAGGGAAGGAAGGTTGTTGGTTTACTGAAAACAGTGATGAGAACTAGGGAGGTGAGCATGGAAGTTAAGAAGTCACTGCATGATAGTATTGTGATCCCTACCCTTACGTATGGAAGCGAGGCGTGGACCTTGCAAGAGGGGAACAAATCAAGAGTGAGAGCAGTGGAGATGAGTTACTTGAAAGGAGCATGTGGACTGACATGGAGGGACAGGATGACAAATGAAGAAGTGAAGGAACGTTGTGGACTTGTGGGATAGATGTGGATGTGGTTGAGAAGGTTAAGAGAAATACACTGAGGTGGTTTGGACATGTGGAGAGAATGGAGAATGAAAGACTGACTAAGAGGGTGTATGTAAGTGAGGTGGAGGGAGGGAGAGGGAGGGATAGACCGAGGATGAGGTTGAGGGATGGAGTTGAGAGGTACAGTTTATGAGGGAGGGGGGGTGAGATGGGGGGAGGGTAGTCAAATGGTGGGTGACAGAGCGACTTGGACGTTTTGTCTGTGGCCACCGTTTGCGGGATTAGGGCATCGGGCTATAGAATTATACCTGACTTCTAGTCCTCTGGGACTCTGCCTTCCTCCCAGGCCAATCTGCATATCTTCCACATCCATTCCACTACCATCTCTCCTCCATGCTTCAGCATTTCACCACACACTCCATCAATTCCTGGGGCTTCCCCCAATTTGACTTTCTTCATTGCTTCCACAACTTCTATCCTACTGACTTCTTCCTGTCTTCTCACCTCCCTCCTTCTCCCAGCCATTCCCTAGCCACCTATACTCGCATTATTTCCATTCTTTATGTTCAACAATTCCTTAACCCCTTAACCGTGGGGTGTCACTTTCGTGACGCTCGGGAGCAAGGGATCATACCGCGGGGCGTCACTTTTGTGATTCTGTGTTATTTTGAATTCACCCGGCCTTTCAAATGGTGGCTTGTATCATCTATCAGTACTACCAGTGTCCAGCTACACTCATTTCAGCTAATGTCATCTGTACTCCCAGCCACTGTTGACAATTTAGCCATTTTTCTCCTGTCCTTGACTCCCCTCCTTATCTCCCCTCCATTACCCTCTCCTCTCGCCTGACCAGCTGCACTGCGCTACACAAATCCTGGACGGATTTTTCCACTCAGTTTATCCATTGTAATGTGCCCTATGCTCTATTCTTATACAAATTAATATATAAAAGAAAGAGAAAAGGTCATTGATACTGCCATAGGTCTGGAATGGGCTAATTATCACCTGGCAACACCTCACGTGCACTCGTTCGCTAATTTTACCCGTTTATTTCCCCTTTAAATATGCCGTATGACCTGTTCTCATAATAAAAATATATGTAAGAAAGGAAGGGAGAAGTCAAAGTGATATTTACATTCACCTGGAACTACCTAATTAAATATGTATTGTCTAGATTTCCTGCCAATCATTTCATAGTGTATAAATTAGCAGCTGTCACCACGCTGTCATTGTCAACCCTTCATTGCCTCTAGGCCACAGCATTCAGTTTACTGTCGTCTTTCAAGATGAAACCACGTCGGATTCGCGCCTGTCCAATTCCGCCGTTTTTTAGCCCCATGCAAAGGGCCCTGTGACCTCGACCCCTACTAAACCTTGTGTGGGAAGGGGTAAAGGGCTAAGTGACTCTGCTGTGGAATGTGAACTGGGTAATATATCAATGATAATGATGGACAGTGGCTAAGATCTTTCTGGTGACTCTAAAACAGTGCAAGTGGAAATGTAAATAATGTGTAAACAGCAAGTGAAAACAATGAATGTAAATATATCTGAACAATGGAAAATAGATTTATAAGTTACTGCAAGTGACAGTGCATAACATAGTGTAAATAAAATAGAAAAGTAAATAATGTAAATAAAATAGAGAATCTAAATAGAAATGTAAATAAGTTGTAATATATGAACACGAGTATAAATACTAGGAGTAATGAAAGTGAAAGTGATAGTTTTGCTCTAGCATGTATAATACTGGGAGTAATGAAAGTGAAAATGACTGCTTTGCTCTCTATGCTAGTTTACAGATGGGGAAAGTGAATGCCTGAAGTGAAAATAAACTACTAGTACTGAAAGAAACTTATAGGTAAATATTGTATATTTAAGTAAGTGTAATAAAGTCTATCTATCTATCTATCTATCTATAGCCCGACGCCCTAATCCCGCAAAGGGTGGCCGCAGACAAAACGCCTCCAAGTCACTCTGTCACCCACCATTTGACTCCCCTCCCCCCAACTCACCCCCCCCCTCCCTCATATACCTCTCAACTCCATCCCTCCACCTCATCCTCGGTCTACCCCTCCCTCTCCCTCCCTCCACCTCACCTACATACACCCTCTTAGTCGGTCTTTCATTCTCCATTCTCTCCACATGTCCAAACCACCTCAGTGTAATAAAGTACTAGGAATATAAAATGTGAATGTGTTTATAAATATTAAATGACAGCTCCGCCTCAGAATACCATTGGGGAACGAGCTCGAGAGGAAAGCTCGTATGCGCTCGTAATTTACGTTGCTTTCACAGTGTTTTTTTTTTTTAATCTGGATTCCAAACTACTTGAAATTCATAGAATAGTGTTTGTAGTTATAATAGCAGGCAATGGTAACCATATTACTGGGTATCGGGAAGTGTAAAGTGGAGACTTCGTTACCCAACTTCAGAAGTCTCCACAAGTCCTACAGTAGAAGACGAAGGCTCAACAAACATCCAAGGAGAAAGCTGAAGGCATGTGCCATATGCTGATCTAATTATAATATTCTCGGACTAATAACTGATTTTTGGCAAATATTTTTAAAAAATCAGTCGGAACGCGAATATCCCCTCGGGACACGCAGGGCACACTCTCAACAACCCCGCAGTTAAGGGGTTAAAGTTTTCTCTCCATCTGCTCACTTTTTCTCCCTTCTCCACTAATAATCTACCATTATTAACTTCCACTCCCCTACTAACTTCACTGCAACCCTGTCTTACTCTCATCACCTCTTTCCAGAACATTTTCTTACAGTCCCTCCACTTTACACTCAAATTCCTTCCAAATTCCTCATTCACTCTCTTCTTACTCTCTCTCTCTTACTAATCTTTTCAGCTCTCTCTTCCTTTCTACATATAACTCTCTCTTCTGCCTCTCAACTTCTTCCACGCCCCTATTTCTCATACATTCGTTGTATGCTTTCTTCTTTTGTGCCACAGCCTGTCTCACCTCTTCATTCCACCATGCTGTTCCTTGCACCCCCTTCCATCTTCTCTTCACCCCACACGCCACATCACATCCTGCACATATTTCTTCTGTGAATATCTTGCACACATCTTCCACGTCCCCCATCTGCTCCGATTCATGTTTACCCAATCGTTCCTCCACTTCTCTCTTATATTCTACCTTTTTCTCATCCTCTTGTAACCTTTCTACTCTCCTTGCAACTACTCCTTCCTCCTGTCCTTCCCTTCTTCTATTTCTCCCTCTTACTTGGATCTTGATTCTGGCCACCACCAAGTAGTGGTCAGAAAGTCCACTCCCCCAACCTCTATAAGCTCTTCCATCCATTACACATCTTCGGATCCTTTCATCCACACACACATAATCAATCAATGCCTTCCTTTCATTCAGTTCACCACCCACTGTTCTCATCATTCGTCATATATACCTGTGGATCATTTTGTGCCTGAAGAGGGTATTGGCTATCACCAAACCCCTCCCGGCACAAATATCCACTAATGCACTGCCATTCTCATCTATCTCAGCAGGCACACCCCCACTCACCAACTATTCCATCCACCTTCACATTCCCTACTTTACCATTCGTATCACCCATCAAAAACACTCTCTCATTCCTTCTAAACTTATCCATGCACACTTCCACATTTGTCCAGAACCCTTCTCTCACTCTCCTTGCATGATCCCTCATTGGCGCATACACGCACACAATTGCCCACATTTGTATTCCAACTTTCAGTCTTACCCACACAATCCTTGAGCCAACTGATCCATACTCTCTTATCCTCTTCTTCCATCTTTTACTCAGAACAATACACTCATTTTGTCCTCTCATTCTCACCTACTCCTGCACATGTACCCCATCCATACTCCCATTCTCTCACACACTCACCTCTCCATTTGGTTTCAGTAATTCCACATACATCCACTTTCACACCCTCAAGCACCTGGACAATCTCTCTCTCTCCTTCATCTCATCATTCGCACCCCTTATATTCCATGTCACGATCCGTACTTGGCCATTGTCCGGTTCTTGGTCGTCATATTTTGGTCAGTCCTTGTCCGAGGCTTCTTGTTCATTTTTTTAGTTAACTGTTTTCTGGGGAGGGGCACTAACCCTCCACCAACCCGTTTAGTCGTCTCATACGACAAGCAGGGATACTGGGGGAGTATTCTTGAAACCCCCCTACCCACAGAGGGTATATAATAGTAAGGCCTGTAAATATGTGATAACAATTATATAAAGTGGAAATGGGTGTACTTTTAGTGGAAGAGTATAAGTTGAAAAATAGAGTGTAAGTTGAAACAACAGTCATAGCGAGTTCACTCACTAAGTACAAAGACACAACTATCTTCTCAAAGTTTGACGAATATATAGCGGAAAAATCGAACCATTTGCAACACACATTAGTAGAGATTGGGTTTTCATTGTATTTCACCAGGTGTAAATTATCTTTAGATGGAACTGGGAAAATAGTTGTCTTTCATTGTACATATTCGATATTATTATGCTAAATATAATCGTCAGGCCTGTAAATATGTGATTACAGTTCAATAAGTGGAAACAGGTGTAATGTTACTGGAAAATTATTATATAAGTTGAAAAAGAGTATGTAAGTTGAAACAACAGTCATAGTCAGTTCGCTCACTATGTAAATATGCGCTAATATTATGCTAAAAATAATTGTAAGGCCTGTAATTATGTGATAACAGTTCTATAAAGTGGGAACTGGTGTAATGTTAGTGAAAAAGTATTATGTAAGTAGAGCAAATGACATGTATGTTGAAACAACAGTCATAGCGAATCATATCTGACTAATTTGGGCAATTTTGCTATGCTCACTCAATGGAACAATACTTATTTCGCCTATATTTTTGTGTGAAAACCAATATATTCTTGTACTACATGTTATTTTGTTCCAAATTAATAAATACCTACCATTTCTGAGTGATTTCCAATACATACCTCAACCATAGAAAACGGGACAGCAGCTGAGCACCTTTACAGAATACTGTACCAGGTGCGTGGTGGCTCACCTGTTTTGACCATTTCTAGTCTCAGGTAAGCATTTTTTCTGTGATCTGCCATCGTTTCTCACCAAAAGCAGAGGTTTGAGCAAAACACACACACACACACACACACACACACACACACACACACACACACACACAAAACCCAAATCTGCCGGGATTGGGGGGGGGGGTCAGTGGTGGAAAATCAGCCGGGGTGGGGTGGGTTAGCTACAAAAAAGGCAGCTATCATGACCTAAAGAAATACTTCTTAGAAAAAGATTGGGAAAAACAACTTACAGGACAAGATTTAAATGTTATATATAGAAAATTCTGTGAACTTTATGAAATATGAATCCAAAATTACATCCCTTGGCATAAAGAAACAGAAATGAAAATAAAGAAATGGTTTAATAAAGAATGTACAAAATCAAAAGAAAAACGAAACTTGTTGTGGAATAGATACGGAAGACACAATAGTGAAAGGGTATATAACAATTACAATCAGGAACAAAATGAATACACAAGAATAAGGAGAGAAGCCCAAAAACAGTTTGAAGAGGACATCATAAACAAAAGTACTGATCAGCCAAAGCTATTTTATAGCTACATCCGAAGCAAAAGCAAAGTAAAAGATAAAATACAATCCAGTACTGATGAAGGGGTCCTCTGTACACAAGAGAATATATCTGTGAAACACTAAATAAGAAAGTTGAATCAGTATTTACAGAAGAATATAATTTTGAGAGAGATGATATGGAACTAAACATATTACTATATATGCAAATATCAGAAAGAAAAAAATACAGGGGGAGTTAAGTAAATTAGACAAAGGAAATGCAAAGGGTTCAGACAAAATTTCAGATTGGGTGCTACATGAATGTGCAAAGGAGTTAGCTAGACCATTATCTTTAATATTCAAGGAATCCTTGGGTCAAGGTGAACTACCTAATATTTGGAAGAAAGCAAACATTGTTCCCATATTCTAGAAAGGGAATAGACAAAATCCACTCAACTACCGATGAGTATCACTGACCAGTGTCGTAAGTAAGACACTGGGAAAGCTGATAAGAAAAGTTTCGGTAAACCATCTAGAAGAACACAATATGATAACAGAAAGGCAATTTGGTTTCAGAAAGGGAAAATCATGTGTTACTAATCTATTAAGCAACTATGACAGAGTTGCAGAAACATTACAGAAAAGAGAAGGATGGGTGGACAGTATCTATCTAGATTTGTAGAAAGTATTTGACAGAGTACCGCACCAAAGACTTTTATGGAAACTGTACCATCAAGGAGGAATCCGAGGCAAACTGTACTGCTAGATGCAAGATATTCTCAGAAAAAAAGAAATGAGAACAGTACTAAGGGTGTCACGAATCAAGTTCGCGACATTTCCCTTTTGTGAGAAGCCACGAACTATTAGTGGAAAACTCACTGTGTATCGTTCAGTTAACCGCTCATTCGGACAGAAGTTTTGTCAAATCAATTTTTCATTGTCATACGTGATCGTCTTTGTGTGAGACATTAGCGCTTCTGCTGAGCGATTTGTTTTGGGCGCATTTCGCTCACTCGACCGTTAAAAAAATGCGGCCTATCGCTCCCATTTCTTTCTCACGAGTTTACTCAATCGAGTGTTTGTTGTGACGGAGAGAGGTCCTGTGCTCCAGAAGTGTGAGAGGAGAGGTCAGCTAGCACCCAAGCTCCACTAGTACAGTTCCCCAGTGCTCCCACCCTTGTTGGGTGATACACCGCATTCATTGACTAGTATTTCTTTTCGTTTTCCTAGACTTAAGAGTTTAATGAAGGTGTTTTTCCTAGGCGTAAGTATTTAGCTTTTGTGTGAGTGAGTGAGTGCGATCTCATTAATTTGATTTTGAATTGTAACTTTAAATTTATTTTGTAATCAATAAATTTAACAGTTCTTTTTCTTGAGCTTAATGTAATGTAAACTCTTGTTTAATTTCTCCACAATTAAGCTTATTTTCCATATAGCTCCTAGCTTGCATAAACGTTTTGCTATTCATAACTGGTTCTTAGGCCAGTCTTGTGTATTAAGCTAAAAATCTGTTGTACCACCTAGGAGTTAAGCATCAGCAAGAACCTGATATTATTAATAGTATTAGTTATTTATTGTCAGGGGTGAAGAAACTTTCTCCAGAGGCTAACAGTACTATTAATCAGCATTTGTGAGTAATTAGTCTCTGCTGTGTACTGTTGAGAAAGTTTATATATTCTCGTTCTGAGAAAATCGGCGAAGTAAGCCAGCGTAAATAATCATTGCTTCATGTAGCAAGACAATCATTGTCCCTGCTCTTCAATATTATTGAATATTATTATCAATTAAATAATAATAAGCATTTATTTAAAAAAACCATGATATTTAAAAACTCCGTGACAATTGGCGACCTCATTCCTGGATATTAACTCCTAGCTCTAAAGTTATTCACGAGATAGTGCTCACTCGTTCATATTTAGGTATTTATAATTAAAGTTTATAGGCACAAGTTTTCTCAGTTATTTGCATTTTTGCTTTATTCTTTTCCAGTTAACTAGATAAGACTGGTCACCACTAGCTTGTGTCTGTATTCTTTACTTGTGTTTATTAGCATTCGATTGCGAAGCAGTCAGTACTCAGTTTCGGTTTGCTTAGTAAATTAGCGTCATGGCTACCACCATATTTTTACAGGAAGCCAAAGATATGGGTCTTACAGACCCAACCAAAATTAAAGAGTATATACTCTCACGGCATAATCAGGAGCAGCCGCGTGAGAATGATGCCCGTGAAGAGCGTAAGATTCAGCGCGAATATGAGCGAGAACAGCGCGAACAACGTGAAAGAGAGCGTGCATATGAACAAGAGCAGCGTGAGAAAGAGAGCGAATACGAGCGTGAACAACATGAACGCGAGCGAGAACAGCGCGAATACGAGCAGAAACAACGCGAGCTCAAGTTAGAAAAAGAGCGACAACAACGCGAACTCGACTTAGAACATGAGCAAGAACAGCGTGAAGAACGAGAGAGAGAACGAGAACATGAACGTGCCGAGTGAGAAGCACGCGAAAAACATGAACTTGAAGTGCTGAAGCTCAAGCGAGATTCCTTGGCTTCAGACACATCGGGTGCAGTTAATCCAAGCTTCACTAGCGCTCTTCCTACACATGTCCTGGCGACCCCACGCATCAAGCTTCCTTCATACAAGGAAGGCGAGCGAATCGAGCCGTACATAGCTCATTTTGAGGACATGGCAGACATGTATCAACTGAATGAGGCAGCTAAGCGGCTCCAATTTCTTAGTTTATTTGAGGGCCCTGCCCTCGATATTCTCCACAGAATTCGTGGAGACAATCTCACATATGAGACGATGAAAGCTGCACTCACTAAGGCGTATGGTCTCACAGTAGACGACGCCAAAGTTCAGTTCATGCGAGCTCGTCTCCAAGACAAGGAGACAGCTGTTCAGTTCCTCGACCGTCTCACTGCTTACTTAGGTGAGTGGATGGAGAAAGATGAAACTCCTTCCACGCGTGAGGGGATAATTGACCTTATGCAGCGTACACAGCTGGAGAGGTCGTGGCCTACTGAGCTCATAGCACAGCTTATGATCTGCCAGGTGAAAAATGCCAGCCAAATGGCAGAAAAGGCTGACACATTCTTTACTGCATACGGGTATCAAACTCGTAAGCAAAACACCTGGAACAGAAAACCTGATAAATCTGGGAAACCGTCTCAGACTGAACCCCAGCAACAAGGCCATTCTCAGAATAATGGCCAAGGTCCAAAACCGCAGTGGAAGGACCAGGGGCAAAACACTCAGAAACCTGAGTGGAAGAGGTACAACAAGTACCATAACCAGCAGCAGTATCAGCCACGCAACCGACCGTCGGGACAAACTTTTTCAACACCAACTCAAAAGAGGCAGGAAGTGAACGCAGCCTTCATTCCTCAGCAGCAGCACGGTGGTCACGTCCCTACCAGTATGGGTACTCCCCCACAGTTCACTAGTCCCACAGTGGCAGTGAACCCCCCCTCCACAGATGGCCAATGTTCCATCTCCACAGGCAGTGAGTACGACGCTTCAAGTATATAACTCACAAGGCACAATGTTTGCCGCATCAATTCAGCAGCCTCATGAGTGGCTAGCTGCTTCCTCCACAGGCCCTCCCACAGGTGACAGTACCTTCCTTGTTCAGCCAGGGTTTGTGGGAGGCATTCCTGTGAAGGTCCTGAGAGATAATGGTTCCTCAGGTTGCTCTGTCAAGCAAAGTCTAGTTCGGCCTGAGCAGTACACAGGTCGACAGATCCATGCAAACCTTATTGATGGATCAGTGAGATTGTTCCCTGAGGCATGTATCCAGGTGGCATCTCCATTTTATACTGGTACGACACTCGCAGTTGTCATGCCAGAACCTTTAATTGACCTAATTGTAGGCAACATTCACGGAGTCAAGGATAGGTGCTCCGATGATGACGCTACTCAGACTTCGGCTGTTGCGGTAACACGAGCCATGGCTGAGGCTCCAGACTGTGTCACCCCATCGATCATTGAATCGCCTCAAGATCTGATGTATAGTCAACTTGTTGTACAAGAACAACATTCTGACCCGACACTTGCTGCCGTGTGGAACAAACAAAAGGGTCGAGTGATTAAGTATTCACGGGGAGGTCGAGCCAAGTTCCTTCGCAAACAAGGACTGCTCTACCGTGAGTCACGAACACCCGAGGGTGAGGTTCGACTGCAGTTTGTCGTCCCTGCTAAGTACCGCCTAGCAGTGTTACAATGGGGTCATTGTTCAGCCTCAGGAGGTCACATGGGCAAAAGGAAGACCCAGGGCCGTATCCGAGCGGACTTTTTCTGGCCAGGGATGGGACGAGACATAGATAGTATTGTCCATTCCTGCAGTGTGTGTCAAAGCAACACCACTAATCAGGGACATGCCCTTCCTGTGCCATTTGTAACCACACGTGTAATCTCTGAGTCAGTTGAGAGACAGGGTAATGGTGAAGTGGGTGCAGACCTGACGTCTCGCCCATTGGCCCCACAGGACACAGTATGTCCAGGGCCTGTACATACATATTATGTAACGTAGGTTAAGGGGGAAGCTCGAGAGAGAACTCCGCAGAGGCGACTCGAGGCTATGGAAGACCCGAGTTTGCACAAGGATTCTCAGCTCCCCGATACTAATATAAGTATCGTAGGTTAAGGGGGAAGTTAGAGAGAGAACTCCACAGAGGCGACTCGAGGCTATGGAAGACCCGAGTTTGCACAAGGATTCTCAGCTCCCCGATATTAATATAAGTACTGTAGGAAAAGGGGGAAGTGAGGACTCCACAGAGGTGACTCGAGGCTATGGAAGACCCGAGTTTGCACAAGGATTCTCAGCTCCCCGATATTAATATAAGTACTGTAGGTTAAGGCACAGGTTGAGGACCCGTGTGCAGTTCGAGGCTATGGAAGACCCGAGTTTGCGCAAGGATTCTCAACTTGCTGACACTAATCGTGTGCTATAATTAATGGCGACCTCGAATGTACGTCATAGCACTGACTGCTAGGCAGAGAGAGTAATTGTAACATAATAAAATTTTTGTCTCATTGACACTTTTGATGCTCCACCTTAATTGGTTTTGCAGGTACAGCAATGGGTGTAGCAGTTTTGCTGTGCGGGCCAGCTGATCGTTTGCCGCACGCTGCCACCTCTTCTCCTCTGCCTTCGTCGTCGCCATATTATTATTTACTGTGTCATTTTACACGTAGGTACAGTTACACTACAACTGTCACACCTACACCGTGTATTACATACACCACGCTACACAACACTTAGTTGTAAGTGTAAATGTAGCGACCTTTCGCTCAGTTTGACCTGAGTACAGGATTTTTATCGTCGTCACGGAGTTTTTCCCTCAAGCTTGCTTCTATTAATGTAAATATGAGTTTTTTTTTCGCTTACTGGCGACTGCAACTTTCTCCTGTAGCAGGATAGCACACACACCACAGTGTGAATCTTGTGTGACTGAGTTAGGATGTGTACATATATATATATTCCACAAATTTTTTTCCCATAAGAAAAAAATTTAATTTTGTAGGGGCGTAATGTCACGAATCAAATTCACGACATTTCCCTTTTGTGAGAAGCCATGAACTATTAGTGGAAAACTCACTGTGTATCGTTCGGTTAACCGCTCATTCAGACGGAAGCTTTGTCAAATCAATTTTTCATTGTCATACGTGATCGTCTTTGTGTGAGACATTAGCGCTTCCGCTGAGCGATTTGTTTTGGATGCGTTTCGCTCACTCGACCGTTAAAAAAATGCGGCCTATCGCTCCCATTTCTTTCTCACGAGTTTACTCAGTCGAGTGTTTGTTGTGACGGAGAGAGGTCCTGTGCTCCAGAAGTGTGAGAGGAGAGGTCAGCTAGCACCCAAGCTCCACTAGTACAGTTCCTCAGTGCTCCCACCCTTGTTGGGTGATACACCGCATTCATTGACTAGTATTTCTTTTCGTTTTCCTAGACTTAAGAGTTTAATTAAGGTGTTTTTCCGAGGCGTAAATATTTAGCTTTTGTGTGAGTGAGTGAGTGTGATCTCATTAATTTGATTTTGAATTGTAACGTTAAATTTATTTTGTAATCAATAAATTTAACAGTTCTTTTTCTTGAGCATAATGTAATGTAAACTCTTGTTTAATTTCTCCACAATTAAGCTTATTTTCCTTATAACTCCAAGCTTGCATAAACGTTTTGCTATTCATAACTGGTACTTAGGCCAGTTTTGTGAATTAAGCTTAGAATCCGTTGTGCCACCTAGGAGTTAAGCATCAGCAAGAACCTGATATTATTAATAGTATTAGTTATTTATTGTCAGGGGTGAAGAAACTTTCTCCAGAGGCTAACAGTGCTATTAATCAGCATTTGTGAGTAATTAGTCTCTGCTGTGTACTGTTGAGAAAGTTTATAAATTCTCGTTCTGAGAAAATCGGCGAAGTAAGCCAGCGTAAATAATCACTGCTTGATGTAGCAAGACAATCATTGTCCCTGCTCTTCAGTATTATTGAATATTATTATCAATTAAATAATAATAAGCATTTATTTAAAAAAACCGTGATATTTAAAAACTCCGTGACAGAGGGGAAATTACACATCATGGAGGGAAGTGACTAGCGGAGTTCCATAGGGTTCAGTGCTGGCATCCATCATGTATTTAGTGAATATAAATAACATAGATAGTAACATTGGAAATGAAAGCTATTTAAATATGTTTACTGATGATGCAAAAATACAAAAGAGAATTAGTAACACAGATTCTTGTAAAGAGCTACAAGAAGAATTAAATTATGGAGTAATACAGGGCAAATGGAATTCAATGTGGACAAGTGTCATGTAATCAAGTTGGGTAAAAGTGGGAAAAGACCAGATTGGGATAATAAGTTACGAAGTATAACCCTACTCATATCAGAAAGAGAGCAGGACTTAGGTGTGATTATCAGTAACAGTCTATCTCCGGCTGACCACGTAAGTGAGAAGGTACGGAACATGTATAAACTGCTTGGAAATATGAGAAAAGAATCACATACATAAATAAAGACATGCTGAGGAATATAATAACATCTTTCATCAGACCAATCCTGGAGTATGCATCAGTAGTCTGGAATCCTAATCTCAAGAAACACATAGATAAGAATGAAAAAGTTCAATAGGATGCCACAAGATGGGTACCAAGCTTAAGGGATCTAAGCTATGAAGAAAGACTAGAAAAACTTAATCTGCCAACATTACAGGAGAGAAGGAAAAGAGAAAACATGATTATGCTATATAAATGCATATCAGGGAAGGAGAAAATACACATAAATGAATATATAACCTATGGGGAAGCATCAGCAAGAGGACACTGCAAAAAACTGCAAAAATAGAGAGGCAAAAAAGATGTAAGGAAATTTAGTTTCCCAAATAGGGCAACTGATCAGTGGAATGCACTACGGAATGAAATAGTGTGTGCCAAAACAATTCATGAATTTAAGTAGATGTATGATGACAATGGCTTAAGACGCGGGACAGTATGAGCTTGACTCATTCCTGTAAAGATACAATTAGGTAAGAACACCAGAGTCCCGGTGACGACTCCTCGACTTGCCTGGAACCACTGTCTGACTCACTTCTTCATTTCTGCAACATTCGTGGACTTTCCTGTACCTTTTTCTCTGTTGAACAACACCTCTCCTCTAAACCTTAGCTTCTGTGTTTAACCGAGACTCATCTGTCTGAGGCAGCTGACAACAAACCCTTTTCTGTATCCTCCTACTTTCTCTATACTCATTTCAAAGTCGATGGTGGCTGTTGTGTATATGTATGCAACAAGTTATCTTGCTCTCATGTTCCTGAACTTGATTCTTCTGAATTGTCTACTCTCTGGCTTCGGTTTTCCTGTCATTCTCTGAATAAATATATCTGCACTGTTTATTTATCTCCTAATTCTACTGCCTATCAAAAATTCTTCTACTATCTTACTTCTGCAATGGAACACATTCTATCCATTTCTATTTTCTCTGAAATCTCCATTCTAGGATATTTAAATGTTCACCATCAGCTTTGGCTCTCCTCTCCTTTCACGGATCCATCTGGTGAACAAGCCTACATCTTTTCTATCCTTAATGACCTAGAGAAGCTTGTAGAGCACCCTCCCCATATCCCCAACCGCCTTGGAGAGAGCTCCAACATACTTGACCTCTTCCTTACAACTAAGCCTTCTGCTTACATTGTTAATCTCTTCTCTCCATTGAGCTCCTCCAATCACGACTTTATTACCTTAACTTGTCCTATTGCTCTGGTGCAGCCTGTGGACCCTTCAAAGAAACGTCGATTGTGGCAGTTTGGAGCTGCAGACTGGGAGGCCCTCAGGCAGTACTTCTTTAATTTTTCTCTGGAATGATTATTGCCTCCATGGCCGGGAGCTATTTGAGCTTGCCTTGCGCATTACGAAGGTTATTACTTCGGGCATGGAAACATACATTCCTTTCTCATATCCGTTGACTAATGCAAGAAAGCCTTGGTTTAATCTTGCTTGCTCTAATGGTGTCCGCAACAAGAAGAGGGCCTATAAAAGGTACCAGACCCAAACCACCCCTGAATCACATCTTTTTTATGTTTCTGCCCAGAACCGTGCTCTGTTCTTTGCTCTGCTAAAAATAATATCTTCTGTACTGAATGGTCTCAACTCTCCAACTCGAATTCTTCCCACTCCCTCTGGCACCATGCCAAAAACCTTTCTAACAACTTTACCTCATCATCTTTCCCTCCTCCTATCTACTCTGATGGCTCTGTAGCTATTTCTTCTACTGATAAAGCAGATCTCTTCGCTCAGACATTCTCCTCCAATTTCACCTTAGACGATTCCAGTGCTGTTCCTCCATCACTTCCCCCCCTCAAACTATCTTATGGCTGACATAAAAATTTCTTCAGCTGATATTTTTTCTGCCATCGCTGGCCTCAGTACAAACAAGGCTTACGGGCCTGGTGGAGTCCCTCCTGTTGTCCTCAAGTACTGTGCTTCTGTGCTTACACCCTGCCTAGGTAAACTCTTTCACCTTTGTCTTACAACTTGTACCTTTCCTTCTTGCTGGAAGTTATTGAGCCAGTCCCAAAGAAGAGTGACCATTCCTAACCCTCTAACTATCATCCAATTACTTTAACATCCTGTGTCTCAAAAGTTTTTGAGTGTATTCTTAACAGAAAAATTTTCAAGCATCTTTCCTATCACAACCTTCTTTCTAATCACCAGAATGGGTTCCATTAGGGACGCTCCACTGGTGATCTTCTCATCTATCTTTCAGACTCCTGATCATCCTCCCTTCGGGACTTTGGCGACAGCTTTGCCATTGCCCTTGACATCTCAAAGGCTTTCGATCGAGTCTGGCATAAATCTTTATTTTCCAAACTGCCCTTTTACTGTTTTTATCCTATCTGTGCCTTCATCTACAGCTTCCTTGTTTGGTCGTTCTATAGGCACTGTTGTAGACAGCCATCTTTCTTCTTGATCTATCAATAGTGGTGTTCCTCAGGGCTGTGTCCAATCACCAACTCTCTTCCTTTTATTCATCAATAACCTGAGCTGTACATCTAACCCTATCCACTCGTATGCTGATGATTCCACTCTTCATCTTTCCTTTTGGTTCCTGCAACGTCCATCTCAGTAGTTACTTCAGCAAACAACGGATGAGGCTATGGCACACCTAATGTCTGACTTGGCTTGTATCTCTGACTGGGGTAAAAATAATCCTGTTTCTAATGGATCAATGACTCAGTTCTTACATCTGTCAACCCGACAAAAGCTTCTACAGGAGTACCTTCTAATGTTTAATAATATCCAGCTCAGTCCTGCATGATTCTTGAACATGCTTGGGGTTTCATTCACTCAGGATTTATCTTGGAAAGATCATATTACACTCTTGTAAAATCTGGTTCAAAGAGATTCTGCATGCTAAGCCAACCCCATACCTTCTTTACCCTGGTACAATTGTTGACTTTATAAACGGCTTTTATTCACCTCTGCGTAGAGTACAACTCTCATGTGTGGGAAGGCTTTCCACATACAGCTCTTGTCAATAGGGTGCAGTGAAAGGCTTTTTATCACATTAACTCTCCTCCTCTTACTGGTTTCCTTCAACCTCTGTCTCTTCACCGCACTGTTGCATCTGTATCTGTTTTCTGTTGTTACTTCCATGGTCACTGCTCCTCTGATGTGTCTGCTTGTGTCCCTACACATTTACCACGGGTGTATAGCTCCCGTCTAGCAACAAACTCTCATCCCTTTTATGTGCAACTCTCTAATGCAAGAATTAACCGTTACTCCCAGTCCTTCATTTATGCATCAGGTCATCTCTGGAACTGTCTCACTCTGTATGTATTTCCTACTTCCTATGACCACCAGTCTTTTAAACGCAGTGTGTCCAGGCATCTAAAAATGTACAGATCTTGAATTTGGCTCTCTTTTGTATTGTTTTTGGTTTGTCTTGGAAGGGCTGTTATGTGGGCTTCTAGCCTTTGGTTCCTTCATCCTTGCATAACATACATATATGTAGATTATATATATATATATATATATATATATATATATATATATATATGGCTTTTTCACAATACATACCTTCGGAGTCCCCAGCGGGGGGACCATAAATGCTCCCACCTTCCGCCCCTCTCCCTGTAACGATTCGAGCAGCCTGGAACCACTGTCTGACACTTCTTCTTCATTTCTGCATCATTCACAGCCTTTCCTCTAACTTTTGCTCTGTTGAGCACCACATCTCGTCTAAACCTCACCCTCTTTTCCTAACAGACTCAGCTGTCTGAGGCAACTGACAGCAAACCCTTTTCTGTATCCTCCTACTTTCTCTATACTCATTACAAAGCCAAAGGTGGCTGTTGTGTATATATACACAACGATTTATATTCCTCTCGTGTTCCTGAACTGGATTCTTCTGAATTCTCTACACTCTGGGTTCGGCTTTCCTGTCGTAATCTGACTAAATATATCTGTGCTGTTTACTTGTCCCCTACTACTACTGACTATCAAAAATTCTTTGACTATTTTACTTCTATGATGGAACATATTCTATTTATTTCTCCTTTCCCTGAAATCTCCATTCTAGGAGATTTCAATGTTCACCACCACCTTTGGCTCTCCTCTCCTTTCACTGATCCACCTGGTGAACAAGCCTACATCTTTTCTATCCTTAATGACCTAGCGCGGCTCGTACAGCACCCTACTCGTATCCTTGACTGCCTTGGAGAGAGCTCCAATATACGTGACCTTTTCCTTATGGCTAATCCTGCTGCTTACACTGTTAATCTTTTCTCTCCGTTGGGCTCCTCCGATCATAACCTTATTACCTTAACCTGTCCTACTGCTCCAGTACGGCCTGTGGACCCTCCAAGGAAACGTTGTCTGTGGCACTTTGGAGACGCGG
This sequence comes from Coenobita brevimanus, assembly GCF_032717465.1. NCBI lineage: Eukaryota > Metazoa > Arthropoda > Malacostraca > Decapoda > Coenobitidae > Coenobita > Coenobita brevimanus. The sequence goes on from NC_136956.1 coordinate 16,476,705, forward strand.
ACTGGGAGGCCTTCAGGCAGTACTTCTTTGATTTTCCCTAGAATGATTATTGCTTCAATGGCCGGGAGCCATTTCAGTATGCCTTGCGCATTACGAAGGTTATTCTCTCGGACATGGAAGCATACATTCCTTTCTCATATCCTCTGACTAATGGAAGAAAGCCTTTGTTTAGTCACGATTTTTATAATGCTGTCTGCAACTAGGAAAGGGCCTATAAAAGGTACCGGAGCCAACTCACCCCTGAATCACATCTTTTTTTTGTTTCTGCCAGGAATCGTGCTGAGTCTGTTCTTCGCTTTGCTAAAAATAATTTTATCCATACTAAATCATCTCAACTCTCCAACTCGAATTCTTCCCGCGTCTTCTGGCACCTTGCCAAAAACCTTTCCAAGAACTTTACCTCAACGTCCTTCCCTCCTCTTTTCTACTCTGATGGTTCTGTAACTATTTCTTCTACTGATAAAGCAGATCTCCTTGCTCAGACCTTCTCCTCCAATTCCACCTTAGACAATTCCGTTGCTCTTCCTCCATCACTTTCCCCCTCTGACTTCCTCATGGCTGACATTAAAATTTCTTCAGCTGATGTATTTTCTGCCGTCACAGGCCTCAATACTAATAAGGAGTAGAGGCCTGATGGAGTCCCTCCTGTTGTCGTCTAGAACTATACTTTTGTGCTTACACCCTGCCTAGGCAAACTCTTTCGTCTTTGTCTATCAACTAGTACCTTTCCTTCTTGCTGGAAGTTTGCTCTCACTCAGCCAGTCCCAAAGAAGGGCGACCATTCCCAACACTCCAACTATCATCCAATTGCTTTGACATCCTGTATCTCAAAAGTTTTCGAGTATATTTTTAACAGAAAAATTTTAAAGCATCTTTCCTATCACCTTTCTGATCGTTAGTACGGGTTAAGTCAGGGACATTCCATTGGCGATCTTCTCACCAACCTTTCAGACTCCTGGTCATCCTCCTTTCGGGACATTGGCGAATGCTTTGCCATTGCACTTGACGTGACAAAGGCATAAATCATTAATTTCCAAACTGCCCTCATATAGTTTCTATCCTTCTATCTGTGCTTTCAGCTATAGCTTCCTTTCTGGTCATTCTCTCGCTGCTGTTGTAGACGACCATCGTTCTTCTCCTAGATCCATCAATAGTGGTGTTCCTCAGGACCCTGTCTTATCACCAACTCTCTTCCTTTTATGCATCAGTGTCCTTTTAAGCTGTACATCTAACCCTATCCACTCGTATGCTGATGACTCCATCCTTCACCTTTCCATTTGGTTCCTGCAACGTCCATCTCAGCAGTTACTTTCAATAAACAAGGGATGAGGCTATGGCACGCCTAATGTCTGACTTAGCTCGTATCTCTGGATGGGGTAAAAATAATCTTGTTGTTTATAATGCATCAAAGACTCAGTTCTTACACCTGTCAACCCGACAAAATCTTCCACAGGTGTACCCACTAATGTTTAATAATAGTCAGTTTAATCCTGCATCATCCTTGAACATGCTTGGGGTTTCATTCACTCGGGACTTATCATGGAATGATCATATTACATCTCTTGTAAAATCTGCTACCAAGAGATTAGGTGTGCTAAGCCAACTCCATTCCTTCTTTACCCCTGCACAATTATTGACTCTATGCACGGGTTTTATCCGCCCCTGTGCAGGGTACAACTCTCATGTACTCTCAATTCAAAATTGCTAGAAATCATGTAAAAGCTGTATTAAATCTAGCTAAACCTAACTTTCTTCAAAAGCAAGCATCAAAACTACTTAACAACACTAATGACAATAGAATATTCTGGTCAACACTTAATTCTTTCAATAATAACTTTAACAAGTCATCTTCCATTCCCCCACTAAAATCTTCAGATGGCAACATTACAAATGACCCTCGTGGGAAAGCAGATATTTTTGCCAGGACATTTGCCAGAAACTCTACCATAGACGATACCAGCCAGAATGTCCCAGTACTGGAACTTGACTCTCCTGAAATTGTCCCACTTAAAATACAGACAAGATACGTAAAATCCATCCTAGATAATTTACGTACCAACAAAGCTCCAGGCCCATATGGAATTCCGCCAATTGTTTTGAAAAAGTGTTTCCCTGAACTTGCCTTTGTTCTAGCCAAATTATTCAGACTATGCGTACGTACTTCTTGATTCCCAAATTCATGGAAAGAAGCCAATATGCACCCAATTCCGAAGAAAGGAAGTTCATCTGACCCCTCTGATTACAGACCAATAGCTTTCACATCTTCTCTTGGTAAAGTATTTGAAACTTTAATTAATAAGCACATTGTTAAACATCTTGAATCCAACAACTTAATTAGTGATAGACAATATGGTTTTCGCCACGAAAGATCCACCATTGACATACTCAATCTCCTAACTAATACCATCCATCAATCAATTGATCTACATGGAGAAACTCATGCAGTAGCTCTTAATATTTCTAAAGCTTTCGACAGAGTATGGCACCGTTCCCTGCTGTCCAAACTCCCTTGCTAAGGACTAACGTCTTTTGTTCCTTTGATTTCTTCATATCTCAGTGACAGGAAAATAATAGTAAAAGTAGATAATGTATATTCCAATTTCCACTCAATTAACGCCAGTGTGCAGCAGGGGCCAGTTCTGGTGCCAACCCTATTCCTGGTTCATATTAATGATCTCTTATCTGTCACCCACAATCCCATCCATTCATACACAGATGACTCAAAACTACATAGTTCATTCACACTCAGACACCCATTTTCAAAGTCTAGTATCTCTACCTCTCAACTCAGTACAGCCATCTCCCTAAATCAAGACCTATCTACGATCAGTGAATGGGGACAAAACAACCTTGTCTCTTTTAATGCAAGTAAAACTAAATATATACAGTTTACTAATAGACAGATATTGCCAGACTCGTGCATTACCTTCAGTGCCACTAGTATTCCCATCTCCATAAGTATTGAAATTCTTGGCGTCTCATTTAACAATGCCCTCAGCTGGACCTCTCATGTTAGATCACTTGCTAAAACCGCCTCTAAGAAACTTGGGTTATTGTACAGAGTCCGTAACTTCGCTGATGAGCAGTTGGTTATAATTTATAAGAGTCATGTGCACTCTCAGCTTGAATATTGCTCATCCTTGTGGAATGGATGTGGATAGGTTGCATTAAAACAACTAGATGAAATTCAGAACAAAGCTGTTAGAGTTATTGACAACCCTGCCATTACAAATAAACTACCTCCCTTGCAAGTAAGAAGAAATGTTGCCTCCCTTGTATTATTTTACAGATATTTTTTTGACAAATGCTCAGACGAAGTTGCGTCCATGGTGCCACCTTTCCATGACGTCCCTCCTGCTACTCGGGCATCTGGTAGCGCTCATGACTGGAATGTCACTCAGCCATATTGCAGAACTTCTGCCTATCAGAATTCTTTCATTCCCCGAACAGCATCTCTCTGGAATTCGCTTCTCCAGAGTTGTTTCCCTCCAAATTTCAACCCACAGCTGTTCAAGTCTAACTGTTACAGATATTTTATGAACAGAGGACACTAGTAATCTGGTGTATGGATTATTTTAATTTTTATTCATTTGTTTTTACTTCCTCCGTTCTCTTAATAAAAAAAAATAAAAAAAATACAGCTCTTCTCAATTGGGTGGGGTCAAAGGCTTTTTGTCTCATTAACTCTCCTTCTCTTACTAGCTCTCTTCAACCCCTGCCTCCTTGGCGCACTGTTGCATCTTTATCTCTTTTCTATCGCTACCTTAAAGGTCACTGGTCCTCTGAGTTATCTGATTGCATTCCTCCACCTCTATGACAGGCGCACAGCTCCCGTCTAGCAGCAAACTCTCCTCCCTTTTCTGTCCAACTCTCTAATGCAAGAGGTAACCGTTACTCCCAGTCCTTCATTTATACAGCAGGTCAACTCTGGAACTGTCTCCTTCTGTCTGTATTTCCTGTTAGCTATGATCTCCAGTCCTTCAGACGCAGTGAGTCCAGGCATCTCGAAATGATCGGATCTTGAATTTGGCTCTCTCTAGATATTTTAGTATTTTGTTTTTCTCTAGGAATATATATATATATATATATATATATATATATATATATATATATATATATATATATATGCTAGCAAGAACCAAAGGCCAATGAGCCCGCAAAAACTGTTCCTTCCTAGAGAAAAACAATTTATATATATATAAATTAGTGAACATATACAAGTGTAATGACACAGTAGGCATACAAGTCAGATAACACTTCCTGGATGGCCGAAATGATACGGAATATTACCTACCAGCACAAAACATCACTTTTATTGATGAACTCATCACTACTTATGTAATTACAAATATGTTTGGAGTGAGTGATGTATACAGTACTTTTTCCAAACAAAATAAAATAGTCGGATAATTGCATAAAATAAAGTGAAGGAATATGAATGGGTAAGGTCTTTCTGATGAAAGTTAAACGTACATTTAGCACTCATTCTTTTGTTCGTTTTTTTGTTTACATGTGAAAGGGAGAGTATTGATGGAAACAGTAATGTATTCCATTAACCTCTTAATAACCTCCGGCATTGAACAACCCTTTACAGTACCGATGTCAGTGATGTGGAATTAGTGAGCTATGAAAAAACTGAACAATTATGGGAAAGGAACGAAGGTCACTGGTATGTTTACACGACTCTACGATACGATTCTAAGCAGTCAGAGGGTCGATTTATCTCAGATGTTTTCGGCCATTTGGTAAATGCACCGTAACTTTGTAACTTCTCCCGTGAATCATAGCATGGGTTTAGGAAGCTAAATAACACATTGTTAGGTGCACCAGACGATTATCTTCACATCGTTAAGAAAATAGAAGAAATTTAATCCTTCTCTGAGTACGTAGAGTAAGTTTCTTCCATGCTTCTGAAATCAATTTGTTTTTCTTAAAGATGTGAAGATAATCGTCTAGCTCACCTAGCAATGTGTTATTTAGCTTCTTAAACCCATGCTGTGATTCGCTATGAGTCACGGAAAAATTGTTAAAGTTACAGGGCATTTGCCAAATGGGTGAAAACATCTGACATTAACCGACCTCCTGACTGCTTGGAATCGTAGCGTAGAGTCGTGTAAACATACCAGTGACCTTCGTTCCCTCCCCATAATTGTTCAGTTTTCTTTATAGCTCACACTGACTTGACATCACTGACATCGGTACTGTAAAGGGTTGTTCTGTGCCAGAGGTTATTAAGGGGTTAATGGGATATATTACTGTTTGCATCAATACTCTCTCTTTCACAATAAACACAAAAACGAACAAAGGAATGAGCGCTATATGTACGTTTAACTTTCATCAGAGATACCTTAGCAATTCATATTCCTCCAGTTTATTTTTAAGTATTTTTCTGACTTTAGGTTAGGTTAGGTTTGGATAAATTATTAGGTACAGTTAAACTCGGTTAGGTTAGGTTTAGTTAAACAGGACAGTCCCTTCCACCATTATGCTGAGGAATAAAAATACTAGAGCTGTCATAGCCGTACAGCTAAAAAGAAAGGGGAAACTGATTTAACAAGCACCATTTATTTATGGGTAATGCATTACAGTACCAGTGGTTCATGGGCTATGCAATTTCCGGTAAATGTCACTTTCAGGAAGACGTCAAGAATGAACGAATTTCAAGAATTAGCGAGGGGGCTTGGAACGTAACCCTCACTAATTTGGAGGGGGTGGTTACTGCACTGTATAATACTGTGCAATATTGTAATCAATACAGTACTATACCTGAATCTGAAAAAACATAGAAATTAGTGAACATACAGAAGTGTAATGAAACATTAGGTTTTCAAGTCACAGATAACACTTCCTGGACTGCCGAGATGATTCCGGACATCTGCCGAACAATCAAAGATTTTCGTAAATGGGACTATTTCTCAAAACTGCCGAAATGTCGGATCTACCGAATAATCAGCAGCCGAATAATAGGACTTTTACTGTATATATATTTATATATACAAATATATGAGGTGCTACCTAAAAGTTCCAGTAATTTAAACACAGTGAACCACCCGTTTGCAGTTATTTTCTTTTGCTGGTTGGAGGAGTCAGCAGAACCCTTTGTGCATCAGTGTGGCCCTGGCCGTGTCTATGAGCATACGTGTTGTTGAGCTACTCTTACTACTGTAATGTGTTGTGTAGGTGGTTTGGCAGTTTGGAATGGCGGACCTCACGGAACAAAGAACCTGCATCAAGATCTGCTTGAATTCAAGATCAATAAGATGGCTGCAGAAACTCACCGGTTGCTTCAGCATGCCTTTGGTGACAACGCCATGTCCCAAAGCTGAACATTTTTCTGGTACAAGCGGTTCAAAGAAGGAAGAACGTTCATCAAAGACAATGACCCTTCTGGTTGACTGTTGATGGCAACACTAGAAAACGTCAGAAAAGTTCATCAGGCTATCCTTGTAGATTGTAGACGAACTATCCATGATGTTTGTGATATTACTGGAGTGTCGTATTGGAGCGTGCAACGCATTTTGTTGGACGTGTTGGGCAAGAGACAGATCGTTGCAAAACTTATGACAAGACTGCTGAGTGACGAGCAGATGGCACATCGTGTTGCAGTTTGCAGGGAGCTCAAGAATCAAGTATAAAATGACGCCACCTTCATTTCCAAGGTCATAACTGGCGATGAATCATGGATTTATGGTTATGACCCGGAGACAAAGCAGCAGTCATCGCAATGGAAGTCTCCAAATTCACCAAGGCCGAAAAAAGCACATCAAGTTTGCAGCAATGTCAAGTCGATGTTGATCATTTTCTTCTATATTCAAGGGACTGTTCACAAGGAATCCATCCCACCCAGTCAATCTGTCACCAGAAAGTTTTACTTTCAAGTTTTGCAGCATCTGAGGGAGAACATCCGCCGCAAACATCTAGAACAGTGGAAGAACAAGGACTGGGTCCTGCATCAAGACAACGCCCCCAACCACACATCAATTGTTGTCCGGCTGTTCCTTGCTTCCACAAACACTGTAGTCATTCCCCACTGACCCTACTCACCTGACCTTGCCCCCTGTGACTTTTTCCTGTTTCCCAAGATGAAATTACGACTGAAAGGGCGTCGATTTGACTCGGTTGAAGAGATCCAGACAGGATCGCAGGAGGTGCTCAAGACCATCACGCCTGAAGCCTTCTAGGGATGCATGGACTCGTGGAAAAAATGCTGGGACCACTTTATACATGCTCAAGGGGACTACTTCGAAGGCGACAGTGAGAACTAGGAGGTAAGGTAACTTGTTTTCCTACAGTGTTCAAATTACTGGAACTTTTGGGTTGCACCTTATGTATATACAGAGAGAGAGAGAGAGAGAGAGAGAGAATGTGATACTCGTACACCCACCTGACTATCATGTTAAACCTGCAGAGGTAGAGGGAAAAAAAATCATGCTTCTTAGAATGAACATGTATGGCCATTTCATAGGAGAGAGAGAAGTGGAACGACTATGCTCTTCATGATATATCTTCTGTAGATCTGTACCAGAAAAGGAAACACATTCACCGAATGTTCTAGTTTTAATGAAATGCCTCACAGTCGTCAGCATCACTTCAGCCTGGAAATAAACAACACTATGTTGCAGTCTACACTCGCGGTCTCAAAATATTTTAGCCAAAGTTTAAATGCATCCTTAGTTTTTTTTCACTAACTATTGTTGTTGGTAGCAGATTCCATTAAGCGAATATTAAAGTTGGTTTTCCCCAGTATTAATGTTGCAACTCTTGCTTTTAAGTTCCATTCCATTGCATTTTGTTAGAGAATCATTCTTTATTTCGAATAAATTATCGTAATTATCTAACATCGTCCTATACGTTAAGAATTTTCAATACGTTTATTAATCTTCTCTGGGCCATCCCATTTTAAGAGAAAACTTATTTAGTTTCATTTGTCGCTCTTTGGTGAATTTCGCAGTTGTGGGATCATTTTTGTGACTCTGCTCTGCGCTCTCTCGAGCAGTCTTCGTCCATAAAACGATTTAGGGTCCATCGTTGGACACAGTAATGTAGGTGTAATCTAACTAATGACGTATAGAGCTTAGAAATTGCATCGGGTGTTTTATGATCTAAACTCTTTGCGGTGAAGTAGAGCCTTTTATTTGCCTTGTTGGTGGCTGTTATACACTGTTCTGGGTTTTTCTGTTCGTTACTTATAATAGCTCTTTAATCCTTCTCGTCCTTTTTTTTTTTTTTTTTTCTGTCAGTGGGATGCTGGGTATGCAGTATTCATATATATATTTTTTTCTTTGTTAGCAAAGTACATTACCTTACACTTACCTACATTAAATTTCATCTACCATTGTTCACTCAAATCTATTTCCATATCCTGGTCGTTTTGTCTAGATTCACAGTCTGCTTTGGTAATTACTTTGCTTCCAATTTTGGTGTCATCTGCAGATTCTGCTACCTTAGAAGTGAGTCCATTATAAAAGTAGTGAAAATAACTGGTCCTTGAACTGACCTGTGAGGAACTACACTTGTCACTTCTAGTCAGACTGATGAGTCGCCATTTATCACTACACGCTGCTTTCGATTCGTTAACCAATCACAAATCCACGAACATAATTTGTTAGAGAGGCCGTGAACTTTTAGTTTATCAAATTCTCCTAGATGGGGAACCTTATCAAACGCTTTTTCTAAGTCTGTGCAGATGACACCCGACATTATTTTGGCATCACAGTTATCGTTTTTTTGTAATAATAATTAAGAAATTTGTAAGGGGGATCAATTACTTTAAAACTCACTCTGATTATATCTGTAACGGGATAATGGTTATTAAGTATCACGGTATTTTTGTCTTAAACATTTCCATTTTTATTTTACATGGTGTTGACGTCACGCTTATTGGATGATAACTTGTGGCGCATTTTATATATATATATATATATATATATATATATATATATATATATATATATATATATATATATATATATATATAAAGATCAGCGTTATATTAGCGAGCTTGCATTGATTCAGTTCATGATTTATTGAATATTTTAGCCGTAGAAAAGGCTAACTGTCTGTAATATGCACGCAGTATACATGGAGATATCTCATCTGCGTGAGTTGAATTATTTGGGTAGACTTCCTGAAGACAATTTAACACTCCATGTCCTGTCACTTCGTTGGTTGATAACTTTTAAGTTTCTGGTCCTGATCAAACGTACTGGGGGGTGGGAATGTTTACATGGTTTTCTTTTCTGAAACCACTAAAAAAAAAATTAACCATTCAATATCGTTACATTTGTTTGCTTCATGGAAGAGATGGCCATCAGGTATTATTGGAAGGCCTATGCCATCTTTTACATTTTTCTTATTCCTTGCATGATGAAATAATAATTCATGGTTTGATTTTTTTCTCGTAGTGACCAGTGATTTTTTAAAATTACCATTCGACATCAGGCCGTTTATTAATGTGATTATTTCATCTAGTAATTCTTGCCATATTTTATCGTTCGAGATGTATCACTCGCATAGTGAATATTTCCACATTTTTCGACGTTATCCACCTGTGGTAATTTGCCGAGTTTGTGTTGAATTATGCCTTTCCCATAATATTTGTATTGATCTTACGGTAGATGTTAATATCAAGCCTAATAATACTGTGATCGTTGTTGGTCAAATTTTTCACCATCACATAATTTTCTAAATCACCATCTGTTGATAGAGCAAAGTTGAGAATATTATTTCCAAGCGTCGGTGTATTCACTGCCTGATTTAAAAATGCATCTTCTATCAGTCCAAATACTCTGTTCCATTCTTTGCTTCTATACGAATTCTTCCAATCAATATTCGGATTATAAAAGTGTCTCTAAATAATTCAGTCTTTGTTTAACTGAATAGAGTAGACTGAATTCTGAGAAATGTGAATGTTGGGTCATTTTGAGGTAAAATTTAGCAACCTAATTTCTTAGCATAATTACGGTATGCTGAATTAGATTTATCTTGTTCCGAAGCCGAAGTTTAAGTTCTTAACTTTCTAATCTGCATAAATAAAATGGCCACCAAACTGCCATTCTTTGGACAATCTGTTTAACCAAGCATTTATATAACACATATAATAATGCAGTTTTTTTTTTTTTTTCCATACTGTTAGTAAGGTTCAGATAGGAATGTCACTTTTTTTTTTTCTGTCAAACTACATCAAATTCATACAAGGGGTGTGGTCATCACTCAGTTGCTGACAGGTATATACTGATGTGAAACTCATCTCTGATTTACAACATTTGCAGCATCGATTATTGCACTTTTTTAGCATGCACATGAAATTATGTCTTGGCAACTTTCTGGGACTAGACTCAGTGACATCAGAAGAGGCTCCATTCCAGAATCACTACGTTTACATCGCATTTCCACAGGTGCAGGAAGGTCAAGTATGGTGTGATAAGCATTTCTCCAAACCATAGTTTAATAGTGTACTTGCATCTCGTGGAAACGAGGTTCGTCACTTGTCTGTGACGTTGCTTCTGGTTTACCAGTCTTTGAGAAAAAGATGTATCGTGCTGAATCAGCAGAGCCTGTTCCATGGACACCGTATACTTTGTAAGTGAACGCATCTACAGATTTAACTGTCTCTCCGTAAGTACACCAGTGACCAGGTTCTTCAGCAGTTTGTGGTGCAGACCATCCATGATGATCGTTTGGTGTGCAAGATAGGTGGTGGTGTCACTCTCAGTTAATGCTGGAAATGGTAGCATTGTTTGGATGAACTTCTCGGTACACTCTTGTAAGCAACATCAATTGTATATAACGCCATTGCTTTGACGTGCCTGACATCATCTTGAGATGACCACAATGCATACGTGGGAAGTGGGAAACCAAAAGCAGTAGGACATCGGTATCCCTTGATGAAACAGCACCTGTTTCAGACTGGCTGTGTACAGCATGCAACACCAGCCTTGTGTCAGCTTCTTCGTGTGTGGGTCTCAGCGCATTCAAATCAGTTGTCTCTTTTGATGACCTCACCTCAAGATCCTCCCTGAAGGTTCCAGCAAAAATAATTTCCTTATCCTTTGGTGCCTGTGAGGAGAGTTCCTTGGACAAGAATTTTGCTAGATTGGCATTGTTGTCAGGCAGTGACAGATAACTCTTCCAGTTTTTTGGAAGAGACACATCACGACCATCAATAAGCTGTCTAACTGGTCAAGTGGCTTTGCTGTGGCTTGTTCTGGTAGCAGCCTTAATTTTCTCTTCCCTATACCTATCGAACACAACTCTGTCCGTTGATACGCACAACCTGCTTTCAGCAATGTACTAACATTATGCATGAGCCATATATCCAAGGGTCACTCCACTGTCAGGCTTTCCCAGAGATGCAAACAGTGCTTGTCCACCGATAATAAGGCCAGAAGATGTTTCTTGAAGTTCAGTAGTCTCAGAACAGTCTGTGCCTTCAGTTTAACCATCTGCCAGTACAGACTTATTCTCCTTACCGATTGTACCGTTCATTTCTACAAGTGACAGAATGGATGAAACTCATGCTTTACCACAGATAGCAAGTTAGCTGGTTGATCAGCCTCATAGGCAGTATTTAGATGTTTGAGGACATTTCTGTTTGCCTACAGATAGTTTTTTGTCTTTGTCCTTAGTGACCTTAACCACTTCATATAGAGTGGCAAATGTTGGGGTGTTATTCCTCTGGAGGATCGCATGGAATGATATTGAGTGGCAAATGTTGGGGTATTATCCTCTGGAGGCTCGCATGGAGTGATATAGAGTGGCAAATGATGGGGTATTATTCCTCTAGAGGATCGCATGGGATGAAACATCTGGTTTGCCACATTGCTTTGCTAGAATTAATCTTTTACATACAAAGTCATATATCTCATCTTGTCCAAGTTCCTTGGCTCGAAGCAGTGAGTCGTGGAATGCTGCTGTAGCCAGGTCTTCTGAGACAATGTTTCACAATGACTCTATCCGTGAAACAGTTGAAAACTTACATAACCTATGGAAGATCGATAGAAAGGCACTTTCATCATCGCTGTAACTCTTTTGACCTTGTTGTGATGGTTTGTATTCCCAAGACAAAAGTTGTACATAGTATGACTCTTTGCTGATATAATTATGTGACCTCAGATCATATGACACTGCATAGTGCTGACCTTGTCTTAGTACACCAGTGATATCATTACCTTTCTTTCCTGTGCCGTTTCACTCCATGACTTGGTCTGGACATACTTGATTGAAAATTTGAGGGGATTGCTTGACTACAAAATTCCCTCTTCTAAACTCTGATGATATGGCCTCTGGAAGTTGGTGCATTTCAGTTAGATATATTGTACCCCATTTTGGATAGTTCAAACGGTCATACCGCTTGAAGTATGGCAACATCTGACTGAAAGACCGAAGATAGTGGTCCCAGATACCATTATGCTGGGCTCGAGTGAACTGCAACAGTAACTAGACCATATCCATATACTGCCAACAGAAAATGAAGTTCACATCGTCATATTTACTTTCAGCAAAATCGGTCAGTAGGTTACAAAACCGTTCACACGTCAGTAGTGATACTAGTTCTGTAACTCGTTCGGACTTGTCATCGGGGACAATTGTGGAAACCTCAGAATGGCATTCATTGTCTACTTCAGCAACAAACGACCAAAAGGCTGGCAAGAAAAGTTGCCACAGGGCTTGCAAGGTACGTTTGTGAGCCTTCATGCCCTTGTTGTATGTCTTTTCTACAAGAACAAGCGCTATGGTACCTTGACCAAGTAGTCCACCGTCCACCCACACCTTTACTAATCCAGACCCTTTCATATGATCATTTATAGTGTTAAGAATTTTCAGAGATAGTTCAAGGTAAATATTGGATTTATCATCGCCTGCAAATGAAGAGAAATATATATTAGCCTAAAATTTTACTGTTGATATATGTTAACGATTGTATTATAAAGCTAGCCAAAATTCTCGTCCTTCATGTGTCATCGAGACTGATGTGTGTGAAAGCGAAATTTGAACGTGAGTTGTGGGTGTTTGTGAGTGCATATGGGCCTTGTAGTGAAAGGGATGAGGAATAGTCTTTCATGAATAATGTTGATGAGTGTCTGCTGAGTTTTGGAGCGAATGTGAATCTGGTAATGATGGGAGATCTGAATGCTAGAGTGGGAAATGGAGCATTTGAAGGGGTAGTTGGTATGCATGGTGTGCCTGGAAGGAATGAAAATGGGTTACGAATGATAGGGATGTGCGTTGAGCGAGAGATGGTGATTGGAAATACGCTGTTTGAGAAGAAAGATATTTATAAGTATACATGGGTGAGACAGGAGGGTGGAAGGGTTTTTGATAGAGCTTTGATGGACTATGTGGTTGTGTCCAGGAATGTAATAGGAAGATTGTTGGATGTGAGAGTTCTGAGAGGGGAGGGTGAAGGTATGTCTGACCACTACCTGGTGGAGGGAAAGTTAAGAGTAGGTAAGAGATGGGTGAGAGCTAGGGGGGTTAGGTATGGCAGGGAGGTTTTGAAAGTGAGTGAGCTGGATAAAAAAGAGAAAATGCTAGAGGATCAGGAGAAATTGAAAGATGAGTGGAACGCAGTGAAAGATCAGGAAAATGGCAATGTGGAGGATGAATGGCAGTTGTTTAGGAGTGCTGTGGTGGGGCATGCAGAAGAGGTGTGTGGTGTGAGACGTGTGGGTGGTGGTGTAACAAAAGGAAGTGAATTGTGGTGCAAGGAAGTAAGTATGGCTGTGGCTGAGAAGAGACGTGCATATGAAGTGTGGCTGCAGAGGAAGGATGAGGTCTCATATGAGAGGTACAAGAAAAAGAAGAACAGGGCGAGAAGGACTGTGCGTGATGCTAAAGTGGCAGTAGATGAGAGGTGGGGTAGGCGGCTGACTGAGAATTTTCAATAGAATGAGAAAATGTTCTGGAAGGAGGTTAAAAGGGTGCAAAAGGGAGAGTCTGGGAAGGAAGAGCGAGTAAAGGCAGAAGATGGAAGGATGTTAACTGAAATGGATGCAGTAAGGAAGAGATGGGCAGAGTATTTTGAAAGAGTGTTACATGTAGAGGAGGAAAGGGTGGCTGAGATTGTGGCGGATGGAAGGGTGCAAGGAATAAATGTATTGGGAGAGTTCAGTGATTCTTTGATCACGAAGGAGAAAGTGGAGAAGGCAGTAAAGGAGATGAAAACAGGGAAAGCCGCAGGTATGGATGGGTGTGCTGTGCAATGCTTGAAGGATGGTGGAGTGACTATTGTTGTCTGGTTAGTAAGATTGTTGAATGTGTGTTTTGTGAAAGGTATGGTGCCAGTTGACTGGGCAAGTGCTTGTGTTCTCCCGTTGTATAAAGGCAAGGGTGATAAGTATGAATATATTAGCTTTAGGGGTATAAGTCTCCTGAGTGTTGTAGGTAAGGTGTATGGTAGTGTTAATTATGAGAGCTAGAGAAGGTACAGAGGGAGTGATTGGTGATGAGCAGTGTGGCTTTAGGAGAGGGAGAGGATGTGTGGATCAGGTGTTTGCTGTGAGACAAGTGTGTGAAAAGTATTTAGCGAAATGCAAGGATGTGTTTTGGGCATTCATGGATTTAGAGAAAGCGTATGATAGAACTGATAGGGAGGCTTTGTGGACTGTTTTAAGATTGTATGGACTTGATGAAAGGTTACTAAAAGGGGTGAAGAGTTTTTATGTAAATAGTACAGCGTGTGTAAGAGTGGGAAATGCTGTGAGTGATTGGTTTCCTGTGAGAGTGGGGCCGCAACAGGGATATGTGATGTCGCCTTGGTTAATATTTATATGGATGGTGTTGTAAGGGAGGTGAATGCAAGAGTTTTAGGTGGAGGTCTGAGTCTGGTGAATGTTGATGGTGGAGAGTGGAATCTGAAGCAGCTGCTGTTTGCAGATGATACTGCACTGGTGGCTGATTCAGAGGAGAGACTGAGACAGTTGGTAGAGGATTTTGGGAGGGTGTGTGAAAGAAGGAAATTGAAAGTAAATGAGAATAAGAGTAAAGTGATGAAGTGTACGAGGTTGGTAGATGATAGGGGGATGAATATAGTTTTGAATGGTGAGTTGCTTGAGTAGGTAGAGTGTTTTAAATATTTAGGGTCACATGTTGCAGAATTGAAGTTTAGAATGAATGAAGTAGGAAAAGTGCTGAGAGGAATGAGAAAGGTGTTTAGATATCGTTTGCTTAGAATGGATGTAAAGAGAAGGCTGTATGAGGGTGCTGTGGTACCGACTGCGTTATATGGGGCTGAAACATGGAATATGGGTGTAGCGGAGAGGAAAAGTTTGAATGTAATGGAGATGAGGTGTCTGAGGAGTACGTGTGGAGTGACGCGTATGGATCGAGTGCAAAATGATGAAGTCCAAAGGAGAACTGGAGTTGTTTGGGAGATGGCTGATAGAGTTGAGCAGAGGGTGTTGCGATGGTTTGGGCATATGGAGAGAGTGGATAATGAGCGATTGGTGAAAAAGATAACTAGATATGATGTGAGAGGTGTAAGGCTGAGATGGAGACCACGAATAGGATGGATGGACAGTGTGAAGAGAGCACTGGATGTGATAGGGATGTCTGTTGAGCAAGGAAGAGTGACTGTACGTGACAGAACTAAATGGAGAGAAATTGTGAATGAATAAATGATGACGCAGCCCTGAGGGGATATTCTCCCGTATTTGGTCTGATCAGCTAGTCAGGTCAGGTGTGGGTAAAGGGATAGGTCTATTATGAGGTGGCAGGGGTAAACCAGCTCTGCTGTCGGGCCCTGCTGCGGATGTCACTAATTGCACTGCACAGGTGACCATTGTGCGGTGTGGTGCGGTGAGGATCTGTCCCTTCTCCCCTTTGGGGCTAAGATGCGAATGAATGTGTTTGAATTGATGAGTAAATGGGGAGTGTGTCGTCCTGTCTCGGCTACCTCCCTTTCCTTGGGGGGAAGCAGCCTAGGTATATATATATATATGGGGGGGGGAAATATTTTCCCCCAGAGTGGTTGTGCTCTTTACTTTTGAAAATAGTCGTCCATGGTTAAAAGCAGAGGAAAACATGGAGAGCATTAATAACTATTCAAGAGGGTTTATAACCCAGAAGTTATGTTCTCTTTAATAATTCTTATTTTTAACAAATCAAATGCTACTCCATTTAACCCTTGTGGACAACTATATTGTAAATACATATAATTACTTTGGAAATTTCCATTGACCTCACGGCACCTGCGCATTGAGTGTGAAAAGCCTCACTTGAAAAACGAATGAGATTTTAATACATATTTACTTAGATAAAGGGAATATTTGGCTTGGTTTTAGTTGAATTAAAACTAAGATTAATTTTAGTTTCATTCGCCTTGTATGTATCATGATGTAATGTAACTGTTTTAAGTATTCTAATTAATTAATAGTTGGCACCTCTACAATTCAATGAGGACTCAGAGGCTCGCCATGTTTAGTCACTCCGCTACTGGATCTCATTCAATTTGCATGCTGTAAATACCCACCTCAAGGACACTTGGAAACCCAGGGAACTGATCGAAAACATCAGACTCGTCGTCATCTGTTGTCTGACTCTTACCATCTAAGTAACCTTTTCGATTTAGCCAAATAAATGGGGAATTTGCTAAGGAGATAAGAGAATAATAACTAGATGAGTTGAAATATCAGTTACACCTAAATCTCTTAAGAAACTTATGTGAATCTACTTAAGGTTGTGTTATTCTAACACTCGTCAGACAAAGGAGTGTATAAAAATTTCTGACATAGTTTTTGGTGCCCTGAGAGTGAGGAAACCAAAGTGTGCTGAAGCACTGAATGTTTTTAAGGTTGCATTCGTTGGGCACGCCTACTACCATGTTCTGTTGAAGTGAATTACGTGGAAATACGTATATACAAAGCGCCGGGTGGAAGGGCAAGTTTGTTTTCTGATGATGTGAGGCTAAATACCGTATTAGATTGGGAGCATGACCGCACTATCCTTTTCCCGGGAGGAAATGATATTCATGAAGATGTGGAAGTTAATGAAATTGTTGAAAACATTTTAGCTGTGGTAGGAGCCATAGAAGGTTCATGTAAATCCTCGGTAACCATAACCCTTCTTGAGCATAGAAATCTACCATATGGTTCACCAGTTTGCTGTGGTACGTATAAATTAATTAGCAGAGCCATCAATAGGAAGTTGCAGAGAATTAGGAAGTGGAAAGATTTTATCCAATTTAATGCAAAGCCTATCCAAGCAACAGTAAAAGCCGATGGTATACATTGGAATCATCATGGCAGGGAAGCGGTTCTGCAGAAATTATAAATTACGTAGAATTGAAGAAAGGACAGATCTATGTGTACAAGCTATGCTATGGGTGGGCCTATGTTATACTATGATGTTAGTGGTTCTGAGCTCAGGAAATATGGGTAATATGGAAACTGAGTGTGGGGATACGATATAACCCTAGAGGTTTAACAACTCAGGGAGATAGGTTTAATACCATAAACCCAATCCCTACACTCCTCTAAAATTAAAATAATTAGATAACTACTGAGCTGGGGTAATTTTGTGGTTGAAATTAATGGTTAATCTAGTAAATTAGAAATCAGTCATGTCCACATCCTTGTTACAGAGATCCTCTAGTAGTAAGGCAGGATGGGTAACGAGAGCCATAAACGATTGCAGACAATTGTTAGATGAAACATCTCTGTCCAGGAAGAAATTAAATAGTCTCCTGAATATATTAAAAGACAGATGGACTAAGTATGAAGAGTGTTATTTAAATTTAGAAGCAGCCATAATAAAAGCTGATGATAAAGATCTCTTAGAGTCGGAGAAGGTAAATTTGAGGAATATTTAACCGTAGTGAGGTTAATAGCGTCAATATTGGCCGAGACTGCCGCGGATATACATGTTATGGAACAACGGAGTAAAGCTGTACTACCACAAATTACGCTTCCAGAGTTTCACGGGGAGCAAAATTGGAAATCCTTTTGGGATCAGTCTAAATACTTAGTTCATGATTGCACAAATCTCCCTAATGTCAGTAAACTCACATATCTGTTATGACAGGTCAAGGTGAGGCATTGACTACTCTTAGACAGAATTTCGAAGACAGGGAGCAGGTTATCACCCAATTACCGAAGGCTCTAATTGAATTACCCTTAAACATGATTTTTATTCCTTGCAAAATTTTACAGTTGCGATGAGTTGTAATTTAAAGGCTTTAGGTACTTACGAATATATTAAAGCAGCACATTGGGTGCTTTCTAGAACTGTGTACTTAAAACTTCTACCAAGAATCAAGGATGCCTTTTATGATAGGTACCAAAAGGATAATTTCTCCCATGAGGAGATTGAGGAAGGCTTAATGCAACTCTGTAAACATTTGCAAGGAACAGTAAAGCCTGGTGATGTTAAACAGAAAGCTGAAATAAAGAAAAAAACCCACTAACCAACTGGTTGGGAAACCTAAGTCAGAGAAGGCTAATTATGTGCCAAAGGAAAAGATAGGTAGTTTCCTTTGCTCTTTAAAGGGTGAGAATAAAATATTAACGACAAGGAATAGACATGCTCATGAAAATAAGGAGGTAAAACTTTCCATGGTAAAGGACAGGAAAGTTTGTGCATTTTGTGGGGAGCAACATTCCAGTGCATTTTGTCAACATTATCCTGATTATGCTTCTAGAGTAGGAACTGGGGTGTTGTATAATCTGTATGAATCCGGGCACACTTCCGCGGACTGCAAGACTAAATTTAATCTTTGTTTCAAATGTAAAAGGGATCATCATCATAGTGCATTATGCCCAAGGATGAAAAATGAGGTTCCTAAACCTGCAAGTATCAATATGACAATTGCTAAGGGGAATACTCCAGTAGTAATGTCAGCTGCTGTTCAATAGCAGATGTGAAGGTAGTGATTGAAAATAGAAACCTATTAGCATGTACTCTTTTTGATACGGGTCCTCAGAAAACCTTCATTTCTGCAGACATTGTGAAGAAATTAAAGTTACCTATTATTGGCAAGGCAGATCTAGCCATTACAGGATTCTTAACTACTAAGGAAGCTCAGTCTTTTGATTTATTTAGACCTGTAATACAACTAGGCAGATATAAATGCCGAATAAGAGCAGCTATACTGGACAATATCGAGACAAGTATATATATATAAAAGGACTGAAAGAAACCTCTAATCATCTACAAAGCTCAGGGATAAAGTTGGCAAAACGGAAGGTAGAAGCAGATACTGTGGGTCCCATGAAAATGATAACTGGTTCTGATTACTATGGAAGATTCCTACGTAGGACTTTCAAGAAGAATAGGTACAGTTGTTCAAAAATCCAGGAGATAACTTATTAAGGGTCAGTTGCCTTTTCCGAAACAAGTTAAAGGAGAGGCTAAACTAGTAGACTCAGTCTTTGTTACCCCCACACAATCATTGATGGTAGCTAGAATAGGTGCAGAGCTAGAACCAACTCAGATAAATGACTTGCTGGATGAAAAAAATTGAACCTGTACACAAATTGTGGGACCTAGATAGTGTAGGCATACACCTTGAGGAACCAATCTCCGAAGATAAAATAACTTTGGATTTGTATAATCTGTCAGTGGATTTTAAGGATGGACAGTATTGGGTAGGATTACCATGGAATCTGAACCATTCGGAATTACCAACAAATTACCAAGCAGCTAAGGCTCAGTTTAATTCTCTTCTAAGAAAGTTAAGAGACAAACCAGAACATCTAACCATAAGTGATAATATTATAAAGGATCAAATGATGAATAAGTTTATAGAAGAGGAAGAATTCCCTGTAAACCATAACCAGGGATATTATTTATCACATCATGCTGTAAGCAAGGAGTCAGTAACTACTCCCATAAGGATAGCATTCAATTGTAGTAGTAAAGCGTCCAAAGGATCAGCTTGAACGATTGCCTATACTCTGGACTTACACTGACAGAGAAGTTAGGGAATGTATTACTAAGATTTAGAGGGAAACCTTATACTTATACAGCAGACATTAGTAAGGCTTTTCTCAGAATAGGACTGAGAGAGTAGGATAGGAAATTTACAAAATTCCTCTGGCCTCTAGATCCTCAAAATGAGGATAGTCCATTGAAAACTTACTGTTTCCGATCGGTGCTCGTTGGTTCTTGTGCTAGTCCTTTCCTACTTTGCAACACTTTAAAGCATCGTTTTGGAACGGACAAATGCCCAGAAATAGGGCAGGCTTTTTACATGGATAATTCGCAAGGTGTTGGTGAAACAGAGTAGGAAGCATTGAAGGCTTATGAAGTAGCCAATTCGAATGTGGGAAGGCAAATTTGCCGTTACAGAGCTAGAATAAAAATTCACCACTTTTATGGAATAAAATACAAGAGGACTATCCAAATACTGACATTCCCAAAACTCAAAATGTGTTGGGTCTTAACTGAGATACAAGAGCTAATGAAATAAGTTTGAAACCAATTACGTTCTCTGATGTCACTCTCACCAAGAGGTCCTTGTTAAGTCAGGTCTCAATGTTGTTTGACCCATTAGGATTGGTCAGTCCTATAGTTATTAGGGGCAAATGTTTAGTGCAAGAGATTTGGCACGAAAGGTTAGACTCGGACACGAATTAGGTGAGACATATGTTGAACAATGGGAAGAGATTAGAAAGGAGTTCGAAAAAACATCAAGCATATGTACTCCCAGGAAAATAAACAGTAATGAGAAGTCACACTTACACATATTTTGTGATGCTTCTCAAAGGGCATATGGAGCAGTAGCTTACTGCGCAACAGGAAAGGATAGTAAGATTATTATGTCCAAAGCCAAAGTTGTGTCATTTAACGGAAGAACCCTACCTGAAATGGAATTGGCTTCCATAGAAGTAGGAGCTAAAGTGGGCAGGTATTTGACCACTACTCTTGATACTGAGTTTGAGAATATCTATATATGGACTGACAGTGAGGTCTGTCTTTATTGGATAGGGAAGGAAAACAGTAAAATTCCTTTCGTCCGTAACAGAGTGAACACTAGTAATGAGCTGTCTTCCAAATTTAAGTTTACGCATGTATCCTCCAAACAAAACCCAGCTGATCTGCTCTCGAGAGGTTAGACTGTAAAGAGACTGATCAAAGATAACTTGTGGTTTAAAGGTCCTAAATGGTTACTCACTTGGGTTAGTGTGGTAAACTTGGATGCTGAAGTACTTGAGCCGGATGTAACTGACACTAGCAGATTCTCATCAGTAAGACAACTTATTAATGCTGCTAAATTAGTTGTTAATTTTTTGAATAAGAAAGTGGGGTTTGAGAAGTTTGATCCCATGGAATATTGGCTGAAATGGATGCGAAGGAATTATTACGGAGAGATACTTGACCTTTTAGGCAAGGGCACTGGGAACAAGAATAAGCTGATAAGAGATTTAGGATTGTTTTTAGATGGAAAGGGTGTACTTAGATGCCTGTGGCCGAATAATAAAGGTTGATTTGCCTCTCCAAACTAAACATCCTATACTGTTACCCAAGAGTGCTCATTTTGTGCAGTTAATTGTTAAGGAAGTCCATGATTTGACTCTTGATGGAGGTTTGCCGCACACTTTGGCCCTAACCTGGGAAAGGTCTTGGATCTCCTGAGGAAGGCAGGTCATGAAGAAATATCTCAAAGGTTGCATTATATTTAGGAGGTATGAACAACATCCATATGACTATCCAGGGCCACCTGCCTTTCCAAGGGATTGGGTAAATGTAAGTCGGCCCTTCAAAGCAACTGGAGTTGATTACACAGGGGCTATAAACTGTTACGGGTGAGGGAACCCCCCATAAAGTATATATATGTGTGTTTACTTGCACCTACACAAGGGCAATCGATCCAGAAATGGCAGAAGATTTAAGGTCAGAGACATTCCTGAACGTATTTACAAGATTTGCAGCTAGGTCTTGTCCTAGTAAATTAATAAATGATAACGGAACCAATTTTGTTGGAGCAGCACTTCTACTTTTAAACATAATGAATGAGCCAAAGGTTAAGTTGGTGCTGGGAATCCGAAACTGTACCTGGCAGTTCATAGCTCCAAGAGCACCATGGCAAAATGGATTTACTGAACGAATGATTGGTATTGTGAAGAACTGTCTTAGGAAAACCTTACACGGAACTAAGATCACCAGAAAGGAGTTGAGAAGAGTGGTAACTGAAATTGAGGCTAGGATTAATGATAGACCTTTAACCTATCTGGATGATACTAGCATTTCAATTGAGGCACTGGCACCGGCTCATACGATATATGGCAGATAGCTCCATCCGGTGTCTTCTGTGGATATCCCGGAGGAAGTAGATGATCCAACAATAGGAAATCATGAATTAGGATAACATCATCATGAGGGACATCAGCGTCTGACAAGGGTACTGGACACATGGAATAGACATTGAAGTGAAGGATATCTTTTGAGCCTCAGAGAAAGATTTTATGTGGCACAAGCTGCCAGCAACAAGTCAGTTATAAACATAGGAGATGTGCTTTTAGTAAAAACAGAACAACCAAGATCCCAGTGACCATCAGCTAAACTGATCTCCACACACTCAGATTCAGAGGGGGTGCTGAAACTTGTAAAAATAAAATGTAGGGGACATATAACTATAAAAACTATTGATAAACTGGTGTCCCATGAGTTAACGGCTACCACGGATACAGTGGAGGGTGGAGAGCAATTGTCAAGATGTGCGACCTAGAAGGGCCACAGCACATGGTTCTTGAGACCTATGTAAAGAACTCCTGGCTAAGGGTCACATTACATGATCTATCTATCTATCTATTGCCAGACGCCTCAATCCCGTTTGGGGTGGCCACAAACAAATCGCCTCCAAGTCGCCCTGTCCCCCGCCATTTCACTGCCCTGCTCCCAACTCACACCCCCCTCTCTCATATACTTCTCCACCCCATCCCTCCATCTCATCCTCGGCCTCCCCCTCCCTCTTCCCCCCTCCACCTCACTCACATACACTCTCTTCGTCAGTCTCTCACCCTCCATCCTCTCCACATGGCCAAACCACCTCAGTGTGTTCCTCATAACGCTTCCTATCACATCCACATCCACACCACAACGCACCTTTATATCCTCATTCGTCAGCCTGTCTCTCCATGTGACTCCACAGGCTCCTCTTAAATAACTCATTTCCACTGCTCTCACTCTTGACTTGTGTCCTTCCAACAATGTCCAAGCTTCACTTCCGTACGTTAGAGTTGGTATCACAATACTGTCATGTAGTAACTTTTTCACTTCCATGCTCACTTCCCTGTTTCTTATCACTGCTTTCAAGGAACCAGCAACCTTTCTTCCCTGCTGTACCCTTTCAAGCACTTCACCCTCCAAACCTCCATCCTTACTCATCACACTACCCAAATACTTAAACGTACTCACATTTTCCAATTCCTCACCATCTAACCTCGCTGTACATTCACTAACTTCACCTCTCTCAAAGACCATCACTTTACTCTTCCCTACATTCACCTTTAGGTTCCGTTTCTTACACACTCTCTCAAACTCATCCACCAAGCCTTGCAGCTCCCCTTCGTCTTCGCTCAACAACACAGTATCATCTGCAAACAACAGTACAGGGAGTTTCCAAACACTATCCTCTCTCACCAGGGCCACTCCAACATCCACTACCCTACCTTGTACCTCTTTTATTACCCCATCCATGTACAGATTGAACAACCATGGAGACATGACACATCCCTGTTTCAAACCAACTTTCAAAGAGAAAAATTCACTTAGTTCACCATCCACACGCACTGCAGCCTGCGCACCATCGTACATACTCTTCACAGCATTCAACAACTTCCATTACATGATGCAGCATATTATTCTCCTGGCCCCAAACTGTGGGAAATATTTTCCCTCAGAGCGGTTGCGCTCTTTACCTTTTAAAATAATTGTCCCTGTTAAAAGCATTAATGAGTAATTCAAGTGGTTTTATAACCCAGAGATTATGTTCTCTTTAATAATTCTTATTATTAATTAATTAAATGCTACTGCATTTAACCTTTGTGGACAACTATATTGTAAATACATGTAAATATTTAAGAATTTTCCATTGACCTAACTGTGCCTGTGTGGAGAGAAGGTGTGCCCTCACGTGAGAAGCTGATGAAGTTGAATACATATTTACATAAAGGATATATTTGGCTTTAGTTTAATTAAAACTAAGATTAAGTTAAGTTAGATTCACCTTGTATATACCATGAAGTAATTTAACTGTATTTAGCCTTGTAATTTATTAATAGTTAGCATCTCTTCAATCCTATGAGGAAGAAGTGACTTGCCATGTTTGTTCACTCTAGTTCCTAAGCCCGTTCAAACTGCACACTGTAAATATGCACCTAAGGACACTTGGATGCCACAGGCACACATCAGGCCTGTCGTCATCTGTTGTCCGACTCTTTCTAGCCAAGTAACCTTTTTGATTTGGCCAAATCTTGAGGGAGTTGGCTAGGAGATAAGGAGAATAATTACTGGTGGGTTAGAATATTAACCCATTGTAGCCCAGTGCCCGGAAAATTGGACAGAACTGAGATTTTTCAAGTCTTTATAAAGTAGGGAACCCCCAGGTAGGGACCTATGAGCTTCGCGACTATGAGCCGATAGGCGGAGGGCGGTACGCTTAGTACCCACCCAGTGCCATGCCTCGCCCACCACCCCTGGGATCCAATGGGTTAATTACACCTAACTCTCCTAAGAGACTCATGTAATTTACTTTAGGGTCGTATTTAGACTAACACTCGTCCGATAAAGGAGTGTTTTAAAAAATTGACAGCTCCATTAATATTCGTGACCTTGATTTTGACCTTTCAACGTCAGCTAGGGTCAAAGGTCAAGATACCAATTAAAAACCAATATGGGACTTCCACATTGATGATAATAGTAAATATCTATCTTTAACCAGTTTCGAGTTATAGCCTCTTGAAAATCCGTGATCTTGAGTTTGACAATCCATGATCACTCAAGGTCAAAGGTCTTGATGCCAATTGGAAGTCCATAATATGAGTTCCAGTATGTTCATACTAATAAATATCTCTAACTTCAACCGATTTCAAGTTATAGCCCACTGAAAATCCGCTACCTTCATTTTGACCTCTCGAGATCACACGATTACCTCCAAAATTTAATCACCTTCTTTTGGGCCCAGTGTTCACATATCCTGAAAGTTTCATGAAATTTCATTCAGCCGTTTTTCTGTAATGCTGCTAACAAAGAAAGGAAGAAAGAAGGAAACAAACAAACAAACTCGACCGCCTGGTCGAGGTAACTACACAGACCTTACAGACGGTTTATGGTATTCATGTTTTAACCCTTCACTCAGAAGGAGGTCTTTCTGCTTAGTGATAGTTATTATTAATCGAATTTATTAAGATTAACAAAGACATTTAAAGGCAGAAATCACTATGATTATATTTCCTTGACGATAACGAGATCTCTGATTCATTCCAGGCTTTCCAGCTGTTATCTGATTATGAAAAACTTATCGCAAAGAACTGGCTTTACTCGTAGATGCAAAACTCCTTGACTATTTGAAATACTGAAAACAATACCAGAGTGAAAAAGAGAAGGTTAAGTGCTGAGACAGATGAAGTTAATATTTTAACTTTGAGGCGATGTTCTAAGATGATTTGCATCTCAGACAGTATCAGATGAAACACCTAATCTTGCAGAGTATAATTTAATGGTATAGCAATGAGCACGATAACTCAAACGAATTTCAGTGCCTGGCTCTTCTTGACATGGAATGAATTCAGAAGATAACAATAAGTTCCTTTTGTAACTACAACTTATTTTTCCAGAAAGAACAAGAGAAATGGGAACATTTTCTGGGTTTTCCTTGTCTTTCGTGGTTAAGACAGAGAAAAAAAATCTGATCAAAAGTTTAATTTTAAATTTATGTCATCATCTATCCCAATAATATATGTCGTCCCACTCATTCTTTGGGGATGAAAGAAATCAGATGCTACCCACGTATTCTCTGCAAGTTGTATAAAGTGACTCGAGTATATCATGACGCCGGGAACGGATGACTCGCTGGTGTAAACGCACAAAGGTGATTTATAGAGGTTTAGACGTTATTTTTTCTTACCCCCGGATACTTCTGGCTACTACGGCGTTACCTAGCTTCTTTTCTTACTGTACAATGTATGCACTTTTGTAGTGTGCTTATTCAGATTGATATCAAAGAAATTTTGTAAGACTAAATAATATTCAGTCGCTACTAGATGGACTATTGTTCCATGAACCTTTTCTCTGTTGCAATTTGTATTTTCTAGCAGAAAGAAATTCCAGTAATCAAAACGTTAACACATCATAAACATAACGAACAGAATTTGTATAGATATATATTTGTTGCTGAATTTGTATGCTCATTTAAGACCATAATCTTGGGAGTTTTGGGTGGGAAAATATTGAATTGTTTGGCCATAATGCTTAATAACGCTCAAATTTGCATATTGTTACCTATTTTTGGCTCCTGATTCATGGAATCGAGATTTTCAAATTCGTGAAAATGGGATTGTGTAAGTGGGGGCAATTTTTGATGAGAACACGAGCGATGTTTCTCTTAAATTTTCCTCCTTCCTGCTTTTGAATAATATCTACCCATTTGTGATGGTTGAAATACTATAGTAATGAGAACTGTCAGTCATGTAACAAATTCATAAATGAAGTACAGAATAGACCAATAATAAAAATGATGATTCTTATGTTCCATCCCAGTGTTATTCTAACTTGAATCATTGTACTTTCGGCTAACCACGTAGAATTTACCTTACTGGTTTACATTCCATCTTGAGGTGGAAACAGTTACTTTGAAGGCTAACGACAAATTATCAGTTAGTGACAGCTTCTCTTGATCCTGGATATTGCAATTCATGGTTCTAGATCCTATACTTCTTCTTCTTCTCTTTTTGGCTCTCCCCTTAGGGGTCGTCACAGCGGATCACCCGTCTCCATCTTACTCTGTCTTCTGCATCTTCTTCTCTTACACCTACCACCCGCATGTCCTCCTTCACTACATCCATAAACCTTCTCTTTGGCTTTCCTTTCTTTCTCCTGCCTGATAACTCCATTCCCAGCATCCTCCTCCCGACATACTCTTCATCCCTCCTCCGCACATGTCCAAACCATCTCAGTCTCACCTCTCTAGCTTTGTCCCCAAACTGACTTAACTTGCACTGTCCCTCTAATATGTTCATTTCTGATTTGTCCAACCTTGTCACTCCTAGTGGAAAACGCAACATCTTCAATTCTGCTACCTCCAACTGTGCCTCCTGTCTTTTTGTCAGTGGTACTGTCTCCATTCCTTACAACATGGCTGGCCTCACTACTGTCTTATAATCTTTCCCTTTCATTTCTGCAGAGACTCTTCTGTCACAGATCACTCCTGTCACCTTTCTCCACCCACTCCATCCCACCTGCACTCTGTTTTACCTCTCTACCACACTCTCCGTTACTTTGTACAGTTGATTCCTAGCATTTGAATTCACCAATCTTTGCCACCTCTACACCTTGCAGCCTCACGGTTCCCCTGTTATCTCTTTCATCAACACACATGTACTGAGTCTTGCTTCTGCTTGCTTTCATTCCCCTTCTCTCCAGTGCATATCTCCATCTCTCAAGCTCTGCCTCAGCTTCCTTCCGGCTCTCACTACGTATCACAATGTCGTCCGCAAACATCATTGTCCACGGAGGCTCCTGTCTAATCTCATCTGTCAATCTGTCCATCACCATTGCAAACAAGAAGGGGCTCAAAGTCGAACCTTGATGCAATCCCACCTCCACCTTGAAACCCTCAGTCATTTCTACTGGATATCTCACTGCTGTTACACTATCATCGTACATGTCCTTCACCACCCTCATGTACTTCTCTGCCACGCCTGACTTTCTCATACAGTACCACAGTTCCTCTCTCGGTACCCTATCATAAGCCTTCTTTAAGTCTATAAACACACAATGTAACTCCTTCTGGCCTTCTCTGTACTTCTCCATCACCATTCTCAAAGCAAATATGGCATCTATAGTACTTCTCCCTGGCATGAAACCAAATTGCTCCTCGCAGATCCTCACGTCTCTTCTCAGCCTAGCTTCCACCACTCTTTCCCGTACCTTCATTGCATAGCTGATCAGCTTTATACCTCTGTAGTTGCTACAGCACTGCACATCACCCTTGTTCTTGAAAATCGGAACTAGAATACTTTTTCTCCACTCCTCTGGCATCCTCTCACCCTCCAGGATTTTGTTGAACAATCTGGTAAACCACATCACAGCCATCTCTCCTAAGCTCCTCCGTGCTTCCACTGGTATACCATCTGGGCCCACTGCCTTGCCATCCTTCATCCTCTTCATTGCATTCCTCACTTCCCCTCTAGTGATCTCTTGCACTTCCAGACTCAATACCTCCAACTCTTCCAACCTTCCCTCTCTCATATTTTCTATATTCATCAACTGTTCGAAATACTCCTTCCGCCTTCTTAGTACACTCTTCTCACCTGTCAGTACATTGCCATCTGCATCTTTTATCAGTCTAACACGTTGCACATCCCGCCCAGCACTGTCTCTCTGCCTGGCTACTCGGTACAGGTCATTTTCCCCTTCTCTACTATTCAACTTCTCGTACAGCTTCTGGTATGCCTCTTCTTTTGCCTTAGCAACGTCTTTCTTGGCTATGTTCCTCGTCTCCTTATACTCCCGAATGCTTTCTTCGTCCCTGTGTCTATCCATATTCTTCTTTGCCTGCTTCTTCCTATTTATGCTCTCCTTTACTTCCTCATTCCACCACCAAGTCTCCTTGCCTTTCCTTCCTGTCCTGATGTCACCCCAAATACCTTCCTGGCTTTCTCCCTCACCACTTCAGAGATAACTGTCCATCCGTCCTCGTCTTCCCTGCCTCCGAGAGTCTGGCTCACCTCATCCTTAAATTTACTACTGAAGTCTTTCTCCTTCAGCTTCCACCACAATCCTTGGTTCAGCTTTCACTTTCTTCCTTCTCTTCACTTTCAAACTCATCTTTCCAACCAACACCCTATGCTGTCTTAGTACACTCTCCCATGGCACTACCTTACAATCACTGAATTCTTTCAAATTGAATCTCCTACATAGGATATAATAATATCTCCGTCCTCTTTCCCCCACTCTTATACGTAATCCTGTGCTCCTTCTCCTTCTTGAAACAAGTGTTTACTACAGCCTTCTCCATCCGTTTTGAAAAATCAACAACCATCTGACTCCCAGCGTTCCTCTCCCAAACACCGTACCTGCCTATCACCTTCTCGTCACCAGTATTTCCTTCTCCAACATCCCCATTCAAATCCGCTCCCATAACCACTCGTTCCTCCCTGGGTATGCTCTGAATCACTTCCTCTACTTCACCCCAAAACTCTTCCTTTTCCTCCAAGTCATACCCCACTTGCGGGGCGTATGCACTGATGACATTGATTAGGACCCCCTCAGTTTCCATCCTCAAACTCATTACTCTATCCGACACTCTCTTCACCTCCAATACACTATCTATGTACTTTCCATTCACTACCACCCCTACACCATTTCTCCTCCCATCCACGCCATGGTAAAACAACTTGAACCCTCCAGTCATCCTCGCTTTACTTCCCTGCCAATTTGTTTCCTGCACACACAATATATCCAACTTTCTCCTCTCCATCATATCGGCCAGCTCTCTCCCTTTACCCGTCATCGTGCCCACATTCAAAGATCCCACCCTCATCTCCACTCTTCTACTCTCCCTTCTCTCCCACTTCCTCTGGAACTGTCTTCCTCCTCTTCTCCTCCTCTCCTTCCTTTGTCCAACAGTCGCATACTTTCCACCGGGACCCTGTTGGACAACAGCACTGATGGCGGTCGTTGTTGACCCGGCCCACGACCGATCCGATATGAAGTTTCCTTTTGTGCTCCACATATTGAGTTGGTTAGGGTTTTTACGCCGGATGCCCTTCCATGATGCAACCCTTCCCATTTATCCGGGCTTGGGACCGGCACTGAGGTGCACTGGCTTGTGCCCCCAGTGGCTGGGTTGATTCTAGATCCTATACATTGAACGGAATTCTTGTACATTATTAATTATTTCTATGTCACAATTTCTTACATATTTTTCCTGGTATTGCCAGAATGCAGAGATCATTAAGGGCAGGCCTTTCATAATGATAAGGGTTAGACCCAGTTATCCTTAACCCCTTCATAACTTTTTAAAAATAATCTGTCAAGTATCTCTCCCGGTAAAGCGATTAAAAAATAATGGTAGTTACCCTGTCACTATGATGTATTTTTTTTCTTTGAACATAACTAATCAAATTCAGTATAGGGAAGTTTCCGTTTAACTATCTGTACAACAGCGTCTCCGGTAATACATTGTTTACATACTACTGATATTGTAATGTGGACCTTTAACCCCAGATTGTCGCTTTGCTGGTAGTGTTGCCAGCAATCGCTATTCTTCCCCTCCCTCAACCCTCACCCTCACCCTCCACTCCTTCCTTGTTGTCGAAAAGGCAGAGGAAACTGGAAGAGTTAATTCACCTAGGGAGGAGTGAAGGAAAGGGGAATCAAAAGGAAAGAAAAGCACACAGAGAGGAAGAGGAGAAAAGTAGAGCTCACAGAGATGAGGAGGTAGGTGATGGCTATGTGCATTTAGTGATGTCCACATAGAGTAGAATACAGTCCAACACGTCACAAATGCATCACGCTGCCATGCCTCTCATGCACCGCACAGTAGAATACCGCTCATGCACTGCACACTAACATATCACTCAGACACTACACACTGCCACACCTCTTGTTGCTTCAGGTCTCACTACTATTCCCTGCACCCAGTTCACATTGCTGCACCACACACAGCACGATATAACATATCTTAGTAGTAGTAGTTGTTGTCCCCTAAGCAGTCTGGCCGAACAGCCCTGGGTCCCTAAGGAAGGCCACGACCGAGACACGGCTTTCCCTCAGAGCTCTGAAGGAGTGTATGTTGTGCTGTTGACGCGGGTGATTGTGTGCAGTGCAGTCTTCCATAATGTGCTTAATAGTCTGGAAAGCTGTGTTGCAACCTGGATAGGCATCAGTGATGGAGTCATCCAGCCATTTCTGATAACTCAAGAGGGCTGGGTGATGCCGACATCTCAGCCTGGCCAGGTGGACCCTGTCCTCACGAGGGAGATAGGATTCAGAAGGGTGGATATCAGGAGGCTGTTCATATAACAGTTTGTTGTCTTTAAGTGACTGAATTGAGTGACAAGCGATCTGAGCATGGATATGCTTCTGTAAGCTGATCTGAGGATGAGGGAGGAGAGATGACAGTATTTGTATATGATATTGTGTGCTGGGTGTAGTTTTGATGATCCTTGGTGTGTGTGGATGTGCTGCCATGTAGTGTAGTGGATGATGCGGGTTTGTGGAGGCTACAGCAAGAATTTGTGTGCCTCTCATGTCTTGATGATCTTTGACTTTGAGGACTTTGGTTTCTTAGTGTAAGTGGTCTGTGCAGCCTGTGATTATTTTTAGGGCCTCGTTCTGTATGGTCTGTAGAGCGTTGTAGTGTGCTGAGGTGACGTTAGAAGCCCAAACAGGGCTTGCATTAATCATCACTGAACGTATATATTGTTTGTATACAGGGGTGGTGGTTTCTTTGTTGTGTCCAAATGTTCTAAGGGCAAGTGACCTTATGGCGTTGAGTCTTAGTGTTTTTATCTTTAATGCTTGTGATGTGTTGTTTAAATGACATTGAGGTATTGTAGGTTACATTAAGTATTTTGTGTGTGTGTGTGTGTGTGTGTGTGTGTGTGTGTGTGTGTGTGTGTGTGTGTGTGTGTGTGTGTGTGTGTGGTAAGGGAGTGTTGTTTATGGTGAGGTGTGGAATGTGACTGTGTTCTGCTGTCCAGTTTGTCAGAAGGGTCATTTTAGATTTGAGTGGGGCTATGTTGAGTCTGTTTGTAGAGAACCATTCGTGTAGTGTGTTGAGGTAAGGTTGGAGGATGTGTGCGGCGAGTTTGCGTTTTGGTGTGTACATGTAAGTGTTATGTCTTCCACATAGGAAGCAATGTGTGTTTGTGGTGTGTGGGGTGTGGGTATGTTGTGCATGTATAGGTTAAAGAGAGTAAAGGACAAAACAAATCCTTGGGGGGACACGGTTTGTTAAGTTTCTGATGTTCAATGACTGACTGGCAAACGTTACATGTGCACATCTGCCTGCTAAATAGTTTGCCAGCCATCTTTTTGTGTTACTGTGCATGTTTGTGTTGAAAATTTTGTTTGTGTGGTTGTGGTGGGGGAGGGGGGTGGCATCAAAGGCTTTGCTAATACCTACTGTGACTAGGAGTGTTCTGTATGGTGGCCTAGCTGAATTGATGTCATCAAAAAATCTCTGTGTAAAGTCAGTAAGAATAGTGTTTGTGGAGTGTCTATTTATCTATATACCTAGGCTGCTTCCCCTAAAGAGAGGGAGGTAGCCGTGACAGGACGACACACTCCCAGTTTGCTCATCCACACTAACACATTAATTAGCATCTTAGTCCCAAGAGGAGAAGGGACAGATCCTCGCCACACCACACCGTGGTGGCATTGTGTGAAACGAAGATGAAAGGGTGTGAAGTGGAGGAGTGGGAGGGTGTGAAATATGTACGATCGGGCATGAGTGGGCGAAGAAGATGCAAGGAAGGTGTTGCTTTGTTGATGAATTAGGTGTGGCAGAGGGGAATGAGTGACTACAAATGTGTCAGCTCAAGGTGTATGTATGTCAAGTTCAAGTTTGAGAAGATGAAAGTGACGATGATTGTAACATATGCACCATGTGAGGACAGGAATGAGAAAGAGAAAGACAGGTTTTGGGATGAGCTGGATGAAGTAGTGGGAGAAATGCCCAGGAG
This sequence comes from Coenobita brevimanus, assembly GCF_032717465.1. NCBI lineage: Eukaryota > Metazoa > Arthropoda > Malacostraca > Decapoda > Coenobitidae > Coenobita > Coenobita brevimanus. Next base: position 16,509,554 of record NC_136956.1, read on the forward strand.
CTATGAAGTGATCATAATGGGTGATATGAATGGAAGAATTAGCACTGATCCTGAGGATAACATAATGGGTTGTACTGGACTACCAGGAGAAAATTATAATGGGCAGCAACTAAAGGATATGTGTCAGTAGAGGAGGTTGTGCATTTGTAACTCGTATTTCAAACACAAACATACACATAAATATACATGGTATAGAGGGAACATGGATCGTGTTGAGAGACGCCTGATTGATTACGTGCTCATAGAGAGGTCGATGCTAGGAATGGTTGCTGATACGAGGGCCGTGAGAGGACGATGGGGAGGTCTGTCAGATCATATGATTGTGGTATGCAAGATCAAGCTGAGAGGAGTGAAGTGGATCAGAAGAGAGAGGAGCAGTCAGAGAAAATGACTGAAAGTTGAAAAGCTGAGGATCAAAGAAATGGCAAATGATTACAGGACCTAAGAAGAGGAAGAGTTAGAAGAATTGGAATGAAGTGAGTGAATGAAGTGGATCTGGATGACCTGTGGAATGCATATAGGGATTGCATAGTTAGGATGCTAAACCGGTGTGTGGTGTGGCAAGAATAACAACAAAGAAGAAAGGTATGTCATGGTGGGATGATGAGGTTAAGAGAGCAGTGGAAGAAAAGAGGAAGAAGTGGCTAATGTGGTTACAGGACAGGGGATCAGTTGAAATAAGAACTGAATATATTGCGAGCAAGAAGCAAGTAAACAGACCAATGAAGAGGAAAAAGGAGATAAATGATGATCTAGGAAGAAAAATGAATGCAAACTACTCTGAAAGCAGGAAGTTACTCTGGAAGGAGGTGCAGAAATGTAGAAGTGAAAGTGGAAAGAAATGTGATGGTGTGAAGGATGTAGGTGGCAGATTATTAACCCATGGGGATGAAGTAAGGACCAGATGGAATGAGTATTTTGAAAGCCTGATGAATGGGATTAGAGAGAGCAGAGAAGCTGTAAATATGATTGGTTTTGGGGGTGTGCAGAGAAGGAATGCAGTGCCAGGAGATGTGACATTTGCACAGGTGAGGAGTGCTGTGAAGCAGCTGAAAAATGGGAAAGTAGCTGGGGTCGATGAGATGTATGCAGAAATGATTAAGTGTAGTGGAGAGAGTGGAATGAAGTGCTTGTTGGAGATATGTAAGAAGGATGGATGAGTGAAACTGTGCCAGCAGAGTGGAAAAAGGCTGTGATTGTACCCCTGTACAAAAAAAAAAAAAAAAAGAGAGAGAGAGAGAGAGCAAAGTGAGTGCAAGAATTATCGTGGCATAAATTTATTGAGTGTGGTAGGGAAGGTGTATGGAAGATTTATTATAGAGAAAGTAAGAGAGATATTCAGAAGTCCTATGGTCTGTTTTTTTTATGAAGCGTGTTTAGGCGTTGTCCCTCTTGGGAATTTCCTAGGTCGCCTCTCCGGCAAGCGTGTAGACGTCTCTGTCACATAGCAGATATTTACTACTTCTAAATGAAGTTTATTTACGGTATATATATATTTAATTATCTAATAAGGCTATGTAGTGTTATAAATGTCTTTTTTTTTCTAATGATAACAACTTTTTATAAATACCACATCACTTGGCAACGTTGCTTTCCAACATTGCCACTCTTGTAAGGGTAGAGTGACCGTGTTAATCCAGGTCATTTCCATTCTGGCCGCCACCTGAGATGGATGCTCTTACTCCTGCTACTCGCTCTCGTGTGCTCCACAGTAGAGAAAAAGAACTTATTTACAATGTAAATAAGTATTTTTTAGAAGAGAAGGCAAACAGAGGACCTATAATTGTTCCCTCAAAAGCTGTTGATTAGGCCTCCTGGGGAAAATCTCTATAAAAAAAAACGCGCCTTGAATAGGAGCGCAACAAGACAGTCAGGAGGCTTTTCCTCAACCTCAAAGGTGGTGTGGATAATAAATTGAAATTATAAACCACAAATAAAACATCATACTTTATCGAGAAAATCAGTCATAATAAAAAATAATGTTAGACAGAGACAGTCAGTCAAGAGGCTTTTCCTCAAATGTTAATAATTCATAAAACCGTATAGATTTTTTATAGAAATAAATCTACAAAAAATGCAATTTCTATATGAAGAGGCAGACAGACAGAGAGGAGTGGTGTGCTGAGAGGGAGAGTTGTCATTCACGCCTTGTTCCTAATCCGATTAAGTTGCCCAGTACAAAATATGGGAACACTGTGGGACGGGGACTCCCCAAGAGGGACAACGCCAAAACGCTCTTCATAAAATAGACAGACCATAGTGAGTGATGAACAGGGTGGTTGTAGGAGTGACAGAGGATGTGTGGATCAAATATTTGCAGTGAGACTGATAGCAGCTGTAAGACAGATTGCAGTGAGACAGATGGCAAGCTGCTTGGTGCCTTCAAGAGTTTTTCTGATGGTAGTGAAGTATGTGTAAGAGTTAATGGGCATCTAAGTGAATGGTTCACGAACGGTGTTGGCGTGCAACAAGGTTGTGTGATGTCCCCATGGTTGTTCAATATATATATATGGATAGGGTGTTGAGAGAAGTAAAATCACGAGTAATGGAGAGGGGGATGGTGCTGGTAAAGAATGGTGATGGATGGAATATCTCAAATTTGTTGTATGCCGATGATGCAGTACAGTTTGCAAATACCGGACTCGGTAGGCTAGTGCAAAGTTTTGCTGATGTCTGTGAACGTCGTGCCTTGGGAGTAAATGTAGAAAAGAGTAAAGTGATGGTTACTGAGAGAGAAGGTGACTCCCAGTGCGATGTTACATTGAACGGAGTGAGACTGGAATTGGTGAGAGAGTTCAATTACCTGGGCACAGTGATAGAATAGAGAAGAGAGGAAAAAGTACAAAAGAAGTGGAAAGTGGAGTGACACAAGGAAGAAAAATAGTTGGTGCAATGAAGGCCTTGATAAGAAACAAAGGCTTGATTGCTGCAGCTGCACGAGGTTTCCATGAAGGGATGTTAATGCCAACTTTAACACATGGATGTGAGACTATGGTGTGGCATGAAAATGGAAAGTCAGGAGTAAGGGCAGTGGAGATGGGACTGCTGAAGAAGGTATGTGAAGTACAGAGGGTGGATAAGATAGGAAATAATGTGATTTGTGAAAGAGGCTTACATGAAGGGATGTCAGTGCCAACTTTAACACATGGATGTGAGACTATGGTGTGGCACGAAAATGGAAAGTCAGGAGTAAGGGCATTGGAGATGGGACTCCTGAAGAAGGTATGTGAAGTACAGAGGGTGGATAGGATAGGAAATAATGTGATTTGTGAAAGATGTGGAGTGAGGAAGCCTGTGGACACCAGAATCGAAGAGAGTATACTGACGTGGTATGGTCATGTGGAGAGAATGGATAACAATAGAGTGGTGAAAAAGGTATATCTGAGTGAATCTGAAGATGGGAGGGGGCGAGGTAGGCCAAGGAGAAGGTGGAGAGATATGGTGGACGAGTGTGTGAGGAAGAGAGGTTTGGAAGTCGGTGAGGCTAGGGAGCTGACAAGAGATCAAGTTGGCTCAATGAATGTTGTGAGGAGAAGTGCATGATCAGGGATTTGGCACCCCTTAGCGTGGCAGCATCCGGATTGACTCTACTGGATACTTTTATGTGAAGCTACAGAAGTGGTGAATGTTTTTGGCATATCTGATAGAGCCAGGGTTCCAGAGGCTTGAATGATGAGTGAACAGAAGCTTGACCCAATGGATTGGACAAATTTGGGCTATCTGGACATTGCTACTCCTCACCCTGCCCTAGGGTGGGAAAGGAGGTTCGAATGATGACGATGATGATGATGATGATGACATACACCCTTCCAAACACCTCTACCAACTGTCTCAATCTCTCCTCTGAAACAGCCACCACTGAAGTATCATCTGCAAACAGCAGCTGATTCAGATTCCACTCTCTACCATCTCCATTCACCAGACTCAGTCCTCCACCTAACACTCTTGCATTCACCTCCCTTACAACACCATCCATATAAGTATTAAACAACCAAGGCGACATCACACATCCCTGCCGCAGCCCCAACCTCACGGGAAACCAATCTCTTGCAGTATTTCCCACTCTTATACACGCTCTACAATTTACATAAAAGCTTTTCACTCCTTTTAGCAACCTACCATGAATTCCATACAATCTTAAAACAGTCCCAAAAGCCTCCCTATCAATTCTATCATACGCTTTCTCTAAATCCATGAATGCCCAAAACACATCCTTACCTTTCACTAAATACTTTTCACACACTTGTCTCACAGCAAACATCTGATCCACGCATCCCATCCCTCTCCTAAAGCCACACTGCTCATCACCAATCACTCCCTCTGAACCTCGTCTAACTCTCTTAATTAACACTCTACCATACTCCTTACTTACAACACTCAACAGACTTATACCCCTGAAGCTAGTACATTCATACTCTGTGATCCGCTCCGAGGACAGAATCAGGTGGGGAGTTTAACTGTGGTGGTACATCTGTCAAATGATAAAGCAGGTGTCCTAAGGCCAGCTCAGCGTGGAAAGAAACCTCACGTACCCTCTCTAACCCTAAAACCTTGTTGTGTTGGGGCTAGGGGGATGCGAGGTGTAACTAGTTGTAATACCAGTCGTTCAGTGACTTTGGAGTGGGTGCAGAGGAGTGTGATGGGGCGATGTGAGTGAGGTAACATGTGGTCTTTGTTGGGTTTGGGGATAGTGGTGATAGTGCCATCCTTCCAGATGCTGGGTATTATGTTGTGTGAGGAGCTGTAGTTTGATATGCTGGTGAGTGCTTGTATGCCTTGTGATCCAAGGTGTTAAAGATGTATGCTGCTTATGTTGTCTGGTCCACAGGCAAATGAGTGCTTAAGGTTGCTAATGATGTGCTTCGTCTGGTTGTAAGTGAAAGATACGAAGTCTGGGTCTTTGGGAACTATCTTTTGCATCAGATGACGCGTCTGTCATCTCTCAATGGGGGTTTAAATGGCTAACATGTGACAAGTGATTGATGAGAGTGTTTGCTTGTTGTTTGTTTGAGGGTATGGTATCTGTTGTAGTGATGGTAGGGTGTGATTGTGTAGTGTTGTTGTTGGAGAGTGTGATGCTGTTTAGTGTTTTGTAGAGTTTGCTGATGTTTGTTTTGTGGTCAAGTGTTTGGAGGTAATTTTTCCAGTTTAGTGTTTGCTGTTCTGATATTGTTTGAGTGTTGAGTGCTTGTATTTGTTTTATGGTGTCTTGTGTATGAGTTGTTGGGGAGTGTTGCAGTGTGTCGCATTGACTGATAAGGCCTTGAATTTTTGATGTGAAATTGGGGTTGTGTCTTTTTCTGTTGCCCCTAGGCATGTGTTGTCTGCATTTTGAATAACTGTATTGAAAGTGTGCACAGCGGTGTTGATGTCTGTGATGGATGTACCGTTTAACGTTTCAAAGTGTTGTTCTGCTTTAGTTGTGAAGGCCTCCCAGTTGGCTGCCTTGTACTTAGTGTACGTGTGTCTGTGGCCAGCTGGTGTGATTCTGGTTTTGGTAGTGATGATAGTTGGGAGGTGGTCAGAGCCTAGGGTATTGACCACTCTCCAGGATGTTGTTGGGGCGAGGTTTGGGGAGCAAAAGGTGATGTCTGGGGATGATGGGAGGAAGAGGGCTTGCTGTGGGATATAAGTATGTTGATGAAGACTGTTGAGGATGAAAAGATTATCTGTTTGAGATTTTAGTACCATCCCTCTGTCTGTGTCAGGGTTGTTGTCATGCCAAGCCGACGTCTTGGCGTTGAAATCACCACCCAGGATGATGTTGGGTATGTTAGTGGTGTGGTGTATTTGAGGAGAGTAACTGTGTGGCACTGTGAGGGACAACCGGGGGGGAATGTACGTATTGGCGATTGTTATGTGTGATTTGTTACCAGTGAGTATTTAAATTGATTATTTCTTTTCTGGTGTCCTGTGGAGGGAGTAGTGATTTTGTGTGTGCACTATTATCTGAAAATTAGATGGATTCGTGTACCGGGGAGATGAGTCCACCACCACTGCCGTCAACCCGGTCTTGTCTAATGGTGGTGAAATTATGAAATGTACAGTACTTGTTTTTTGTGTTCTGCATAGTTTTGTTTCTTGTAAGATGGCAGCGTGTGTTTTCTTGTTTGATGAACTGTGTGAGTTCTATTTTTTGGTGTTTATGCCATCTATGTTTATTTGAAGAATGTTCATGTTGTGTTTACAATGTGTGTTGGGTGTTGCAGCAGGGGGAGGGGGAGACTGGGGTGGAATGGGAGGGGTTGGAGGATTTGATGGTGTGGGAAGGATCGGTGGGTTAGGCTGAGGAGGTGTGAGGAAGTAGGAGAGGGGTTGATGGGGGAGGGGTAATGGGTGGGAGGAAGGAGGCTAAGGAGCAGGTCTAAGTGTCTGTGTAATATTCTCTGGATGCAAGTGTTGTGTAGGTGTAATGGATCCAGTTCTTGCAGGAATTGCACTGAACTGAACCCTTTGTCTGTTGAATCGAAGTGATAGGTTTTCAGCATGCTGGACTTGCGTATTAGTGGATGGGTCCTGGATTGCTCTCAATGTCACCGGCTAGAAGAAGTCTTCGAGAAATGACCGCCGGGGAGTCATTCTCGGTGGAGAAAAAACAGTGTTGTTGTATGTGTTGTATTGAGAGATGTAGTACTTGCCAGCGCGACTGAAGTCACTCCCAGGTTTTCGGGCCCCGTGAGGGGCCGGGGGGGGGGGGTTGCAGTGGTTTGGCCCCCGTGCTGTCGTCCCCCTCTGCTTCGACAGCCTCTGGGGGGGTGGACCCACTGCAAAGACGCCACCGCTCCAGGTCCACGTATCATAGCTAAACCACACGCTATGTCACACTCTACACTGCAATGCCATACACTGACCAGCTCACACTACTGCACCACACTCTGCTGTGATCAGAAAGCACCATGTCTTCATACGGTAAAAAAAAAAGTGTACAAATGTGTGCAAAAGCCACCCAGGAATATGTCTGTTGAAAGCTGCTGTTATAGTATATGAAAGAGAGAGATGGAAAACGTACGGTAGTTGGTGAATGGCTGCCCAGTGATGTTCAAGGTGTTTCCCAGATGGATTTGTGTATCAACTTTGTAAAACGGCAGATTGAAGGGATGCAGTTGAGAAAGACTACCTGATGTGCAACACTGTAAATAGTTTTAGAAAAATAACTGAATTGATAAAAACTGGGATACTCAGGAGGGTGCTGCAGATTGGCTACATTGCAGGGGTAGAGGAATATTTTTGGGAGAAAATGGGAATTGGAGAGCTTGATTTAGCGTAATTGTTGGAGTAAGACAAGTGTGTGTGATGCTCCTTTCTATGCATACCGGTACATGAAAGAGTTCATATCAAACGTGAAGATGAGATTAGTACAAAGGGACAAGAACTACTGGCTGATGGCAAGACATGGATGAAAAGTGATAATATTTTTATGCAAGTGTTTCTGGGCAAAAATCGCGAAGTTGATCTTTATAGGATACAGCAGCCCAATCGTTGGTAAAGCATATGAGTGACGATGTAAGAGATGCCTAGAGAGAAGGTAATTTAAAGTATGTCAAGGACCACCAAATGAGAGGTAAATCTATGTATCATTTTGTTCAGATTCCCATTTAAACTTTCTAAAATAAAGTATCAAAACTATTTTGAATTCAGTTTACATAAGTAGAAGATCAAATTTTTACCCACCGAGAAATTCATCAGTTAAACTTGTCTCTGCGAGGTTAAACAAAATCGTTTAATATGCCAGGGGAAATAAAAATAATAAGAAAGGAAGGATTAGCACAGAATCTCTTTCCCCTTCTGATATAGGATTTTTTTTTTTTTTTCGGTAGATGAAGGAAAATCTTTTTCAGAACAAATTTGTCCTCGGTCTTAAAATATTGTTTCATTTCTATCCAAACAGATCTGTTCCTAAATGTTTTGCCTATACTGAGTCACCGCTCAATGCATGCTTATAAAAAGGTACATTTTCAGTTAAGAAGTAGTTCATAATGCAAACATGGCGTTTACGAGAATTCTTTCAGCAATCCTCGGTAATACCTGGTAGATATTATTATACTGGTAGATCCTCTGTCACGAAACATTTGGCGGAAATATGTTGTAAATGAAAAGATAGACTTGGTAAAAGAAACTGACAGCACGGGGCCATGTTACCCTTGGCCTCAGTTACAATCAGGAGGTGTCTGGGTATGTTGTCTGCCAAACTTTGGAAGTATTATGCATTCATCTCCAAAACCCATATAGTGCGAATTTCATCCATAAGGCAAGCCACTGGTGAGGTCTTGCATGTTGTAAGCCACTTCATATAATTCCAAGTGCTTTCGATGAAATTTAAATCCAGAGAGTTATTTTATTATTATTTTATGTGTCCAACGCTGGGTATAGGTTTCACAGCCTGCTCCAAGGCCAAGTAGTCCTTCTACAGTCCATACACCTATACATGTCACCACTTCGGTGCTAACACCCACTGTCCATATTGAATACATGCTATGGCTCTCATACAGGACTGGTGTATTGGTATTAGCGGGGGTGTTTTTACGACATGTCGGCGGGTCTTCTGATAGATCAGTAAAGTTTGTTTTTATCAAATTCAAATCATTAAACTGTTCCCTGCCCCAGCGGGTATTTGAACCTGGGTCTGGTAGGACTGTAAGCCAACTCTCTACCGACTGAGCTACCGCCTTCCCAATGTTCCTCTTCAATATCATGATGTGAGATGAATTTCCTAACTCTTTTTGCCTTGTGACATGGGGCAGATTCCTATATATAATCTGTGCAATCAAGAATGTCATAATAAAATTGCAGGAGATGGTTGTCATGTACCTGCATATACCGGTCGGCATTCATCGTCTTGTTTTAAGTAGAGGCCTCCAGTGCCCACCTCTCTACTAAAACAATCCCACGCCATTATGCTACCAGTCTGACTGACGTTGCGAAGCAGTGGCGTTGACATGGGGGGCTGAGGAGTAAGTGCCCCCTCATTCAAGGCCTGTGCCCCCACAGGTGCTCCCCCCAGCAGAAAATTCTAGTAAGAGGGTTTCATCTATCTATCTGTTGCCAGACGCTTTAATTACGTAAGAGGCGACCACAAACAAATCGCCTCCATGCCGCCCTGTCCCTCGCCTTTCTCTGCCCTACCCTCAACTCACACCCCAGTCTCTCAAAGGCGCTGCCCTACCCCCAACTCACACCCCCGTCTCTAAAAGGGTTTCATACAAGGATGAATTTTGATGATGGATGAAATTCAAATAACATGTAGCAACATTGTGGCAACACTGCGCCTTACAAAATATGCACCTTAATCTCTACATTATTAACATAGGCACTGAACTGACAGTGTACAGTTTCGTGTTAAATTCACAGTTATTTCCATTTAATATTTGTCACGACGGTGGCAACTAGTTTTTAATTACTGAACATTTTTATTATGTCAGATTTTTTTTTTTTTTATCACCTTGCGTTGATTGACAAATGTCGTTGTGCAGATTAGTTTATCTAAAAGTCAGAAATGTTCTAGAAGTGATGTATAATATAATTTTGAAAGTTCACGAAAACTATTGTCGTAACTGTGTTCTGTTTCACAGTTTAATCTGTTTAAACTTCGTGTATATCATTGTGTTATGTAATTAATCTGTTGATGTGCTTATCAGTTAAATCGTTTAGTTATGTAGTGTCGAATGTTCTATTGTAATCGAGAATATCCGAGACTCCAGAATCTTATAAATGTCGCTGCTTTTGTATAAAATAAAGAGGACGAGAGTTAGAGGGGCAGTTGACAGTTGGCGGTGGACGTTTGGCGAGTGGCCATTTAGTGAGAGAGTAAAAGAGCAGCTGCGGTGTCAGTATAGGCGGCGGTGACGAGCAAGTGTGTGAATAGCACATCCGGCTTGAGGTTCGCAACAATATTTTCAGTGGTTGTGACGTGTGAAGGACATTTCTAGTCAATATGCAGATAAGTATTGAGCATTTCCCGACTGGGAAACGATCTGCAGATGAAAGTGAGCTACCTGCATTAATTGCTAAAAGACAAAGCCAGTCTGCTGCTGATATTTGGTACACGTATCCGTCTGAAGAGGAGGAAAGTGTATGGCTTGATGATAGCGGTGAATCAGTCTTACGGAGATGATGACAACATAGTTGATGAGAATAGTGTTGCAGCAACATGTGAAACACCAGCTGAACAAAGAGCAACGTGTAATCTAATTCACAAGCCTCCAGGACCCGTTGACAACAGTGATGGATGAACTGATGTGCCCAAGCAACCAAAACTATCAACATTTCCCAGCACACGATTTGGCAAGAAGAGACGGGCTATCACTGTCAGATGTTATGAACTGTACCTATGACTTGAATATTCAGTTAGTCAGGATGCAGCTTTCTGCTTCAGTTGTAGGTTGTTCCCTGTTCCTGGCCGAACCACGTCAGTTAGACAGTGGAAAAAAGCAGTAGAGAAAGACTGTGAATTTGCACAGCGTGAAAGAAGTGATTATCACAAGGCAACATTTTGCACATGGATAGTCTTTCAGTACCAGCTGGAATCAGGAAAGAGCATTAGTATTGCATTAGTTTCGGCTCATGAAAAACAGAAAACAGACATTATGTGAAACAAGTTGGAAAAGTACTATGCCTAAGAGGAAGGCAGAAATTTGCACAGAGAGGTCACAGGGAGGACAGTGGAAGCAGCAACAATGGCAATTCTCTTGAATTTTGGGGGGTAGTCAGTTAATATAACGGTATTGTAAACAGAAGCTGACAGGAATACATAGTGTAAAGTATGCAAGCTCATAGATCCAGAATGAAATGACAGTCATTCTTGCCTGCATAATATGGGATGAAATTAGCAAAGAACTGCATGTCAGCACTGAATACTCACCATGGTGGAAGAAAACAAGGACATCAGTGCGAAAGAACAACTGTCACTTGTTGTAAGGTATCTTTTCCCCAAAAAATATCCATGAATTTTTTTTTTCTTTGCCAAGTTGTGTGAACTGAATGCCAAGTATTTGCAGGAGAAAATTATTCAGATACGTAAATCTTGCAACATATATCCAAAGGATTGCATAGGACAAACTTACGATGGGGCCTCTGTTGTCAGTAAACGTGTTCAGGCATTATTTAAAGAAGATGCTCCAAGGGCCTACTACACTCTTTGCTACAACCGTAGATTGAATCTGGTCATAGCTGATTGTGTTGTTTGTCAAACAAGCTGATAAAATCTTTGGATTTCTTGAGACTCTGTATGTTTGCATGACCTCACATGTGCCTCATGAGTCGTCAAAAAACAAGAAGAAACTAATCATGGAAAACAGGTGAAGAAACTGAAGAAACTAAGTGATACAAGATGGTCATGCCAGTACTTATCTTGTAAAGTCTTTTTAGATATATTTACTGCTGCCATGACAGCTTTGAAAGAAATAGCTGAGACACACAAAGGAAAACGCGACCTTGATGCCAACAGCTTACTCAAGAATAATGATTATAGTAGTTATCCTAAGTTAGTTATCCTAAGCATTTTTTAGAAAACAAGTTGTTATCTGACATGCTGCAATAGCCATCGCTTCAGGTGTCAGCTGCAGCAGACATGGTTCAGACAGTTGAAGACTTGACCTCTCACAAGAATGAGAAATGCAGGCATGAACTGTGGGTGAAAGTTGAAAGTGTTTGAAATCAAGTTAACGTACCTGATGAAGATCAAGTCCAGAAAAGGAGAACTAGACCCTCCAGACTTCCGCAGGACAGCTTGGTTCTGGAGTCAATTGGCCAACAAAACATAGACGACAGCCATGATTCGCCTGAGAAGAAGTATTGTACAGACTTGTACTACGAAGTATTGGACAGATTACTTGTTGAATTGCACTCAAGGTTCAGTGATAATAAGAAGTTGCTCAGATCAATATTTGTGCTAGATCCACGTAAATGAAAGATTCTTGATTATGTCGCATTCAAACCTATGGCTGACCAGTTCTGTGTGGATATTGAATACTTAGATGGGGAGCTGCGACAAGCAAGAAGACTTGTGGAAAAGAAGAAAAATGAGGGGCTTATTGTTAGCAACCTTACATGGGTCCATATAAAGAAGGCATTCCCAGATCTCTGTCAGCTCATTAATATAGCACTGGTACTGCCACCTACTTCAGCATCATGTGAGAGGAGTTTCTCCTCAGAGCAAATCATCAAAAGCCACCTGCAAAGCACCATGTCTGACACTAGATTCTCATCACTTGGAGCTACTGGGATTCCTTCCAACAGAGCAAATGAAACTGACATGGAACATTTTGTTTCTATGTTTGCACAGAAATATAGAGCTATTTTGAGATGTCTAACTGCTGGTGTTTTAAAGTTCAGTGGTATATGAAGACCTACATTTATAATTAAAGTGCTGTAATTAAATTACGGCCCATAAGTCTGCAAAACATTTCCGTTTACCACATGAGAAAGTGTAACTGAGACGTAGTTACAAAGTACTTGTTTGCATACATACATACATAATTATACACATGCATGAATATTGCATTTTAGTTTAATGTTAGTTTATTTTGTGCAAATGATTAGTGAATGCGACAGGAATAATTTATTTTGTGTTTATTTAATTCAGGTTGTTTCTTTCACTTCTTTAGTTGTTCGTCAGTACAATAAATGGTACAAAGGTTTTAATCAAAACATGGCTCTAGTTGAATATCACGTGATATGTGTGCCAGGCCCCCTCAGAAAAGCAGTTGCCCCCCATATGCCCCTCCACAAAATGGACCCTGGCCACGCCACTGTTGCCAGGCCTCCTTACCTGTTTAATACGAGGACAAAAATATCGGTGCTCTCATCAGAGATTATCGCCTTCCTCCAGTCTTCTAAGGCCCAATTTTTCTTTTCTTTTCTTTCTTTCTTTCTTGCATTTTTTTTTAATGCCAAGGTGTTTATAGCACATTTTTTGGGTCACAAGTGATTTTTTGGTTGGCAAGCATGATGATGTCGTTAGGTCCTTTTGCAGCTAGTGTGGATGGTGTAGACAGAGACACCTTGTAGGAGCTAGGAATGATGAACTTTGAGATGTGCAGACATTATATCAGGAGTTTTAAGCACCTCACTCATTAGAAGACTGACTGTAGCCTTCATTGTCCTGTGCTTCCATCCTATACGAGGTTTTCTTGGCAGTAGAACCGTTGGTGGGAGGCCAAGGGCATTGTCCTCCACTACCGTTCTGATCATCTGGTTCATTGTGCTGTTTCTTTGGTAGGGATGTTCTCTTTCTTTAAGGCCAGAATTTTAGCCTTTTCCTCATTAGATAGATAGGCAGCACCCATATCTAAACACCAGAGTGCACACAATGACATCAATTACACATGAAAGTAATATCCAAGGGACCTGGCCAGGACTGAAATCTGCAATACTACCAGGTAGACCGGCTAGTGGGTGAGTGAGTTAGGCCTAAATAGTGTTCGCTTGTTGGAAACTGGGAGGGAAGCCAGATATCGTAAGGCAGAAAGCAAGCCGATAGCATGGCGTGCATTGCAGATGAAACAGGCCGCTCCTGGTCATTTGTATTTTTAGGCGGAGTGACCAGATACTTTTGGATAGTCTGTAGGAACACTTTAGTTGCGAATATGATAGAGTATCGTTATATCTTGATAACAGCACGGATTCCAATCCATAGATAAACATAGCTTTAATTCACCTTTTATATGACCTACTTGAATGAGGAATACATTTCATTCACCATTCCTTGGTTTTCTAACAGTATGAACATCCATTATATATGACACTATGCCTGTTATAAATACACTATAAATGTAAACTATAGGGAAAAAAGTGCCAGGAGAAAATAGTAGTCTTGTGGTCATTGTAGCAACGCGGTCATATCTGTGGTAATTTGTTTGTTAGAATATTCACCTTACCTAATAATGTTCTTGATCAAATGAGAATGTGCCCAAAATTATAATAGCACAGTTTCAAAAAAACATAAGAGCACAAAAGAATGGTATGTTCTTACTTTTCATCTATACTGTGTACTACTGAAATTATAATTATATGTATACCATCTGTCCCTCAGGTTCAGCAGCAGCACGAAGGCTTCAGAGACAAGTACCCTCAAAAACGTCACAACACAGCCAAGAGGAGGAAGACTAAACACGCGATGGTGAAAGTAAAAAACACATTAATAAACTTTAATGCAGAGGAGGAACACTGGCTGATTAGAGAGGAGATGGTGAGTCCATGGGAGACTGAACAGGAGACTGCTATCCACTGGCAAGAGAAGGCAGACACTGGAAGACACGTATTTGGGTACGATACCCAAAGATCTTTGAGGAAAGAGAAGAGACCTTGGGAGGACCAGGATGACCTTATGAAAGAACCTTCATTTCTTCCGGTCACTGAAAGGAAGAGGACCAAATATCCAGACCTCCCAGAGGAACTAATGCCCATATGCCCAGGTGGGGGCTCCAGATTTGAGGACCTGGAGAAGGAAAAGCTGGAAAGGGAGAAGATGTCTCAGACGAAAGGTGTGGAGGAAGACACGACCGACACAGCAACGAGTCACGATGCGGAGAGCCTCAACAGTTGTACTGCTTCCTTATGCCTCTCTTCCCTCATCCTCTTCTTTAATTTATTAAAGATACTCATCTGAGCCAGCACCTTCACCTAGGTATATATACTGTCTCTTGAGTATAAACATTAGGGGGTTTGTGGATTGTGAGGGGGGGCACCAAAGGCTCCTACCAGAGGCTCTTCCCACAGTGATAAGTACTTCACTGCGTTGCCGCCTGAAGACTCTTCAGCACTTACTGTGGTTTATGATGGGAGAGCCAAAAGCTCTTTAGGCTTCGATACATAATATTCTCTGTCCGACAACCAAAGACTCCACGACATTCACAGTACTCTTCTCACCAACATCTCACAGGGTGGGTAGTGACTACTGTGATCAGATTACTCCCTTTACACACTGCAAATAAATTAGAAATACAATGCTGAGACTCATAATGAAGTGAACAAAATAAGTTTGTGAAGCAAATGTGCAGTGACCATGAAATAACATCGTCAATATGCCACCGTCAATCTATAAAAAACAGCCGTGCCCCCCCCCCCCGCGTGTGTATGTGTGTATATGTGTGTGTGTGTGTGTGTGTGTGTGTGTGTGTGTGTGTGTGTGTAATACTTGAAAGTCATTCTGTTTGTGGAGGTATGTGGCTTGGGTAGTTTGGGCAGGTGTATGGGGTGGGCAGGGTAAAATGGATGCATGGTTGGGGTGGGAGGGATGGGTGATTGTGTGGGCAGGGTCGGTTGGGTGGGTGAGCAGAGTGTGGATGGGTAGGATGGTGCCGGTTGGTGGATGGACAGGGTGGTGCAGCTGGGGTAGGTGGGTGGTCGGTAGTGGGAAAATAGGCCTATGGGATTAGGTCCTTGGCGTGAATTGGTCCATGGTAACAAGTTCATGATATGAATAGATCCATCTGGGAAAATAAGTCAAGAGGGAGTAGGAGTAAACATATCTTCATAAGAGAAATAGGTCCATGGGGTGAAATATGGTCAAGAGTAAATTCAGTGTTTCCCTTTAAGAAAGTAAACCCTTAAGAAAAACAAGTCCAAGAGGGGAAATGATGCATTGGGATAATAGGATCATAGAGGAATAACAGGTCGGTGGTGAAAAGAGGCCCAACGTGGAAAATACGTTCATAGAGAGGCATGTATCGTATGAAAAAATGCTGATTGTTCACAGAAACTACAGGGAAGTGAGAAAAGAGGACCATGGAGGAAATACATCTACGTGCTGAATAATTTTATGGTAAAATATATATGTATTGGGAAATTATCTCCATGAGTTAAAATTGGTCCAGGGAAAAAAAAGAGTTCCTGGGGTAAAATTAGTCCAAGGGGGACAAGAACTTCAGGGGGAGAAATTTTAAATGCAGGATCGAGTCTCGAGGGGAAAATAGGTGAGTATGGGATTGTTATCTGAGAGATGTAGCCTTTAAAACGTGAGAGGTTATCTGTATTAGTACAAGGACTGCACAACAGTAGGAGAGTTACGAACAAAGCACCGTGTGATGTGTCCTGTACATACACTCATTCATCAATCAAGTCTTTGGAACTTTTAGGTCTATGTCATTTTTAAAACCGACAATCACACGGGTTCAGTCACTTTACTTATTGCTTAAAGAAAAGCTTTCAACTACGAAGTAAAAAAAAATATGAATGTAACCCTTACGTTGTGCATCTCTATACATAACCATCCGGGAATATGGTGTGAATACATGTAATGAAGTGCATTTATGTACTGTAAATTAAACAAATAAATTCACAGGATAAAACCACAAAACACTGAATTTCCAACCTTACAGACGTTGGCTTTTTTTTTTTTTTTTTTTTTTGTAACGTTTTATCAAGAATATTGAGTTTGTTGTCAAACCATACTAGACACAATTTGGAGGTATTTTGTGAAGGATGGCTGTTTAGTGTGTCATGGGTTGAGTGCAGTTGTGTGATTTGCAAAACTAACAGTCACATGGTTTCATTAAGGCAAATTAAATAAGCCATAGTCTTGCTAATTCAGATTATACTGTTCAAATGTTCTGTGCTTTTTGTGATCACTTAACGCCCACCTTTCAGCTACAGTGCTTTAGAATAAATTAAATCTGTCTACATTCTAATATGCATTTACATTTGTTTGATGTAACGGCGTTTCCTTGATGTACTCCAATATACTATTTCATTATTTTCTTATATATTATTACATTAATTTACTGTTTGTTGCTCCAATGCTAAAAAGGTCTGACATTTTTAACACTGAACTGCCTATGAGAAGCAGCCTTGACCAAATCACAAATCACTAACTGGCCTAACCATATGCCAGATGCCAGTCTATCCCTTGGACACTGATCTCCCCGTGACAAGACCACTCTGGACACTTCTACCCTTACTACTGACCTGACCAGATGTCAGGTGTCAGGACCCACCTCGGACGCTGTTCTACCCATACTATTGACCTGACCAGATGGCAGGTTCTACGGCCCACCATGGACACTTTCCCTCCCTTACTACCGTATCTAGTTGTCCTCCATCCCACAACCAGTTACTGGTTATATGACAATCTTCTGTTATATTTTCATAAGTGATAAAGGTGGCGTTATTTTGTTGAGGATGACCAGCAGCTAATTATGGACAGCTGATATTTTTTCGTAACATGTATTTCTTTATAAGACAAAATATTAACTTGGTTTATACTGACACTAAGACATTATTCACAGATCGTGTATAAAGGCAATAGTCGGGCATGGGTCGTTTTATTGATTTGTGATCGGTAATGGATTTTATTTTTTCCTGAAATTTCTATTTACATTCAAAGTACTTCTCAAACATCTGCGATATTTTGAATTCTTGTTTCTAAACTGTATTTCCTTTTGCCTAGAATCCACCATAAAATTACTGCAATTAACTTCTATGTTCCGAAATATTTTTTGGTTTGGGTATAAAAATATTACTAAATGGTATTGTTGACTTCGTTTTGTACTTGCATCATTAGTATTGTGGTTCGAAGTTCAGGTGAAATAGGAGCATCAGGTATCTCTCTCTATTTCACCAGGAAGTAATCCATGAACTAGGTATAATGTCCAGTTCGACAGTTCATGCATATACAGCAAACCAGTGGATGTTTGTTATTGTACTTTTAAATAAAACTTTTCATAAGAATGACAGACGTGACATTAAACAGCCTGTCCTTAACAAAAGGCAGGAATACCAAATGGTAATTAGTTGGTGGGTTGCAGTTGCCAGGGGTGGTCAAAAAGGTAATCCAGTAAGTGGAAAGGTAAATAGGTATGTAGGTTGACAGGTGAAAAGACAGAGTACAGCTGTCAACATGGCATTTATGTAACCTGTAACGTCGATTCCGCACCCTAATAAATGATTTGATATTGTTAGCATTTCACTATAGTCACACAGGCTATAACCCACTGAGACCTGCTAGTCCTCATGCAGTTGAATGAAATGGCCCGGCTATGGTTAGATTACTGTTTGGTTTTGGCCAGAGCAAAATAATATAGCTACTTTTCTGAATGAGATATCATGAATAATATATCAAACAACATTCCCAGCTACATTACAATGCTGAACAGAGAATTAATCTGCCAGTAGCATATCTGAAAGACTTCTATATTCACCCAACTACCGTCCCCTCCTATTTCCTTCCTTCCTTCCTGTAGGCAGCAGTATGTACCAGCCACTAAACTACACCGCAGACGCAACGACGATTATGTCAGATTCCGTGCTTCATATGCAGCAAAAGCAGGACGTGTATAACAGTGTTAGAATGTACGCAACTGTATGTATGAAAAAAAAAAATGGTTAAAGTTCAGTTACGTAAACACAAATGATAACACAGTGATTAGCAGAACAAAACAAGTTGGGGAGATAATCAACAGGCTGTTTATCCACTTAGATGCTTTGAATTCACTTAATTATTTGTTTTCCCACTCTCATACTCCTTTGTGTTTGCCTGACTGGGAATCTTATTATTCACAGTCTTATAAAAAACAGTGTCCATCGAGAAAAAATATTAAACTACTCGTATTTATTTTAAAAAGCAGCTATGCCTCTCTCTCTCTCTCTCTCTCTCTCTCTCTCTGTGCGTGTGTGTGTGTGTGTGTGTGTGTGTGTGTGTGTGTGTGTGTGTGTGTGCGCACTCAATAGGTTCTGTCTCTTCTCTTCCACATCGATGATTCCCTTCACACTTCATTTTATACTCCCTTCCACCATGAACACTGCACCATCAATCAACTGTAACCTGAACAAACTGTACCCTCCACCACCAACATCGTACCCTTCGCCACCAACACTGTACCTACCATCAACAACACTGTAACCACAACCACCAACACTGTACCTTCCACCACCAACACTGTATCACTATATCCTCCACCATCAACAATGTACCCTCCACCACCAACACTATACGGTATCATCCACCACCAATGCCGTACCCTCGTCCACCAACACTGTACCTCCCACCATCAACACTGTACCCTCCAACACCAGTACCGTACTCTAAAGCACAAACACTATACCCCTCACCATAAACACTGTACCCTCCACCACCAAAATCGTACCCTCCACCACGAACACTGTACCTCCACCACGAACACTGTACCTCCACCACGAACACTGTACCTTCCACCACCAACATTGTACCCTCCGCCACCAACATTGTACCCTGTACCAGATGTATCCACTGTACCCTCCACCACGGAAACTACACGACAGACCTACACTTGGTCATCGCAGATTTCCGCAGGTCGATTGGAGTTTTCTGCCACGACTTGAAGAGAGTTGAAGTTAATTACAGGAGATATCGAGAAAGTCTAAAGGAACTAGACAGCGTGTCAAGTTGAAGTAGAGTGAGTTGGGGTGCAGATGAATATGTCTGGGTTCAGGGAGCAATTTTAAAGTAAAGGAGCATACGTAGAAGTGGGGGAAGGTATCAATGATTTATGTGGTAAATATTTTCTCCCAGAGCAGTCGCGCTCTCTACTTTTTTCAAATAGTCGTCCCTGATTAGAAAGCAGAGGAAAACCTGAGATCGTTAAGAACTGTTCAAGCGGTTTTTATAACCCAGAAATTACGTTCTCTTTAATAATTCTTATTATTGATAAATTAAATGCTACTGCGTCTAACCCACGTGGACAACTATCTTGTAAATACATGTAATTACTTGGGAATTTTCACTGACCTAAACAGATCTGCGCATTAGATGACGTGTCTGAATATGAAAAGGCCTTCGTATAAAAGCAGATGTAGTTTTAACATATTTACAAAGATAAAGGGAATATCTGGTTTGGCTTTAGTTAAATTAAAACTAAGATGAATTAGTTAGATTTGCCCTGTATACATGATGATGGAATCTAACTGTATTTAATATTGTTATTAATTAATAGCTGGCACCTCTACCATTCTATGAGGGAGAAAAAGGCTTGCCAAGTTCACTCACTTTGCTCCTAGACTTCGTCGAGCTAGCAGTTTGTATATACACATCTCAAGGACGCTTGACAGCCCAAGTAACAGACAGAAAAGCAGGCTCGTTGTCATCTGTTGTTCGACACTCCCTAGCTAAGTAACCTTAACGAATTGGCCAATTCAAGGGGGGATTAGCTAGGAGATAGAAGAGAATTAGTTAGGTGAGTTAAGGTGTAAGTTACGGTTCACCTAACCCTATGAGACTTGTTTGAATTTACTTGAAGACAATTTTAGGGACGAGTAATGACCTACGAGTTGTTTACTAGAAATAATAGAAGTTTCTTACATCTTGGTGCCCCCAGCGAGTGAGGATAGCAGATGTGTGCCGAAGCACTGAATGTGCTTAAAGTTGCCTTTTTTGGGCATAGTTTGCTACCACGTTCGGGTGAAGTGGATGACGTGGAAATACACATATACAGAGCTACGAGTGGAAGGGCAAGTTCCTTCTCCAACGATCAAAGGCTGAATGCCATATTAGATTGGGAGCATGACCGCGCTATCCTTTTTCTGGGAGGAAATGATATTCATGAGGAGGTGGAAGGTAACCCCTTAACCGCAGGGCATCACTTTCGTGACACTTGGGAGCAAGGGATCATACCGCGGGGCACCACTTTTGTGATTCTGTGTTATTTTGAATTCGCCCGGGCTTTCAAGTGGTGGCTTGTATCATCTATCAGTACTGCCAATGTCCAACATTAGTCCGCACTCCTAATCTCATCTGTACTCGCATCCATTGTTGACAATTTAGCCATTTCTCCCCGTTCTTGACTCCTCTCCCTACCTGCCCTCCATTACCCTCTCCTCTCGCCTGCCCAGCCATGCTGCGCTAAGTAAATCTTCCCCGGAATTTTCCACTGATTTCATCCATTGAAATAAGCCCTAAGCCCTATTCTTATACCAAACAATATATACAAAAAAGAAATAAGGTAAGTGATAGTGCCATACACCTGGAATTGGCTAATTATCACCTGACAACACCTCACATGCACTCGTTTGCTAATTTTCGCTGTTTATTTCCCCTTGAAATATGCCGTATAATCTATTCTCATAATAAAAATATATATAAGAAAGGAAGGGAGAAGCCGAAGTGATATTTACATTCACCTGGAATTACCTAATTTATTATGTATTGTCTAGATTTCCTGCCAATCATTTCATAGCGTATATATTAGCAGCTGTCAGCACGCTGACATTGGCAGCATTGCACTCCCCCTAGGCCACCACATCATTCAGTTTACTGTCGTCTTTCAAGGTGAAACCAAGTCGGATTCGCGCCTGTCCAATTCTGCCGCTTTTTAGCCCCATGCAAAGGGCCCTGTGACCTCTACCCCTACTCAACCTCGTGTGGAAAAGGGTAAAGGGCTAAATTACTCCTGTAGAATGTGAACTGGCTAATTTATCAATGAAAATGATAGACAGTGACTACGATCTTTCTGGTGACTAAAACAGTGCAAGTGGAAATGTAAATAATGTGAAATAATGTATAAATAATGTGTAAACAGCAAGTGAAAGCAATGAATGTAAATATAAGTGAACAGTGGAAAATAGTTTTATAAGTTACTGCAAGTGACAGTGCATAACACAGTGTAAATAAAATAGAAATGTAAATAATGTAAATAAAATAGAGAATGTAAATAGAAATGTAAATGAGTAGTAACATAAGAATACGAGTATATATACCAGGAGTAATGAAAGTGAAAGTTTCACTCTAGCATGTATGAATACTATGAATTATGAAAGTGGAAGTGAAAGTGACAGATTCACTCTCAATGCTAGTATACAGGACGAGAAAGTGAATGCTACGTATTATACTGAAAGAGAAATTGAATGCCTACAGTGACAATAAAGTACTATTACTGAAGGAAACTTATGGATAAAGATTGTAGATATATATTAGTGTCATATAGTAACAGAAATATAAAGTGTGAGTGTTTTTATGAATAATAAATGACAGAACACCAGCGGCGAACGAGAACAAGTGGGAAGGTTATACGCGCTCGTAATTTTCATTGCTTTCACAGTATTTTTTTTTTTTTTTTTTTGAGTATGGATCCCAAACAATTTGAAAATCATAGTATAGTTTTTCTAGTGATAAATATCAGGCTGTGGTAATCATATTACGGGTTGTCGGGAAGTGTAAAGTGGAGACTTCGTTACCCAACTTCAGAGGTCTCCACAAGTCCTACGGTACTCGACGAAGGCTCAACAAACATCCCAGGAGAAAGCTGAAGGTATGTGCCAATTGCATATTTAATTTTAATATTCTAGGACAAATAACTGATTTTTTACAAATATTTTTTGAGTCTCTCAGAGCGCGAATATGCCCAGGGGACAAGCAAGTCCAGCCAAAACAACGCCACGGTTTAGGGGTTAATGAAGTTGTAGAAAATATTCTAGCCATGGTAGGAGCCATAGAAGGCCCACGTAAATCCTCGGTAGCCATAACCCTCCTAAAGCCAAGAAACCTACCATATAGCTATCCAGTTTGCTGTGGAACATATAAATTATTTAGCAGAGCTGTGAACAGGAAGTTGAAACGAATTAGGAAGGGGAGGGATTTTATCCACTTTAACGCCAAACCCTTCTAAGCAATATTGAAGGCCGATGGTATACATTGGAACCGTCATGGCACAGAAGCGGTTCTGCAGAAATTTATAAATTATATAAAACTCAAGAAAGGACAGGTCTATGCTATACAAGCTATGGGTGGGCCTGTGGTGTACTAGGAGATAAATATCTTGAGCTCGGAAAATATGGGTATTTTGGAAACTTAGTGTGGGAATGAAATATAACCCTGGAGGTTTAATAACCCTGGGGGTTGAAATTACGGACCTAATCCATACACTCCTCATAATTTAAATGAATAATTAGCTGAGCCAGAAAATTAGTATTTTGAAATTGAGTGGGGGGATAAATACAACCCTAGAGATTTAATAACTCAGGGGGACAGTTTTGATATAGTGGACTTAATCCCTACCCTCTCAAAATTTAAAATAATTAGATAATTACTAAGCTGGGGTAAATTTGTGGTTGAAACTCATAGTTAATTATTAAATTAGAAATCAGTCAACATGTCTGTTTCCCTGTTGCAAAGATCTTCTAGTAGTAAAGCTGGATGGTTAACTAGAGCCACAAATGATTGTAAACAATCGCTGGACGAAATACCTCTGTCCAGGGAGAAATTAAATAGTCTCCTAAATATACTGAAAGACCGATGGAATAAGGACGAAGAAGGTTATATAACTTTAGAAGTGGCTATAGTAAAGGCTAATGATAATGAACTCTTAGTCAGAAACTACGAAGTTTGAAGGTAAATTAGAAGAATACTTAACTGTAGTAAAGACGCTAGAGTCAAAATTAGCTGAGACTGCCGCGGAAACACAGATTGTGGAACAGCGGAGTAGAGCTGTGTTACTACAAATAACGCTTCCGGAGTTTGATGGGGAACAAAACTGGAAATCCTTTTGGGATCAATTCAGATATTTGGCACATGATAGAAAAGATCTTCCTAAGGTCAGCAAACTCACATATCTGTTAGAACATGTCAAAGGAACACCATATCAGCTGATAAAAGAATTACCAGTAGAAGAAAATAATTATGAGGTGGCCTTGGCTATCCTTAGACAAAACTACGAAGACAGGGAGCAAGTTATTACTCAATTACTGAAGGCTCTAATTAAATTACCCATACCTAGACACAGTTTAGATTCTTTGCAAAATTTTAGAATTGCAATCAGTTGTAACTTAAAGGCCTTAGGTACTTATGAAGATATTAAGGCGTCAGATTGGGTGCTTTCAAGAACTGTCCTTAAAGCTTCTACCAAAAACAAAGGATGCTTTGTACGGTAGGTATCAAAAGGATAATTTCTCTTGGGAAGAGATTGAGGAAGGCTTGATGCAACTTTGTAAACATTTGCACGGAACAGTAAAACCTACTGAGATTAAATAGAAAACTGAAATAAAGAGAAAACCCACTAACCAACTGGTTGGGAAACCTAAGTCAGAGATGACTAAGTATGTACACCAGCGCACCATAGTTTCTGTACCCTCCTCGGTGGAAGGAAATGGAAGTCAGGGTTAGAGAGAGGGCAGGCGAACGGACAATCGTGAGTGGTAGTGTGGTACCGAGTTACGAGGCGGAGGATGGGAAACTTAATGAAGTTATATTCGAAACATTTCCATGTTAATCACCTGCAAAACATTATGCATTCGCAACATACACAGCATAATTATATTATAACACAGATTATGTTATCATGGAGTCCTGTGAAACGTGGTCCAGACACGACCCATCTGTTTCTGATCCTCATCATGCAAATGAAGCACCTGGCCAGTTTCACCTTAGTCTGCCTGACGGCAACTAACACTGGACAAGGTGAGGTTTATACTGTTTTTTGTTGGTATGCTGACGGATCCTATTTCATTTATAAAATAGAGCCCAATACTGATATAGCCAATCAGGTTGACAATTGTGTAGTGTTGACATAAACTGTCATGACGCTTTTTTTGTTCTTAATGTCTAATTATTATAGTCATAATGTTAACATGACATTGACAACTGGGAAAAAAAGGATGTTATGTTGATCTTATATATATATATATATATATATATATATATATATATATATATATATATATATATATATATATATATATATATATATATGTATAAAAGGACTGAAGGAAACCTCTGATCATCTACAAAGCTCAGGGATAATGTTGGCTAAATGGAATGTGGAATCAGATACTGTAGGTCCCATAAAAATGATAATTGGTTCTGAGTACTGTCGGAAATTCCTACACAGGACTTTCAAGAAGAATAAGGTAAAGTTTTTCAAGCGTCCAGGAGGTAACCTTAAGGGTCAGTTGCCTTTTCCAAAGCGACTTAAAGGAGAGGCCAAACTAGTAGACTCAGTCTTTGTTACCCCCACACAGTCATTGATGGTAGCTAGAATAGGTGCAGAATTAGAAACTACTCAGATAAATGACTTGTTGGATGAAAATATTGAACCTGTACACAAACTGTGGGACCTAGACAGTGAAGGAATACACTCTGAGGAACGAACCCCTGAAGATAAAATAACCTTGGATTTGTATAATCAGTCTGTGGAATTTAAGGTTGGACAGTATTGGGTAGGATTACCATGGAAACTAAACCATTGGAAGTTACCATCAAATTACCAAGCAGCTGAGGCTCAGTTAAATTCTCTTCTAAGGACGTTGAGAGATAAACCAGAACATCTATCCATATATGATATTATAAAAGATCATTTGAAGAATAAATTTATAGAAGAGGTTGAATTCTCTGTTAACCACAGAGGACATTACTTACCACACCTTGCTGTAAGCAAGGATTCAGTAACTACTCCCATAAGGATTGTTTTCAATTGTAGTAGTAGAGCGTCCAAGGGATCAGCTAGCTGGAACGATTGCTTATACTCCGGACCTACACTAACAGAGAAGTTAGGGAATGTGTTACTAAGATATAGAGAGAAGCTTTACGTTTATACAGCAGACATTAGTAAGGCTTTCCTCAGAATAGGACTGAGAGAGGAGGATAGGAAGTTTACAAAGTTCCTCTGGCCCCATGATCCTGGGGATAGTCCATTGAAAACTTAGTGTCCGATCGGTGCTTTTTGGCTCTTGTGCTAGTCCTTTCCTACTTTGCAACACTTTAAAGCATCATTTTGAAAGTGCCAGATGCCCGGAAATAGGGCAGGCTTTCTACATGGATAATTTCCAAGGTATTGCTGATACAGAGTCGGAAGCATTGAAGGCTTATGAAGCAGCCAATTCCGAATGAGAAGGTAAATTTGCCATTACAGAGCTGGAATACAAATTCACCGCTTTTGAGGAATATAATACAAGAGGACTATCCAAATTTTGGCATTCCCCAAATTCAAAATGTGTTAGGTCTTAACTGGGATACAACAGCTGATGAAATAAGTTTGAAACCAATTAAGTTCTCTGATGTCACTCTCACCAAGATCCTTGTTAATCCAGGTCTCCATGTTGTTTGACCCATTAGGTTTAGTCAGTCCTATAGTTATTAGGGGCAGATATTTAGTGCAGGAGGCGTGGCGAGAAAAGTTAGACTGGAACACGGAATTAGGTGAGACATATTTGGAACAATGGGAACAGATTAGAAAGGAGTTTGAAACCACATCAAGCATAGGTATTCCCACGAAAATAAACAGTAATGAGATGTCGCATTTACACATATTTTGTGATGCTTCTTATAGGGCATATGGAACAGTAGCTTATTGCGCAACAGGAGAGGATAGTAAGAGTATTATGTCTAAAGCCAGAGTTTCGCCAATTAAAGGAAGAACCCTACCTGAAATGGAATTGGCTTCCATAGAAGTAGGAACTAAATTGGCCAGGTATATAACCACTACTCTTGATAATCAGTTTGAGGATATCTTTATATGGACTGACAGTGAGATTTGTCTTTACTGGATAGGGAAGGAAGACAGTAAAATTCCTTTCGTCCGTAATAGAGTGAAGACTATTTATGAGCTATCTTCCAAATTTAAATTCATGCATTTATCCTCCAAACAAAACCCAGCTGATCTGCTCTCGAGAGGTTCGACCGTAAATAGACTGATCAAAGTTAACTTGTGGTTTAAAGATCCTAAATGGTTACTCACTAAAGACTGGCCTGAGCAGAAACAGCATAGTATTGCTGAGGTTGGTGTAGTAAACCTGGATTCTGTAGTAACTGAGCCAGAAGTAACTGATATCAGCCGATTCTTATCAATAAGACAACTTATTAACACTACTAAATTAGTTGTTAAATTTTTGAATAAGAAAGTGGGGTTTCAGAAGTTAGATCCCATAGAATATTGACTGAAAACAATACAAAAGAACTATTATGGAGAGATATATGACCTTTTAGGCCAAGGCACTGGGAACAAGAATAAGCTGTAAGAGATTTGGGCTTGTTCTTAGACGGAAAGGGTCTAATTAGATGTCTGTGGCCGAACATTAAAGGCTGATTTGCCTCGCCATAGTAGACATCCAATATAAGTACCCAAGAGCGGATACTTTGTACAGTTAATTGTAAAGGAAGCCCATGAATTGACTCTCCATGGAGGTGTGCCGCAGACTTTGGCCCAAATCTGGGAAAGGTATTGGATCACTAAGGGTAAAAAGGTCATAAGGACATATTTCAAAGGCTGCATCACATGTACGAGGTATGAACAACGACCATATGACTATCCAGGACCACTTACCTTACCAAGGGATAGGGTAAATGTAAGTCGGCCCTTCAAAGCAACTGGAGTGGATTACACAAGGGTTATAGCTGTTACGGGTGAGGGAGCTCCGTGCAAAGTTTACATTTGTCTATTTCCTTATACCTACACAAGGGCAGTCTATCTAGAACTGGCGGAAGATCTGAGCTCAGAGACATTCCTGAATGTCTTTCGAAGAATTGCCGCTAGAGGGTCTTGTCCTAGCGAATTAATAAGTGACAATGGAACTAATTTCATTGGAGCAGCACCTTTACTGTTGAACATAATGAATGACCCAAAGATTAAGTCGGCGCTGAGAATCCGAAATTGTACCCGGCAGTTCACAGCTCGAAGAGCACCATGGCAAAATGGATTTACTGAACGAATGATCGGTATTGTCAAGAACTGCCCGAGGAAAACATTACACAGAACTACGATCACAAGAGAGGATTTAAGAACAGAGATAACTGAAATTGAAAATAGGATTAATAATAGACCTCTAACGTATTTATACGACACTAGCATTTCGATAGAGGTCTGGACACCGGCTCATATGTTCTATGGCAGGAAACTCCATCCGGTGCCTTGTGTGGATATCGAGGAAGAAGTAGTTGATCCTACCATTGAAAATAATGAATTAGGACATCTGCGGGAGGGATATCAACGTCTGAAAAGGGTATTGATACTTGGAATAAACATTGGAGCGAATAATATCTTTTGAGCCTATGAGAAAGATATTATGGGGCTCAGGCTGCTAGCAATAAGTCTGTTATAAACATAGGAGATGTGGTCTTAGTGAAAACAGAACAACCAAGATCTCAGTGGCCATTAGCTAAGGTGACCTCCATGCACACAAATTCAGAGGGGGTGCTGAGACTCGTAAAAATAAAATATAAGAGACATACCAGCATAAAAACTATTGATAAACTGGTAACCCTTGAATTAGCGGCAACCCCAAACACAGGGGATGGTGGACATCAACCGGGTCAGGATGCGCGACCTAGAAGGCTGCAGCACAGGGTTCTCGAGAGCTATGGAGGAGACTCCTAGCTAAGGGTCACATTACATGATACAGCATATCACTTTTTGCCTGGCCCCAAAACTGTGGGAAATATTTTCCCCCAGAGCAGTTGCGCTCTCTACTTTCTAAAATATTCGTCCCTGGTTAGAAAGCAGAGGAAAACCTGAGATCGTTAACAACTGTTCAAGCGGTTTTCATAACCCAGAAATTACGTTCTCTTTAATAATTCTTATTATTGATAAATTAAATGCTACTGCGTCTAACCTATGTGGACAACTATCTTGTAAATACATGTAATTACATGGGAATTTCCACTGACCTAAATTGCGTCTGTGCGTTAGATGACGTGTCTGAATATGAAGACCCTCATATAAAAGGAGATGTAGTTTTAACATATTTACAAAGATAAAGGGCATATTTGGTTTGGCTTTAGTTTAATTAAAACTAAGATGAATTAGTTAGATTCGCCCTGTATATATCATGATGGAATCTAACTGTATTTAATATTGTAATTAATTAATAGTTGGCATCTCTACCATTCTATGAGGGAGAAAAAGGCTTGCCAAGTTCACTCACTTTGCTCCTAGACTTCGTCGAGCTAGCAGTTTGTATATACACACCTCAAGGACGCTTGACAGCCCAAGTAATAGACAGAAAAGCAGGCTCGTCGTCATCTATTGTTCGACGCCCTCTAACTAAGTAACCTTTATGAACTGGCCAATTCAAGGGGGGATTAGCTAGGAGATAGAAGAGAATTAGTTAGGTGAGTTAAGGTGTAAGTTACGGTTCACCTAAACCTATGAGCCTTGTTTGAATTTACTTAAGGACAATCATAGGGACGAGTAAGGACCTACGAGTTGTTAACTAGAAAATACTAGAAATTTCTTACAATTTACATACCGGAGTTCGTACAAAATAGCGTTCTTGCATATATATTGTGAAGTCTGCAATGAGAAGGAAAATATTGGTGGCTAGTATTGATAAGTTTTAAATAAAATTCTGGCAATTAAGGTACTGAAAAACAATGGAAAGTACGAATAAGGAGATGACACAATGTAGAAGGAATAATTAGCAAGAAAATATACTGAGAAAGGATTAAACACCAGGAGAGGTAGTGGTGGAATATACCAGATAACAGTGAAAACTACCAGACTACACACACACACACACACACACACACACACACACAGGGATTCAATCTAGGTGGACGTGTGACACCGGCGCTCCGCAACAAATCATCACGGCCAGTGGCAATACCTAAATAGTATCTTTATATGAGTCAAGCTCAGTACCAGGTTAGACTAAATGATTGTTCATTATAAAAAGGAAAAAAATAATAAGTTTCAACAAGACTTGTAAAAACAGGAAATAGAACCAAGACGAAAGAATACGCTGAGTCATCTCTGAGGTTTGTTTAGACTACAACAAGACGGAGATTGTAAGTATATGCTTTGCACTTTAAGTATTGCAAAATGGATACATACTTCAGTAAAACAAATTTGGAAAAGAAAAGGGATAAAGGTAAAAAGCAAAATGATGATTTCTACCAAGAACTGGTTGAAGTAGAGACCCACAATAGACTGGTTGAACGTGTAAACAAACTAGAAATGGCTTTCAAAAATGAAATTGATGAAATAAGGAAGCAGATGCACTTGCAAAAGGAAGAAATAGAAAAACTAGGAAGGGAGGCCAATAAGAAAGACACAACCATCAGTGAACTAACCGTGGAATTGAGTACACTTAGGAAGAAAATTAGTGAAATGGCAAGTACAGTAGTCAATCACGAGAGTGTTATGGAAGAGTTCAAAAATGACACAGAGACAATTAGGCAAGTTAGCAGTCTTATTGACCAGAGCAGTGATATTGAGGAGAAGATAACACAAGTAAATGAAGCTGTGCAAAGCTACAAAAATGATGTAGAAACCAAGTATGCAGAAATGGTGAAAGTAAAGAAAGACTTAGAAACAAGGGTGGAGGAAAAAAGCATTAAAAAGGAGGTGAAAAGAATAATCCAAAACAATCCAAAGTTAGTCAGAGATTCAGTAGAGATAAACAAATCAATAGTAATCACTGGTATAGAAAAGGATGAAGTTAAAAACAAGATCACAAGAGACAAAAAGGAGATGGCAAATGTAATGAGCTTACTGAAAGAAGTATCAGAGGAAATCTGTAGTAAAGACATAGAGGAACACAAAAGGTTATGGAAATAGGAGAAAAGCAAGACAAGACCTCTAAAGGTGACTTTCCAGAGTGTAAACACTGTGGAAGAGATACTAAAAAATGCAAAGAATCTTAAGGAAAAAGAGGAGTTAAAAAATGTATGGATAAAAAGATGCCTAACACAAGAGGAACTGGAATTACTGAAAGAGAAAAGGGAGGAAGCAAAAACAAAAAATGAGGGAAGATCAGAAGAGGACAAGAAGAAATTTTTTTACAAAGTAATAGGATTGCAGGTACGAAAATGGTACACAAACAGGATGGAAGAAAAAGGAGGAAGGTAGTAGAACCATGTCATGACAAGTATATAAACAAGATGATAAAGTTGATGTACTCAAATGTGGATGGAATGGTATCTAAATTACTAGAGATGAATGATTATGTCAGAGAAAATGAACCACAAATAATATGCCTAACTGAAACAAAATTAATACCAAGGATATCAAATGACATACTAAACTTAGAGGAATACAATATATGGAGAAGAGACAGATATTTTTAAAAAGGAGGAGGAATTATAATATTAACTAAGAAAAATCTAAAAGTCAAGGAAATAAAACTAGATATACCCTCACAAGTAGAACTGATTGCAGTAGAGATCGACACATCTGAAGGTAAAGTAATTGTAGCCAATTTGTACATGCCACCCAGATCAAACACATGGGAAAGAGACGAATATGAGGACCTGGCAGAGAGTACAATTCAGAGTGTAAGATCATTGCTACATAAAATGGAAGAGAAATCGGAAAGAATTATACTAACTGGGGACTTCAATACAAATATAAATTGGAATACTCTAGATATAAATAGCCAAGAAAGCTGCTGGGACCAAAAGCTCCTGGATCTCGTACAAGAGTTTTTCTTAACGCAACATGTGAGAGAAACCACCAGAAAAAGAGGACTTGATGTACCTTCAGTGCTAGATCTAATATTTACAAGGCAAGAAAATGATATTGATAGTTTAATATATCACCCTCCACTCGGCAAAAGCGATCATGCAGTACTAAACTATAACTTCAGGATAGCATATGATATAGTAAACAGCAATGTTAGTTACAAAAAGAGCCTAAACTATAAAAAGGGAAATTATCAAGACCTAAAGAAGTAGTTCTTAGAAGTTGATTGGGAAAATGAGCTTAGAGGACAAGATTTAAATGCTGTATATAAAATTTTTTGTGAATTTTATGAAATAGGAGTCCAGAAGTATATCCCACAGCACAAAGAAGCAGATAAGAAAATACAGAAATGGTTCAATACAGAATGTAAAAAATCAAAAGAAAGAAGAGATTTGTTGTGGAATAGATACAGAAGACACAATAGTGAAAGGGCGTACAATAATTACAAACAGGCAAGAAACGACTATACAAGAATAAGGAGGGAAGCCCAAAAACAGTTTGAGGAGGATATAATAAATAAAAGTAGTGATCAACCAAAGCTGTTTTACAGCTATATCAGAAGCAAAACTAAAGTAAAAGATATAATACAATCCATTACGGACGAGGGAATCACTTATACACAAGAGAAAGATATTTGTGAAGCACTAAATAAGAATTTCCAATTAGTTTTTACAGAAGAAAAAAATTCTGAGAGGGACTATGTGGAACACGCATGTCCACACATACTACCAGATATACAAATAGGAGAAAAAGTAATACAGGAGGAGTTAAGTAGATTAGACAGAGGAAAAGCAAGTGGTCCTGATGAAATTTCATGTTGGGTATTACGAGAATGTGCAAAGGAGTTATGTAAACCATTATTTTTAATTTTCAAGAAATCCTGAGTCAAGGTAAACTACCTGATATTTGGAAAAAAGCAAATATTGTCCCCTTATTCAAGAAAGGAAATAGACAGAATCCACTCAACTACCGACCAGTATCACTGACCAGTGTTGTAAGCAAGGTATTAGAAAAACTTATAAGAAAAGCGTGGGTAAATCATCTAGAACACAGTATGATAACAGAAAGACAGTTTGGTTTCAGAAAAGGAAAATCATGTGTTACTAATCTGTTGAGCTACTATGACAGAGTAACAAACACAATACAGGAAAGGGAAGGATGGGTGGACAGTATCTATTAAGATTTCAAGAAAGCTTTTGACACAGTACCACACCAAAGACTTTTATGGAAACTGTACCATCAAGGAGGAATTCGAGGCAAACTGTTTTGTTGGATGCAAGACTTTCTCATAAAAAGAGAAATGAGGACAGTACTAAGAGGAAACTACTCATCATGGAAAGAAGTGACTAGTGGAGTACCACAGGGTTCAGTGCTGGCACCAATCATGTTTTTAGTGTATATAAATGATATAAACAGTAACACTGGAAATGAGAGCTATCTGAATATGTTTGCAGATGATGCAAAAATACAAAGGAGAATTACTAACACAGACTCTTGTAAAGAGCTACAAGAAGAATTAAATAAACTTCATGAATGGAGTAGTACATGGCAAATGGAATTCAATGTGGACTAGTGTCATGTAATCAAGTTTGGTAAAAGTGGAAAAAGACCTGATTGGGATTATAAGTTAGGAAATAAAGCCCTATATACATCAGAAAGAGAGAAAGACCTAGGTGTGATTATCAATAACAGACTATCTCCGGCTGACCACATCAGCGAGAAGGTACGGAACATGTATACACTGCTTGCAAATATGAGAATAGCATTCACATACATAAATGAAGACATGCTAAGAAGGATAATAACATCATTCATTAGACCAACCCTGGAATATGCATCAGTAGTTTGGAGTCCTCATCTCAAAAAGCACATAGACAAGATTGAAAAAGTTCAAAGGGCCGCTACAAGATGGATACCAAGCTTAAGGGACCTAAGCTACGAAGAAAGACTAAATAAACTGAATCTACCAACACTACAGGAGAGAAGGAAAAGAGGTGACATGATAAAGCTATATAAGTGCATATCAGGAAAGGAGAAAATAGATATAAATGATTACTTAACATATGGAAAAGCATCAGCAAGAGGACACAGCAAAAAACTGCATAAGAAGAGAGGTGATAAAGATGTAAGGAAATTCAGTTTCCCAAACAGAGCAATTGATCAATGGAATGCACTACCGAATGAAATAGTGTGTGCCAAAAAAATTCACAAATTTAAGGATATGTACGATAAATATGGTCTAAGACACAGGACAGTACGAGCTTGACTCATTCCTGTAAAGATACAATTAGGTAAGAACAATTAGGTAAGAACACACACACACACACACACACACACACACACACACACACACACAGCGAGAAAGCGAGAGAGGACGGACGCATAGCGCTTAGCTCCACTACTGAAATATCTAAGAGTATCTTTATATGAGTCGAGCTGATGCTTTAATGCAGCAGAGCAAGTGTATGTAAAAAAAGTGTAGACTTCTTGCTAATATCCCTTACCATTACTGCCGTCATGCAACAGTTTGAACATCTCATTTTCACGCCTAGTCTGTCCTCATATCTAATGCAAGAGTTAACTGTTGGTCTTATTTCTTCATACATGTACACATCTGGTGAATTCTGATGCTGTCTCAGTCGATCTGTTCTTCTAGCTTTCCCTGGCTATTCATTTAAATGAAAAGAAATTAATTAATTTATTTCAACTTTGACTACTCTTGATTCAGTCTTCGATGGAAGTTATGTATTTTTTGTGGGTGTAAACCTTTGTTGCGCTAGCTTAATATTTCACTTGTAAAATGTACACTTCCAAATGAATCTCGTAATTAAATGTGAACAGTATTGTCGAAATATCATTAATATGACAAGTTCACAAAGATTACCGAGAAAAGACATTATCATACAGTATTTCTCATTCTCGTCAAAGGAATGATATACTGCACTGTTTTTGGAATCTGCATTTGCATGTCGTAACTGAAGTAAAGTTTAAGAACGGTACATGATGGAAATCTAATGGTAATAGTAAATATCGCTTACGAAATTTAGCAACTATACATACTGTTGCTAATATGTCAGAAAGTTAGGAACTTACATGTGAGTCCCATGGAAATGTATTGTACCTCTTATTTAGTTGCCATGAACCTGAAAAATTGATTTAGTAGTACAATGTCAGTCTGTCTTAGTATTAACATACCGGTAAGTATTTACGACAATCACGGCACTGCTTTCTTATTTACAAAGACTACCCTTGATCTTCCAGAAAGTCACTTGTGGAACCATTGGTGTATTAATAGAAGGGTGGAGAAAACTTTATTATATTATAATCATTATCAAGCATGTCAGAACAGGGAATGAAAGTCAGAGTGACTGACCGATCGATTAAAACTGGCGACACAACTACCAGGGCCATAGGCGGCCAGAGAGTGAGAGATGGAGAGCATGAGTAACTGTGAGGCTGAAAAAAATGGGTGCAGTGAATAAACAAGAGTGGGACAGCTGGTGGGTCGTTAGAAGGGGAAGGAGTGAAAAAGCAAGGGAAAGAACCAACTGTCATGGAAAGGGGAATATGATGGAAGAGGATGAGGACTGTTCATGGACAGGGGAGTCCTATAAGAACATGAGGAGGAGAATGACCTAAGTGAACTGAATTATGAAGGAAGGGAAAAAAATGAGGGTAACCTACATGGGGGGTGAAGGAAGGCAAAACAACAGGAAAGAGAATAATATGGAGAGCGAAGGGAACGTAGAAAAGAAAGAAAATAGGGAAAGTTAGGTTTGTGAATGACGAGAGAGAGAGAGAGAGAGAGAGAGAGAGAGAGAGAGAGAGAGAGAGAACAGACTTTAAAATAATGATAAAACATGAGAGAATTAACAATAAAATCAAGAAGAGTAGGAGGTGGGAAAAATGACGAAGAGATTCATAGCCGTGCAAGGGATTTTTGACATGAGGGTAGGGTTTGAAAAAAAAATCATAACATAATTTGTTCACTTTATTTCATTCATTTATTCATTAATTCATCATGTAATCCTGTGTTGCCCCATGGGAATCGTAGGAGCTTGAGGCTAGGCAATTGGTCCTGACATTTAAGATGACACTGACCAGCCTCACACATCCCTGAGTGGCGTAAAGTGAGCAATAAATCCCAACCACACCTTGGATGTAAACCTGCATAGGCTCAGTCCGATTGGAGCGCCTTAATTATCCACTAAACTAAGTAACGCAATACGGTAAACTTAAGTACAGTAACTGACTAAAGTACTGAAACGGTACAAACTCTGGGTAATTTGCATAATGAACTCTACAGAACCTTGGAAGTTAGGGCCATTCAGAGAAGGGAAGTCTCTGTTATAAATATGGGAGGTGTTTCAGAATATCGCAACTTTACTATAGCAACTAACACATTAAATTGCTTAACGTGTAGTAATGGAAGATTAATATGTCAGTACAATTTTTATGCAATTTACTGAGGAATTAATATTTACCAAGGAATAGGTGGGGGCGCTCACCATTCACTCACTCGATGTAGTGCTCCTGTCGGGTGTCTGCCCTTTCCTCTCCTCCATCCTTCTTTCCTTCCATCCCCTTTTGTCTTCCCTTCATTCTTTCCTTGTCCTTCTGCCTACGGGTGACTTTACACTCCCTCTTCTGTCTTTCCTTCAATCTTTCCTCTTCCTTCTGCCTGAGGGTGACTCTACTGTACACTGAGTGACATGCCAAATGGTTTCCTGTACACCAGGAAACCATTTACTACGCTGGGTGGTAACCATATAACCAAATTCTGGCGCCTGGTGGTTTAGTGGGTAATTATTGAGCTCCAGTTGGATTGAGTCGGTGATGGTTTATATCCAAGGGATGGTTGGGGTTTATTGCTCATGTAATGCCACTCAGGGATGGGTGAGGCTGGTTGCTCACATCTTAAATGTCGGGACCAACTGCCTAGCCCCGGGCTCCTACGCTCCTCATGGAGCAATGTAGGATTGGATGATGGATGGATGGATGAATTCATAGCACAACGGAACATCAAAACATATGTCCTGAAAGGTAATTACTGCACTCCATTTACCTTTATCTTTGATGTCTTGACCTGTTATTGTTACCTCCAGATTTTTAAATTAGAATACAAAACATCTCATGGTCATGGGGTTAACAAAGGCTACACTGAACCCAAATGGAGGGGAGGATACTTCCCCCCAACACCGTGTGCACGGCCTTGTGGAGATGGACGATGAAAATCCAAAGAAAGGAAATCTAAACCGCAGGGAAAAAGATAATAATAGGATGAGGCAGAGGACGGGAAGAAGGAAGGATCTAGTGCGAAAGGAAGAAGGAAAGAAGATAAAGAGGAATGGAAGACAATTAGTGGAATATTTAAAGCAGAGGGAGAGTTTTAGATTTGGAAGAAAGAATTTGCGGAAAAGGAGGGAGAGGTTAAGGAAAGACAGATGCATGAAAGAAGATAACACAAAATGGAAGAAGAAAGGGATAGAAATCGAAACGAAGTGGGCAAGGATGAAGGAATCAAGAGAAGTCACTATAGAAGGAAATGTTGAAGGAAGGAGGGAAGGAAGGAAGCAATGGTCATATAAACCGAGGAAAGGTTAGAGAGAAAACACAGAGCACGAAAAACTCACACACAAAAAATGAAGAAAATAATATTACGACAAGGGAAAACTGGAATATTTAAGAACAGAGAAATTAGTACAATGAAACAGTAAGAAATTTAGGCAACCTTCTTGTATGTTAGGCAGTTGCGATGGTAACTGTTGTGGCAGGAACGACTGGAGGTCATCATAAAGTTGTGGTGAGTGAGTCTGAAGGGACCGATGGTGGTAATATGTATTAATAGCAGTGATAGTAATTATAATATCACTGTATAGGAGCAATAAAGACATGATGGTAGTAATCGTAATATTGGCGGAGGTAGCGGCGGAATTATTTGTAATAACTAAATCGGTAATGCTTGGTGGAGGTGCAAGCATGATAGTAAGCTGTTAGTAAGTTGTTATTGGTCATGTTGGGAGTGATAGTGTCACTGTTGCTGGTAGTGCAGAGGAGGGATCATGGTATTTTATCATAATGGTGGTACATCTGCCTACCCTAGTATTGATGGCTGTGGTAATGTTTTTTGGTAGAAAAGCCGGCAATTGTGGAATTATTGGTAAAATTAGTGAATAAAATGATGGCTGTGATGGTCATATTACACAAGAGACTGGGGCACTGGTCTCAAGTGTTGCAAGTAGACTTGGCAGCAACGGTGCTAGCAATGATGTGAATCATCACAGCATTTCCATCGAGTGGTAGCATGGTGGTACTAATAGTGATGCTGGTGGTAAGTTTGCCAAAAGAAACGTATGAACCGATGGTAGTTGTGTTGGTGGTAATAGTGATTATAACAATGGTCATGATGGCGATAATGGTAACAATATTGATGGTAATGGTGGAGAAAATGGTGATGATGATAGTACTTAGTGATAATACTGGTAGTAAACGTGGTTATAATGGTGGCAGTAATGGTGACAGAGGTGAAGGTGGTTGTTGATCATCCTAGACTTGAATGTGCGAGCTGATCCACTAACTACACGGAAGCAACCGCCCCTGCAGGGCTGTTCCGTGCACTGAACTGATATTTCCTTGCGGTCTACAGCTCCTGGTGACGTTGGATGCTACATTTGCATCTTTCCATCAAATTAGCAGTCACCATAGCTTTCTCCACATCTCCAGTTATCTGGTTATATGATTAATACCCAGTGATGTAAATCGTTTCCTGAGTTACAGGAAACCATTTAAATTGTTAGTCAATGTAGAGGGACCAGATGTGAAAGGAAGAGCAA
This sequence comes from Coenobita brevimanus, assembly GCF_032717465.1. Taxonomy (NCBI): domain Eukaryota; kingdom Metazoa; phylum Arthropoda; class Malacostraca; order Decapoda; family Coenobitidae; genus Coenobita; species Coenobita brevimanus. Next base: position 16,547,739 of record NC_136956.1, read on the forward strand.
CAAAAATAACAAGAAGGAAAGGAAGCAGAAGAGACAGAGGAGGGCAGACACAGAAATAAGAATAATAAAGGTGAATGAAGACGTAAGCAACACTCCCTGTACATCAAGTGAGTGGAGATGATGGTCGCAGTTGTCTGCCACATACTGATTGTAATGATGGAAATTTGATATATATATATATATATATATATATATATATATATATATATATATATATATATATATATATATATATATTGACAACGATGTTAGAAATATCGGAGGAGATCATGGTGTTGCTGTTGGTGTCGGTAATGAAGACATGCGAATGTCGGCATAAATCTGCAATAAGAGAATATAGGTGTACTGGTCCTGGGTGTATTGGGGTTGGTAGTGTTTGCAGTATTGGTGACAATGTTTATAGTGATCATAACAGTGGGCTTGGTAATGGTGGAGGTTTGTGGTAATAATCTTGTTGATAGTGGAATGAACGGTATTTATAGTATAAGTAACCATGCCGATAATGGAAGTAATGGTTGTGATGCTGGTGGAAATGATGGTGGTAGTAATTGCCTGGGTAGCTGGGCAGTGACTGCTTGTGGGAGGAATTATGGTAATAGTATTGAATATAATGTTGATATTAATGGTAATAATAATGGTTGTTGTGGTAAAACGATTCGGGGTGGTAAGGATGACTTTAGTAGTTGCAATAGTAAGTCAGTTATCATAACTACCGACCTGTATCAATGACCAGTGCCGTAAGTAAGATATTAGAAAAGCTGATAAAAGGGATTTGGGTGTATCATCTAGAAAAACATAATATGATAACAGAAAAACAGTTCAATTTTAGAAAATGAAAATCATTTGTTATTAATCTATTAAGCTACTATGACAGAGTTGAAGAAACACTACAGAAGAGAGAAGGATGGGTAGACTGTATCTCTTTTGATTTCAAGAAAGCATTTGACAGTGAACCTCACCAAAGAGTTTTATAGAAACTGTACCACCAAGGAGGAATCCAAGGTAATCTGTACTGTTGGATACAAGGTTTTCTCAGAGAAAGGGAAATGATAACAGAACTAAGGGGAAATTGCTCAACATGAAGAGAAGTGATTAGTGGAGTCCATCTGGGCTCAGTGCTGGCACCAATTATGTTTTTAGTATATAAAAATGACATTGAGAGCAACACTGGAAATGGAAACTATCCAAATATGTTTGCTGATGATTAAAAAAATGCAAAGGAGAATTACAAACACAGACTCATGCAGCGAGCTACAAGAAGAATTAAATGAGTTTCATGAATGGAGCAATAGATGGCAAACGAAATTCAGTGTGGACAAATACCATGTAATCAGGTTTGGTAAAAGTGAAAATAAAACAGACTGGGACTATAGTTAAGAAGTTCAACCCTACATATATCAGAAAAGAAGGACCTAAGAGTGATTATCAATAATAGACTATCTCCGGCTGACCACATCAATGGAAAAGTACTAAACATGTTCACGCTGCTTGCAAATATGAGAGTAGCATTCAAATGTATAAATGAACACATACTGAAAAAGATAATCATATCATTCATTAGACCAGCATTGGAGTATGCATCAGTAGTCCGGAATCCACATCTCAAATAACACATAGATAAAATTGAAAAGGTACAAAGGGCCGCTACACGATGGGCACCAAGCTTAAGGGATCTAAGTTATGAAGAAAGACTTGGAAAATTAAACCTATCAACATTACAAGAGTGTTTGAAAAGAGGAGACAAGATTGTGCTACATGAATGCATCACAGGAAAAGAGAAGAGACATAAATGAGTATATAACCTATGGGGAAGCAACAGCAAGAGGACACTGCAGAAAACTGTATAAAAGAGGGGTGAAAAGGACCTAAGGAAATTTACTCTCCAAAATAGAACAATTATTGATTAGTGGAATGCACTTCCGAGTGAAATACTGTGTGCCAAAACAATTCACAGACTGAAGGATATGTATGATAAAAATGGTTCAAAACACTGGAGAGAACGAGCTTGACTCATTCCTGTAAAGATACATTTAAGTAAGAATAATTAGGTAGGTAAGAATAATGTGGTAGGTGGGGGCGCCCATCATCCACCCACTTAGTGTAGTATTACTTTGTTTTTAGGGTATCTCTACATTGAATGGCAAGCCAAATGATTTCCTGTAAACCAGGAAAGCATTTACAACGTTGGATGGTAACTTTATAACCAACCAACACGTGTTCCCTACGTGACACAAGTGGGCTAGCGGAGGGTTAGTGCTCCTCCCCGGAAAACAACTAACTAAAAATACGAACAAGAAGCCTCGGACCAGGCCTGGCCAAAAGGTGACGACTAAGGACTGAACAAAGGACACGATATGGATGGCCGACTTGGAATGTAAGGGGTGCAAATGATGAGGTGAAAGAAAAAGAGATTTTCCAGGTGCTTGAAGAGGCAAAAGTGGATGTATGTGGGTTAACAGAAACTAAATGGGGAGGTGAGAGTGAGAGAATGGGAGTATGGATGGGGTATATGCACAGGAGTAGGTGAGAATGAGAGGGCAAAAGAAGGAGTGTGTATTGTTATAAGTAACAGATGGAAGGAGAATATAAGAGAGTATGGATCAGTTGGCTCGAGGATTGTGTGGGTGAGATTGAAAGTTGGGCTACAAACGTGGGTGATTCTATGCATGTATGCGCCAATGCAAGATCGTGCAAGCAGAGTGAGAAAAGAGTTCTGGACAAATGTGGAAGTGTGCATGGAAAAGTTTGAAAGGAATGATAGAATGTTTTTGATGGGTGATATGAATGGAAAAGTAGGGAATGGGAAGGTGGATGGAGTAGTTGGTGAGTGGGGTGTGCCTGCAGTTATGGATGAGAATGGTAGTGCTTTAGTGGACATTTGTGCCCGGAGGGGGTTGGTGATAGTTAATACCCTCTTCAGGCACATAATGATCCACAGGTATACATGGCGAGTGATGAAAAGAGTGGGTGGTGAACTGACTGAACGGAAGGCAATGATTGATTATGTGTGTGTGGATGAAAGAATGAGAAGGTGTGTAATGGATGCAAGAGTATAATTATAGAGGTTGGGGAAGTGGACTTTCAGACCACCACTTGGTGATGGTCAGATTTAAAGTCCAAATAAGATGGAGAATAGAAGAAGGGAAGAACAGGAGGAAGTTGTACATACAAGGAGAGTGGAAAAGATAAAAGAGGATGGAAAAAAGGCGGAATATAAGAGGGAAGTGGAGGAGCGATTGGGTAAATATAGATTGAAGCAGATAGGGGATGTGGAAGGTGTGTGCAAGATATTCACAGCAGAAATCTATGCAGCATGTGAGGTGGTGTGTGGGGTGAAGAGAAGACAAAAAGAGGTGCAGGGAACAGTATGGTGGAATGAAGAGGTGAGACAGGCTGTGGCACAAATGAAGAAAACATATAGTGAGTGGATGAGAAACAAGGGCGTGGAAGAAGTTAAGAGACGGAAGAGAGAGTTATATGTAGAGAGGAAATGAGAAGTAAAAAGATTAGTATGGAAAAGTAAGATGAGAGTGGATGAGGAATTTCGAAGGAATTTGGGTGTTAAGTGGAGGGAATGTAAGTTAATGTTCTGAAAAGAGGTAGAGGTAGACAGGATGCCAAAGAAGTCAGCTGGGGAGTGAAAGATAAAAATGGTATATTACTAGTGGAGAAGGGAGAAAAAGTGAGCAAATGGAGAGAACACTTTAAGAAATTGTTGAACACAATGAAAGTAATGCAAGTATAAGTGGCCGGGGAATGGCTGGGAGAAGGAGGGATGTGAGAAGAGAGTAAGAAATCAGTAGGATGGAAGTTGTGGAAGCAATGAAGAAAGTTAAAATGGGGAAAGCCCCAGGAATTGATGGAATGTGTGGTGAAATGCTGAAGCATGGGGGAGAGATAGCAGTAGAATGGATGAGGAAGATGTGCAGACTGGCCTGGGAGGAATGTAGAGTCCCGGAGGATTGGAAGTCAGGTATAATTATTCCCCTGTACAAAGGAAAAGGGAAAAAAGAAGTGTGTGGTAATCATAGGGGCATTTGTCTTCTTACTGTAATAGGAAGAGTATATGGTAGGATACTTATTGACAGAGTTAGGGAAATAACAGAGGAATTAGTTGGAGAAGAACAGGGAGGTTTTAGGAAGGGAAGAGGTTGTGTAGATCAGATATTCATTCCTAGATCTTTAGTGGAAAAGTTTCTAGAGAAGGGAAAGAAGTGGTATGCGGCCTTCATTGATTTGGAGAAAGCATATGACAGGGTGGATAGACAAGGATTGTGGAAGAATATATGTAGTAGATGGGAAGTTGTTGAAGGCCATGAAGGGTACGTATGAGGGTGCTAAAGCTGTAGTGTGTATAGTGAACTGAGAGAATTTTTCTATTTGGAGGTTGGATTGAAACAAGGATGTGTCATGTCTCCATGGTTGTTCAGTCTGTATGTGGATGGGGTTATAATAGAGATACAAGGTAGGGCAGTGGATGTTGGAACGGCCCTAGTGAGAGAGGACAGTGTTTGGAAACTACCTTTTTTTTTTTTTATGCGAGGAAGAAGGAACCAATGGCCATGAGCCCGCAGTAACAGTTCCCTCCAAGAGAAAAACAAAACACAATAGAGAGCCAAATTCAAGATCCGATCATTTTGAGATGCCTGGACACACTACGTTTGAAAGACTGGAGATCATAGGCAGCAGGAAATACAGACAGAGGGAGACAGTTCCAGAGCTGACCTGTTGCATAAATGAAAGACTGGGAGTAACGGTTAACTCTTGCATTAGAGAGTTGGACAGAAAAGGGATGAAAGTTTGCTGCCAGACGGGTGCTACGCGCCCGTCGTAGAGGTGGAAGAATGCAAGCAGACAGTTCAGAGGAGCAGTGACCATTAAAGTAGCGATAGAAAAGAGATAAAGATGCAACAGTGCGGCGAAGAGACAGAGGTTGAAGGGAGTCAGTAAGAGGAGGAGAGTTAATGAGACGAAAAGCCTTTGACTCCACCCTATTGAGAAGAGCTGTATGTGGGAAGCCTCCCCACACATGAGAGTTGTACTCCACACAGGGGCGGATAAAACCCCTGTATAGAGTCAACAATTGTGCAGGGGTAAAGAAAGAGCGGAGTCGGCTTAGCACACCCAATCTCTTGGAAGCAGATTTTACAAGAGATGTAATATGATCTTTCCAAGATAAGTCCCGAGTAAATGAAACCCCAAGCATGTTCAAGGATGATGCAGGATTAAGCTGAATATTATTAAACATTAGTGGGTATACCTGTGGAAGATTTTGTCGGGTTGATAGGTGTAAGAACTGAGTCTTAGATGCATTAAAGACAACCATATTATTTTTTCCCCACTCAGAGATATGAGCCAAGTCAGACATTAGGTGTGCCATAGCCTCATCCCTTGTTTGTTGAAGTAACTGTTGAGATGGGCGTTGCGGGAACCGAATGGAAAGGTGAAGGGTGGAGTCATCAGCGTATGAATGGATAGGGTTAGATGTACAGCTTAGAAGATCATTGATGAATAAAAGGAAGAGAGTTAGTGATAGGACAGAGCCCTGAGGAACACCACTGTTGATAGATCTAGAAGAAGAACGTTGGCCGTCTACAACAGCGGCTATAGAACGACCAGAAAGGAAGCTAGCGATGAAGGCACAGATAGAAGGATAGAAACGTAGGAGGGCAGTTTGGAAATTAAAGATTTATGCCAGACTCGATCGAAAGCCTTTGAGATGTCAAGTGCAATGGCAAAGCTTTCGCCAAAGTCCCGAAAGGAGGATGACCAGGAGTCTGAAAGGTAGGTGAGAAGATCGCCAGTGGAGCGTCCCTGACAGAACCCATACTGACGATCGGAAAGAAGGTTGTGATAGGATAGATGCCTTAAAATTTTTCTATTAAGAATTGACTCGAAAACTTTTGAAATACAGGACGTTAAAGCAATTGGACGATAGTTGGAGGGTTGGGAGTGGTCACCCTTCTTTGGGACTGGCTGAATGAGAGCAAACTTCCAGCAAGAAGGAAAGGTACAAATTGACAGACAAAGGCGAAATAGTTTGCCTAGGCAGGGTGTAAGCACAGAAGCACAGTTCTTGAGAACAACAGGAGGGACCCCATCAGGCCCATATGCCTTGTTAGTACTGAGGCCAGTGATGGCAGAAAATACATCAACTGAAGAAATTTTAATGTCAGCCATGAGGAAGTCAGAGGGGGGAAGTGATGAAGGAACAGCACCGGAATCGTCTAAGGTGGAATTGGAGGAGAAAGTCTGTGCGAAGAGATCTGCTTTATCAGTAGAAGAAATAGCTACAGAACCATCAGAGTAGAAAAGAGAAGGGAAGGATGATGAGGTAAAGTTGTTAGAAAGATTTTTGGCAAGGTGCCAGAAGGAGCGGGAAGAATTCGAGTTGGAGAGTTGAGAGCATTTAGTATGGATGAAATTATTTTTAGTAGAGCGAAGAACAGACTTAGCACGATTCCGGGCAAAAACGTAAAGATTATGTAATTCAGGGGTCGGTTGGCTCCGGTACCTTTTGTAGGCCTTCTCCTTGTTGCGGACAGCATTAGAACAAGCGTGATTAAACCAAGGCTTTCTTGCATTAGTCAAAGGATATGAGAAAGGAATGTATGCTTCCATGGAGAGAATAACCTCCATAATGCGCAAGGCACACTCAGATGGCTCACGGCCATGGAAGCAATAATCATTCCAGGGAAAATCAAAGAAGTACTGCCTGAGGGCCTCCCAGACCGCGGCTCCAAAATGCCACAGACGACGTTTCCCTGGAGGGTCCACAGGCAGTACCGGAGTGATAGGACAGGTTAAGGTAATAAGGTTGTGATTGGAGGAGCCCAACGGAGAGAAAAGATTAACAGAGTAAGCAGAAGGATTAGTTGTGAGGAAGAGGTCAAGTATGTTGGAGCTCTCTCCAAGGTGGTCAGGGATACGGGTAGGGTGCTGTACAAGCTGCTCTAGGCCATTAAGGATAGAAAAGATGTAGGCTTGTTCACCAGGTGGATCAGTGAAAGGAGAGGAGAGCCAAAGGTGGTGGTGAACATTGAAATCTCCAAGAATGGAGATTTCGGAGAAAGGAGAAATGGACAGAATGTGTTCCATCGTAGAAGTAAGATAGTCGAAGAATTTTTGATAGTCAGTAGAATTAGGGGATAAGTAAACAGCACAGATAGATTTAGTCAGAGAATGATAGGAAAGCCGAAGCCAGAGTGTGGAGAATTCAGAAGAATCAAGTTCAGGAACACGAGAGCAAGATAAGTCATTGCGTATGTATACACAACAGCCACCTTTGGCTTTGAAATGAGTATAGAGAAAGTAGGAGGATACAGAAAAGGGTTTGCTGTCAGTTGCCTCAGACAGCTGAGTCTCAGTTAGAAAATGAAGGTGAGGTATAGAGGAGGAGAGGTGGTGCTCAACAGAGCGAAAGTTAGATGAAAGGCCGCGAATGTTGCAGAAATGAAGAAAAAGAGAGTCAGACAGTGGTTCCAGGCACCTCGAGTCGTCACCGGGAGAGGGGCAGATGCGGGGGCATTTATGGTCCCCCCCCCCTGGGGACTCCGAGGCTGGGTGAATTGACGCTATTTTTGGTGAATTTTGAATAGGAAGTGTAGTGTGTACTGTGCATGTAGTTTGGTGAAGATAGTTAGAGAAATTTGTACTGGAGAGCATGCTGGCCTACTCTCTGTGTAACTGAGACACTGAAAAAGTTCAGCAAAGAGGGATGGTCAGGAACTAGTCCTGAGGGCTGATGAAACGGGAGCTCCAGCACTCCCTGTCATCAGCTTTCCATCCAACTCGGGAGTACTGCCCTGCTCGACTGGTGCTACAGTCTACTCCTCCTGTACTGTTGTTTGCAGATGATTCTGTGTTGTTAGTGAACACGAAGGGGGGTGGCAAGGCTTGGTGGATGAGTTTGGGAGAGTTGGTAAAAACGGAATCTAAAGGTGAATGTAGGGAAGAGTAAAGTTGTAGTCTTCAAGAGAAGTGAAGTCACTGAATGTATTGTGAGGCTGGATGAAAAGGAAATGGAAAATGTGAGTGTTTTTAAGTACTTGGGTAGTGTGATGAGTAAGGATGGAAGTTTAGAGGGTGAAGTGCTTGAAAGGGTGCAGGAGGGAAGAAAGGTTGCTGGTTCCTTGAAAGCAGCGATAAGAAACAGGGAAGTGAGCATGGAAGTGGAAAAGCTACTACATGACAGTATTGTGATACCAACTCTAATGTATGGAAGTGAAGCTTGGACCTTGTTGGAAGGGCACAAGTCAAAAGTGAGAGCGGTAGAAATGAGTTAGGCTATTTAAGAGGAGCCTGTGGAGTCATATGGAGAGACATGCTGACAAATGAGGATATAAAGGAGCGTTGTGGTGTGGATGTGGATGTGATCGGAAGCGTTAGGAGAAATACACTGAGGTGGTTTGGCCATGTGGAGAGGACGGAGAGCGAGAGACTGACGAGGAGAGTGTATGTGAGTGAGGTGAATGGGAGGAGAGGGAGAGGGAGGCCGAGGATGAGATGAAGGGATGGAGTGGAGAGGTATATGAGAGAGGGGGATGTGAGATGGGAGCAAGGCACTGAAATGGCGGGGGAAAGGGTGACATGGGGACGATTTGTTTGTGGCCACCCCTTAGGGATAAAGGCGTCTGGCAATAGATAGATTGAAGAACACACACACACACACACACACCATAGATAAATAATTAGACAGATGCACCTAAACCCGTCTTTGGCTACACTCTCTAGGGGCCATCCTCCACCCGCATTTCCCGCTACATCTATTTTTGTCCCGTGGACTCAATTTCTTCAGTGAACTTACATAATCCCTTAAAAAAATATCCTCTTGAACTAATCTAATATACTATAGCACTAGCTGTGTGTGTGTGTGTGTGTGTGTGTGTGTGTGTGTGTTTTGGGCAGCCGAAACTACACATTGAAATTGCACCTACATTGGCACAAAAATCACAGAAAATTCGCTGATGTGAAAAAACTTGGTTCCATCACGACTGAAAAACTTTTACTATATTTAATGAGCGATCACATTTTGACCAAAAAAAGCCAATCTAGGCCCCTGGCATAGGATCTCCATAGAATATTTTGCCCATAGGTACAATTAAAATAAACTATAGCAGTGTGAGAGCCCTCCCCAGGAGCAAGTGCGAGGGGCCCAACGGGCCCACGAGCACTTGTCTAATATACTATAGCAGTAGGCGTGTGTGTGTGTGTGTGTGTGTGTGTGTGTGTGTGTGTGTGTGTGTGTGTGTGTGTGTGTGTATTTTGGACAGCCAAAACTACACATACAAATTGCACCAAATTTGGCACAATAATTGCAAAAAATTCACTGATGTGAAAAAACTTGGTCCCATCACGATTGAAAAACTTTTACTGTATTTAATGGGCGATCAAAATTTGACCAAAAAAACACTGGTCCCGACGTGAGTGTGTGAAATTAGGGTTGCTTTCACCCTAGAGTTTTTGATGGCTTTATATCGATGTCGCCTTGACGACGATAGTGACAACGTTAGACTAGAACAGCACATAAACGAGACTCGGATTACCTGAAATGATAGCAACGCACGAGCGAAGTGCGAGGAAACGAGTAAGAAGCACGAGGAAATGAGTGCAAAGCACGAGGAGGCAAGCACACAGCAGAATACCCCTCTGCAGGAGCAAGCGTGAGAGGGCACAAAGGGCCAACGAGCACTTGTTTGCATCATGGACCCATTTTCCTCATGTAACTGTTTATCCCCATAGACTTATTTTACACACCATGAATCTACAGTCCCCCAAGGCCCTATTTCTTTCATGAACCTTTTGATCTATTTTCCTTCATGAATCTGTACTCCCCGTGGACCTATTATTATCCTCTGAGGACATTTTTCTCCACTTATTTAATACCGTGTGTAACTAATTCCCCTATGAACCTGTATATCCTTCAGGGATGCTAGCTTCTATCCGTTAACTTTTTCTTCCTATAGACCTTTTTTCTTCATGGGCACATTTATCTTCTGTGAATGTATTTTTCCTATGGGTGTATTTTCCTGATGCACCTATTTTTTTCCCACTGAAGAAAGAACGAATTTCTGCAAAGACTTTTTTTTTCCTTGGGCTTGCGTTCCTATGGATAATTTCTTAATTACTGGGCCTTTGTTTTTTTGCTTGGGCTAATTATCCATTAGCAGACATTTCCTTACGATCCTAATTTCTTCACACAGACCTACTAACACCATGAACCTATCCCACAATGGACCTATTTTTAATATCACCTTCCCACTCACCCACCTACCCAAATACTTACTTCCTTAGTGTAGTAAGCCTGTCTTATGTCTTGCCCTCCAGGAAGCTTTACATCCAACTCGCTCGCAATGCCTATCCACCCTAAGTCTACTGATACCAAGTCGGATCGCTTTCCATCAGGGCATAGGGAGTCGTGGCTTGTGTGTGACGTCAGTTGGCTTAAGTAACAGAAAATGTAAAAAAGGGAAAACTCAAATTAAACATTTATAATACGGGAAAACGAAGAAGGGGAAGAAGTGCGGACTCGTTTAACCCTATAATATTGCAATAGATTCCTTCACACCCCTACACTTTCCCTCACACCCCATACCTTATATCACACCCCCACACCTTCCCTCACACTCCACAGCTTCCATCACATCCCCAAACATTCCTTCACACCCTCATATCCTTCCTCACACCCCACTTCTTCCCTCCCACCCCATATCCTCCCCCACACCTTCCCTCACACCCCCATATCCTCCCTCACACATTTCAGTCCCTTCACTCACACCCCCACACCTTCCTTCACACCCTTATATCCTCCCTCACACTCTACACCTTCCTTCACGCCCGCATATCCTCCCTCACACCCCACACCCCCATATCCTTCCTCACACCCCACAACCCCATATCCTTCCTCACACCCCACACCTTCCTTCACACCCTCATATCCTCCCTCACACCCTACACCTTCCTTCACACCCTCATATCCTCCTTCACACCCCCACACCTTCCTTCACACCCTCATATCCTCCCTCACACCCCCACACCTTCCTTCACACATTTCAGTCCCTTCCCTCACTTGTCAGGACTGAAAATGTGGGATGATCTGGTGAGTGGAGCAAGCATCCACTCACCACCATGGTCAGGAGTCAACTGAATTGCGTTTCGTGTCAGTCGATGTCACTCCAATGCTCCGCCCCCTGCGCCAGCTAGGAGCCGTTTTAGAAGGAAGTGATCCGACTTGGTAGTAATAGAATTCGTATCCACCCATTAAAGCCACCCCATTCGTCCACAATGCCCACCCACTCCACCCACCCTCCATCCCATCCACCACATCCTGCTCTACCACTCATCTCACCCACTCACTCCACCCCACCCACTCTGCCATCCCAGGCCATCCTCAGTAACCCTCCCCATTCCGCTCACAGCGTAATGACTGGATATGAATGTAGATGTTGTGGCAGAGAGAGAGAGAGAGAGAGAGAGAGAGAGAGAGGGAGAGAGAGATGATGATGATCAGTCATACATGACTTGGTGGAAGAGGAGCAAGTGAGATACAGTTCAGTCTTCCATAATGTCTCCCAGTAGCTCTTTTTACATCTCTCTCTCTCTCTCTCTCTCTCTCTCTCTCTCTCTCTCTCTTTTTCTGACCTGCTTTACTTTTTCCATCCCTCGGCCAATATCCTTCTTTAAAATTTTCGGCATTCCATCCATTCCTCGTTTTCTCCCTGCCTCCTGCATTCCCTCCACTCCTCGTTCTCTCCTTGCTTCTTTCTTTAGCTTCTCTCGTCCTCCTTCCTTCTCTCCTCCTCTTACCCTCTCTGTCCCTGTTTCATGGTCTCTCTCCCATTTCCTCCGTTACTTTTTCTTCGTTTCTTCCTTCTTTCTCTCCAGCCATTCAATCTCTTACTTATAGCTTACGATCAATGTCACTAATTAAAATAAAAATACTCCTAACATAATTTCATGAACGTAAAATGGATATAAACATAGAAAAAAACTTTGAGGAAACAGAACAGAGGAAGAGTGACAGATAATAAAACTCCTAATTATCCTGCATTTAGCAAACCCGAAAAAAATACACCTGTTGGTACGACAGCATCGATACAGATGTAAAGCGAAGGACATGAGTAACCGCTTTGACACAGCGACAAGCATGTCAGTCAGAGAAGCTGAAAAACTTTATCACGTAAAAGGAAAGTATGATTCACCGGTGTCACTGAAACATCGCCTTCTCTTCTAAATATAATGTATATTACTAACAGTACAAAAAAATCCAATTTTTTGCAGCAACCTTACTAATAAGCATAAATAAAGATTCATATAAGGTATTTTCAGTAAGGAAAATTCTGGACATTTGACTGTGAGTAGTGAAAAGGGTAATATATTGTACATGCGGATGGAAGGATACAGTGAGACATGTAGGAAAGGGACAACCAAAAAGAAATGGAGAGAATAAAGATGTAATGAAGGAACGACATCCGGAATGAGGAAAAGAAAAGGGGCAAAGGAGAATCAGAAACAGATGAATGGAGGACGGCAGAATGGCAATAATGGAAGGCAGGATGAGGGATGGATGGAAAAAGGGTAATGGAGAAGGATTTAGTGTGGTTGATGGGGAGAAACATTAAATGAAAAAGGAGGATGGTAAATAGGAAACGAAAATAGAATGTGAAGAACACAGAATGAGGGAGGGAGATACAGTTAGAACAATGAAGAGGGGTTAAGTGAGAGAGCGAGAGAGAGAGAGAGAGAGAGAGAGAGAGAGAGAGAGAGAGAGAGAGAGAGCGAAGTTACGGAAATTAAAAAGAAAGTATAAAAATGGAGGAGTAGAGAAAGAAATGGTAGTTGATGAGAGAGAGAGAGAGAGAGAGAGAGAGAGAGAGAGAATGGAAGAAAAGGAGGAGATAGAGAATGAAATGTGGGGGAGAAACAGGAGTTAAGTGATGGAGGGCTAAGTACGGGAAAAAATGGGATTTTTTTTTTTTTTTTTAAATAAGAGAACGGAGGAAGGAAAAACAAATGGGGAAAAAAAAAATGATCCATACACCAGACTACTGGTGTCCTCCATTCATAAAATATCTGTAACACTTAGACTTGAACAGTTGTGGGTTGAAATTTGGAGGAAAACAACTCTGGGGAAGTGAGTTCCAGAGAGATGCAGTTCGGGGAATGAAAGAATTCTGATATGCAGAAGTTCTGCAATATGGTTGAGTGACATTCCAGTCATGAGCGCTACCAGATGCCCGTGTAGCACGAGGGAAGGCATGGAGAGGCGGCACCATGGACGCAACCTCGTCTGAGCACTTGCCAAAAAAATATCTGCAAAATAATGCAAGGGAGGCAACATTCCTTCTTACTTGCAGGGGAGGTAGTTTATATGTAATGGCAGGGTTGTTAATGATTCTAACAGCTTTATTCTGAATTTTGTCCAGTTGTCTCAATGCAACCTCTCCATAACCATTCCACAAGGGTGAGCAATATTCAAGCTGAGAGCGCACATGACTCTTATAAATTATAGCTAACTGCTCATCGGCGAAGAAGTTACGGACTCTGTACAATAATCCAAGTTTCTTTGAGGCGGTTTTAGCAAGTGATCTGACATGAGAGGTCCAGCTGAGGGCACTGTTAAGTGAGACACCAAGAATTTCAATACTTTTGGAGATGGGAATATTAGTAGCACTGAAGGTAATGTACGAATCTGGCAATATCTGTCTATTAGTAAACTGTATATATTTAGTTTTACTAACATTAAAAGAGACAAGATTGTTTTGTCCCCATTCACTGATTGTAGCTAGATCTTGATTTATGGAGATGGCTGTACTGAGTTGAGAGGTAGAGATATTAGACTTTGTAAATGGATGTCTAGTGTGAATGAACTATGTAGTGTTGAGTCATCTGCATACGAGTGAACGGGATTGTGAGTGACAGATAAGAGATCATTAATATGAACCAGAAATAGGGTTGGCGCCAGGACTGATCCCTGAGGCACGCCGGCGTTAATTGAGTGGAAATTCGAATATACATCATCTACTTTTACTCTTATTTTCCTGTCACTAAGATAAGAAGAAATCAAAGGAACAAAAGACGTTAGTCCATAGCAAGGGAGTTTGGACAGCAGGGAACGGTGCCATACTCTGTCGAAAGCTTTAGAGATATCAAGAGCTACTGCATGAGTTTCTCCAAAAAGATCAATTGATTGATGGATGGTATGAGTTAAGAGATTGAGTATGTCAATGGTGGATCTTTCGTGGCGAAAACCGTATTGTCTATCACTAATTAAGTTGTTGGATTCAAAATGTTTAACAATATGCTTATTAATTAAAGTTTCAAATACCTTACCAAGAGAAGATGTGACAGCTATTGGTCTGTAATTGGAGGGGTCAGACGAACTTCCTTTCTTCGGAACTGGGTGGATATTGGCTTCTTTCCATGAATTTGGGAATAAAGAAGTACGTATGCATAGTCTGAATAATTTGGCTAGGACAGAGGCAAGTTCAGGGGAACACTTTTTCAAAACAATTGGAGGAATTCCATCTGGGCCTGGAGCTTTGTTGGTAGATAAATTGTCTAGGATGGATTTTACGAATCTTGTCTGTATTTTAAGTGGGGCAATTTCGGGAGAATCAAGTTCCAGTACTGAGACATTCTGGCTGGTATCATCTATGGTAGAGTTTCTTGCAAAGGTACTAGCAAAGATATCTGCTTTCCCACGTGGGTCATTTGTAATATTGCCATCTGAAGATTTTAGTGGGGGAATGGAAGATGACTTGTTAAAGTTATTATTAAAAGAATTAAGAGTTGACCAGAATATTCTATTGCCATTAGGGTTGTTAAGTAGTTTTGATGCTTGCTTTTGAATGATTTAGATAGATTTAATACAGCTTTTGCATGATTTCTAGCAATTTTAAATTGGGAGAGTGATTCAGATGTTTTTGATTTTAAGTAAGAGTTATATGCTAATGACTTTTGGGCTGTTGCTCTGGCCCAATTGTCATCAAACCATTTTGGAGAGTTTGATCTTTTAGTGAATTGTTGACTTGGTATGAATAAATCCATACCAGCTAGTATTAAGTCGCAAATGTGGAACTGGGTAGTATTGGGATCACTAGAGAAGAAAGACTGCCATGGAACATCAGCAAGATAATTTCTAAATCCATCCCAGTCTACCCTGTCAAAGTGACATCGGGTCACCCTGACAGGTTCGGAATGGGGAGGTGTAGGAGGGTTAACTAATGAGGCTTTGATGAGATTGTGGTCAGAGGATCCAAGTGGTGACAGTACCTCTATCCTGTATTGATCTGGATTATTTGTCAAGAATAAATCCAAGAGATGGGCATTATGGTCAGGATTATCAGGTATTCTGGTTGGTTGCTTTACCAACTGGGTGAGATTAAACGATTCCGCAAACAGCTCGCATGCTAGACCAGCATCGTCAGTCCGGGCAGAGTGCAATAACCATTCAACATTGTGTATGTTTAAATCACCCAAAATGGTAATTTCATTGCCAAGGGCAAGGTCAAGGTTACTCAACTGAGTGGATATGGAATCAAATACACTAGGTTCCGAAGAAGCATTGGGGGAACGATAAACTACACAGATATATTTGGTAATGTTTTGGCAATTTAATTTATATAATGAGTAATCAAAACTGGTTGAAGTGAAGTTTAAAATAGTATCGACTGCATATTGGGATTTGATATAACAACAGGTGCCGCCCTTGTTTCGAAAGTTTGTAAGGAGATGGTAACCGGGAAAACAAAATGGAGATATATCGGTAGAGGGTGAGATTTGTGGTTCTGTGAGGAAAAGGGCCAATGGGGATATGGACTGAAGGAAAAAATGAACTGAGTTTAAATTTGTGGTAAGGCCGCGGATGTTGGTAAAGCATAAGGCCGCACCATCACCTCTTCGCCGACGAGCATTCCCGGAAATAGCAACAGTCGCTGACGTATGACGGCAGCGACTGTTGCTGAGGTATGATGGCAGGGATTTAATAAGTGAGAGGGAAAGGAGGATGGAAAGGCGAAAAAGGATGAGACATGGAAGAGATGTGAAATATTTGGGACTACGGTGAGGTGTTTTATCTGGATAGTATCCAATGAAATCAATTTGATCACGTGCTGCAGTATTTACCTGCTGGTCTGTAACTACTACTGTTCTTCTCACGAAAGAGAGAGAGAGAGAGAGAGAGAGAGAGAGAGAGAGAGAGGGAGAGATCCATTAATATCTTCAGTACCGGGAAGTCTTAATATTTTGTATTCATGCCCATACTCTACGATTAAGTTCAGCTGCGAGAAACTCTATAAGACATGGGTTGTAATACTTGTCCTGATGATTTCGGACTGTGGACTTATTTGGTTATTCAGGAGGCTCACAGAGAAGTTGTTGCCATCACCTGACGTTCTCTGTACTTGGGTAAATTTGCGATAAGCTGTGTTATTCGTGTTACTCTGCGTGTGACATGAAAAAGTATATTTGGCATTTCAAACCTTTCAGTACATCAGGATATCTGTATTTTGCTTTTGCTTCTGACAGACCATTTTATTCGTTTTCTAAGAGATCCACTCTAAGTTAATATAGTAGAATCCTTCAGTATCACTCGTATTTAATAGCTACCAACAAGAGAAACTTTCACGCAGTTCAGGAGAGCTCCTTCGTAGTTATGCAGGTTAAGAAAATTCATCTATGTTATAAACTTCATATGAGTATCTGCTTACTAGTACTCTTCACCTTCCTTTCTCTCGATGATTCCCTTGTATTTCATTCGACGTTTTTCGTTGTTGAGTGAAGAAATGAATGGACTGGTTCAAAGTGGACGGAGGTTCATTCCCAACAAACTTCTCAGATCTTCTTTGAGGTTTTTCAGTGTCGTATAAAAACTCTCAGCGTTTCGAATATAGTTTTTCTAAAAAGCCACATCCCGAGCTTCCAAATATACAGACTGCTAGATGTTAGTGGTAAAGTTGTAGAGCAGAGGAATGCCGACTAAAAGGACGCGAGATCGATCCCGGGCTGAGGCAAGGGACTGAGTTAGATTATAGTCTTATTACAACATCTTATTTGTTTGTCCTTATGATCTATTGAACTGCTTTTTAATTACAGTATATTCGTTAATGACAACATACCATACCCGAAATAGCAGGTATTTAGTATGAACGGTAGTGTACTAGCATCCAGCAGTTTCCTTATGCGCACCATCTGCTGTCCTCAGCACAGCATTTTGGTCTCTTACGACGAACTGTCTAGTATATGTACAAAGTCGAGCACATAAAAACAAAATGTGATGATCCGTAAGGAAAAGAGGTGCCACTAGTTCTCCATCAGGGGCTGCTGAGCCCCAGAAAATAATTTTCATAACTTTAAGCACTTCGTTAGGTTCATTAATCCATTCACTGTACGGAGCCTCACCAAAACTGATTAAAACTGCCTCGAATTAGCAAGACTTCAGTAAAAAGACGCCAATGTATTGAAGACATACTGGAATTTACCTCCAGTATTGTAAAGAAAGGTGTATTAGTTTATTTTGCATGAGTGTATAGCACACTGAATTTCTCAGTTTCCTTGTATGTTTTGTTAGCTGGAAAGGCTAAATGATTATCTACTGTCCTCTCTATGCGCAGAAAACTTCTTATGAAGTCCTCGTCGTGATTTATACTGTTATTTACAAGATAATATTGATGTGCCGCACTCAGAAGTAAAATCCAGGGAAATATATGCCAGGGAGCCTCCTAAACCCACGAGATTATATCCATACGTGGGTTGTTGTTCATATACCTTTGGGGATATGTATGTAATCCACTCAGGTATTCTCAGATCCATCCCATCTTCCACGAACTCGCATAAGACGCTTGTAGAAGGAGGTTAACCTCACCACGGGAGAACCTGCCTGTCAAAGGAGACACATGCTCGAAAATACGCTTTGAAGTGCATGACGATCCGTAAAAAAAATATCTCGATACCTTAAGCTACTTGCAGAGAAAACATTGATAACATAACAGAATATTGCATTTACTGTAGATGACTCTCAGAAAAAATATGAAATTGTGAAATTGAGTACAAAGCCTGTGTGAATTAATTACTGATACACCAATTCCCCCCCCCTCTCTCTCTCTCTCTCTCTCTCTCTCTCCCTTACTTCCACCTCTTTTCCTCTTTCCCTCTTTTCAACCCTGCTGACACTCCTCGTTTTCTTCCTCTTTTTATCTTTCTCACCCTCACGCAGCCAGGGTTTCCTTCGAAACTGCTCTGTTATTTCTTCTTCACTATCGCCTTAGTTTTCATCTTTTCCTTTCTTTCATCACTCCCAGTCCCACAGCATCTGTTCCTATATTCTTCCCTTTCCTGTCCCATATGGGTTATTAACCCTTCGTTAGGCAGATCAGGTGTTTTGGCACCCCAGATTTTTTTTTTTTTAAAGCTCATATCTCTTAGCCGGTAATTCGAATATTTCTCTCCGTTCCAGTACTCTCCTGATTCAGTGAGGGGAGGGAGCTTGTGGATTGGTTTAGTCCTGCCTCTGCTGTAGTGGGAGAGAGGGGCACTTTCCCCCCCCCACCCTTCTGGGGTGTCCAGTCACCCCATCAAACTAACCATTTAGATCATATTGTGATATAGCTTGTTATTTTTTTTATCTTATTCTTGCATATTGTTTATTATTATACTAATTTTAAAAATCACAAAATGTATTTTCCTATGCGTGTTTACCTGACAAATGAGATGTGTGTCCATTTATCATTTTTTACTGACAATTTATTTTATTTTATTATCATAAATAAATAAACACCACCTACAAGGTATTCAGTCCTTTCATTAGTGATTGGAGAGATATGCTGAAGCGGCAATATGAATATATTTTACATATTAGTTACACTACATGTATTTTTGTACCGGGATTTTGTAACACTCCACCAATCGAACCACGTTGAATACCCCACAGGACTAACGAAGGGTTAATTGGTACCATGGCCTTTGACTGCAAGTGACCTTGAAAGGTCAAACTCAAGGTTACGGATATTCAGGGGGCTATGACTCTAAACTCGTTGAAGACAGAGATAATTACTATTATCAAGTTATAGAAAGTCTCATATGAGCTTTCATTTGGCAGCTTGACTTTTGACCTTGAGTGACTCTGAAAGGTCAAACGTAAGATCACGGATTTTCAGGAGGTGTTAACTTGAAATTATTTGCACCATTACCTTGGACTTTATTTTTGTCCTGACAATAAATGGTAGTAATGATTAAGTATTTACCAGCAACAAAATAACTGCTGTCGGGCGAGGTTTGTTGTGTCTGGCACCACTTGTTAACTAAGAGATGAAAGCTTCAATACACCCACCTACATCCAAAGGTGTCTGCACCCACATCGCATCCACATCCAAATCAGTGAGACCATCACACTCCCAGTCATATTACACTTACGTCCACCTACACCCACACTCACCTACACCTACACTCATACTTTCCCCCTCACTCACCCACAGCTACACCAACACCCACTTACACCTACACTCACACTCATGTACACGCTGATCTACACGCACACCTGTACCCAAACCCACACCCATTTACACATTCAGGAGTAGGCGGTAAAAGAAAGTAGATGAGAGAGCTCGGGCGAAATATTCCGGTTAGGGCATCTACATGTCATGCCTTTGCATGAAATTTGAATGAAAAAATACATGGTTGTAAGCACTAGCTTTTGACCAAATACTGCACGCTGGAAGTGATGGATGGCCTGGTCCTACATCTTCTATAAGCTTTATTGCTGTTATTTTGCTTTATTTTACCCATTGTGTTATCTTTTTCGCAATGCCAGTTTCGTTTAATCCTTAATATTTCATTCTAGTGTTTTACCTACTCTCCCACTGTCTTTCTTTTATCCATCTTCTTCCTCTTCCTCCCTTCTTTATACACAGCTAGGTTTCAGGTGGAAGCTTAATCGGCCATGGGACTGGATCAGACCAAAAGGTCATATTGTATAACGCAGGACTTCTTGTTTATACACCATGGCAGAGTGCACTGTTTTATTGAATGTCTGTGATTTTTTTGACTTTGTACAGGAAACAGATTAACCCGCGGCGTCCCGTCGACGTTCTTTTACGTCCACACGTTTTGTCACTGCCAATCCCATCGACGTACATAAACGCGAAAAAAATGCAAGGTCCCTAATTTGCACAATTTTCAATTCTCGCGAGTCATTTTTGGTGCGTATACACGTGACACCTTCCTCAACAAGATGCCAGGCAGAGACAATGCCTTACCCAGCTTGACCTCCTCCCCCCCTCTGCATGCCATTGTCTCAGCAATTCACCTGTTATCAGTGACCTGGCCAGTATAGCCATGTCATGCCACGGTACGAAATTCAGGGCCAGAGTGATTCCCCAATCAATGACAATGTGGAGGACAAACTTTACATAGCATTAGAGGAAGAAACATTTAGAAATGATGATCAGGTAATGTGGCAAAAAAAGGTCAGGTATTAGTGAGTGAAACAATGCTTATAATGCCTATATTACTGCTTGAAAACCAATATACTCTTGTACTACATATAAATTCGTAACAGTAAATAAATAAATACCGTTTATGAGTGGTGTGAAATAGTTATCCTCCCATAGAACTCGTTTTCTTTGGTGCCAGCCTGATAGAAAACCCAGTAAGGAAAGGAGGCTCTCCTACCTGTAATGAGTATTTTAAACTCAGGTGAGCGATTTCTCTATGAATTTTCGATGTTTCTCACCAAAATCGAAGGTTTGAGCCAAAAAAAAAAATTTCCTAAAATGGTCGGGATTGGGGGGAGTCAGTGGTGGAAAAGTGGTCGGGATGGGGCGGGTTAAGATCAGTGGAAATATTAAGTTCCTTTGGTTTATAAAATCTTTTCTTAAACACACACACACACACACAGTAGAGCAGGTGGCTTCTGACTAAAAATGAGGCCATCTTGATGTCACGATGTCGCGAGGAATACTGTGTTTCTCAGAATGTCATAAATGTTGTCATACCTGATGATAAACAATACACCTTGCTAATATCATTACACCATCCATGAACAAGACTCACCTGTATTCTGTATTAGTAATAAGTATTTTTACCTCCGTCAGTGAAGATGGAGGAGGTTATGTATCCACCTATGTTTGTTGCTTGCTGGAATCTAAAGGTTCCACAAGCATGTTGATCAGTTCCGTATGTTTGTCCGTCTGTTTACTTGCTCTCTACATGTAACAATTTTGTGCCAATCGTTCAGAGAGAGAGAAAAAAAAGAAGAAGGTAGGTATCCATAAATCATGGAAGTCTATTGTTTTTCATCAAAATAGGTCAAAGTCCCTGGGCTGGATGAAGGGTTGAAACCCCCTTAATGGCCATGGGTCCGGAAATCGTCGGGACCCAGTGGCTGGCCCAGGCACCATTATTCCAAATTTCGAATACCGATTTTTTTCTAACCAAATTGAAGAGAAACGTCTGGTGCACCAGGCAACGCAATTTTTAGCTTCCTTGAGCCATCCTGTGCTTCGCAATGAAGCGTGTAAAATGTGGTCAAATGACTGCCTACACGCCAGTGAAAACTAAGCAGAAAGAATCAGATCCATCTGGCAAGTGTCCTACCTACAGCAGTTTCATTGCTTGCTGGAACTGAAAGATTTGACAAGCATGTTGGTCAGTTCTGAATGTTTGTCTGTCTGTCTGTCTGTTTGTCTGCTCTTTACACGTCACAATTTTGCCCCAGTCGTTCATGTAAAAATCAGAAGGTACATATCCATAAACCCTGGAAGTCTGTTGTTTTTCATCAAAAATAATCAAAGGCCTTGGGTCGGGTGGGGGTTTGAAATCCCTAAATGGCCGTAGGAACAGAAATCGTTGGGACCCCGTGGCCGGCCTCGGCACCATTCTCTCGTATTTTGAAAGTCGTTTTCTTTTTCTCTCTCCTTACCATAGTGAAGAGAAACGTTGCCACACTTGGCAATGGATTTTTTAGCTTCCTAAATCCATCCTGTTCTTCACAATAAAGCGTGCAAAATTTCGCCAAATGACTGCCTACATGCCGGTGAAAAGTACACAATTGAATTCATCCAGCAAGCTCTCTACTGCCCACATGCCGGTGAAAACTAAGCAGACAATCGGACCCATCTGACAAGCGTTCTGCCTATGGCAGTTTCATCTGCCCGTCTATCAGTTTGTCCAGACGATATCTCCAAAAGTTCTCAAAGAATTTCAATCAAATTTTGTGAAAGGGTGGGCCATTTGCCTTGGAAGAAGTGATTAAATATGGGGTGGATCTGGATCCGGAGTATCCCGCACAATATCTTCAAAGGTTCTAAATGAATTTCAATGAAATTTTGTGCAAGAGTGGAACGTGGACCAAGAAAGAATTGATTAAATTTGGGGACGGATCCGGATACTATCTTAAAGGATACAGATCCGGATCCTTTTTAACTGCAATGTCATTGGCGGAGGTGTGTGTTCTCTAAGTGCATTCTAGTTTCTTATGCTGTTACTACTGAGCCTAAAGGAACAGACATCACAGGGCATATCAAGTGTCATGCATGAGCACACACACACACACACACACACACCGCAAAATGACCACATACTTTATTAAAGCAAATTTGGAAAAGAAGAGGGATAAAGGTAGAAAGCAGGATGATGATTTCTACCAAGAACAGGTTGAAATGGAGACTCACAATAAACTGGTGGAACGAGTACACAGGTTAGAGACGGCTTTTCAAAATGAGATTGATGAAATTAAGAAACAGATGCACTTGCAAAAGGAAGAAATAGAAAAATTAGGAAATGAAGTCAATAAGAAAGACACAAATATAGATGAGCTAACTGTTGAAGTGGGTACACTTAGGAGGAAAATTAGTGAAATGGCAAGTACTTGTACAGTAGTCAACCACGAGAGTATTATGGAAGAGTTCAAAAATGATACAGAGACAATCAAGTAAGCAGTCTGATTGACCAGAGCAGTGATATTGGGTAGAAGATAACACAGGTGAATGAAGCTGTGCAAAGCTACAAAATTGATGTGGAAACCACTTATGCTGAAATGGTGAAAGTAAAGAAAGACTTGGAAACTAGGGTGGAAGAAAAAAGCATTAAAATGGAAGTGAAAAGAATAATCCAAAACAATCCTAAATTAGTCAGAGATTCAGTAGATATCAACAAATCTATAGTAATCACTGATATAGAAGAGGAAGAAGTAAAAAACAAGATCTCAAGAGACAAAAAGGAGATGGCAAATGTAATGGACATATTGAAAGAAGTATCAGAGGAAATCTGTAGTAAAGACATAGAGGAACACAAAAGGTTAAGGAAATACAAGAGAAGCAAGTCAAGACCCCTAAAGGTAACCATCCAGAGTGTAAACACCGTGGAGGAGATACTAAAAAATGCAAAGAATCTTTTGGTAAAAGAGGAGTTAAAAAATGTATGGACAAAAAGATGCCTAACACAAGAGGAACTGGAATTACTGAAAGAGAAGAGGGAGGAAGCAAAAACAAAAAATGAGGTAAGATCACAGGAGGAGAAGAAAATTTTTTTTTACAAAGTAATTGGATTGCAGGTACGAAAGTGGTACATAAACAGGAGGGAATAAAAAGGAGGAAGGTAGTAGAACCAAATCATGACAAGTATACAAACAAGATGATTAAGTTGATGTACTCAAATGTGGATGGAATGGTATCTAAATTATTAGAGATGAATGATTATGTCAGAGAAAATGAACCACATATAATATGCCTAACTGAAACAAAATTAACACCAAGGATATCAAATGACATCCTAAACTTAGAGGAATATAATAAATGGAGAAGAGATAGGAACTTAATAAAAGGAGGAGGAATGATAATATTAACTAAGAAAAATCTAAAAGTCAAAGAAGTAGAACTAGATATACCCTCACAAGTAGAACTGATTGCAGTAGAGATAAATACATCTGAAGGGAAAGTAATTGTAGCCAATTTGTACATGCCATCCAGATCAAACACATGGGAAAGAGACGAATATGAGGACCTGGCGGAAAGCACAATTCAGAGTTTAAGAGCATTACTACATAGAATGGAAGAGAAATCGGAAAGAATTATACTAACTGGAGATTTTAATACAAATATAAATTGGAATACTCTAGATACAATAAGCCGAGAAAGCTGTTGGGACCAAAAGCTCCTGGATCTTGTGCAAGAGTTTTTCCTAACGCAACATGTAAGGGAAAGCACCAGAAAAAGGGGACTCGATGTGCCCTCAATGCTAGATCTCATATTTACTAGGCAAGAAAACGATATTGACAATTTAATATATCACCCTCCATTCGGCAAAAGCGACCATGCAGTACTAAATTGCAATTTCAGGATTGCATATGACATAGTTAACAGCAATGAAAGTTACAAAAAGAGCCTAAACTATAAAAATGAATAGTATCAGGACCTAAAGAAGTACTTCTTAGAAACTGCTTGGGAAAAGGAGCTAAGAGGACAAGATTTAAATGCTATATATGAAAAATTCTGTGAACTTTATGAAATAGGAGTCCAGAAGTACATCCCAAAGCACAAAGAAGCAGAAAAGAAAATAAAGAAATGGTTCAATACAGAATGTAAAAAATCAACAGAAAAAAGAAATTTGTTGTGGAACAGATACAGAAGACACAATAGTGAAAGGGCATAATAATTACAAACAGGCAAGAAACGATTATACAAGAATAAGGAGGGAAGCCCAAAAACAGTTTGAGGATGATATCATAAATAAAAGTAGTGATCAATCAAAGCTATTTTACAGCTACATCAGAAGCAAAACCAAAGTAAAAGATAAAATACAATCCATTTCGAACGATGGAATCACCTATACACAAGAAAAAGGATATTTGTGAAGCAGTAAACAAGAATTTCCAATCAGTTTTTACAGAGGAAAATAATTTTGAGAGGGATTATGTGGAACATGCATGCCGACACATACTACCAGATATACAAACATCAGAAAAAGAAATACAGGAGGAGCTAAGTAAATTAGACAAAGGGAAAGCAAATGGTCCTGATGATATTTCATGTTGGGTGCTACGTGAATGTGCAAATGAGTTAAGTAAACCATTATTTTTAATTTTCAAGAAATCCTTGAGTCAAGGTAAACTACCTGATATTTGGAAGAAAGCAAACATTGTTCCCTTATTCAAGAAAGGGAATAGACAAAATCCACTTAACTACCGACCAGTATCACTAACCAGTGTTGTAAGCAAGGTATTAGAAAAGCTTACAAGAAAAGCCTGGGTAAATCACCTAGAAGAACACATTATGATAACAGAAAGACAGTTTGGTTTCAGAAAAGGAAAATCATGTGTTACTAATCTGTTGAGCTACTATGACAGAGTAACAGACACATTACAGGAAGGAGAAGGATGGGTGGACGGTATCTATTTAGATTTCAAGAAAGCATTTGACACAGTACCACACCAAAGACTTTTATGGAAACTGTATCATCAAGGTGGAATTCGAGGCAATCTGTATCGTTGGATGCAAGATTTTCTCATGAAAAGAGAAATGAGAACAGTACTAAGGGGAAACTACTCATCATGGAAAGAAGTGACTAGTGGAGTACCACAGGGCTCAGTGCTGGCACCAATCATGTTTTTAGTGTATATACATGATATAGACAGTAACGCTGGAAATGAAAGCTATCTAAATATGTTTGCAGATGATGTAAAAATACAAAGGAGAATTACTAAGACTCTTGTAAAGAGCTACAAGAAGAATTAAACTTCATGAATGGAGTAATACATGACAAATGGAATTCAATGTGGACAAGTGTCATGTAATTAAGTTTGGTAAAAGTGGAAAAAGACCTGACTGGGATTATACATTAGGAAATAAAACCCTACACACATCAGAAAGAGAGTAGGACCTACGCGTGATTATCAATAACAGACTATCTCCGGCTGGCCACATCAGTGAGAAGGTGCGGAACATGTATACACTGCTAGCCAATATGAGAATAGCGTTCATATACATAAATGAAGACATGCTAAGAAAGATAATAACATCATTCATCAGACCAACTCTGGAGTATGCATCAGTAGTCTGGAGCCCTCATCTCAAAAAACACATAGACAAGATTGAAAAAGTTCAAAGGGCCGGTACAAGATGGGTACCAAGCTTAAGGGATCTAAGCTACGAAGAAAGACTAAATAAACTGAATCTACCAACACTACAGGAGAGAAGGAAAAGAGGTGACATGATTATGCTATATAAATGCATATCAGGGAAGGAGAAAATAAACATAAATAATTACTTAACCTATGGGGAAGCATCAGCAAGAGGACACTGCAAAAAAATGCATAAGAAGAAAGGTGATAAAGACGTAAGGAAATTTAGTTTCCCAAACAGAGCAATTGATCAGTGGAATGCACTACCAAATGAAATAGTGTGTGCCAAAAAAATTGACAAATTTAAGGATATGTACGATAAATATGGTTTAAGACACGGGACAGTACGAGCTTGACTCATTCCTGTAAAGATACAATTAGGTAAGAACACACACACACACACACACACACACACACACAGGGCCGCGTAACAGGCTTTGATTCAAACACTGTGCTCGAAATATACATACTCTTGAATTTCTTATCACATTTTATTTACTATCGAATATTTATATCTGAAAGACTTTCTTACATTATTATTAGACAGCCTGGCTTCCATTGGTGTCTTTATTTTTCTTTATGTTTCCAGCTGTTGACGAAACCCTTCTGTATTTTTTGTATAATACCGTACTTGATTTCCATCCGTTCTTGGCTCTGAGGCAGAAGACTGGTGTTTGCTGAAATATTTCCCTGTGTATCAGGACCTTAAAAGTAACGTTAGAAAAATAGTAGCACATGAAGAGTGCTGCATCCTGTTATATAATGTGATAACATAGGTGTCACACCAAGAGAGTGTTTTTCGGTTATCAAATGACAGTCAGACGGGTGTTATAATCAGTGTCTTCTGTCAAATTAGAGAATACAACATGTGTCAGATGAAGTCAGCATCATAAAGTGTGAGGTGTGGACACTGCAGCCCAGGTGTTGGTCCGGGGTGGATCTGTGTTCACGTTCTAACTCTGGCCACCTCTAAGGGCCCGCAAGTAGTCTGGGTAGAATAGATAAAGATCGTGGTATTTAGTGCGACCTGGGTCAGTATCAGAAGTTGCTGGGAGTTAGGGAGAGACAGAGGGATGAAATGACGGAGTAATGAAGGAAAATAAAGGGGTAGTAACCGACGGTCTGAGAATACTGAACACTATCCCAAACAGTGAAAAGTCTTGCTCTATTACAAATCATAGGATATATTACTGAGGGAAAGGAGATAAAGAAAGGAAAAGAAAGTGATGAAAACCGTGAGATAATGGAGTAGATATGATGAAGGGTGTAATGACTCAGAGCGTCGCAGAAAAAGAAACTGAGATGTATAGAAAAGCAGAACTAGTAGGCTGAAGAAAAATGCCAAAAACAATGGAAGAGAAATGACGAGGTGCGTAAAGAACGAAAAACAGCGTGGAAAGAAACACAGAAGCGGAGAAAGAGAAAATAATAGAGAGATACAGAGTGGGAGGGAAGAAATGGACGTCAGGAAAGAAGAGGGGTTGGGGAGTAAGAGAGTGACAATCTGGCCTGAAAAGTTAGCATTATTGGTCTCTCCTGGGTCCTGCCTCAGCATTTGGAAAGGAGAGTTGGGAAGAAAAAGGTAGACAGAGGAGAACAACAAGAGAAGGGAAATGAAACAAAGAGAGTATAGGAACTAAGAAATAAAGAGGGAAATTGAACGACGGTTCAAAAGTAAGAGACGGGAGCAGGTTGACGTGAAGGAAAATGGAGAAGGGTTGACAAAGATAATGGGAAAGGACACACATACGAGAAAAAGAGAATATAAGAAGAGAGTATAACTCTCTCTCTCTCTCTCTCTCTAATAGATTGTTCATAGGAGAGAGAGAGAGAGAGAGAGAGAGAGAGAGAGGATGAAGGGAAGGAGGGAGGACCAAAATTAGTCTGTGCGGTGAAAAACGACTGAGAAATTAAGTGAGTTAATTGCGAGAGTGGTTGGAGGAGGGAGGGGCGCACTACGAAGGATGGAGGGAGCAAGGGAGGGAGGGATTCAAGTGAAAGAAGGAAATGGGCGACCATGGTAGAGATTGAGAAAGAGAGAGAGAGAGAGAGAGAGAGAGAGAGGTGGAGAGGAGAGGAGAATGACAGGCTTCGGATGAAATGAAGAGGACATTAAAATAGGGAGAGAAGAAAGGAAGGGTGGATCTGCGTAAGAGTAGGCAAATGTTTCCACTTTCTTAAGACCCGAGTTGTTTGCTAAGATGCACAGGTATCATAAGGCACTGAAAGAGTAAAGACATGCCAGGCCATTAAGTAAATTAAATATGGACACAGGAAAACCAACATCATTCTTTTTCATTTTCATTATATCCTTTACTATTTTTTCCTTAGTATTATTCCTAAATTCTGTCTCTGTCTGTCTGTCTGTCTGTCTCTGTCTCTGTCTCTGTCTCTCTCTCTCTCTCTCTCTCTCTCTCTCTCTCTCTCCATTTTCCAATTTTGTGTCTCCCTCTCAGTCTCCCCTCGTCCTTATTCCCCGCTGTGTTCGTGACACATTTCTTTTTTTTTTCTTTTTTTTTTAGCCAGTAAAAGAAAGAATATTCCAGCAGTAGGCTGGCTGAGGAATTCCAGACACCTGTCTAAAAGAGCACGTGAATGCCATCCAAAAAGACATTTCGCACCCACAACGCCCTCCACCCAAAACGGACAGGAGTGGGAAGCAATGCCAGGCAGGAAACTCAAGCTCACACGTGATGTCAAATAAAAAATATATATAAGAATTATATATATATATATATATATATATATATATATATATATATATATATATATATATATATATCTATATATATATATATATATATATATATATATATATATATATATATATATATATATATATATATATATATATTTGAAGAGACTTCACTTCACCTTGAAGATATGTATGCAAACTAACCACAGGAGAAATGAAAGGAGCGACAGTGAGTACTTTCGTATATTACATCTTCAGACAGAGTGAGACAGAAACGTAAAGGGTAGAGGTCTTTTATGCACACCCGCAGCAGGTAGTGGCACACAGAACAATGGATGATCTGAAGTTTTACCTGTAGCTTAACTTAGGGTCACCTGCAGCAGGGAGTGGAACACAACAAAGGATGACCTGAATCTAAAAATACGCGTGACAAAGGAGGAGGGAGTAGGGGGGGAGGAAAGGGGAGTGGGAGGGAGGTGGAAGGGGAAGGGGAGAGGGGGAGAGGGAGGAGGGGATAAATACTGCTGCTTAACGTAAGACCTAGAGGATTAATGCTTGGTGTGTCCCACACAGGTGTGACTACACCAACAGGAGATGACAGGGAACAATCACGTGTTAGTCTGGGGGATACTGCTTTAAAATTAGTTTAGTTAACAATTTATCACACTTAAAATGACCATAGCTCATGTTTACATTCTTTTCATATGTGCCAGAAATTGGACAAGATTCTATTACATTTCTTTCATCTAAGCTTTTTGATCTTGCTAGAATCTTGGAGCCTGTCCAGTCAATATGGTGATCACTGGATGCTTTGTGTTGAAATAAACCACTACTCTGTTGGGCTGTTCTTACACTGTATTTATGTTGTGAGATTCTAGTTTCCAAATCTTTTCCAGATTGTCCTATGTAAAATTTGTTACAGCTTTTACACGGGATTTTGTAAACAACGCCTGAATTACTGAAAGTGCTGTTCTTGATGAGGGTTTTTTTTTATGGTATTCTCATATTTGAATACTACTTGTATATTGAGTTTCCTCAGTATGTGAACAACATCAAGCAGTATCCCCCAGACTAACACGTGATTGTTCCCTGTCATCTCCTGGTGGTGTAGTCACACCTGTGTGGGACACACCAAGCATTAATCCTCTTGGTCTTAAGCAGCAGTATTTATCCCCTCCTCCCTCTCCCCTCTCCCCTTCCCCCTCCCTCCCACTCCCCTTTCCTCCCCTCCTCCTCCCTCCTCCTTTGTCACGTGTATTTTTAGATTCAGGTCATCCTTTGTTGTGTTCCACTCCCTGCTGCAGGTGACCCTAAGTTAATCCGCAGGTAAAACTTCAGGTCATCCATTGTTCTGTGTGCCACTACCTGCTGCGGGTGTGCATAAAAGACCTCTACCCTTTACGTTTCTGTCTCACTCTGTCTGAAGATGTAATATACGAAAGTACTCACTGTCGCTCCTTTCATTTCTCCTGTGGTTAGTTTGCATATATATATATATATATATATATATATATATATATATATATATATATATATATATATATATATATATATATATATATAATCCCCCGTGGCAGTCTTTGAAGATAGGAACCTTCCTCTTGGCTATGTGGTTTATTTTTTCAAAAACAGCTGGCAGTATACTCTATCTATCTATCTATCTATTGCCAGACGCCTTAGTCCCGTAAGAGGTGGCCACAAATAAATCGCCTCCTTGTCACCCGGTCCCCCGCCATTTCACTGTCCTACTCCCAGCGCACACACTCTCTCTCTCATATACCTCTCCACTCCATCCCTCCCTCTCATCCTTGGCCTCCACCTCCCTTTCATCCCCCGGCTCCTCACTCACATACATTCTCCTTTTTAGTATCTCGCTCTCCATCCTCTCCACGTGGCCAAACCACCTCAGTGTATTTCTCCAACTGCTTTCTATCTCATCCACATCCACAGCACAACGCGCTTCCACTTCCTTATTTGTCAGTCTTTCTCTCCATGTAAATCCACATGCTCCTCTCAAATGACTCATTTCCACTGCTCTCACTCTTGACTTGTGTCTTTCCAACAAGGTCCAAGCTTCATTTCCATACACCAGAGTTGGTATCACAATACTGTCATGCAGCGGCTATTTTTTTGTCTTTTTTACTTCCATGCTCACTTCTCTATTTCTTATTACTGCTATCAAAGAACCAGCAACCCTTCTTCTTTGTTGTACCTCTTCAAGCACTTCACCCTCCAAACTTCCATTCTTATTCATCACACACCCCAAGTACTTAATTACACTCACACTTTCCACTTCCTCATCATTACGGTATATCATTTTAAAAAATAGTGACGTCCTTGGAATATAAGCACATTAGTAGTTTGGTTCTCACTAGGAAAATCAATAGCTATATAATTTGTGTCCATACTGCTGTACGGAATGGGATCGTTTACTGCAATCGTACGTCTGTTTGTTCTTCAAGGTCTCTTTATTCATCAACAATTCAACAATTGTACCAACTGCTAG
Organism: Coenobita brevimanus; assembly: GCF_032717465.1. NCBI lineage: Eukaryota > Metazoa > Arthropoda > Malacostraca > Decapoda > Coenobitidae > Coenobita > Coenobita brevimanus. The sequence continues at coordinate 16,579,053 of NC_136956.1, forward strand.
AGGATTAAGGGGAGAAGGAGGAGGATGGCTTCAAAAGAAAAGCACTGCCGAGCAACCGGCCAGACCACGGACTTAGGGTTAGTTATGCTTTTGTTACGGAAGTCGGTTTACGCACTGGTTCGCAGACCGGGAGCCATGGACCCCAAGGGGACCGTGGCAGGAAATTAGGGGTGCCATGGCGGGCTAATGTAAGTGGTAAGTCAGAGTGTGTCTGTGAAATCGTACTTGGAGTCCTCTTGCCATTTCAACAACATATTTATGTGAATCTGGTTTCTCCACCCTTGTACATATAAAAAATGAAAGCCGGAACCGGTTTGATATGGACCCAGATATGAGATGTGCGTAATCAGTGAGAACCTCGAATCAGTCGACTGACTGAAAGCAGTGTCATCCATCCCCTCGATATGTGTTGTAGTGATCAGCAATAGTGCTGTGCTAGTAATCCGTGAAAGTGTTTTGGTGACCCGTAGTGACCCGTGATAGTGCTGTGCTACCTTGTGTGAATTTGTGCGTAATGGCTTCCTTGGCAGAGAGCAGTGTCCCCACTGCAGGTGTTGAAAAGGACTACCTTGAATTAAAGGAGGAACTTCTCGAACTGAAGCGGGAGGTACAAATTCTCAGGCAGGAGAAGGCACAAATGAGGGAATTGTTGGAGGAAATGTTGGAGGAGAAAGAGAAAAAGGCTGAAGGCTGGAGACTAATTAACAAGGGTGCAACGAAGTTCACTCTTAAGAAGCAAACGGAAGTTAAGACCACTAATACTTTCGACGCACTACGGGACGATTGTGAAGGGATGACAGAGACGGAAGTAGAGGAGAAGGACGGTGAGAGAACTTCCAGTACAGGTAAGTATAAACAGAACAAGAAAGGTAAGAAAAATGTTGCTGTTGTTGGAGACTCCCAGGTGAGATATCTGAACAGGGCCATGTATACTCCACTCGCTAAACATGTGTGTCTTCCAGGGGCCAGGGTGGCTAATGTGATAGAAAAAATTTCAAATATCGTAAAGGATAGTGGTGACAAACCCAATGTGTGCCTCAGTGTAGGAGGCAATGATATTAGTAGCCGTAAGAGTGAGGTACTGTGGCAAAGGTACAAGGTGATGTTAGAAAAGGTTAGGGAGAGGGGAGGAACCCCTGTAGTGCTTGGTATTTTACCCAGGTGGCGGGTTGGAAGAGAGTGGTTGAGCAGGGCAATAGGGTTTAATTGCCGCCTTGAAAGGTATTGCAAAGATAATGCAATACCTTTCATAGACAGCTGGGACCGGTTTTATGGACGGAGTGCCTTGTATAGTTGGGATGGGACTCATCTTAGCTGGCAGGGAGTTACTGTTTTAGCTGGAATGATAGATAGGGAGTTGGAGGAATTTTTTCGAGGTTGAGAAGTAGGTGTACAGGAAGTTGCAGCAACTACACTCAGAAATCATTATTACCATGTTTGGATAGATGCATCAATACTTGCAAAATTAAGAACAAAAGTTCAACCATTAGTGTAGATACATCCACTCAGGCACCTCAAATTGAGCAGGCGATTATAGATGATAGAACAAGCGATGATAGAAGGGCGATAAGCGATAGTACAAAAAAATGTTATATTAGTAAATTAAAGAATTTCCCAGTTAGTAACAAAATAAATAACAGTAAAAGCCAAGGTAAAGGCATAACTACTAGTAATAGTCTGAAAGTGTACTACACAAACAGCCGGAGTTTACGTAATAAAATGGATGAACTGAGGGCTTTAATTTGTACAGAGAAAATAGACATTGCCGTTATTAGTGAAACTTGGATGAATACGGACACACGAGAATTTTTAGCAGAATATCAGATAAAAGGCTATAATATTTTTGTGTCAAACCGTCAGGGAAGAAAGGGGGGAGGGGTAGCTATTTATGTAAAGAATTCATTAAACTGTTACAATAAAGAAGATATTAAAGTAAATAGGGACACAGAAAGTGTCTGGGTCGAAATTAGTAACAACAGGGAGAAATTAGTCTTTGGAGCAATTTACAGATCTCCTAAATTAAGTAGAGCTGATAGTAAATACCTTTGGCAGGAAATTAGGAAAGCATCAGAGTCCAGCTTAGTAATAATTGTAGGGGACCTTAATCTACCAAGGATAGATTGGAGAAATCAGACAGGGAATGCAGAGTCAGAGGAATTTCTAGAGGTAGTACAAGATCATTTTCTTTATCAGTATATCAGGGAGCCCACCAGAGGTAATAACATACTAGATTTGGTTTTAGCTAATAAAGAAAATATCATTAGTAATATAGAGGTTGGTGGACGACTTGGTAATAGCGATCATGAAGAAATTAAGTTCAGATTTATTTGGGATGTCTGTTCCACTGAAAATACCTCCACCGTTCCTAATTTTCGTCTAGGAGATTTCGATGGCTTAAGAGCTTATTTTCGAATGGTATTCCACAGGGAGATTAGCTATTTGAGGGAATGCCGGGTCAGTGGGGAACCCCAGGTCATAGGTGTGAGGCAGGAAACACGTGGGAATGTCCGTCAGGTGTCTGTGAGGGAGGAGGTGGTAGATAGGAATGCAGTCCAGGTGAAGGGAATTAACTCAGCTCCAATACCAAACAGACGTTCGACTAGTGAGAAGTATAACGAGTTAATATATATAATACACGGAGGCCAAGATAAATATATCCCTTCAAAACCGTTTAGAACGAATAATTCGGAACCAAGATGGTTAAACAACAGATTAAAATCTCTCATAGGCCAAAGGAAAGGAATATATAGAAAAATAAAACGTGGAGAGGAACACTTACGTAACCGATACACGATTTTAAATAGAGAAGAGGGAGATAAGAAAAGCAAAGAGAAAGTATGAATTTAAGGTTGCAAATGAATCAAAAGAAAACCCCAAGGGTTTTTATCAAATGTACCGAACGAAAAATAAAGATAGGATAGGACCACTGAGAACCAGTGAAGATAAAGAAATGTGCTCCATCCTAAATAATTATTTCATATCAGTATTCACCAAGGAAAATCTAGACCTGGTCCCTCAAGCAGCAAATATTTACGATGAGAATACGGAAAATATTCTTAGTAAAATAACCATTAGTAAAGAGGACGTATTGAAAGAAATTAATAAGTTAAAACCTCAAAAATCGCCAGGTCCGGACGATATATATGCAAAAATTATAAAAGAAACCAAAGAAGAATTATGTCAGCCACTTTTAACATTATTTAATGACTCTTTAAGTTCAGGAGAAGTTCCCGAGGCGTGGAAGACCGCAAAAGTAGTGCCCATCTTTAAAAAGGGTGATAAATCAGCTGCGTCGAATTATCGTCCGATAAGTCTAACGTCAATAGTAGGAAAAATGTTAGAGTCAATTTTGGCAAATAAGATTAGAGAACACTTAGAAAGATTTAATCTTATTGACGAAAGTCAGCACGGATTCAGGCAAGGACGATCCTGCCTCACAAACCTGTTGTCATTCTACTCGGAGGTCTATGAGGCAGTAGATAGCGATAAAGCTTACAATGTTATTGATCTGGACTTTAGTAAAGCTTTTGATAGGGTCCCACACGAAAAAGTTAGTTAGAAAGGTTCGAGCACACGGTATAGACGGCGATATCTTAAAATGGATAGAATCCTGCCTGAAAGGACGAAAGCAGAGAGTATTAATAAATGGAACTAAGTAGGACTGGGGATTAGTAACTAGTGGTGTACCACAGAGTTCAGTACTCGGTCCCTTATTATTTATCATATATATAAATGATCTAGACTTAGGAGTCAATAGCAGCATCAGCAAATTTGCCGACGATACAAAAATAGGGCGTATCATTAACTCGACTGACGATTGCCATAACCTACAAGAAGACCTCGATACATTGTCCAAATGGTCTAAAACTTGGCAAATGGAATTTAACGTTGAAAAATGTAAAGTACTTAACGTAGGCAAGACCATTGGAGATACTAAATACAGCTTAGATAACAAAGAAATTATCAAATCAGAATGCGAGAGAGATCTAGGAGTTATGATTAGTAACGACCTTAAACCAAGGCAACAGTGTATTAATGCGAGAAATAAAGCATATAGGGTCCTAGGATTTATTTCGAGAAGCGTGAGCAATAGATCATCTAAAGTGATACTGAAACTTTATCTAGCATTAGTAAGGCCACATTTAGACTACGCAGTACAATTTTGGTGTCCTTACTATAGAATGGATATTAATTCGTTAGAAAATGTACAGAGAAGAATGACAAAAATAATACATGACGTCCGGAACCTGTCATATGAAGACAGACTGAAAAGACTAAGTCTGCATTCGCTAGAGAGGCGTAGAGTAAGGGGAGACTTAATTGAGGTGTTTAAGTGGATGAAGGGTATAAATAAGGGAGATATTAGCAAGGTACTTAAAGTGAGCATACAGGATAGAACTAGAAATAATGGTTTCAAACTAGAAAAATTCCGTTTCAGTAAGGAAATCGGTAGAAATTGGTTTAGTAATAGAGTAGTAGACGAATGGAATAAGCTACCTAGTAAAGTAATTACTGCCTCTTCCACTGAGAGTTTCAAGCATAGGCTAGATAAGCATATGACTAATAAGGGGTGGATATAGAAAAAAGAAAATCTTATAACCAATACTAATTCATAATTTTTCCTTTTCAGGTTACACTGTGATAGTCTCTATTCTCCTTTCACACTTTCCTGTAAAATGTCCACGCCAGTTTTCCTATACGGCGTGGTGTTCTTTCTGACTTTTTCCTGCCGGCTTCGGCTGGAGGGTTTGGAGGGTGGGGGAGAGCCTTCTTCTTTGCTATCCTTATCTCATTCTAGTAGTTCAGTTACTCTTCTAGGAGCTGCCTAGCATGGGCCAACCGGCCTACTGCAGTTATCCTCTCTTCTTATGTTCTTATGTATCCTGTTGTGGAGTGGGGCTGCATACTTTTTTTTTTCCTTTGCTTCTTAAATGATCCTTTTTATTTGCTTGTTCTAACAATTTCAAAGTATATTCAAACGCCATCTTGACTCTCTCCCCCCTTCCCCCCCGTAGTCCTGGTCAGTTTCGGTCTTGGTGAAAACCCCATCGGCAGTTATGGGATAGAGGAAGGAGATAGGGAAGTGGCGAAGATGCAAGGAAGTGGCGAAGATCGAGTGTGGGAATAGAGATAGAGAAACAAGAACACGCACAGCATACCATTAGTACTTCTTTCCTTGTTGTTCGGCCTTATAAGATTTACAAGTTTTCTTTAAACCCTTTTCTTTCTACAGCATATCAGTTTCATAAGCACTAGAAGTGTTCATACTGATACATCCTAGATTACCGTAATGCATGACACGATATATTCTTGTATGGTTCCTCATTTCATTCTTCTCTTCCTTCATCAGCTGAATTAAAAAAAAATAATAATAATTGAAAATAAAAATCTTCATGGGTTCGGAATGTGAATGTGGATGAGTTTATGTCTGTCTGTATGTATGTAGTTTTTAGCCGATTTCAGTGTAATGACCCACCATATTTCCTGTTCGTTTTCTCAGGTTGGCGTAATTCTGCAAATATTTAAAGAGAGACTCGATCGTATCTTTTCATGACTAACCTTTGGTAAAGTTGCAATAGGTACATCGTCCTCACTCAGCGTTAAGGCTTCAACACCACTAAATTATACTGGCTGCAGGAAAGTCACTACAGTTCAGGAGACACTTTGGACACAAACACAGGTAACATCTTATTTTGACCTCCAGTCACTTAGACGGTGTGTTCTACATCTCGCTAATTTTAGAATACAAACAATTCTTTCCTTCTACTATATGGCGAATTTTGCTTTGGGTGCTTTTCCTATATTTCTGTGTGAAATACACCAGAGGGACGTATGTCACCCTGGATTATGCCTTGTTGTTATACTGTGTCCTGCCAGCACGAAGAGCATGAGTGAGAGGGAAGAAGAAATGGAAGGAAGATGGGAGAACGAGAAGGAGACTGAGGGGTGGATGAGTTGAAGGAAAGCTGAAGGAAGGCAAAGGTGACTGGAGATGATGCTCGAGGCAGGGAGATGTGAAGGAAACAACGGATGGATATATATTAGTGAAAAGTTGGATATGGGACTTCCTATATGCAGATAATAGTAAACATTTCTCTATCTTCAACGAGTTTCGAGTTATGACCCCCTGAATATCCGTGACCTTGAGTTTGACCATTCAGTGTCACTCAAGGTCATATGTCTTGGTGTCAAATGAAAGCCCATATTACGAGTTCCTGTTTGTTCTATAGTAAATATCTCTACCGTCAACCGCATTCAGGTTATAGCCCTTTGAAAATCTGTGACTTTATTTTGACCTTTCAGGGTCTCTCGATAACATCCACAATTTAATCACTTTCTTTTGGGACCAGCGCCCACATATCCTAAAAGACTCATGTAATTTCAGTCAGCCGTTTTTCTGTAATGATGTTAACGAACAAAGAAATAAACAAATAAACAAAGAAACTCGACCAAAAACAATACCTGGCCAGACTTCATCTGGGCGAGGTAACAATGCTGAGTGAGACACAGCTCTCATGTGTGTGTATGTGTTGTTGATAGTGGCGGTGAGTGGTGGGAGGTTTCACCAAAAATAGTGAAGTCTAAATCCTTCTAGTTACTATTACTGATTGTCTGCAACTTCGCCCTCATCACAGCAGAGTTACATCTCTTTACAGCAGCAACCGCAACCTGAACCATCATTACTCCTCTAATTTATCTGCTTGCATTCCTTCCCCTTTATGGCAGTAATGCCGTACATATCTAACAACATACTCTTAATCTTGTTCTGTCCTGCTGTCTAATGCAGAAGTTATTCGCTATTTTCAGTCCTTCACGAATGCAACTGATCAACTTTGGAAGTGCATCTCATTCTGTATTTTTTGTTGTTTATGATCCCCCATTCATCGAACTGCAATGTTTCATGTTATTTTTATATGAAGGGATCTTGTCTTTGATGCTTTAAATATTCTCTGGAATGGACAACTTTACTAATTTCTATTCTTAGAGTAGATATTTTTGCTAAAGAAGACAAAGAAATCTTTAATAGCCACAACCACCCCTGCAGTACTGTAACAGGAAAGAAAAAACGTTTACACGGAAGGCAGAGAACCGAACTTCAGAGGTCCCACCCGCCACAAACTTTGATTTGGGTGGAAGTCTACTACTTTGCATAATTTTCGTGTGGCTATGCAAAAACTATGGTGTTGCCCCATCCCGGGGTCAGTTCCCCTGTGAGAGATGGGGTAACCATCTCCCAATAAGAAATAATTCGTGTTACTAAGACATAAACTATGGCCGTGCATAGTGACTTTGCTGGGACCCATGGGAATCCCCCCCCCCCTCAGTGAGAGGCAACCTTCGACTGTTTCACCCACCCCAGATCATGGCTGGTGTGAAATTCTGTAAGTATGCTAAATTTCGTTTCCTTCAATAAAAAGCTTTTGTCATGCATAGCAACTTCCGTGAAGAATAACGAGGGCTGCCCCTCCAATTGGGAATTGTCCTCAGGGGTCGCACCATGCTCATAACTTATGCGGATAAAGGTCTACCATATTGCAGAAATTTACGACCTTCATTCAAAAATGGACATGTCTAGTGGTTGGGGTAGTACACCCTTGGGCCACTGCCATCAATGGGGGTGGTCCTCAAGGGTCTCACCCTGCCTGAAACCTGGCCCGGTACCCCTGCTAACACCTTTGCCATAAGGCTTGGACCCCATTCTTCTATAACGTACAGTACCTCAATGAGGCACAGAAGGAGTGATATTGTCAGGGACAAGCATCATATATGACTGCCTCTGTAAGTGCAAGAAAAAAAAAAAGAAAAAAAGAAAAGAGAAAGAAAGAAGCACTCTAAGAGGTCAACTCCTGTGATCACCAACTGGTCTAAGGGCAGAACATTTTTCTTTGCTCACTGACCTGATTTTCGACCAATATTCGACCAATTTCCGCAAATTTTCATTGAAATCAGCTGTAAACTGTTGTAGGTGACTTTGTCTTTTAAACTTGATTGTTGACAATTCCCTGCGGTCTTGACATTTAACTGATTGCTCTCAAATTAGAAGCATTTTATTCTTGTCATATCCTCAACTGTTTCACAAAGTTTGGTTCAAACTGGATACAGGAAGTTGATTTTGCCATGTAACAGTGAATTTTGACCTCGTTTTAACAAACAACGGATTTTCCTCATGTATGACCCTCAAACTTTCTACGCATATTATTTAAAAACAGACTAAAATTATCTGAGTTATTTTATTAATAATCACAGACGTGCTGACATTTGACCTTACCCTACAGTTTTCACGTTTGACCTATTGTTTCCGAAATTGAATAACTTCATTCGTACCTTAACATAAGATTTTCCTCCAAGCTTGGTGGAAATCGGAAAAGCACTATTAAAATTAATTTTCCAGAGTCAGCATTTGCCCCAGCCCTGTGATCCTGACATTTGACTTAATGTTCCAAATATGAATAGGTTTTTATATGAACTGTGCCTCTGCTCTTCCACCGACTTTGGTTAATGTCTGACAGATACTGTTTAATGTAATTTGATAACGCACTTACACATAAAAGTCTCAATGAAAACACTGAAACTGGATTTTTTGCCAATAGTTTGGGAATCAGTGGTTGAATTATAGCAAAGGAACACCATAGGTCATGTTTAACACGGAACCGATTCCGGTGATTTGATTTGATGCTCGGGATCTTGAAACACTGTGCTAGAAAGATAACAGAAGCAAAAACAACCATGTCATCAGTAAGTTGACAGTGAGGTAGTTAACCATTCTCAACCAAGACTCCATCAATTACCTCTCTCAAATGTTTGCTTCTCAAATGAATCACCTCAAATTTCCACAAATTCATTGTCGATTGCTGCTAGGAATGCTTTCCTCAGGAGGAGTGACAGAAAATTATTCCTCAATAATTTCACTTCAAGGAAAAAGATAGTAAAATTCTTTGTCATGAGATTCCAGATACCATTTAATATAAATGCCCCATGGCCTCCCGAGAAATACACAATGGCCCACCAGAAGGCCATGGCAATAAGCTTAGGAAAGAATGCTTTTTAAATTCAGTGACTTCAGTAATTAACTGCTTATAACACTACTATCTATCTATCTGTATATATATATATATATATATATATATATATATGAGAGGTTTGGAAGTCGGTGAGGATAGAGAACTGACAAGAGATCGAGTTGGATGGATGAATTTTGTGAAGAGATATGCATGATCAGGGATTTTTGGCACCCCTTTTTAACGTGGCAGCATCTGGATTGACTCTGTCGGATACGATATGTGAAGCTACAGAACGTGGTGAATGTTTTTGGCGTATCCGATAGAGCCAGGATTCCGGGGGCTTGAATGATAAGCGAATGGAAGCGTGGCCCATTGGACTGGGCAATTTTAGGCTGTCTGGACATTGCTACTCCTCACTCTGCCCTTGGGTGGGAAAGGAGGTCCGGATGATGATGATGATGATGATGATGATGATGATGATTGATGATGATGATGATGATGATGATGATGATGATGATTATATATATATATATATATATATATATATATATATATATATATATATATATATATATATATATATATTATGTACTCTCAATGCAAGAGTATGGGGGAGAGATTAATTTGCTTAACTCTATTCTGTGTAGTTCTTGTCTGCCTCTTGCTGCATGTTGATGCATGTATACGGCTGAAGGGTATATAAAAGGGAGAATTTTGAATGGAGAACAGAGTTTTTGTGGGACTGGCATCGAGAGAGGGAGTGTTTGGACTGATGATCAGAGAGTGAGGAGAAGCAGTATTTTGTAAGTTGTATATATTTCTGAACATCTTTTCACTTCGTATAAGCAACCAATCAGGAGTATTATTGTTATTATCATTATTAGTGGAAATTACAGAATGCAGTTTAGCTATCTCTTTTGAATTATTGTATTTCTTTTGTCTTGGAAGTTTATTCACAGACTTTAGTGTATTTATTCAGGGTATTATCAGGTTGCTTGTTTCTCTCATTCTTTTGTGTTTCATTATCTCACTGTAAATATTGTAAATATTATTAGCTGTATTATATAAGGTATTTTTTATTGTTTATTTCGCCCTTGATACGTCAGCTAATTTTATTTACTTTCGGACAGGTGTTGCGAGATTGGAGTTAGTGTGTTTTTATTGTTTTTCATCACTTATGTATTTATTCAGTTTCCTTTTCACTTTGTTTTCTCAGTTTTCTTACGTAGATTTAGTTATCTAGTGTTGCCTACTCCCATCTCGTAACATATAAATTGACGTTACCTCGCCAGGATAATACCCAGATATTTTGTTTATTATTGTGTCGTTGTGGTTGTCATCATGAAGGGTAGAACTAGTGATGTTACCTGGCGCCTATACATATTGTGAGTCAGCAGGGTGCAGTTGACTTCATTAACTCAGAGCCAACGGAAGGTTAGGTTAGGAGGTTGTAGAGGCAGGAGTTAACCTTAGTTGCCCTAGCTCTTAAAATTCAGAGTCAGGTAATGCCTTCCTGTTAACTAACTTATTTTGCCACCGACTGTTTGGCACAGACCCATACGAAGTCCTTGTATCCATGCCAGACCTTGAATCAGTTTCTAGATCAGTTCATTAATCCCATGATAGTTTAGCTGAGGACATTGTCATCCAGAGCAAAGAGTTCATTCATGCAGAGCAGGCTTAGTGCAATCATGAGTATAGAATGTTACAGCTTAAACTACAGCTTCAGAGGGAGAAGAAGGAGGAGGAGAATAGAACGTTACAGCTTAAACTACAGGAGGAGAAAATAAAACTGAAGGAGATGAAGCTTAACTATGATATGCGTATGAATTGCCCAAGTGCCCCAACTAATTTTCCTCATTCTTTTTTCAGAATTTAGAGCTGTTGAACCCACTAAATTAGTTCCCCCATTCGATGAGTGCTTAGTCCTGGAGTTCTTTGCCCGATTTGAGAAGACTGCAACAGGTAATAGGTGGCCCAGAGACAACTGGTCAACTCTAGTTCAGACAGTAATCAAAGGTGAAGCGTTGAAGGCCTATGAGAGTCTTCCCCACCAAAAATCACAGGATTACAAGGTATTAAAGAAAGCCATACTGCGCTCATACAAGATAAGACCTGAAGCTTACAGACAGAAATTTAGGAATTGTAGGAAGCTCCCTCATGACACTTTTGCATATATCCATAGGCAGATGACTGATGCATTTAATCAATGGATGCGAAGTGAGGATGTATCAGAATCTTATGTTAAGGAACTTGTTATCCTCGAGAACTTCCTTGATAAGATTGATACAGATTTAAGAACTTACCTTGCTGATAAGAAAGTTAAGAATGTTGTTGAAGTGCAGTTTATATAGATGATTATTTATTGTTTAAGAATTTGAATTAGGGTAAAGAATTTCCCAGGAGTTTTCCTCAGAAGTGTTACCCCTCTCAGCTCCCCAACCAATCATCTCAGTAGCCCAGCTCCACGAATTTCTCCACACCCAAACCTGATACACCTCACATTTTCCCAAAACCTACACGCCACCCATTTACTTGTTCACGTTGCAAGAGGCCAAGTCTCACTGTAGATAGATGTTGGCGAAAGTTAGGTGTTGTGAAACCAGTGAACTTTGTTTCTCGTGGAGCTCCCGTGGTTACCCCTTCAGTTGGTTCCCCAGTTGTTAATCAGGGAAACTCTGATGTTTTACCCCCTTCTAGAGTTGATGTTGTTCCATTAGGTGGGAAGAAGGAGGCCACAATTGTGTCAGAGCCCACTGTTTCAGGAGGTGTGGTACATTCGGTGATGTGCAGTGTTGCCCCTGCTTCTTCATATGCCCCCTACCTGTATTCTGGTTCAGTGAAGACGAATGGTGTACAATATCCTGTATGTATTCTTCATGACACTGGTTCTTCAGTTTCTTTGTGGGTGAGGCCAAACAATGAAGTTCTTCATGTCGCAGCAGGAGAGTTTGTTCTGAGTACGGGAGTAACAGGTGCAAAGTCTGTGCCGCTAGTTTCTTGTGAGGTTAAATGTCAGTTGTTTGATGGATCAGCATGATTGGGTGTTGTAGATTACTTACCAGAGAGTGGCGTTGATTTAATACTTGGTAATGATCTAGTGAGAGGTGAGGAGATTACCACTCCAGTTGTGTCAGAGGTGCTAGTGCCCGAAGTTTCCCGGCAGGTTGATCCCAATGATGCAAATGTACTCCCAGTTTGTGCAGTGACAAGGTCCATGTCACGTGGAGAGAGAAGTCAACAGGAGAAGGTTGCTTGTAGTGTGCCCTGCATTATCGTACCAGAGGCAACAGTTAGTTCTACGTCTGAGGACATGAAACAATCGGACAATGAGATATCTTTGACAGATACATTTACGGGTTCTTTGGAAGACATTCCACCTGTCCCATTGGAGAAGGTGAACATTGAGAAGTTAAAGGAGCTGCAGTCTGGAGACCAGGAGATTCAAAAGTTGAAGTTGTGTGCAGTGGATGATTTTGAGAAGGAGAAGGGTGGATGTTTTTATGTGCTTGTTGTGTGCCCTGCATTATCGTACCAGAGGCAACAGTTAGTCTTATGTCCGAGGACACGAAACAATCGGACAATGAGATATCTTTGACAGATATGTTTATGGGTTCTTTGGAAGACATTCCACCTGTCCTGTTGGAGGAGGTGAACATTGAGAAGTTAAAGGGACTGCAGTAGACAGGAGATTCAAAGGTTGAAACTGTGTGCAGTGGATGATTTTGAGGAGATGGGTGGATGTTTTTATGTGAAAGATGAGATTTTGTGAAGACAGAGACCTCCACATGTGAATGTAGATGATGGGATGTGGGACTACTATCAGATTGTAGTACCTAATGTGTGCAGGCAGGAGTTAATTCAACTGGCCCATTCTACTCCATTTGCACGTGACATGGGTGTAAGGAAGACCATGGAGAGGGAGTTTGTGGAATTCTACTGACCCCACATGACGGCAGATGTGGCTAAGTTTGTCAAACATTGTCATACCTGTCAAGTAGTGGGTAGGCCGAATCAGTCTGTCCCTAAGGCCCCTCTTGTCCCCATTCCTGCCATTGATCCCCCTTTTTCCAGGTTAATTATTGATATGGTGGGACTCTGGCTCCCAACTTCTAGTGGTAACTCATATCTGCTCACTATCATTGACCATCTCCACGAGGTACCCTGAGGTGATACACTGCGTTCTATTAAAGTTAAGGCAGTAGTTAGTGTTTTGCTAGATTTCTTAAACTTTGGTTTGCCCTATAAGGTTCAGTCAGACAGAGAGTCTAATTTCCTTTCCAATTTCTTCCACCAGTCATTAGCTCAACTTGGTATCACACACATCAAGAGCAATGCCTACCATCTGGATGTACAAGGTGCCTTGGAGCATTACCACCAGACGCTCAAGAATATGCTCCGTAAGTACTTTCTGAAGCACTCTATGGACTGGGACCGTGGTGTGCCGTTCCTCCTGTTTGCTATGAGGGAAGTCCCCCAGGAGAGTTTGGGTTTCTCTCCTAACAAGCTTGTGTTTGCCCACTGAGTTTGGGGGTCTCAAGAACTTGGTTAAGGAGACTTGGAGCAGTAACCTCGCCGAGAGCCAAAGCTTACTCCATTAGGTGCATGACTTCAAGACCCATATGAGGGAAACTCTGGGGCTGGCCAGGGTAAATCTCAAACAGGCTCAGGACAACATGAAGGTGTGGTACGATTGAAAGGCCAGGCTGAGGGAGTTTAAGATCGGGGATGAGGTTTTAGTGTTGCTGCCACTGCAGGGTCAGCTGCTGGCCGCTAAATTTAGTGGCCCTTACCCTGTAGTGCAGCGTATTGGAGACACCGACTACCTGGCGGAGACCCCCAACAGAAAGAAGAAACACCAACTGTGCCATGTGAACATGCCAAAGCCGTACCATCGTGCACCAGATTCTCCGGCTCCTGTGCACCTTGTCTCTGCCACGGCTGCTGATGCTGAGGAGGGTATTGAGAGAGGCTTGTTTGAGGTGAACTGTGAGTTTCCAGATAGTAGCTGAGTGAAGAACGATGAGGCGGAGTCCACTCTCAACTCCAAGTTAGGGCATCTGCCTCGGGACCAAGCATTGCAGTTGGTTGCCCTCTTGTCAACTTACATGGAAGTGTTCAGCAGTGCCCCTGGGAAGACTGATTGGATTCAGCACGACGTAGATGTGGGTGATGCTGCTCCTGTGAAGATACCCCCTTATCAAGTCAGTCCTCAGCATGTTGGCATGCTGCATCAGGAGCTCAACTATATGTTGGACCTAGGGTTTATCTCCCCCTGTGTTAGTCCCTGGAGTTCCCCTGTGATATTGCAGCCTAACCAGACGGCACTACAAGATTTTGCATAGACTACAGACAGGTGAACACGCTAACCAAGACTGATACATATTCATAGCCCAAGCTTGAGGACTGTGTCGATCACATTGGCTCGTCTAGTTATATCATGAAGTTAGATCTCAAGAAAGATTTCTGGCAATTGCCTTTGACCGAACGGGCTAAGGAAGTCTCATGTTTGTGGCAGACGGACAAACATATCAGTGTAATGTGATGCTTTATTGTATGAAAAATGCCCCAGTAACGTTCCAACAGTTAATGAACATGGTTGTCAGTGGTATGAAACATTGTGTGGTATACTTGGATGATGTAGTAATCTTTACCGATGATTGTGAAAGCAACTTACGAGAACTAGGTGTTTTGCCGTCCAGGCTTTCCAAGGCTAGTCTTGTAGTAAAATTAAAGAAGTGCGAGTTTGTGCACAAGTTCAATATTTTGGTTATGTATTTGGTTATGGTTGTGTACGCCCCTCTGACTCTAAGGTGGAAGCAACAAAGAGATTTAAGGTACCACAAAACAGGTGCGAGCTTTGAAGATTCGTTGGCAGTATTGGTTATTATCGTCGTTTTTTGAAGAACTTTGCAACAATAATGGCCCCTCTCACTGAATTGCCTAAGAAAGATAGAAAATACATCTGGACTGATGTGTGTCACAATAGTTTTGATGCAGTAATTATCCAGTTATGGCAGCACCAAACTTTAATAAGACATTTAAACTTACTGTAGATGCTAGTAATGTGGATGCAGGAGCTGAGTTAATACAGGATGACAGTCATGGCGTAGAACATCCTCTTTGTTATTCAGTAAGAAGTTTTCTGTTTCTCAACGTAATTATTCTGTTATAAAAAAGGAACTATTAGCCCTGATCCTCGCCCTGCAGCACTTTTCCGATGACCCCTCATTTGGACCTACTGTCATTGTATAAACTGATCATCACCCACTCAAATTCCTGAATAATTTGAAGATGAAGAATCAGCGATTGACACGTTGGAGTTTGTTCCTTCAACAGTTTCATTTGGATGTTAGTCATATTACGGGTGTTGACAATATCATCGCTGATTGTTTGTCACATTAACAACAAATTTTCCTAAGGGAATATTCTTTCCTAGGTGTGGGCATGTTATGTGTGTAAGAATGTCTATATATTTTCTGTATATTATACATGTATGTATAATGCATGCTTGTCACCAGGCGAGGTGAGTGTGCATCGATGCTATGTACACCAGCATCCATGCACATGCACTCGCTATCATGTTTTTACCTATTGGTTCGTACATATTTATAAAATCTTAGATAATTCTCCTTGCTCTCATGATGCGGGTGTGACTAAAATTGTTTGTAATATCAATGACTTCCAGTGGAGCATAAACTGATGACATAATGATTTGTATTCACCAACGATATTTATAACGTTTGGAGTATGGGGAAGAGATTAAATTGCATAACTCTATTCTGTATACGGTACTTCTCGTCTGCCTCTAGCTGCGTGTTGATGCGTACATACGGCCAGAGGGTATATAAGGGGGAGAATTTTGAATGGAGAACAGGGTTTTCGTGGGATTGGCGTCGAGAGAGGGAGTGTTTGGACGGGAGATCAGAGAGGGAGGACGAGCATTATTTTGTGTTGTATATATTTCTGGACATATTTTCACTTCATATCAGCATTCAATCGCAAGTATTATTGTTATTATTAGTGGCAATTACAGAATGCAGATTAGTTATCTCTTTTGAATGATTTTATTTTTTTTTTCTGGCAAGGTTGGGTCTGGTTAGTACTTGGATGGGTGACCGCCTGGGAACACCAGATGCTGTTGGCATCCCTACGTGTCAAGTGGGGTTGGTGGAGGATTAGTGCCCCTCCCTGTAAAACTATTAACTCTAAGCCCTTGGCCACCCCGTCTGGGATACATGGCGTCTGGCAATGAATGAATGAATGAATGAATTTCTGGCAAGGTTGTTCCCAGACTTTAGTGTAATTATTCAGGGTATTTAGGTTGCTTGTTATTCTCATTCTTTTGTGTTTCATTATCTCATTGTAAATATTGTAACTGTTATTAGCTTGTATTATATTAGGTATTTTTCATTGTGATTATTTTGCCCTTGCTAATGTCAGCTAATTTTATTTACTTTCGAACCTGTGTTCTGAGATTGGAGTTAGTATTTTATTGTTTTTCATTAATTATTTCATCATTTCCATTTTCACTTAGTTTTCTCAGTTTTCTTACGCAGTCAGATTTAGTTATCTAGTGTTGCCTACTCCCATCTGGTAACAATATATCCATCTATCTATCTGTCTCTCTCTCTCTTTCTCTCTATCTATCTATCTATCTATCTATATATATATATATGATGCAAAAATGGACGAACCAAAGGCCAGGAGCCCACAAACCGTTCCTTCCAAGAAAAAAACAAAAACAATACAAAAGAGAGCCAAATTCAAAATCTGCTCATTTCGAGATGCATGGACACACTGCGTTTGAAAGATTGGAGATCATAGGAAGTAGGAAATATAGACAGAGGGTGACAGTTCCAAAGCTGACCTCTTGCATAAATGAAGGACTGGGAGTAACGGTTAACTCTTGCTTTAGAGAGTTGGACAGAAAAGGAATGAGAATTTGTTGCTAGACAGGTGCTACGCACCCGTCGTAAAGATGGAGGGACGCAAGCAGACAGTTCAGAGGAGCAATGAGCTTTGATGTAGCGATAGAAAAGAGATAAAGATCCAACAATGCGGCGAAGAGACAGAGGTTGAAAGGAGCCAGTAAGAGGAGGAGAGTTGATGAGACGAAAAGTCTTTGACTCCACCCTATTAAGAACAGCCGTATGTGGGGAGCCTCCCCACTCCTAAGAGTTGTACTCTAAACAGGGGCGAATCAACCCGTGTATAAAGTCAAGAACTGTGCAGGGGTAAAGAAGGTACGGAGTCGGCTTAGCACACCTAATCTCTTGGAAGCAGATTTGACAAGAGGTGCAATATGATTTTTCCAAGATAAGTCCCGAGTGAATGAAACCCCAAGCATGTTCAAGGATGATAACAGGATTGAGGTAGATATTATTAAACCTTCGAGGGTACTCCTGTGGAAGACTGTGTCTGGTTGATAGGTGTAAAACCTGAGTTTTTGATGCATTAAAAACAAGATTATTTTTACCCCAGTCAGAGATACCAACCAATTCAGACATTAGGTGTGCCATAGCCTCATCCCTTGTTTGTTGAAGTAACTGCTGAGATGGCCGTTGCGGTTGCAGAAACCGAATGGAAAGGTGAAGGATAGAATCATCAGTGTACGAGTGGACAGGGTTAGATGTACAGCTTAGAAGGTCATTGATGAACAAAAGGAAGAGAGTTGGTGATAAGACAGAGCCCTGAGGAAAACCACTGTTGACAGATCTAGGAGAAAAACGATGGCCGTCTACAACAGCAGCTATAGAAAGACCAGAAAGGAAGCTATTGATGAAAGCACAGATAGAAGGATAGAAAACGTAAGAGGGCAGTTTGGAAATTAAAGATTTATGCCAGACTCGATCGAAAGCCTTTGAGATGTCAAGTGCAATGCCAAAGCTTTCGCCAAAGTCCCGAAAGGAGGATGACCAGGAGTCTGAAAGGTAGGTGAGAAGATCGCCAGTGGGGTGTCCCTGACAGAACCCATACTGACGATCAGAAAGAAGGTTGTGATAGGAAAGATGCTTTAAAAATTTTCTGTTATGAATTGACTCGAGAACTTTTGAAACATAGGAAGTTAAAGCAATTGGACGATAGTTAGAGGGTTAGGAATGGTCACCTTTCTTTAGGACTGGCTGAATGAGAGCAAACTTCCAGCAAGAAGGAAAGGTACAAGTTGACAAAGACGAAAGAGTACCTAGGCTGGGTGTAAGTACTGAAGCACAGTTCTTGAGGACGACAGGAGGGACCCCATCAGGCCCATATGCCTTATTAGTACTGAGGCCAGTGATGGCAGAAAATACATCAGCTGAAGAAATTTTAATGTCAGCCATGAGGAGGTCTGAAAGGGGAAGTGATGAAGAAACAGCACCGGAATCGTCTAAGGTGGAATTGGAGGAGAAAGTCTGAGTGAAGAGATCTGCTTTATCAGTAGAAGAAATAGCTACAGAGTCATCAGAATAGAAATGAGGAGGGAAGGATGATGAGGTAAAGTTGTTAGAAAGGTTTTTGGCAAGGTGCCAGACGGAGCAGGAAGAATTCGAGTTGGAGAGTTGAGAGCACTTAGTACGGATGAAATTATTTTTAGCAGTGTGAAGAACTGACTTAGCACAATTCCCGGCAGAAATGTAAAAAAAACATGTGATTCAGGAGTGGGTTGGCTCTGCTACCTTTTATAGGCCCTCTCCTTGTTGTGGACAGCATTAGAACAAGCTTGATTAACCCATTAACTGCATTATACAGCCTGGGCTATTCCGAGTACGACTGCTCAATACATCCCTGGCTGCGCAGGTGAATTTCGAATATAGTGCCATGGTGACCAAGGCCGACCCATGCAAGCATGTTTGAGCCTTCAAAACCGAAACCGAAACCGAAAAAGAAAACGAAAACAATGGGGAATCAGACTTTTCCATGTTCATTCATGGCTTTACCAAGGTAAATATTGAGCTAATATTTCGGTACTATATACTTTGGCATGTGTTCTCTCAATTCCTAAGACAAAATTTGGCCTTTGGGAAATTTCACTTTTACTCCTATGTCTGTGCACCACGAACACCTCCAAAAAACCGCCATGTGCAGTTATTGGGTTAAACCAAGGCTTTCTTGCATTAGTCAAAGGATATGAGAAAGGAATGTATGCTTCCTTGCCCGAAAGAACAACCTCTGTAATGCACAAGGCACACTCAGATGGCTTCCGGCCAAGGAAGCAATAATCAGTTCATGGAAAATCAAAGAAGTACTGTCTGAAGGCCTCCCAATCTACAGCTCTAAAGTGTCACAAACGACGTTTCTTTGGAGGGTCCACAGGCCGTACCGGAACGATAGGACAGGTTAATTAAGAAGGTTGAGATCGGAGGAGCCAAATGGAGAGGATAGTTAACAGTGTAAGCAGAAGGATTAGTTGTAAGGGAGAGGTCATGTATGTTGGAGCTCTCTCCAAGGCAGTCAGGGATACGGGTAGGGTGCTGAACAAGCTGCTCTAGGTCATAAAGGATAGAATAGATGTAGGCTTGTTCACCAGGTGGATCAGTGAAAGGAGAGGAGAGCCAAAGGTGGTGGTGAACATTGAAATCTCCAAGATTTGAGATTTCAGAGAAAGGAGAAATGGATAGAATGTGTTCCATCGTAGAAGTAAGATAGTCGAAGAATTTTTGATAGTCAGTAGAATTAGGGGATAAGTAAACAGCACAGATATATTTAGTCAGAGAATGACAAGAAACCCGAAGCCAGAGAGTAGAGAATTCAGAGGAATCAAGTTCAGGAAAACGAGAGCAAGATAAATCGTTGTGTACATATACACAACAGCCACCTTTGGTTTTTGAATGAGTATGGAGAAAGTAGGAGGAAACACAAAAGGGTTTGCTGTCAGTTGCCTCAGACAGCTGGGTATCTGTCGAGAAGAGAAGGTGAGGTTTAGGGGAGGAGAGGTGGTGTTCGACAGAGAGAAAGTTAGAGGAAAGGCCGCAAATGTTGCAGAAATGAAGAAGTGAGTCAGACAGTGGCTCCAGGCATCTCTCTAAGTCGTCACTGGGGTGACAGTATATATATATCTATATATATATATATATATATATATATATATATATATATATATATATATAGATAGATAGATAGATAGATAGATGGATATAGATAGATAGATAGAAATGATAGATATAGATATAGATAGATAGATAGACAGATATAGATATAGATACATAGATATAGATATAGATATAGATATAGATATACAGATATATAGATAGATAGACAGATAAACAGATAGATAGATAGATACAGACGGTATAAAAGAGCCACGTTGTTTGTTTGTCCTTAGTCACACCCAAATCAAGTACCACAAACCCCCGGACCCATATATACTCTGCATCAGTGTGACCCAAGGATGATTTTAAGGGGGTCAAAATTCAGATTTGGGTCATTTGAGGTAACCGGTAGAGTGTTGGCCTTTTTGGCCCGGGCAACGCCGGGTACCCTTGCTGCCCAATTTTTGGCATGGAGAGTCATATGGCCTCCAGTTCGGACCTAGGCTATGTGAGGTTGACCTCCGAAGACCAGCAGCCCAACTTTTTGGCACGGAGACTGACATAAGTTCACACAAAAGTTATTGTGAGGTTGACCTCCGAAGTCATTTGAGGCCACCAGTCAGAGATCATTTGAGGCCACTGGTAATACACGCTCGAAAGACTGGACCCAGCAACCCAATTTTTGGCATGGAGACTCACACGACCTCCAGTCCAGACATAGGCTACATGAGGCTTACCTCCAAGGTCATTTGAGGTCACTAGTTGGAGGTCAATTGAGGTCACCATTGATAGTAAACAAGTGTGCACAAATACTGTGTGTTAGACTATTAAAGCTGAAGTAGAAAGTTCCTGGACCTCTTACAATCCCACTTCAAAAGCATAAGATGTTCATGATCTTTCTGGAGAGGAAAGAAAGATTGAACTAGAACAAATAGGCCCGGGCAACGCCGAGTACCCCTGATAATGTGTGTGTGTGTGTATATATATATATATATATATATATATATATATCAGGGTCTTTGCCGCACTGTCAATAATGACAATGACGTCTGTGGAGAGTTGCTGGAGCAACTGTGTCTTTGTTTCACTACATTGGTTCATTGTCGTTCTTTCATTGTATTGTTTCATTGTGCCTTTGTTTCATTGTACTGTTGTCAACAAACTATCACTGTGGTAAACTAGCACCCACATAAACTACTGACTGTAGATGTGGAATGTGTTCCTCACGTTTATATTGCCATGCATGTTCAGTCTCACCAGGATACCTCCCAAAAGACGCCTTTTCATTGTGACTCTGTACAGTTTCATTTATTCAGTGAACTCAACTTGTTTTCAATCAGTGTCTGTTTTTCCAGCTTCTACATGGCGCAGTGAGCCTACAGCCACCCTGCTTAGCAGTCACTCCAATATCATCTGTCATGGGGCCTAAACCAAACACACGATTGGCAAGTTAAAGGAGGGAAATTAATAAGTTTCCTAGTGTAACCCATCCCTTATCTGCTGCTTCTACCATCTCTTATGCACTGGACAGGTTAGCTGCATTCATCGAGACTCAGCAGCAGCAAGCCATGGCGTAGGAGTTGGCTGTCAAAGAGCACCAACGTAAAGAGGAGGAGCACTGACATGAAGAGGAAGAGCCCTGATGTAAGGAGGCAGCTGAGGACCGATGCCAACAGCATGTGTTACTGTTACAGGTATTACAGACATGCGGAGCAGCCTCAGCCAACAGCAATGGAATAGACAAAGCAGAGAATGTTGATGCCAGTGGTTCCACAGGTGGGATCCAGGTGGGTACATTACTCCTTGCACCAGTATCTCATGTCAGACCCTGTGCTCCTCCACCAAATATATTTTCTCCAGATGCTTCACATCGTGAGTTTAATGCATGGTGCAGTTCTTGGTCAGACTATGAGGAACTACTCCAGCTAAGAAATCTTCCTTTCCAGACATAACTGGCTCACAACATGTCATGCCTCATGCCTGATACGAGGTCTACTCTAGGTCATGCTATTGAGGTGTCGGATGACAACTGACACTGTCAGTGAAGGAGATACCAGAGCAGATAAAGGCAACTCCAGTGGAGGCATAATGTCGCTCTATGCCGTGTGTGCTTAACCCTTAAACGGTGGGCTGCTTTCCAATTTTACGTTCGTCTGGGACGGATTATTTTGGAAAAAATGTGATATGAAATCAGGCAAAACATGCATAAATGGATCAGAATACTTGAATAAACAAAGAATTGATGTTACTCTCTTCAAATTACTTGCAGGCTGCTTGGTGGTGAGAGGCGAGTGAGAGGGATGGTGGTGCATCAAGGTCACTCTCAGTGGCACACAACAGAGAACAGGCGGGTAGAGAGTTTTGTTTTCTGCTCTTATTTGTAACAGCAGCCTAATATATATATTATTTTTACATTATGTACACTGTTCTGTGTTTTTCTGGTGCACTTTGAGCACTACACAGTATATTATAATGTAAAATTTTCCTTATGTCTCTGCAGTTATGATCTAAGGTATGTATATATTTTTTACAACTGTATATTACAACTGTTCACACTAATATGTCGTTTGTGTGTGGTATTCTGTAAAGCAATTTCTTGAGACACACTCCATACTCAGGGCACCACATAGTCACATCTGTGCATTTACCTGGGTATCTCTCTGAAGTTTTGCACACAACACACCTCCTCTGTTGTTTATGGCCACTTGCATCAACTGAAAGTGACTCAAGGTGGTGTCGAGAGATTATTCACATCCTAACAGGCACTGTTGCCATATCTCCCATTTCTTTCATATAATAAACCCGCAGAATAGGAATGCATTCCTGAATACCAACCGCCCTTTCCTTAGCGGACGTTCTGGAATGTTGACCGCCCCTTAGGGGTTAAGGGGACGACAACAGCAGAAGGATGAGTCATTTGATGATTTGTGTGTTTCGTTAAAGGAATTAGCTGATGATGCAGAACTATGTGAGCGGTGTCTGAATGCAAGATTAGTAATTCGAATCACCATGGGTATATGTGACCAGCAGACTCACAAGCATACACTGGCCATGGGCCCACTACCATCATTGTTTGAGTCCGTGAATCTGTGCCCACAGTAAAGAATCTACTTGAAAACCTGACACACACTTGACAGGTAATCTCAAAGCTCTGCAATGAACAACTAGTCATCAGAAACATTCATGCAGTCAGTCACGCCCAGGAAACCAAAAAGGCCACCAGAACTGGTGTGATGGTTGTTCTGTTCCATCTCACCCAAAAGGCCGTGTAAAACAACACCCAGCCTGGGGTAGAAAGTACAACACTTGAGGTTTTACAGGACATTTCAGCCAGGTGAGTCGGAAGAGATGTGCAGAAAATTTGGGTAATCCTCATTGACAATCGATTACCACACCAACAGAGTGGGAGTGAGCCTCATCGACAGGCACCAAAAGTATGTACTAAAATGTTATACTCCTCATATCCAGTATCTAGTTATCGCTTTTTGAGATTGACCTCTGACTTTTGTGCAGAGACAACAGCTGTTGAGCCATCACAGCTTTAGCAGTTGGGCATCCTGGACTCTCATCGTAATCATCCAAAGATTGAGAAAGTTACTGTTGCTAACCACAAAAAACTGAAGCCTCTTGGTTCCTTCAGAGCCACTTTAAGCTTGGAGGACACTTTAGAAGAGGCAAGCGTGGAATTTTCAAAGAGATTTATGACGCCCTTCTCTCCTGGTATGATGCACGTGCCCTTCACATCATCCTAATGGATTATCCAAGCAGATTGATGTAGTATGTGGTGAGCATTCAACAGTTTTTATTCCTAGTGCTTCACATATTGAGCAGGATTATCGAGAATTGTTAGAAGAATCCAAAGACATATTATTGATCCTGAGGATTTCCACAAGGGTGTAATTCTACAACCTATGTGTGGAGATCCAATGAAGATTCATCTTTGCGAAATGCCTGAGTTTTTGCCCTTCATGCTCCACATAGTATTCCACTGGCAGGGCGAGCAGACACGAAGATGCTCGACAAAATGGTCCAAAAGGAAATCATTCAACATGCATGAGATGAAGTGTCTGAGTGGTGCCACCCTATGGTGGTTACCTCCAAGTGGAAGGGTTAGGTTTGCATCTCTGTGGATTTGATTAAGTTGAACAAGAAAGTACTTCATCCTGTGAATCTAGCACTGACATCACACAATGCCATCATGGATGTATCCCCTGGGTCAGGATTCTTTACAATCATGAATACCACACACGGTTACTTGCAGATCTCACTTGCTGAGAACGCACAATCACTGACCCCCTTCATAACATCATGGGGAATGTATAAATTCTTATGTAGTCCGATGGGATTCATCTGCACAGGGGATGAGTTCTGCAGGAGAGGTGACATCAGCCTTGGACGTATAGGGAATCTGGTCAAGGTTGTGGATGATGTGCTCATGTGCAACTCAACACATACAGAACACTTGCAACATCCACGAGCAGTTTTGGAACGTTGTCGAGAACACAAGATAATGATGAATGACAACAAATTTATATTTGCAAGTGAGTCTGTGGGTTCAGTATCACAGCCAGTGGAATCACTGCTGATGCTGGCAAGGTCAAGGCGATATCAGAATTCCTGGTCCTTACCAACAAAACTGATTTTCAGTTCTTTCTCAGTCTGGTAAATCAGCTTGGTGACATTTCCCCAGAAATTGCATCAGCCACTGACGCACTGTGCCCTCTACTATGCTCCAAGAATGACTTCGTATGGACCCCTGGATCATGAATCCTCTTTTGAACGTGTGAAACAGGCCCTCTCATCATCTCCAGTCTAGGTCCATTTTGACCCAGCTCTCCGCACTGCATTACAGACTGATGCCTCTAGACTCAAAGGTCTTGGTTATTCCATGCTATACAAACATGGTGAGAGAGATATACAGGTAGGTTGATTCGGTGTGGTTCTTGCCGTCTCAAGTGATGCAGAGATGTGGTATGCCGTAGTTGAATTGGAACTGGTCGTAGTAGTTTAGGCCATGCGGAATTGTCACTCACACCTATTAGTATTACTGCACTTTGACCTTATCATTGACCACATGCCTCTGGTGCCTATCCTTAATGGCTACATACTGGATGCTGTGGAGAATCCGTTTTGTGATAGCCACAGCAATGGATGTGTCACTACATCTGATCATCTGCACGGCTGTATTATTGAAGGGCTTCCTAATGCAGCAACCGAAGCTAAAAATTATTGTCTAACGTACAACACCGTTGTTTCAGGTTTGCTGGTGGACAGGAAGAAGGTATCTGCAGCTTTGCAAGACTTCTGGATGATAAGGGACTCTTTGGTAATGGACAATGGCCTGGTGCTCCATGGTTCTCATATAGTCATCCCACATGCTGCCCATAGGCAACTCCTGTCCCATATTTATGCTACACACTGGCATTGAGGCAACAAAACATCATGACCACCAGACAGTTTGTGGCCTGGCATTACAAGAGCTATAGTGAATATTGTCCAGTCTTGTGATAGATGTCAGATGATTTGCCATCTCAAGCCAAGAAGCCTCAGTTGAGTGATCCAACCCCATCCCATCCATTTGAGGATGTGTGCAAAATTCTTCTCGTGTACCAACAAAGATGATCTACTTTTGTTTGTTTATCATCTTTCAGGGTGGTCACACATCGGGACTTATGGGAGAGACTGAATGTCACAGAGCATCAAACTTCTGTGCTGTTTCTTTGTAGTTGTTAGTGTTCCTGTCCGTCTCCGAACTATTGGTGAACCTCAGTTCTCTAATTATTGCTTCTGGGCTTTCCTCAAACGGTGAAGTATCAACCATGATGTCCCATCACCCCACTACCCCCAATTGACTGGTCATGCTAAGCCCTACGTCAAGCATGTGAAACATTTGATCATGAAGTTTATGGAAAATGTCAATCTGGATGATGAAGATATTAACCAACGCTTGATGGATATTCGTAATACTTCAAGCCCGGAGGGTAGAATGACAGCCTAGATCCTCCCATATCGACCACTGCAGACTGCGATGCCAGCCCATCTGTGATCCTTTGCTCGCAAGTGTAAGGCTGTGGTGGATGAGTGCAATGTTGATCAGGCTATTCAGAGGCAGAGAGTGGAACATTTTTCTAACAGATCTTCTCGTCCTCTGCCTCCACTAAAGACTGGATCACCTGTCCTCATCCAGGATCATGCTTTGTCACGCTGGGACAAGGTCAGGGTTGTGGTGGGGGTTGGCTACCATATGGACTATCATGTCGTGTGGACTGGAGCAACCGTCGCTTCCTGCAACCCATCATGTGCCTGTCTTTGCACCGACATCTGCTGCATTGGATGTTTGTGATTCCATTCATACCTTGGACGAGCCACTCATCTTTAGTGTCACCTGAGCAGATGGAGTGGCAAGCCCATTTCTCCTTGCCATCTGTGTCAGGACTCTAAAATGTCTTAATACATAATAGCTAGCAACATACATATATAGTCTAGAGATTAGGTCAGTGTCAAACCTAGGGGCCAAAAGGAAATGACGTCAATGCGATCTTTTTCTGTGCCAGAGAATTTTTGGGCAGTTTTATCTTCATGATAAACGAATATCTGAGCTTGATCTGTGGTATTCATTTTAACTGGTTGCTCTGTTAATTTAACTTGGACTTGTTTATCGTTGTGTGAGGGAATAGTGGAATAGATTTTCCTTGAACGATGAACCCTGTTAAGTATATTTTCATAGATATGCAAGTCAGAGACAAAGTCCTCACTCGCTTCATCAGAGGGGGTTTGCCAATCATCATCTAGAACTGACGTATTTGTTTCTTTATCTTTAGTTTGTGGTGAAATTTGTAGGATGGGTGTGTTCCCCTGGTGCTCTCCTAATTGTGTATCCGCAGTGGGCGCTAACTGTGTATCATCTGGTATTAACACGGGTGGAGGCAAAAATATTCCTGTCATATCACTTAGCTAAAAAGAATTCATGTTGTTTAGGTATGGTGTTATGAAATACGTCTTTTGTTTATGTCCTAACTAAATAGATGAGTAAATGAGTTGTAATAAATGATAGATACTGAGTGTATAACTGTATATATAAAAATAAGTAAAGGAGATGATTGTACCTAATTTAAGCAATGAGAAGATATAAGTATAATTACACCCACTTGATACAGATCGGAGAGGCGTGTCGAAACAACTGTCGATCTCGGAAGACAAATGCAGAGTTGAATGAAGATCTCCTCTCGATAATTCTAGGGCTGTGTTGATGGACGATATTACTCAGGAAATTCCATGGCCTGATGAATGTAGTGGTAAACAGCTGTAGTCACAGGCGAACCTCATCATAGACCATCGAATTTCCACTCAGTACTGTGGAAATAAATGAGTATGAGTAGGAGCTTTGTGAATAATGAGTAATGAGTAGTGGGTGAGAAGTGCCTGGTGTCAGTCACACACTGATTGGCGTGGCATTGTCTCAGCAAACACGCATGGTGACATCGTCTCAGTAGATACACATGGTGACGTCGGCTTCCCACACTGGTAGCTGTGGTGAGTAACTGAGTAGCGATGAGTAACCTGGGTGAGGAAAGGTGAGTAACATGCGTTATAAATGTGTCTCTGGTGTTTTGCTGTGTGTCTTGACCTCTGCGTCAGCGATGGAGGTAGGGGGGAGAGAGTGTTGGGGTTTTAGTGCTTGTTGCTCTGGTCTTTTCCTTTACTTTTGTTTTTTATTCTTCTTGCTGCTGCTTGAAATTGCGTGAAGAAGATTATAGAGTTGTAGATTTGTTATTTGTAGTTAATCGTAGAGCTTGTTGATCCTCACTCGTAACTCATCGTTGCTACTGTATGCTCGTAGACTCGTATGCTCGTAGACTTGTAGACTCGTAGACTCGTACTTCTTATTGTATACTCGCTTGCTTGATTGTAGAATTTGTAGTAATGTAGAAGCAACTGTAGAACTGGAGCTGACAGTTTCGCCTGCTTCTGTAGAAATGATGTTTTGTAGAGTCGATCGTTACTGCCACCATTTAATGTCAGAACTTCGTAGCCAACATTTATATATATGTAACTCTTTAATTTTGTAATAGGTGAATCTTGAGTTTTGGTTAAAGTTATTTTGGTAATTGAAGAGCAGGAGTTAAAGATGAATACAGGGAGTTGATCTTTATTTATTATCTTCAGAGAAAGTCCAAGTTGAGCAGCGTATGTATTATACAGAGACTTAATATACTAAGTCTAGTTGAACCCCTCTTCTTATTCACTCTCTCCACTACCTGCCGGTTCTATGGCCAGTCTCCCTCTGAGCTCAGATTCCTACATTCTCGTTTAGCAGGGTCCGTGTCACGTGTGCTATACTGTTGTTGAAATGTTGTATGTATGTGTATGTGTGTATGTGTATGTGTGTGTATGGTCACGAGGTGCTGTTCATGGGCTATTTTGCTGGTGAGAGGCATTCTCGAGAGGTGCTAACGTCATTTCCTTTTGGCCCCTAGGTTGGACATTGATCTAACCTCTAGAATATATATGCATGTTGCTAGCTATTATGTATTAAGACATTTTAGAGTCCTGACATCTGCACCTGTTCCCAAGGGGAGCAAACGCCATGGTTAGGTGACCTCACTGATTGGAACTGGAGTCCTCTTGAGTGACTCTTACTCCATAGGGGAGGTGGGATAGAAAGAATGTGGGGTGGGGGGATAAAAGTAGAGTGTTTCACTGCGTTGGTTCACTGTCGTTCTTTCTTTGTATTGTTTCACTGTCGTTCTTTCATTAAATTGTTTCACTGTGTTATTGTTTCATTGTATTGCCAATAAATTATCACTCTGGTAAACTAGCACCAATGTAAAATACTGACTGTCGGTGTGGATAATCTACCTTACGATGTTCAGTCTTACCGGGATACTGCACAGAATTCAATTTTTTATTGTGATCTGTACAATTTTACTCAGTAACCTCAAGTTGTGTTCAACTAGTGTGTCTCTGTATCCAACTTCTACCAAAGTCTACTGTTAATCATTGCATATTTCTGGCTAAAATTTGTGTTTTCGTTTTTCAAAAAATAATTGTGGACTGAAATATTTTTACAATATTTATAAATATGTCTGTGTATAAATAGCCAGATGCCAAATACAGGCCATGGCTTCTGATAGTGCACGTGTGGTATAAGAAAATACTGACCGATATTGTCTGATGAGTTGTTCCAACCTTCACCAGACATCCATTCTTATTTCACAAGCAAAACATTCATTCACAGACTCATATCTTCCGCTTTTTATTTTTATAGTCATATATGGTTACGCGTATATTGGTTAAAGGCTTCTTTATTCCACGGTTCCAGGCCACCACAATTAATAACCCCTAAACATCCCCACTCTACACTGTGTAGTTTCCACGTTATGTCCACAGACGCCCTATTAACTCAACGTACCGGTTTATAATGTCATGTCGTAACTATTAGTTTATTTGATTAGTTTCTCCTTCAGGCTACTCAAATGGGTAGCTTATCGACAAAGTATTATAGACTGTGACTTTTCCTTTTCAGTATTTCCTGTGAAATTTCCATGTTAGTTTTTCCATGCTGCATGGTGGATTTTCTCACTTTTTCCTGGAGGGTTTGGGGGTGGGGAAGCTTTCATGCTTTACTATCCTTATCCTTCAGCATGTAGAGTTAGATCTTGTAGTTATAGTTTTCTCTAACAAGCAGCCTCGAAAGGACCATAAGATCTGTTGCTGTTTGCTTTCCTGTGTAATCCTATGTAATATCTGAACCCAGTCAAATGCGCAGAAAGGTTTATTAACATGTCAGGTCATGAAAACCTGAGTTACATTATATATATATATATATATATATATATATATATATATATATATACAGTAGAGAGAGAGAGAGAGAGAGAGAGAGAGAGAGAGAGACGGACAGACAGACAGACAGACAAATAGACAGACAGATAGATAGATATAAAAATGGACATATAGTGAAGGAGCTCGATAACTTACTCTGTAACGGGGATCTCTCTCTCTCTCTCTCTCAGTTAATCCCATTGCTGATGTTCCTGATTATATTAACAAAAAGTGTCGCATGTGTTGCAGTAAGTCCTTCAGTAGGTGAGGTGCCTCAGAGGCATAGTATAATCATCTGGAGGTAGTAAGAATAAAAGAATACGTGTTATAGTAGTGACATGTGCTCGTGGGCCCTTCGGGCCCCTCACACTTGCTCGCGTTTATGTGCTGTTCTAGTGTAACGTTCTCACTTGTATTTTTTGCAGCTAACCAATTGATCGTGTTATTTGCAGCTTCGGGAATGGAACCCAGTTTATATTAGTTCTACCTCTGGTCAAAAAATTCTACTGAGATCCTATGCTGGGCTCCGGGAGCAGCGTTTTCTGGTCAAAATGTGATCGCTCATTAATATAGTAAAAGTTTTTCAATCGTGATGGGACTAAGTTTTTTTTACATCAGCTATTTTTTAGTGATTTTTTTGCCAATTTTGGTGCGATTTGAATGTGTAGTTTCGGCTGCCCAAAACACACACACACACACACACACACACACACACACACGGCTAGTGCTATAGTATATTACAAGTGCTCGTGGGCTCTTCGGGCCCCACGCACTTGCTCCTGCGGAGGGCTCTCGCGTTTATGTGCTGTTCTAGTGTAACGTTGTCACTTGGATTTTTTGCAGCTAAACAATTGATCGTGTTATCTGCAGCTTCGGGAATGGAACCCAAGATGTCCAAACGCAAGTCCAAAACACTTTACTGTAGTTCTACCTGTGGGCAAAAGATTCTACGGAGATCCTATGCCGGGCGCTAGGAGGGGAGTTTTTTTTTTTTTTTTTTTTGTCATAATATGATCGCTCATTAAATATAATAAAAGTTTTTCATTCGTACAGGGACCAAGTTTTTTCACATCAGCGAATTTTTTGCGATTTCTTTACCAATTTTGGTGCAATTTGAATGTGTAGTTTCGGCTGCCCAAAGCACACACACACACACACACACACACACACACACACACGATCGAGTCTGGCATAAATCTTTAATTTCCAAACTGCCCTCCTACGGTTTCTATCCTTCTATCTGTGCCTTCATCGCTAGCTTCCTTTCTGGTCGTTCTATAGCCGCTGTTGTAGACGGCCATCGTTCTTCTCCTACATCTATCAACAGTGGTGTTCCTCAGGGCTCTGTCCTATCACCAACTTTCTTCCTTTTATTCATCAATGATCTTCTAAGCTGTACATCTAACCCTATCCACTCATACGCTGATGACTCCACCCTTCACCTTTCCATTCGGTTCCCGCAACGCCCATCTCAACAGTTACTTCAAGAAACAAGGGATGAGGCTATGGCACACCTAATGTCTGACTTGGCTCGTATCGCTGACTGGGGTAAAAATAATATGGTTGTCTTTAATGCATCTAAGACTCAGTTCTTACACCTATCAACCCGACAAAATCTTCCACAGGTATACCCATTAATGTTTAATAATATTCAGCTTAATCCTGCATCATCCTTGAACATGCTTGGGGTTTCATTTACTCGGGACTTATCTTGGAAAGATCATATTACATCTCTTGTAAAATCTGCTTCTAAGAGATTGGGTGTGCTAAGCCGACTCCGCTCTTTCTTTACCCCTGCACAATTGTTGACTCTATACAGAGGTTTTATCCGCCCCTGTGTGGAGTACAACTCTCATGTGTGGGGAGGCTCCCCACATACAGCTCTTCTCAATAGGGTGGAGTCAAAGGCTTTTCGTCTCATTAACTCTCCTCCTCTTACTGACTCCCTTCAACCTCTGTCTCTTCGCCGCACTGTTGCATCTTTATCTCTTTTCTATCGCTACTTTAATGGTCACTGCTCCTCTGAACTGTCTGCTTGCATTCCTCCACCTCTACGACGGGCGCGTAGCACCCGTCTGGCAGCAAACTCTCATCCCTTTTCTGTCCAACTCTCTAATGCAAGAGTTAACCGTTACTCCCAGTCTTTCATTTATGCAACAGGTCAACTCTGGAACTGTCTCCCTCTGTCTGTATTTCCTGCTGCCTATGATCTCCAGTCTTTCAAACGCAGTGTGTCCAGGCATCTCAAAATGATCGGATCTTGAATTTGGCTCTCTATTGTATTTTGTTTTTCTCTTGGAGGGAACTGTTACTGCGGGCCATGGCCTTTGGTTCCTTCTTCCTCGCATAAAAAAAAAAAAAAAAAAAAAAAAAAAGAGAGAAGGTGGTTCACATGAAGGTAGTATGTTATGTAGGGCAGGGTGTCAGTAAGCCCCCTGTTGTGGTTGATGTGTAAGGTTTTGTCACCTCCAGGATCAAGGATGAGTTGGGGCATGAAAAGCAGGAATAAGAGGTACTAGGATATGGGAAGGCACAGTATGGCACAATGCCTTCTTACTGCATTCCATGACAACACAAAACATAATGATCACAAGGCAAATGCTTACTACCAAGCTGTACAGACCATTAAAAAAGGGAAGGGGACGGGATAATTCACAAATTAGTATCATTAACTTTTAACCGTTATATCCTTAACTCCATAAATGCGTTATTGAGCTCCAACTTTGACATCCTATGGTCAAAACTTCGGCTCGTTTTTGTTCTTTGAGCCTAATCATTATATACAGTAGTACAAATGTGAATTCCATGGTACTTCGGATGAGGCTTAATCTAATGAGACTCAGTGTAGCAGTTAAAGCCATATCCTTCAGTCCCGTCCTAGATATACTTTGTTCCTGGGCTTGGTATGGTCGAGTCCTAGCATTTGCGTCTTTTAATCTAAACTTAAGTATCCTTCAGTAAACTGGCTAAAGTTTATCTGTCCAGTCAGACAAAACTGAAAATGTCTATCCAAAAGATAGAGGTAAAGTTGGGAATATTTCTTTTTTTATTATTATGGGAAACATTTTTGTGTGAGAGATGTCGTCACCCCACAAAATACTCATTAATTACCCAGTGAGCATCTGTCATCGGTGTTGTCATGTATCACCATCCATCCATGCACTTATATAGTCATCGTGCTTTCCCTTAATTCCTATTAATTCATCATGTATCTGCCATATATCCCCCTCATCTATTTGCAATATGTTTTAAACTCTAGACTACCCTATCACATAGGACATAGGCAGAGTGCTGGAACAAACACCTGTTTATACGTAAGACTCCTTCCTTAAATCTGTTTTCATTTCATTATTCTAATACACACCTAGTCTTGCTCTTCCAAATACCTATTTTTCTTTTTCTTACGCTTTGTTCAGTGACGTAGATTATTCTCTTGCGAGCTAGAATTTCATTATGTCTAGATAAACTTACCATGTATTAGTCTGCATAAATCAATCACGTCCATGCCTCCCCTCCACACTTCTCTGTCTCCTTTCCGTTCTGCCTCCCTATCCAGTTCACCACCCAGCCTCACTTTCCTCTCTTCATTATCTCTATTTCTTTCTCATCTCCACCCTTGCTGCCTTCCTCATACCTCACTTTCCTGCCTACTTTACCTCTCCACTCGTTCATCTTATAATTTTACTCCTACCTCACTTTCTTCATTGCCTAACTTAACCTTTCAGTATACCTCCCTGCCGTACTTCCCTTCCCTCCTAACTTCATTCCTTGCCTCCTTTCGTCAATACCTCCCCTCCTGCCCCACCCTTTATTTTCCTTCTCCCCCTACCTGCCTCTCCTCCTACTACTGTCATTTCTCTTTTCCTTCCCTATCTCCCTTCGTCTCTCCTATATCTCTTATCTAGCATGTGTTTCTCCTTGCATCAATTCCCTGCCTGCCTTACTGGTTCCCCTTTGTCTTAAATCTCAGCCTATCTTCCTTCTCCCCTTCTCCTTCCCTCCTGCCTCCCACCCGTTTCCTTCCTCTCTTTCCCTCTGCCATCATCTCTTCGTTCCCATTTTTCTTACACTTTTTATCCCTTCCTCGTTCTCTCTCCTCTATCAAACCATTTATACTTTTCACATTCACCTTCCTGCTCCTCTAAATCTCCCTCCATCCCGCCTCTTTAAATCTTTCTTCATTACGCCTTTCCTTTTCCGGTCCAGTATTGTCATTTCCTTTCATTGTTTCTCTCCTGTCATCGATTTCTCCACTTGCTATTATTTATCTTCCCCCTTATTTTATTTTATCCCTTTTCTCTTCTTTCGCTATGCCCCTCCACACACCGGCTCCTTCTCTAGCAAACGAGTAATTTATTTACGGATCACCAGGTAAGTTACGCATGACATTAGCAGATTGATTTCATTAGGGCAAATCAAGGTGATGCAATCCCCTTTCTCCATCCACTTGCATTTACAAAACTCAAATCCCCTTACATCGTCCTACGTTGTCTTTTTACTGTATATCTGTCAAAGTATTTTCCTCTCTTAAGTTCTGCCTCTTTACATACATTCCTTTTTCTCCTCATAACCTACTTCTCATCCCTTCCTCCATCCTCTCTACTGTTTGCTCCGTCTCTCCCTTTCCTCTCACTCTCACTTCCCCCTCACTCCCCCCCCTCCTCCTCCGCCCTTTTCTCCCTCCCTCTGTCAGTGTCTTTCCATTAGTAACTTCATTTATTCTCAACCTTTCCTTTTTCATTTTTCTTTCTTATTTCCATTTCTTTTAATATTCCCTTCTTCCCACTTCCTTTCTTTATTTTTCTACTCTTATTTTCCGCCAGTCCGCTTTTTCTCCATCCAACTTCCGTTGCTTCTTTCTTCTATTTTCTTCTCTTCCGTCATTCGCTCCGACTAATTCCTTATGTTCATACTCGTATAACCACCAACCATTTGCTCATTCTCACATACATCATTTGTACTTATATTTCTTTAGGTGTGATTGTTATTATGGTTTTACAGAAAAGCGAAATCACTCATTACACCACTGATACTGTCAATTGTAGAGGCAAAACGATGATGGTGTGAAAATAGGGCTTCCACTCTAGGTACTTCCATTGTAGTTTTTGCTTCTTTCTCAATGGTAAATTGCTCATTTACCAGTTTTTCTTCCTGTGTATTTGTGTGCATATTATGTAATTAGGTACACCCTGTTCTGTTAATGTAGCTGTGTGTTATCCTGTTTGTTTGACTCCCTGTTTATCAGCATTTCTGTCCTTATTGTCCGTATATATTTCAGAGTCCCTTCTTGGTTTCCTTTGTTTCGTCTATTTATTGACCTGTGTGTCTATTCATGTTGAGTAAAACTTTTGATGGACGGTGGAAACCTCCTTGAAAAATACAAGAACATCATTCTCTCTCTCTCTCTCTCTCTCTCTCTCTCTGTGGGTGCACTAAGGTGTGAAATGAACTTGTTACGGTTACTGATGGGACGGAATTGGTAAACACCATTAATTTTATCAGTATATGAAAAATGGTTTTAAAACCCAATATGTTTCTATCTGTCTGGTAAGCTGTCCGTTTGCTTTTCATCTGTGTCACTTCTAATATCACTTAATTATGTCTCAGCATTCAAGTAGCAGGATTAGGACAGGTCGAAACTGTAAACTATATGAACGGTAGTTTGTCGCGCAACCCTTCGTGCATTCTTCCCCCATTGCACTCTTCAGCTGATCCATCGCTACCGATCTCAGTCATGCCTCATATTCTTTCGTCACTGTCTACATCTCACCCCTATACATCACACCACCAGTCCTAATATGCAGGAGACGATGGTGCACAGACCCTAACCCCAACGACAAAATATTAATTTCGCTGCGAATCCTCTCAGATGATGTCATTCACTACTGGAACGGCCTCTGAGCGAAAGAGTTAAAAAGACATTACAGTATTGTCCTGGAAAAGAGAGATAACGTGCTTATCAGACACTTTACCGTAAATGATTCTCCAATGCGTGATATATCACCTGGCAATATTAATACACAATAAGCCAAAAAAAATGTATTAAGTGGGAAACCACAAGGCAGTGGACTGTAAAAAGAAGAAAGATGGAGGAAAGGAGACGACAGTCGCGCTGAGGCTGGGTGCTTTTCTCCATCACATAGGCCTATGAGCCTGTGGCGGGTATCACCCAACATCCTGTGATATATGGCCACTGCATCATCAAGGTTGCAACAATTACCTCAAGTATGTGTTACCCTAGTATTCATTTTACCTAGCAACCCCCCCGGGCAGATGTACACCTGAATCAAGTGAAGCCAGCCGCCGGCACCATAATTCAAACCAGCTTCACAGGCAGCAACGCTAAGCACTCAGCCACCGCGGAAAAAAGGGACTGAATGACAAAAGGACATATGGAAGGGAGAGGGAGAAGTGAGGAGAGGCAAGGAAAAAAAACGTCAAATAGGGGGGACGAGAAAAAAAGAAAACGAGTGACTGATGGCAGTAGAAAAGTTGGCGAAGAGGTGATTACGAGCGAGGGGCGAAGCCCTCGCGAGTCTCTCGTCCAGTAGTGGCATTGTCTTCTATGTGAGCGCTCGACCAGACCTGGCCCAACCCGGCCCAGTCAGACCCGGCTCGACCATAACATTTTTGAGAAGCATATATCTCAGCAACCACAGGACCGATCACTGCGTTGTTTGCACCATATGATAGCCCAGTTCTTTAATATAGGTTTTTGACAGGCTTCATCACACCCAGGCAATGCACGAGACACGTGGTACGCGCCAAGTGTAGCATGTTCAAAATTTTCAAAAAAGGGTCACAGGCCAGACAGTTTGTCGTAAAGGCATGAAGCTTGGTAGGTGGATAGCCGCCAATATACTCTAAGCATCCTCAGGGTGTAAGGCTACATTTCGGTGCTTTCGGATTTAAATGGCCTCGCTCGTACCTCGCTGACAAAGGCGTTTTACTGGTAAATAATAGTGTGTGTGTGTGTGTGTGTGTGTGAGAGAGAGAGAGAGAGAGAGAGAGAGAGAGAGAGAGCAAGAGAGTTTGCCTGTCTGTCTGTCTGTCCTCTATGGAAATCAAGGGGATGCATATAAAACTCTTTTAACAGCTCTGATGTACTGTCATCTCTGCGAACCAGACTTTTACATGGTCAAAAGGGGCAGAAAACAAGTCACTATTGATGACCACTGTGTGCTGGAACGGTCAGGAACTCAGATTGATGGAGACTCTCTCCCATTAGCTGCCTCTTCGGTTGCGTTTATTACATTTCAAGTGGCCAAGTTAAGAGTGGTAATATGCCAAAATGACAGGGCCAGTCTCCAACTATGCCAACCCAAGCCCAGCCTTCGCAGTTTCCCAGAATGCTTCTAAGTTGCACATTAATAAACTACTAGGTAAGCTCTATACCACCAGTTCTCAAGGGTTATACAAACAATAAAGTTCGAGTGGGAGGGAATGTGTAATAACAAGACCAAAAGGTAGAAATCTTCCCCAGCTACTTGCTTTGCAGATTAAATCTGAATCAGTTGGCACATTGTTCGAAAAATATATCTCTATATGGTCCTAATATCAAATGCACAAAACTTAGCTCCTCTGTCCCGGTCCAATGTGTTTCTTCATAATCGTCCCTTTGAGCATAAATTTCAGTGGTCCAGTCCTCTGCCACTCCCGACCTTAACTTCCACACTGGGACCTTGATTCACTGGCACTTCGACCTCCATGCCTGGACTTGAACTCACTGGTACTTAGACCTCCACACTTGGACCGGCTAGAAGTTAATATGTATAATGAATAACTATTTTCCCCAATGCAAGTAATCTCTTCACATGATCAGGAAAGTCTCATAATAAAGAAACATGAGTTACAACACTCGGCATCTCAAGTAATAACAATAACACGTAACACTACAGACACACAGGTCTGCTCAAAATAATACTTATTGTAGGGATAACATGGAAGAAAAAGCATTAAATACAGTAAGCATGAATAACTGTAACTCTAACCATGAAAATCATCACTGTATCAATATCATTGTGCCTCACAAAGTAACTACGTGAACATTTACTCACAACATAGCCCTAATAAGTACTAAATTGCAAAGTCATTTCAACACAATAGTAAATAATTCACAGTCCCAAGGCACCTGATACTTGGCCTACAAAAATCACACATTTATCTAAGGCTCAGACAGAACTAGCTAGCATTCTCGTATTCTAATTACTAAATAATATAAAGTACAGTACACAAATATATAGGAAATACCTCACTATCCAGCTCAAAAATGTAGGGGAGGTGAGCGGGAACGCAGGACTCGCTTCTCCAAAGGCTAATGGCGTCACCATTACACATCCTGAGGAACGACAACACTTGATTCTATCCGAGTCCGTTTCTTAATTTCGTCATTATTATCATTCGTGGGATATCACTATTCGCGCTTCATCATATCAAACATATCAAATTACTTACAGAATTTCTTGGAGGGGGGGAGGGAGAGGATAACGACAGTACCGACCAACTGCCACCTACCACGGCCGGTGAGCGAGTGAGACACGCCAAAACTGCGTATGCAAAGGGAAGGGGGGGATGACGGCGTACGCAATTTAAGATTTTAATTATTACAGACTCGAGATAGACTAAGTGTGATGTCTTTCCCCATACAATCAATTACTCAAAAAAAATAGCATTCTCTAGTTACAATAATTACTCAGCAACCTCTCTCTCGTTATACTCTTACATCGAAAAATAATGAAAATTATCGTGCTTTACATCACTTTGCCCACGCGTACATTATGATGGATCACGTGACCAAAGGCACATGTCCCTATATCACTCGTTTTTATATTATGAAGAGACTTAATACTAGTAAATTACAGTAGGAAAAAAAAGTGACTTAGCAACTAGGTAATTAATTATGTTCTGGTCACGTCCGCATGGCAACAGCCATGCCCGACCACACTCTCTCACTTAACCGAACTTTTGGTCATATAAAATGAACTAGATACAACTCATTATCACTTCCGGGCACTACACTTACACTTGTGACTTCTTACGACAGTTTTAAATGCTTACTTAAACTAAAGTGGCCTCTCTGATGGCCAAGTTTATAATTAATCAAAAATGCTCAAATCAACGTTGTGGAAAGATTACAGCCAAATCGTACTTTTTTTTTTTTTCGGATATCCATATTATCAGCTACAGCGGGTTGGCAGGGTAGAAAGATTGGTGGGACGGGTGGGCAGGGTTTGTGGGTGGGTAGGTAATCGGTAAATATAACCCTGGGGAAATTGAAAATTTTGCCCAAGGCCCGAGGGTCTTCTGACACAAGGAGTGGCCATCCAGGGTCCCAGGTAATACATGATCAGAGGGTTTAACCCAGGAAACACCGGGATCACCTTCTTGTAATTCATGTCTCTTTTTCTGTAATATACATCAGATGTGAAGATCATTAATTTAGGACTGGATGCTAAAATAAATAAATAAATTTATATAGAATGTTTCTGTATGAACTGCAGTCAAAAGTGTTTTCATAAGTTTGTGTTATCCCAAACATTGTAGTTGATATGTTTACATTGATGAGGCAGACCAGTAGTATTGTTCCCCTGAGTTGAGCCGACTGTGAATAACTGTGAGGCAATGGCTAGGTAGTATGTTTTTACCTAACAAAGACCCTTAAACTGCTTTCAGCTCAGTTGATGGCCAAAGGTAATCATATAGGAGTGTAGATATGACCTGAAACCAAGGAGGGTCAGTTTACCTTATAATTAAGGTTCATCTTTTTTTTTTTGCCCAGTTCTTGTCAGATGAAAACAAACTTAATATCCCAGAGCAATTGAATAGAATCCCCTCAATAGAAGAGTTTCTTTCTAAGCTGAATTAAATAGCTGTATAGTCATTGCGAGATTTAACAAAAAAAAAACACTGACATCATACTGAAGGAGCCAGTATAGATATATTTTTCTAACCAATTCACACTGAGAGGATGTCGCCTGAAATAAGATGGGCCATCTTAACATAAACTAAATTTTGTGTCGTCGTACTGATGAACATACAGAAGGCATCATGACTTACATTCACAAATACTTTCTTTAAATTATGCAACACAAACAACACAGTCACACTTCCAAAATACACCACATAAGAAATGCACTCAGTGACAACCCTTACAGATAAGAACTGAACATTATCAACGTGTTTCCTCCCCCTGAAACCGCCCATTCCGTCCCAGTGCAGTACAACCTTCGGCTCTTGCCCCTAACACACACCTAATTCTGCCATTGCTGGACAGCTTGATGATAACACTGCCTGGCGCCAACGTAACCAAGACATCTGACCAGACTTGGACAATGGAACACTGTTCAATAACCCCACACCTAGTACTCCACTCTATCTTCTCCTCAAACATCACATTCTGTTCGTCCACACTTTCACACACCACTACCTGGCGGACAGAACGCAAACTTCTTTCAGATACCACTCTCTCATCATCTTCAAAGAATTCACTACAAGCCAAAGCGGTGACACATAACTTACACACCCTACAAGAATGCAGACTGGACAAAATTCTCTGAAGAAACAGAACATCATATTCAAAAAGCACTCCTCATGTTCTGGTGTCAACATCTTTTTCCATATGAAGTTGTAGTATCACACATTTTACATAATAATTTTTAAAGCTGTTTAGTCATAATTAACAGTGTGTAATGAAGTGTGAATGATGAACAACCAAATATCATTTCGCTGTTAGCTGTGGTATAGGAAGAAGGTGGATGGCAGACGACAAGGGCCACCCTGTTTCAATTATAAAAAGAAGGTTAGAAGTGAAAAGATATCTGAATAGTGCGTAAGTGTAAAGTCCTGGGGAACCATTTATTATGTTGATATATGTGAATGTACTTAATACCATTTTATAGAGGTGTATAATGTGCTAGTAGAGCTGTCATTTATCTCTACTTTTTGCATAAGCCCAGAGTATATGTAATGCTCGGCACCTCAATTTTTAGCTGACCTCAGCACCGCGCCCTTGTCCGCTAGGTGACTGTACAGCGTTAGAGGCCGTTTTACAGTTTTAAAGGGAGGTTGTGTCGCTCTTACATATCTCTCGGGTCGCAGTTATATTATTCTGTGCCCAATAAAGAGAGATTTAATCTGCTCATTTCTGTCATCTTACGCTACCACTTAATAACAGACCAGCTTCCACCTTCTCGTGGCAGAGGACCTTTGGTGGGAAGTGTCGGGCAGTGACGGCGAGAGCTGACGTGTACTACAGACAGTGTCGTCGATCCAACACAGTGGTCTAGTTATACTATACAGCAGAACACTTAATATGCAGTCAAGTGCTACTCCATAACGGCTACATTATTTTATTGGTGCTAGCGGTGGCACGATATTTAGTGCTAGCCGTGTACCGATACATTAAATGGTGGCCAGCAGTGCGACGATACATTTTATTAGTGCTAGCTGTGTACCGATACATTAAATTGGTGTTCAGTGCTGGGATACGATACGTGCTAAAGGGATGCTGTGAATCAGTAACCCTTGCAATCGCTCGTTCCTGAAGGTGAAACAGAAAATCTTACTCTACTGTTGTAAGGGGACTAATTACCAGTGAGTTAAGTGGAGCAGATAAACTGGAGTGGTGAAATTAATTCCTCCCATTATTCTGCAGTGCGAGATTCCTATCTTAAGCACAAACTGGCAGTTATCTCGCCCTGTGGTGTGCGAGATATCTCCATCTTCAAACGCAAACTGGCAAGAATCTCGCTCTCGTGTGCGAGAGGCGAGATAAGGAGAGTTCAAGCCAGTGTGGTGAGGAGTGGGTCAACTAGTGAGCGACTTCTAGCAACTGGCGCGGACGGCCGAACCGAGCCGAGGGAGACCGAAAGCAGCGGGCCTGGCGTGACGCAGGGCGAACCACTCGGTTGCTAACTCCCACAGCGAGCGGGCTGCCGTGTATGGTTCAAGGAGTCTGGTGGAGTGTGGAACGTGGAATGTGGAACATCATCCTGGACTTTCACATCTAGGTAGTGTCCATGCATAGTAATCCACACACACACACACTTGAATCAACACACGTTAGTTAGTTGATGAGTGGAAATAAAGGTTTCTCAGAATTCCCTTGAAATAAATATACTTTCTGTGTATTTTATATGTGTCCCGTTCTCTGTCACTTACCGTAACTATCCTTTTTTTTTTATGTCAGTTTATCTTCCTGTATATGGGAGGGGAATATTACTGACAAGGTTAGATGGATATAGTGAAGTGGGGACGTAGAACTAGGGAAATAGGGATTAGCCAATCCCACTAGACTCAGCATTTTAGGAGTGGGTTGATACATCAAATAAAAGTGTTCAGACATATTAAATGAGTGAAGGACATATTGAGGATCAAGGTGATGAGGATATTTCTGAAAGACTGGATGAGGATTTGAACGCTTTGCATTTGCATTCTGGTCATACTTATTCAACAGTCCCAGAGCAATCAGTTAGATCCAAAATGGCCACCAGTCTTGCTAGAGGGTAATCCTAGTGAGGAGACTGTGGAAGTTGAGGCTACAACAGTACCTTTGGTCACTCAGGATATGCAAAATCCAGTCATTAGTGATAGTACTACAACCACTCACATACCTGTGTATACTTCAGATGTTTTCAGTACACCACAAGGTTCTGGACAGAATTTATTTTCTGTTCCTTATTCAAATGCATGGGGTATAAACACAGATGGTATTAGCATGCAAACCTAGAATCCTAATCAATGGGGCATGAATACTACTAATATTGGCATGCAAACCCAGAATCCTAATCAATGGGGCATGAATACTAATATTGGCATGCAAATCCAGGGTCCTTATCCAAATACCTGGGGCATGACTAACAATATGGGCGTGCAAAGTCAGACTAACCCTAATCCTTTGTGGCAGATACCTGTACCTAATCTGGCTATTGATATAGTACAGCAGCATCCTAACTGTACTGAAAGTCAGGCTTTGGCGAAGGCAGGCATATGCTATGCAGACGCTAGCAAAGCCTTGCAAACTTCGGGCTGGAGAGATACAGCTACTAGTTCTCCACAGCAAAGGACCAAGGCTGTTAAGCCAGAGGTGAAAAGATGGTATGTCATACATGGGCATTGTCCTCATAAAACGGACTGTTGCCCCTTTGTCATTGAAAAGAGGAAGAAACTAGGGAACCCAGCTAGTTCGGGGGAAGCTCAGGGCCGCGCGCAAAAGTAATTAAAATAGTACAATCCACCGATGCGTGTGTGGCAGCTATTACTA
This sequence comes from Coenobita brevimanus, assembly GCF_032717465.1. NCBI lineage: Eukaryota > Metazoa > Arthropoda > Malacostraca > Decapoda > Coenobitidae > Coenobita > Coenobita brevimanus. The sequence goes on from NC_136956.1 coordinate 16,622,153, forward strand.
AGGTGGACTTATTATCTATTCCTTGGATCATGGGGAAAGGCCAAGTGTCCTTGATCGTAGATACAGAGGCATGTACAAACATTATTTCTAGTAAAGCGCTGGAAAGACTTAAAGGTGAAATGCCACTAACAAACTGGACATTATCACCACCTGATGTAATGTTGACAGGTGTGACAGGGAGTAGAATGAGATTGTAAGCCAGGTGCCGTTGACATTGAGGGCAGATAAACGATCTCCTGTGTTACGTGCTACGTTTTATGTGGTTGAGGATTTTCCTCTGCCAGCTGATGGGCTGTTAGGCTTTGAGACCATGGAGGAGTATGATATAGTACTACACCCTCAAAGACATTCCATTTCCTTTAATGGGAAAGAGTTTGTAGGCCTTAATCCCTCAGCGACATGAACTGGAACTGGCATCCAATCAGGAGCCGTCCAACCAGTTGTGACCCCGACAAGTGAAGCGTCAAGGGAGTCCCCGGATGCACACGAAGCGGAGGGTATGTACTGGAAGAAAGTCAGGGCTATGAGTGGTAATCACCACTTACCCAGTCGAACTGTCTGTAAAATTCCTGTCCGAGTACCTGACGTGTCGGTGGGAACTGATGTAGCATGCTTAACTGAGACTGTGAAACATAAGGCATTGTCACTGGAATCGACTCTGACTAGCATTGGCCAAGACCAGAAGACGCCCCTCTTCATCGCAAATATGAGTGGTGGCGCAGTTAAGCTCAGAGATGGTTGTATATAGGCGACTTGATGTGCTATGGTGCCCCCATAAAGGAAGTCGACGACGTGCCGGTGATCTCTCCTGTAGTTACATCTCAAGCAAGGACTCAGTCGGAACCCGTACGTCTGGCTAAGGAAAAACAGCTGGAGCAATATGTGAAGGTCACGGATAACGTAGACCATAAACACGACTCCTAGCCCTCCTTAGAGAATTTTCCGACGTAGTAGCACTTCCAGGAGAAGCGCTGGGTAGGACGGATAGGGTGAAGCATCATATTGGTTTGTGCCCTGGTACAAATCCAGTTTATGTGCCCGCATACCGTCTACCGCACAGCCAAAGGGAAGCAGTGGATGAGGAAGTTGAAAGGATGCTTCGTGATGACGTTATCCAGCCTTCCTCCTCGCCTTGGAGCACCACTCTTTCTAGTGCCTAAGAAGGACGGTGGTGTGAGACCTGTTGTGGATTTTCGGCAAGTGAACAAACAGTACCGGATCGTTACCCGATTCCTCATCTGCGAGACTTACTTCAATCTTAGGTAAGGGAAACTGTGTTTACTTGTCTGGATCTAGCGTCAGTGTATTGGCAGGTGGAGCTGACCGAAGAGTCGCGTCCCATTACTGCTTTTAGCACTCACCGTGGGCACTTTGAATTTCTCCGGATGCCTTTTGGACTGAGTAATGCTCCTTTAACATTTCAGCGGATGATTAACCAATTGTTTGGCGAGATGTTAGGGCAAGACGTCTTAGCGTATCTAGATGACCTATTTTCCTACACCACAGAACAAGGATCAGATAAGATCATTCCTAGGCCTCACTGGCTTTTATAGGAGTTTTGTCCACAGGTATGCCATCATAGCATCACCTTTAACAACGCTACTTAAGAAGGACGCTGCATGGAAATGGGGACCCTCGGAAGAGAAAAGCTTCAACGAGCTCAAACAAGCCATGTCAGAAACACCCGTATTAGCGTTTCCTAATTATACTCAACCTTTCTGTCTGTGCACGGACGCCTCAGGTCTGGGTCTGGGAGCGGTGTTACAGCAGAAGGATGAGCACGGTAAGACACATACCATAGCGTATACTAGTAGGGCATTAAGACTCCCAGAGAAGAACTATTCGACGACACATTTGGAGACATTAGCAGTCGTGTGGGTGTTAGGACATTTCCGGGATATTATCTTTGGCTACCGGATAATTGTTTTAACTGACCATGCACCCATACGCGACTTGTTTAAAGGAAAAAACTTGCACGGTAAGGTTGCGCGTTGGTTTGGCAAGGTAATGGAGTTTGATCCAGAGGTCAGATATTTATCAGGCCGTCAAAATGTTGTAGCCGACGCGTTGAGTAGAAACATTGCTGCTACCATAGCCGAGGATGTTGCTCTTGCTGAGTATTCCTCAGACACGGTAAAAGCGGAACAACGTAATGAACTTCCATCTTCAACAGGGTCTTTTGTATAAGCAACCCCCAGGGAAGGACACTGCATATCAGTTGGTTGTTCCTGCTACCTTACAGCAAGCCATGCTACAGTTAGTTCATGACGTACCTCAAGCGGGTCATCCCGGTCGCGATAGATGCATACGTGAGGCAAGAAAGAAATACTATTGGCCGACCATGAGGAAGGACATAGAAGCCCACGTCAGTCAATGTGTCAATGCGCAGAAAAAACGAGGAACAACGGGACTTCTGACTCCCATCTTAGAGTATCCTCTACCAGAAAAAAACTGGGATACAGTCTCCATTGATCTCTTAGCATTGCCGAGAAGTCGTCAAGGTTCAAGTTATGTACTGATGGCAGTGGACCATTTCTCACGATTCACTGTTTTAGCACCTTTACAGACGAAAACTTCAGAGGAGGTGGCGCACGCTTTGTGACTTCAGTGATTTGTCCATACTCTACACCTAAGGTATTGCTCAGCGATAATGGCAGTAATTTCGTAACCAGGTGTTACAAGAAATCTGTCGTATGTATGGAGTAAAGCAAGTTTTTGTAACGCCTTACAGTCCTAAGAGCAATGGCCTGGTGGAGAGAACAAAAAGGAAGATACTGGAAGTCTTGAGACCAGTAATAACCTCAAATCAGGAGGATAACTGGGAAGACTGGTTACCACATGTAGCAGCGACCATCAACTCCTCAGAAAATTCATCAACTGGGAAGTCTCCTCATTATATCCTTTATGGAGAAGAGAAAGTTTTACCCTACGATTTGTTGGCTGGACCTCCTACTCCAGTATACAACGAAGAAGACTACGCAAAGGTACAGTTGTTGAAATTCCAATTTATACACAGTGAAGTACGGAAAAGATTAAAAGCCTTAAGAGCGGAGATGATGGTGAAACAACACAAAGGTAGTCAAGAAAAGACGTTACAGGCAGGCCAGAAGGTCACAATCCACAACCCTGAGAGAATTTCCAAGCTCAGACCTAAGTTCCGCGGACCATATACCGTTGTGGAATGAGTACGTGGAAATACTTATAGAATAAAGGATGAAGCTAATGGAACTCAGGAGGCAGTACATGCTGATAGGATCAAACTAGTAAGTCAAGAGCTAGGCCTATCGTCTGATGTGTTGTGCCCTCTGTCTTCGTCGCAGTCTATGTCGTCATCCGTACCTGTCCCTAACCAAGAGTATCGCAGCAAGCTACGAACCCACAACAAGAGTGATTAAGGGAGTATCTACTCTTGCAGAAAAAAAAGTGGCTGTGGCTCAAACTCCTCGTGCGTTGCTTGGGGTGGACCTATGGAAAGACATCGGACATGGACACGACTGCGTTAATGCCAGGAGCACTGAAGAGCCCACTTGGAGAAGTCGTGGTAGTGGAAGATGCAGTATGCGTCTACTATCCAATGGAAAGCTATCTCCAAACGCCAGATATTGTCAAGGAGGTCTCCAAGGGCTTGTCGAATCTCAGACAGCAACTATTGGAAGTGGGAAAGATGTTTAATCGAAACCCACGATTGACGAACTCTGACACTGAAGCTTTGTTGAGCTTCAGACTAGGCATATAGACAGGCTCACCGACAGGCTCACTAACTTGCATGTAGCTTTACCTAACGTACACTCTGATCTTTCCAAGCATGTCCATGCACGTACTAAGAGAGGACTTGTGGATTTTCTAACTCTTTGGTACGGCATTAGATAAGGATGTAGTGCAATTGGGTAGACAAATGCATGACTTGACACTGGCCGCTAAAGCCAATAATAGATTAATCATGCATGTGTATAAACAGTTAGATGAGTTCACTAACAAAGCTAACGAGATAATTAGGACTACCAACCATCTAGTAGAGCTTGTGAACAACATTCAAATTAACCTACCAACCCTAACTTGGTGTTATTCGCTGAGTACTTACATGCTCTCGACGAGTCAACCACTGCTTTGGAGAAGCATTCAGCCAATATGGTGGACGGCTTAATCGATGCAAGTTTGAACAGGGTTAATGCTTTATTGCTGCCTAGTAACATACTAATCAATGCACTTGATATAGCTATGTGGAAGCATGGACTTATGCCACTCTTTGATCTGAGTCAACTGAAATATTATTACCCATTGTTAGAGGCCCAGTTGACCCATGAAGGCATCCTGATATTGGTACCTATGAGGAATGCTGTAACATACCAGGCATGGCGGTTCATTTCCTTCCCTTTTGCTATTGCTAATAATACACTTATTATTACTGAAGAGGGTCCACAGGTGCTAGTTGTCTCAGATGAGAAGTGTAAGGCCTCATTTCTTGATCTCCATGTATGTCCTGCTTTGCATTTTGTCTTCGTACCATTAAAGGTAGAGGAGTGTAAGAGGGCCTTGTCGGACACAAATACTTCCTCTGCTCTGCAACGTTGCACCTTCCAACCCATTCAATTGAAGTCAGTTTTCCATGCTCATATTCATGAGAAACAGTACTTTTACTTTCCTGAGACAGAGGATGTAACTGTGATTTGTGCCTCACAGAATCAATTCCTTACAGTAAAGGGGTACTATACTGCACCTGATTTTTGTGAGTTACACAGTAAAGAGATAGCAGTTCTGCCTAGCAAGCATCATCTAGCTTTGACAGTGAACTTCTCATCCCAGTTACGACCCTTTTTACCTTCATTTAATGTTACTTCTTGAATGTGAACAGGCTGTCTCATGTATTAAAGGAGCTTACCTTCCTCTCCCACCTGAACAGGACTGATTTAGAGCCTTATGTACTGTCCTATCTTCCTTCATACCTTTTTCCTTCCTATTTTGATCCTGGCGTTGGTCTTCTACTTATTGTGGTCTTGTTCTGTGTTTGTGGTTTAGGCTACTATTTAAGGCGCCAAAAGGAACCCACTGATACCACGTGTCCGTACTTGAGGATTGCAAGTGGATGTTCCTGAATAGTTAGCTACCCTACACTCTGGTTAGGCTACACGGTAGTTAGGACAACAATGTCGACGAGGACGTCAATGGTGTGGCCGAGCGATGTTCTGGTGTCAACATCTTTTTCCATATGAAGTTGTAGTATCACACATTTTACATAATAATTTTTAAAGCTGTTTAGTCATAATTAACAGTGTGTAATGAAGTGTGAATGATGAACAACCAAATATCATTTCGCTGTTAGCTGTGGTATAGGAAGAAGGTGGATGGCAGACCACAAGGGCCACCCTGTTTCAATTATAAAAAGAAGGTTAGGAGAAGTGAAAAGATATATGAATAGTGCGTAAGTGTAAAGTCCTGGGGAACCATTTATTATGTTGATATATGTGAATGTACTTAATACCATTTTATAGAGGTGTATAATGTGCTAGTAGAGCTGTCATTTATCTCTACTTTTTGCATAAGCCCAGAGTATATGTAATGCTCGGCACCTCAATTTTTAGCTGACCTCAGCACCACGCCCTTGTCCGCTCGGTGACTGTACAGCGTCAGAGGCCGTTTTACAGTTTTAAAGGGAGGTTGTGTCGCTCTTACATATCTCTCGGGTCGCAGTTATATTATTCTGTGCCCAATAAAGAGAGATTTAATCTGCTCATTTCTGTCACCTTACGCTACCACTTAATAACAGACCAGCTTCCACCTTCTCGTGGCAGAGGACCTTTGGTGGGAAGTGTCAGGCAGTGACGGCGAGAGCTGACGTGTACTACAGACAGTGTCGTCGATCCAACACGGTGGTCTAGTTATACTATACAGCAGAACACTTAATATGTAGTCAAGTGCTACTCCATAACGGCTACATTATTTTATTGGTGCTAGCGGTGGCACGATATTTAGTGCTAGCCGTGTACCGATACATTAAATGGTGGCCAGCAGTGCGACGATACATTTTATTAGTGCTAGCCGTGTACCGATACACTCACTAACACTGAAAGGCATTTACGAAGAAAAATACCAAATTCCAGAAGACAAAGGAAGTCATTGCAAACCAAACTCTACACTACTGTAGACACTGCTGGCTAGAAAAAAAAAAACATGACTTGTCCAAATACAATTCTCCTTTCCTACTAAAACAAGATGCCGTAACAAAAAATCAGTAATTAACCCTTCGTACGCCATGTAATATCGGACTGACTCCAACACCTTTTCAAAATGATGCCATTCAGCCACTTACTGTTTTAGGGATCTGGCGAATCACTATGTTGTTTGTCTCTGGCCAGTGTACAAGTACACAACATTTGAACAGAAAGAATCTTATAGTTTTGGAGTTAGGAGGGCTCAAACTTCGTTCTGGGTCGTCCGGTACCCCACCCAGCATTCCGTTAACTTTTTTTTTTTTTTTCTCTCAGATCCTAGATATTATTGACCATGTTGCAGAATGTTGAGATGATCCAAAGTCAGCTGGTGAGAACTGTAGAAGATCCGCCCATTTCTGATGCTGAAAATGACACCTACAGTGATATTTATCTGTTAAAATCGTTCATGGGTTTTCTGACTGAAAATCTTGTTTATGTTTTTGTTTACTTGATTTGTAAATAATTCATGGGTTTTCTGCATATAAATGTTAATCTTGTTTATATTCTGAGCATAGATTCAATCAAGGTTTTCACATTTTATTTTCATGATACTGTGAATTTCTCTATGGTATTATAACTACTTGTAAATTTATTATATTATATTAAGACCAACCTGAATGATTAAGAATGATGTACCCTAAAAATATATGCCACATTTTGCATTACATGTGCAAACTTTCAGAAAAATTGAAATAATACAAATTTTACATTCCTTAAAAAACACACAAATAGAAAGCTCAAAAAATAAAATACAAATGGGACACATGGTAGACTGGCTACACGTGCCGTGTCCTGGGCAACATATGTACACAATTTAACATTTGTAACTTTACTCATATGGTAGAAATCCGAAAATTAAGTTGGGGTTTTGCAAGACCCCACGTGGCATTCCTGGTTACGTTTTTTCACCTTGTGTACGAACGGTTAAACAATGACATTGACAACAAACTTAACACAAACAAAACAGAACACTGGAAAGCTTTTGAAGCAACACTCAGCAACTCTTCTCATATACTGTCAACACCTCTAAGTACTGTTAAAAAAAAAATAATAATAACAGCAGAGCAGGCTAGAGGGAATAAAGATTGTAAAACGATATGGAGAGGATGGTTGACAGGAAGGGAAGCAAGGCAGCAAGGCCAGTGATGAGAAGAGAGGGAGGCAGGGAGTTAGGTGGAAGAGAGGGTAATAAAGAAGAACAGCGGCTGGATGAACGAAAACGCCGGAGAGGAGGAGAGAGGGATGTGGAATAATGAGTATGAAAATGAGTGACAGTAAAGGAAGAAGGTTAACAAGAATGTGTATGAGGGAGACAGAGAGAGAGGTAAAGGGAGATTGGGAAAGAAGGGGAAGACACAATGACACAGAAACAGTAAGGCAGTCCAAACTTCTGATTCCTCTGCGACCTCTCACGGGGTTAAGGATAACTTTGGTAATATTTTAACTCGGTGTTCAAGTTCTCTCATTTACCCCTCCTTACAGGGGTGCTGGTGTTGCTTCTTTCTTGTTTATTTTAATGATTATCACTGTGAGGGAAATTTTTCAGTCCTATTGTAGGTACGCCGTCAGTATAATGCGTGTCTGTTTCAGTCGTTGTACCCTCATATTAGAAATAAATCATGACCACGTGGAATGAAGATATTAGAAAAAATCTCCTGTAATAATGGTGTCTGGAACCGAAGCTGTCGGATATATGTTTTATTATTTAGTTAACTGCCTAGTTGCATTACATTATAACCCTACATGCGTTTCGTTTAATGGTTCCAGCTTCCAAACGATTTTTCTTAATCTGAGCAACTAAAGACCTGCAATAGGTAAGTAGCAACTATTTTTTTCAGTGCATCATCGTAAATGAATCAACATTTCCGGGTAATTTGCTGTTGTCGCTGCGCTCCTGCTCAACCCCATACTGTCTTGTAGTGCAGTCCCATCGATCATGGGTAAGTAACTTCTTCTATGGGCCCATCCTACACGCAAAGTACATAACGTACACAGTGAAAGGAAGTGGCGCCCCCTTGCGGCAGACATCGCCTCTCTAGGTCCGGACCAGTGCTACCTGTCATTCATATTCGGATGCAGTAATATGAAAGGCAGACAATCACGTGGCGGACTCCGTGGGATAGAATCAATGGTCATCTTCAGTAAAGCTTAAGGGGATGGTAGACATGAAGAACTGCAGCGAATGCTTGGCACTGTACAAAATCCTATAGTGTGAGCTTACGCGTCTTTCAACATACTATTCATCTAAATCAGTGTCCAAATCAAATGCAAGAGACTAGGACACATATAGCAGTGCTGTTTGTGATGATAATCCTAGAAAGTAAGACAACCAGTTCTTCCAAAGTCTCGCTTTAAAAAGCATTATCTTTATTGTGGTGATGAATGCAATGTGGAAATAAGAAGCATCCAGAACGTTGGATCCCAGCTTATCAGTTTAGTGAAGTGGAAATTAGGAGATCTGCTAAGACTCAAACAAAAAGTGTTGGAAATTTGCAATGAGCGAAACGACAACTTTCTAACCTGGTCAGAATTAGAGTTAATGGTGCTACAGCAGACCTCTTGCCCCTGATGCATGACATCATGTCAAAGGTAGAACAAACTCTATCATCTAGGTATATTGCTGCTGTTGCGGCAAGAGCAAGTCTTATCCGTAAAAATAAAATGGACTGTGCTCTGAAATCTGTTATTGCCATTATGAATGATAATAGGTCTCTAATTTGGAACTCAAGTGATTTGTATAATATATATATATATATATATATATATATATATATATATATATATATATATATATATATATATATATATATATATATATATATATATATATATATATATATATATATATATATATATATATATATATATATATATATAAAGAAATGATGGTAAGGAGTTATGCAGAAAGTCTCTAGTTACAAAACTGTCAGACCATTTTGGTAATGATTTACTATATTGTCATCACCTGGAGTTGCAAATATTTTACTTTTGAAAAGTAGGGCTTCAGCAGCACTTAGAATTATACCACATAAAGCAAAGGTGACCTTAGCATAGCACTGATTAAAGTGAAAACAATGATATGTGCAGATACAAAATACACTGAACTGGATAAGAGTAGTTACAAAACCAGGGGAAATGATAACGTTGTAACAGAGTCTTCTAATGACACTTTATTAGCATCGTAATCTCGATTATCACCTGCAATAGACCGTACCCTCCCAGCATTACTGGTAGATAATATTGTTACCTCTTTATTACGAAGGCAAGACTCTTCAACTAGGTCTTGGTGTTTCACAGAGGGATTTTTAAGACCTTGTACATTGTCTAAATGATTTTGATATCACATGTACAGTAGCCCAACTAAGTTTTGCGACCAAATTTAACGGTATTTTGATAGTATGACATCCCTGCCTAGTCACTACTCTCGTCCTACTCCTGTATGTTGATGTCTAGTGGGCGGGTTGAGGGCAGGCGCTACATCTGATAATTTAGGTATCGCGATTATTTCGTTTCACAATAGAATGTCCTCTCTCTCTCTCTCTCTCTCTCTCTCTCTCTCTCTCTCTCTCCCCCTCTCTCTCTCTCTCCCTCTAGATATTTGTATACAGGCTTGGGACGAGAGAGGTGACTAGGCAGGGATGCCAGATTATCAAAATACCGTAATATTTGGTCGCACACTTTAATGGGCTACTGTACGTATGGTGAACTAAGGACGCTCAAGAAATCGGCTGCTGCTGCAGCATGAAAGAGAGCATGTCTTCATGGAACACACAGTGCTGAGGACGGTTTAAGTCTGTTCACTGGAGACAACTTTGATAAAGATTATTCATCATAAAATGGCAAGAAATTGACTCATTCACTAGCACAAATCATGACACAGTTAGAAAAAAATGTCCAAATGGTGACCGATGACACGATTTCCAGACTCACAAAGGAGGGAACACAGAGACCATCTGAATATGATCCAGATGTTGTCAGACACTGTGTATGTGAACACTCAGTATCCAAAGATGTATTATCAGACATATGTTAGAAAGAAGGGAAAGGGAAATTGATCTGCCCTTTTCTTCAATCTATTCACAAGCTAAAACACTGCCCAGAATAGAATGGTTACAACAGTGAAATAGCCTGTAACAATGGCCAACTTATAAAACCAAAGACTAGGACAACATACATGCCGTTGACTGATATGCCACCAGCGCACCATGATACTGTAAGGACAGCCATGACCTGGGCTCAGGAACAAGCAAGAAATGCTGGCCAAGGATTCATAGCATTCACAGCTGACTTACAGCTATATAAGATATGAGTTGATGTACTATGGATTTATCCAGATCAGTTTCCTGATTTTTATTCTCGGCTGGGTGGTTTACACCTGTTAATGATGTAGCTGGGTAATAGCAGGATTCTTGGAAGATGTGGATATAATGTTCATTGCTTTTTAACCTCATTGTGCACAAGTTAGGTACAGGTAACGCCCGTCGGGAGCTCTGCTTCTCAACTGACTGAAAAGCTGGCGCGCTTCTCTGTATCTCCCGAGACAACCAGGTCAGCAAAACCATGGTGGTACCACATAGGTCAATGATGTCAGCATGCATTGCATCACGTTCGTCACTCATGTCTACACATTACTATACATACAATAACATTTCTATAAAAATGAGCAAAACGAAAAAATAATATTATACCTAGTTTTTAACAAATCATTTGTAACAATTCCCCGGCTGACTAGATTTATGTCCCCTGACACAACGGAGAAATACATAGACAAAGAGTCACACTACTGTACATCTAGTACGGAAAAACAAGTGAGTAAAGATATAAGGATGTGATAGAAAAGTGATGTAGCTAGGCCCCTAATCAAAGTACGAGTACAATAATATATATATGTATGTATGTATGAATGAATGTATGTATGTATGTATGTATGTATCTATCTATATCTATATCTATCTCTCTATCTCTCTATCTATATCTACCTATCTATCTAATATATATATATATATATATATATATATATATATATATATATATATATATATATATATATATATATATATATATATATATATATATATGTTGATGCAACAGAAATGGTTAACCTAAACGAAGGAAAGAAACACAATATTTATAATACAAACACATGGCCATGGTAGAAGAGCCCATCAACACAAGAGCTAAAAAGCATCACTAGAAGAAGTACAAAACATCAGTAATAATCTCAATTTAAAGAACGCATAGTGGAATTAAAGCAATGCAAAAAGGAAATAGTAAGAAGAATAACAATGGCAGAAAAATCTGCAGATATAATATTTACAGAGTAACATCAGTCGTCACTGGACACAACCAGTTTCAACGTCCTGCGATGGTGGCACTATGCCCAATGCAATCCTGAGTTCATCAAGCCTTTTATCCATTCACCGACCACAACAATGAAGAACACAAACAGTGACAAGAAATCCTATGATAGAAACGAGGACAGGAGAAAACACAAAGACTGGATGAACCTAAGAACAAAGTAGAGCCATAGAGAACTGATGGAGATTAAAAACACAGTCATCAAACCCCTGGTGCCAGGCTTATTTTAGCATGGGTGCCCTCTTACTATGGACTAATTTCCCAAAATAGCCTTATTTCAAACCTCCATATCAGAGAAGGTATAGCAGTTAGGGAAACGAAGATCATATTACTCACCAACTCGTCTTGTGACTGAAAGCATCCTCAGGTCTGCAGTTGGTCGCGTCAATGAGTATGGACATGAAGATGAATAGCTTTAGATGCTTGAACTGGGATGTCTCCATGCATCAGCACATGGCCCTAACTCTGGTTTGGAGCCACGTGGACTGGCCGGCATTGGTAATACTGGCCAGCTGAGCAGAGTGGTGTGATTGTAATGCAGCCTGGCATCTTGCTCGAAACACTTTCCTTGCTCTCACACATATCCTTCACTTTCCATACTCGCAGCTATGGGTCTGACACAACACCCTGCACATTCGGCTCCAGGAGTCCTATTACTCCCTACCATTCCTCTCTGGACCATGTGGCAACGGTGCGCTACTCATGTGGTTAGGAGGCAGACAGCAGAGTATTTCTTATTAAACAGTTTGATAAAATAAGTCGATGTATGAAAATGCAGTTGAATGATCCACAGAGGAAGAAATGTAATATAATATGGAATCTGTATGAGGGTATGTGGTGCTACTTGCAATATACTCTGCCTATGAAGAACAAAGTGGTGGTGGGGAGGAAAAGGTAGTATGATGAAGGGGGTGAGGTAAGGGAAGGAAGAGAAAGGAGTGGGGGGGTGAAAGAAGTCAGAGGAATGGGTAAGTGAAGCACCAAATCAGCTTGAGTGGGAAACGAAGGGAAAAGGAATGAAGCTCCAATGTTTCAGCTCGTGCGTTATGGGTAATAATGATATTATTTCAACTCCCGTCAGTCATTGACTTAATGCATCTAAGGGGAGACGAGCAGGAGGTGATGGGGGCATCTAGGCCCTAAAATCTCGTTCTTACAGTTCAAAAGTTGTTTTGCCACTTCATTCTCACTTTGGGCTGACATCCAAGCTTAAAATAAATATCCACTTTGATGCTGTGCACACAGCAATGCCATGAATGGAAAATGAAATAATACCATGCATTATGGCTACTACATTCTGTTAAACCTACCGTGTCCCGGCAGACTTTGGACCCTCATCAAGCCGTGGTGCCGGCCAATTTTCGAACCCCTTTTTTTTTTGGGGGGGGGGGTAGATAGGTTAGCAATGATGAGAAAACATGGAGAACAACCATAAAAGTACTCACAGAAACCATTTAGGTCGATTTTGAGGTTGATTCTCCCTAAGCAGGTGGCTGAAAACTTCGAAGTAACGCCCATAGACTTTATCAGACACGGCAACACCCACTGAGATCGTTTTCTTAATTGGTAACTATGCTATTTGAGCCAAGGACACTCTTGTTAGGTATATAGATTATATAGGAAGTGGGTACAGATGTGGGAAGGGTGCGTGCTTGTCCATGCCAGTCATTGCCCGCCAAATTTGAAAATTCGCATGTTGACGCCAGTTGCAATTGCAGACTGTATAGGTACAGCTCCACCATCTTCCACAGACGTAGGCACGGTCATACCTGTACGGCTCTGGCACTCGGCGGGTTAAAAAACAAGGCCAATGATATAAGAGTGGAAGGCAGTTAATGGCAGTGCTAAGGAGTAGGCTGAGACGGTGGAGGGATGGGGATTGTACAGTATACGTTGTTCGTCATTGCCACATGACCAAGAGCGGGATGGCAGGGGTAATATGACTCGTGGAGCTGACTGTACACGTGGCTCTTTGGTTTTCTGGCCATAACAGAGTGACATTTTGCCTAGCTGGTGTGTCGGGGAACTTACACTGACACAATAAAAAGCTGAAAAAATAAATATCTACTCATTTTCCCATGATTATCTAAGAACTTTGCAGTTTGTATTCACTTTGAGAGAGAGAGAGAGAGAGAGAGAGAGAGAGAGAGAGAGAGAGAGAGAGAGAGAGAGAGAGACAGACAGACAGACAGAGAGAGAAAAAAAAAAAACGTTCTTTTCAATAATTAGTAAATCCTTAGCAATGATGCATTTACCAAAATATGTTTTTTGCAGCTAACATGCACTAGTAGAATGTAAACCTTGTTCATAACTTGTGAAAGACCAGGAGGTAGACAATTGTACTACTATTTTCACAGGTAGCACACAGTAGTATAATGCAAACCTTATGCTTAACTTATGATAGACCAGGAGGTAGACACTTGTACTACTGTTTATGTTGAATGTCACTTAATTTTGGCATGGTGATAATACTTAATATACTTCTATAGCACTTGTTTTATTTGTAGTTGATATCACATGTACAGTGCATATCATATACTGTATTTTGCATAATATTCTCAGCGCCAAGAAAAATACATCCAGCACATATCCATATTCGAATGTGAAACAACTGAACTCACCGGCCTCGCACTTCCAAGTGCGCGGGCTCCGCCTGCATGCCGCAAGACCCTTCCTATGACGTCACCACTCGGAAAGTAACAAGTGCCTGCGCACACACACACTGACAGCAATATGCACTAACACTCTCGTCCTCTCTACTTAATTTGATGAAAGATCCCAAGGACGAAACTGAATGGATTATTGGCGTCCTATACTGTACATACTATGTATCCAATACATAGACTTTTGTTTAAGTACCATTAAGACCCAGTCTGTAACCACATACAGATATGTGGTGTCCCTTGAGGTATTATAATCCTTCTAGTCCCGGCTGACTGCTGCACGCAGCCGCTCAGTCGAGGCATCTTTCTTGGTGAGACAGTCAGACAGTTGTTGCGATGTATCCACCCAAGACACTTCATCAATCTCCCCTCACTCCAACATGTCTTGTAATACAACAATATCAACGCGCAATCTTCTGTCTTCTACACTCCTACAGGAGTAAAAGGCATCCACCAGACTTTTGTTATAAAAAAAAACACTTGATCTTGAAATCTCCACATCCAGACACCTCATCCAATATGTTGGCGAGATATATAGCAGTTTCAGCACATTCAAACAGCGCCAACGTTTAAGCAGATAAAGCAGATTTGACGACCTGCCTGATTTTTCTTGTCTGCCAGAATAAGGAACATCTTGCCTCACTAGCATCTCTTAAGAAGATCACAAAGCCTCCCTGAGACCCATTGCCTACAAGGTTGGCAAAAGAGGCATCTGAAAAGCACTCTATATAACATTCATCAAGTGGCCCCATTCTTGGAATGTATAGCTTCATGTTGTCAGTCTTCACCCTTGCAATCACTTTGTTGAGCTTAAGCAAATCTGCTATGGTAGCTCGGTTGCTAGTCATACTCAACTCACACACAAAGGCAATATCTGGTCGAGTGTGTGTGGCAGTCTAATTGAGTTGCCCAATTAACGCTCAGTACTCAGTTTTCTCAGAACTCAGACAACTCTCCTGATTTTACTGCTGCACGATGTCTGCTCAGTGTAACTGGTTTCAAAGATGAAGCGTACTGGAACTGGTCAAGCGTTATGCTGCCATCGCTGTTTGAGACGACATTTAGACCAACATATTTGAAAACTTTTGATTCCAAACCGCTGATGAGGAATATTTGGCTCAAACAGTTTATCACTTGCTACTCGAACTCACGTGTACCAGCCCAAAGGAAATCATCGACATAAATGCATATAATGCCTTCGATCTTGCAATTATTACTCCAAGAGAACAATGCTGAATCCAGTGATGACACTTTAGCTCCGAGACTCAGCAACTGATCTTTAATGCACAGGTACCAATGCCTTGCAGCATCACAAAGGCCGTAAACTGTTTTCCTTAGTCTCCACAGCTTACCGTTTGCATATTCAGGTGGAGGAGGTAAATGAACAACTCGCTTAATGTCGTTACCTTGCAGATAAGCAGCTTTCACGTCCATAGCGTGGCAATCCCATTGGCTGGTGGAGGCAAAAAAAAGTGCCAAATGCACAGCCTCTTTTGAGCATGTAGGAGAGTCTTTCCGGAGATCCACTGTGTCTTCCTCAAATCCTCTGGCGACTAAATGGGCTTTAACAATCGGCTTCTCGTTTTTCATTTTTTCCATCACAACCCATTGAACCGTTATGGCATCTTGCCCAACATCATCTACTTCCTCATACACGTGATTATTCTGCCAGTTTGTAATTTCTTTTTCCTTTGCGCATAATACGTCCTCAGATTTGAAAAGAACAAGCATCTCTGCTTCTTCATCAACTACTTTCCATGTGCTAAAATCATTTTGCAGATCCATCCCATCAATATTGCCATCAGAGTCCCTCTTCAAATTGTAGCAGTGTTTGTACTTTCCAGTGGCTTTACCCGCCCGACTCACAATCCTTCCAGTCACCGACTCTCCAGTTTCTGAATGTATTCCCTTTATACACTGACCAACAGAAACCTTGGGAGGCTCCTTAACCAGAAGAGAAGCTGTGGGAGACTCCTTAACCGGAAGAGAAACTGTGGGAGGCTGATCATCCAGAATTGCACCATTTTCCGACTCATCATCCAGTGGATAGTCATTCAATACTTGCGAAGAATTATCATTAGGCTTCTCTTGGACTACACTGTTCTTCTCATAACTACTGACGCCTTCTCCAACTGTAGTATTTCGTTCTGGAGCACGTGCTAGACGACACACGTGCCCTCGCACATAGACACCACCGTGTCTCACCAGAATTTGTTTTCCATCTCTGCCCAGTATGATTCCAGGACCATGTCATTCATGACTGTCATTTCTTTTGTAGAAGACCTCATCTCCATTTTGGAGGTCATTTAAGTCACTCGAACGTATGTTGTGCCCCAGAGCCCTAGCCAAACGTTCACCTGATTCAGAGTTTATAAACTCTTGTCTTGCTAAATGAAGAGCGTTCAAATCGTCCCTCACAATTTTTTATGGTGATGTAGGTTCCAAGGCTGGAGGATCATTTGCATACACATTAGGCAGGCCAGGGTTTTGACCAAAAACAAGTTGGTTAGGAGAAAAACCTGCATAGTTGGTGAGAGTATTTCTTGCTAGTACTGTCCAAGCCAAGACCACATCCTAGTCACACTGGCTATCAGCCATTATCTTCCTAACAATGTCACCTATGACTGCATTTTGACGCTCACATACTCCGTTGCTCCATGGACTCTGCAGACTTCGTCATGATCTTGATATTAAAGGCTTCTCCCAGTGCTCGCATTTCAGCATTGTTGAATGTGATCTGTAAGAATTTTTCCAGGTGCGCCAAACAGAACAATCCAACTTCGAAATACTCCTTTGATAATGGTGGTCGCACATTTATCTGCTATTACTATCGCGGTGCAGTACTTGGTCGCCAAATCAACAAGGACTAAGAAATAATGCCTTCCCCAAGCTTCCAAATCCATAGCTATGGCTTCGTTAAACTTAGATGCCATGGGCAAACTGACTACGGGTCAGGGCTTAGCTCTCTTTTACCTACAGCACTCTGTAAATGCATCAGATATATCCTTGATAGCTTGCTCCAGTTCTGAACTTTTAATCCAAGCATCTGTAATAAGTCTGATTAGTTTCGCTGCCGTTGGATGCCCAAATTGCCTGTGAAGCTTCAAAGCCATTTGTCTACATCACCCCCAAGAGATGCCAGTGCGATCGTTTCACAAAACTCTCGGCCTAGTCACAAAGAAATTGGAAGCAAGTAATGGCCTGAAGATGAGGACTTCAAATTAACGATAGTTCCACAAATTTTGACCTGGTCACTCTCAAAATTAATCACCATTTTTGCTTTTTTCATGGAACGTTTGCTCAGCAGCAAGGGAATATTGCAGCTCACCACATTAGTCACAATGGTTGCACGCATATTTCCAATGTAGCAGGGCAGAGTTACACATTTGAGGGAAGAAACTGTGACATCATCAGCGAAAGTAAACGTTGAGGATGACTTTTCTTCTTTTATAGCTTCACGTTCGTAATCACTGAGCTCACTGAGATAGCAATTTATCCATTCAACCCCACATACAGTTGTAGAACACCCTGTGTCTAGAACAGCACATCCCTTAGATTCTTCTACTAGCATCTGTAATTTACCTCTACTAACGGTATCATCTGCATAGCCCAAAAATAATGACAGATTCACTGTTTCATAATTTTCTTCTCGACTGCCTTTATTTTCGTATGCATCCAGACAGTCACGTGTCCAATGAAATCGAGAATCGCCTACTAAACACCTCGACACATTACCATCAGGCCCGAGCAGGTTCTGCCTCCTGCCGCTGGATGAGTGTTGGTAAATTCTAGTAGACACAGTTGAACGGCCATCACCACGACCTCGATCACGTACTGCACCACCCCGAAACCTTGTCCTTCCTCGTCAAGTACCCCTAACGTAAAACGTTTCCTCACCCCCGACTTCGTCGCTCCAAAGAACTGGTTCACTCTTCACCTCACTGGTGCATCGTTCTACCCGCAAAGTTCCCCAGCGAAAATACGATTCAGGGCAGATTTCATATTTTCGTAAGTTGCCTCAGTTATCGCAGACATCACTAGTTGTTGTTCACTATCTGAAAGTTTGCATGAAGCCAGAAGCATAAAAGCCATCACAGAATTAGGTAGTTGCATATCCTGCTTCGTAAATTTAAAATAAACATGCTCGAATTCTGCCACGAACTTACGAATGTTCATATCACCAGGTCTTTTGAAGTTGTACAATTCATGAAAAGCTGCATACTGCCGACGTCCTTTATCCGTAAGAAATAAACCGTCTATTTTGTTCAACAAGGTCTGAACACCATTATCTTCTTTCAGATCAGCAACGTCAATTTCTGAAAACGCCATCCTCGTTCTTCCTGACAATGAAAGGTGAATGGCTAGAGCTTGCTTCTCTTTTGGTATGTCCGTCAGTTCGCATCAAATGTTGATGTCCTTCTTCCAACTCTCATCGGCAGAATCATTTTCAAGTTTTGGAGGCCACTTAATTGAGCACGACGCCATTATGCTCCAACTATGCTCTGCTACCAGTATTGGAATGCGAAACAACCAAACTCACCGGCCTCACACTCCCAAGTGAGCGGGCTCCGCCTGCATACCGCAAGACCCTTCCGATGACGTCACCACTTGGAGCATAACAAGTGCGTGCGCACACACACACTAACAGCAATATGCACTAACATCCAGTTTGGCAGTCATATAGAACAAAGAACTTCAATCCAAAACGGTGACATTTGGGAGGCACATACTGTATAAATGCTAGATGTCCTCTGAACAAAACAAGCGACTTGTCAATCACATCTTTTTGAAACAGCCAGAAAAGCCTAATAAATTACTCCTTCGGCATGGCTAGGATGGATTTTATTCACAATTACCTGTCTTCAGGTGCTGGGCCATAATTTCTGTTGAAGTGTAGGAATCATAGTATGGCTTAGTACCAGTAACGGGCCATGAATTTTCCAAAGACAGGTGTGTACACTATTTCGTCCACTGCCCAATAGTCATGTGGTACATGCTTTTTTCATGTGGACCTTTTTCACAGTAAAAGCGAGCCACACATACATTTTCCCCATTTCTACTGGCATCCACTCCTTCATCTTTGAACTCTCGCTCACTGACATCTCTTGCCAGCAAACGGAAATTGCCTGATGGAAGTTTATCTCTTCAGTCAGGTACTACATTATTGTGCTGGTGAATATCGCCTGGAAGAAAGACAGAATTGTTAAAACACCTGCCTCCAGGTGACCCCTCTGTACACCTGCCCTTCTCTCATCAGAGGTTAGAAACGCTGGCTCGATACCATCCCTCTCTTCCCACATAAAAGCGTCAAGCCTGCTAATACCGGGCCTGCTTGGCCGTGCTTCTGCCAAACTTGGATGCCTCTTCACACTACACGCATGCCCACGACCACAGGCACTGGCACGGCCACGGGGAATGGGGGGAAGGGAAAGGAGAGTTGGAGGTAGAGGTGGATGAGTGCAAAGGTGATGATTCACCTGACTCATGGACTTTCTGGGATGATGCTGCCTGGCTACACTGACCACGAGTACCCAGAGATGCCCATTTCCCCACATTTTAAGAGCAACATTGTGGAGAAAGGGTCCAAGAGGTGCTTCATTGAGGTGATGAGGATTGCGGCAGGCAGGGATGGTGACACACTTGTCACAAGCAGGTTGGTGAGGCGTGGCAGTGACGTTCATGTAGAATATGGCATTCGTTCTCACCACCATCTTTTTCACTTGCAGCTCTGGTATCGTACACCTCTTCAGATGGGAAAGCGTCACTGTCATAGGCCACTCCCGCCTCCTGAAGCAGTGTGAGGACATGATCAGATTTCTCAAAGGGGGCAGGAGTTGGCATACTTGACTCATCACTCTCAGCATTTCGCCACTAGCAGATAAACTAGACACAGTGACGTCCAATACACGCCCTGTGGCACTATCACTGAACCCTTTCCTAGTATCCTTTGGCAAAGGCTTGGCAGGGGTGGATGAGGCAAGGGGTCAGCTTGAGGCAGGGACGGGTGGACCAATGATATCTCTCTACACCTGGCTAAGTCATGGAAACGACTGAAGCACGCTTGTATGCGCTGGCAGGAGTTCCTCCCTACCCTTTGGTGACCAAATCAAATGGCAGTCAATTCAGACTGTGGTGGGATTGCATCTGCGGTTCCTACTAACACCCGCCATTTACCAGCTACCCTTTGGGCGTCAGTCCTTACTGATGCAAGAAGCATAGGAGTTAAGGAAGACATGATGGATAAGTTATCAAAAAGAAGGTCGAAAGAGGTTGAAATACTTCATACGTGTGAAAACGAATAGCATAATGATGGCAAGCAGGGTAGTTAAACACAGACTCAGACTTAATTACAAGAGAGCCAGATGCTCCATATAAACCACTGGCATGTTCTGAACGGACATGAACATCGGGACAGATGAGAGTGGCAGATGATGGTACACTGAAAAAGAATTACTGGACATGACTGAGACGGGCACGATGTACTGGAAACTCGGGGACTGGAACAAGGGAACATACGGACTGCACAGAAAGTTTTCGAACTTGGACAGATTCACAAGGGCAGCACTACTAGGAAAAATAGCAAAGAGATTGGCAATGCAAAGTTAAGTAAGCAGAAGCGAAGAACATTGGCTGAGATCATCAGAGGATGCAAACACAACAGAAACATGATCATGAGATACTGTAAATGGAAATAATCAGATGAGACAGAAACTGGAAACAAGGAGTTGTTCAGTGCGAAGGGAAATGGAACAATGTGGAAGAGATCGAACGTAACAGTAGAACGAGGTGCAATGTGAACAAATGGCTGTAGAAAGGAAGGTAGCCTCATCTACAGGATAATATAGTTCTTAGGTCGACAATGGAACAGCTGGAGATAATTGAAAAGTAGAATGAGCCCATTGCTGTACAGAATGAAGATGAGAAATAGACACCAAATCTAGTGTAACACGCCCATCCATGGCATCAGCTCTGAGACGAACGAATGTGGTGACCTGGGAAACATGAGAATCGAAGGAAAGATGTAAGTTATCAAGATCCAACATGACATTGAGCAATTCGGTTACAACATTACTTGTCAAAGTATGTTCCTGTAATATGTCTGAAAAATGTAACATCATCAAGATGTGCAGTAACGTTTTCCAGTATAGAATAATGAGCCAGGAGAATCCTATTTTGAGAGTCTAGAGCATCTGCCAAATTATCGAGGCTGGTTTAACCCATGAATTGTGCAATTACTTTTTTTTTATCCTACCCCCTGGTGCGCAAAAAAAAAAAGAAAAAAAAAATTGCTTTTGTTTATTATAAACTTGAAGATAAACATCCAGGGCATCATCTGGTTAAAAACAAAAAAAATGTCTGTCTCTCCATCTTTGCGTGGGGCCACGCGTACATTTATGTGGGGTAGTGAAAAAATCAAATCAATATTTTTTTTTTTTTTTAATTCTAAACTTGAAGACAAACATCCAGGGCATCATCTGATGAAAAGAAAAAATCTATCTCTCTCCGTCTTTGCATAGTGCCATGCGAAAGTTTGCACAGGGGTGAAGTAGTAAACGGTTATGCACGGCCAGCAAAGCCTGAACTGTGGCTCGCAACACGACGCTACCCTGCCTGAGCTGTGGCTCGGAATCCATGGGTTAAAAGACAGAGAGGTCCTGAGAAGTAGCCATACCGAACAAGCTACCCAAGATTTTTCCACCGAGATTGGAAAGGTCACGCTTATCACGAGAACAATCCACAGGTGTCTGAATAAGAAAAGTACTATTCAAATGAAGGAACATAGTGTGTACATAGTCTAAGTTTCCAACAAATGGGCAAATAAACAGGAGACCAGAAGGCTTCAGTGTTGTATTTCCAACAATAGTTGACAAAAATGACTGAATATCATCCAGCTGGCATGCAATTTGAGGCAGGGTAATAGCTACTGAGACCAGTGGCTCCAGGTTATAACAGAAGGAAACTATATCTTCAACAGCCATCACCTCGCCATCATGTGTGCAACAATTGAACCCAGTGAGGGTCAACACTGGCAGCCAGTAGTACCATGATATCTTACATATAAACTGAATCTAAATTAATGCCCAGGTCGAGGAGATGATAATGAAGAGGATAAGGCTGTAAGGATATTTAAAAAAAAAAATGGCTCATAAGATCATCTGCACACACCCATTTGGTATTGCCAATAGACGGATTCTTTATCTCAAATTTGTTGCCTCTGTGAGAGACACCACGGAATGGACCCAGGAATTTACCATCAAGTTTCGATGCACGCTCGTCGGCAAGAACAAAACTCACTTGGATGGTGACATCAGAGGCAACTGTGTGTTGTTTACGTACCATTTCTGCATTTGAGAGGACCAAATTATCCTGGACATACCTATGAATTTTCTGAAAATCTGAAACGTGAACTTTGACAAAATCATCATGACTGTAGACAAGATCAGGCTTAGATTGTAGTGCAGAATAGGGTAACCCCTTGTCCAAACCACTGATGACAAAAAATGGAGTTTCACCAACTGACTTTACCAATGTGCCATTAATCGACGCAGCACCCTGCGGAATCCACTTGTCCAAGGTGGAGCTCTGATCTCCCACCAAGTGGCATAAGCATTCTAAGACTTTACAATTTGCCTTTCCACGAAGCCATTAGAAGCTGTATGATAAGCAACAGCATTACATTTACTAATTCTATACTGATGGCAAATTTCTTCCAGCACAGAATTCTTGAACTCTGACCTGTTATCTGTAAGAATGACCTCCGGAGTTGTGAAAGGACAAATGAAAGAATTAACAAATGCACGGGACACGGTACTAGCTGATTTGTCACACAATGGAACTGGTATTGCGAACCATGAGTAATGATCAACTGTCAATAATAAACAGACAAAGCCAAATTCTGTACGAGGTAGTTTAAGAAAATCAGTACAGGGTATTGCAATATGGGTGCAGGCTGGCCGGTAGAACCTTTATTATGAGCACAAGGAAGACATGCATCAGAACGAGCATCTATAGCTTTCCACATAGTAGGCCAATAATACCAAAGATGTGCCTGTTGTAAGCATCTGTCCTTACTTGGGTGTGACACATGAGGGATGTCTATCTATCTATCTATTGTCAGACGCCTCAATCCCGTTTGGGGTGGCCACAAACAAATCGCCTCCAAGTCGCCCTGTCCCCCGCCATTTCACTCCCCTGCTCCCAACTCACACCCCCCTCTCTCATATACCTCTCCACCCCATCTCTCCATCTCATCCTCGGCCTCCCCCTCCCTCTTTCCCCCTCCACCTCACTCACATACACTCTCTTCGTCAGTCTTTCACCCTCCATCCTCTCCACATGGCCAAACCACCTCAGTGTGTTCCTCATAACGCTTCCTACCACATCCACATCAACACCACAACGCTCCTTTATATCCTCATTCGTCAGCCTGTCTCTCCATGTGACTCCACAGGCTCCTCTTAAATAACTCATTTCCACTGCTCTCACTCTTGACTTGTGTCCTTCCAACAACGTCCAAGCTTCACTTCCGTACGTTAGAGTTGGTATCACAATACTATCATGAAGTAACTTTTTCACTTCCATGCTCACTTCCCTGTTTCTTATCACTGCTTTCAAAGAACAAGCAACCTTTCTTCCCTGCTGTACCCTTTCAAGCACTTCACCCTCCAAACCTCCATCCTTACTCATCACACTACCCAAGTACTTAAACGTACTCACATTTTCCAATTCCTCACCATCCAACCTCGCTGTACATTCACTGACTTCACCTCTCTCAAAGACCATCACTTTACTCTTCCCTACATTCACCTTTAGATTCCGTTTCTTACACACTCTCTCAAACTCATCCACCAAGCCTTGCAGCTCCCCTTCGTCTTCACTCAACAACACAGTATCATCTGCAAACAACAGTACAGGGAGTTTCCAAACACTATCCTCTCTCACCAGGCCACTCCAACATCCACTACCCTACCTTGTACCTCTTTTAATACCCCATCTATGTACAGATTGAACAACCAGGGAGACATGACACATCCCTGTTTCAACCCAACTTTCAAAGAGAAAAATTCACTTAGTTCACCATCCACACGCACTGCAGCCTTCGCACCATCGTACATACTCTTCACAGCATTCAACAACTTCCCATCTACTCCATATATTCTTAACACTTTCCACAATCCTAGTCTATCCACCCTGTCATATGCTTTCTCCAAATCCATGAAAGCCGCATACAACTTCTTTCCCTTCTCTAGAAACTTTTCCACTAAAGATCTGAGAATGAATATCTGATCTACACAACCTCTTCCCTTCCTAAAGCCTCCCTGTTCTTCTTCAACTAATTTCTCTGTTCTTTCTCTAACTCTGTCAATAAGTATCCTACCATACACTTTTCCTATTATACTAAGAAGACAAATGCCACTATGATTACCACACACTTCTTTTTCCCCTTTTCCTTTGTACAAGGGAATAATTATACCTGACTTCCAATCCTCCGGGACTCTACCTTCCTCCCAGGCCAATCTGCACATCTTCCACATCCATTCTACTACTATCTCTCCCCCATGCTTCAGCATTTCACCACACACTCCATCAATTCCTGGAGCTTTCCCCGATTTAACTTTCTTCAATGCTTCCACAATGGCAGTAATGCCACCAGGCGACCCAACAATCCTCAAGCAAACCTTGATATACATATTAGTGGGTAAAACCGTGCACTGTCTTATCACTGCATGGTTGGTTGGTGAGGACTGCATGATGTCTGCCAACAGCAATGAGGCAGGTAATTAAGACGAGTCTGGAGATGCCTCTGTGCTACAGGATGGCTCACTGGGATGATCAGCTTCATAACCAGAGCTAAACTCTTAGTATCATAGGGAATCAATAACGGAATCTGGTATGTACAATAGGAGGTGGATGAGTCGACAAGAAGGGACAGAAACTATATCAACTCATAACTAAAAAAGAATCTGGGATGAGATACCTAGCACAAACCAGTCTTGAATAGCAATGCCACCACTTGCCAGTAACACACTGATATCTTCATCCACCATGGTTTTAATACCCAGTAAGATGTCAGCAGGACAGCTGAGCCTAGGAATGATATAGAATGCAGAAATGAATGGGTCTACCGAATCATGTAGGAAAATCTGAAGCTGAATTTTGCCCTTGACGTCCAAATCTGACCATCTACACTACAAAGACAAGATCGGAAGGCTTAAGGAACCAAACTTGTTTAGAGCCATGACGATTAATTCATGCTAGTGCTTCTTCAGTCACCAAATTGATGATAGAATCTGAATCGATAAGGAGTGAGAAGGATGTCCACTTGACGACATTTCCCATGCATAACTATCCCTGAAGACCCTATTGCATAAACATGATACAGGGGCAGTTCACAGTGCTTGGTAACTGCTACAGAGAAGCGGTCTGATTGCCACAATCCCTTTCCCCTGAACGTCTGTGACCAAGAACACAACACTGACTGTAAGTTAAACCTGTGGAATCCTCAAGATATCTACAATA
Organism: Coenobita brevimanus; assembly: GCF_032717465.1. Taxonomy (NCBI): domain Eukaryota; kingdom Metazoa; phylum Arthropoda; class Malacostraca; order Decapoda; family Coenobitidae; genus Coenobita; species Coenobita brevimanus. Next base: position 16,647,903 of record NC_136956.1, read on the forward strand.
TCCACGGCCGGACCGTGAAGGTGAATCTCGCTGCCCGTCCCCACAGGAGTGTCCTGGCTTGCAATAACGATAAAACTCTTAATGTCAAGAGACAACACAATGCCAGCACACAACAGACGACTTCTTACCTCAATGCGTGGTCGAATGGTCACATCCACCGGATGGGTGAAGACTCCAAGCAGGTGTGGGCAATCTGCATCATGAGTGAGAACAAACAAAATTGAGGTACCCTTGACAGATGAGTGCAATGGAGGAGGATCCACTTAGTTGCAAGAGGTGCACTGCTCATACAATTTTATCAGTGTTGTCCATCGCCTGATGATTGACCAGTGTCCATCTTCTCATTCATTTTCTTCTAGAGCTTAAGCAATTTATCATCTGGCTTGAATCCAATCGGTAAAGTAGTCTCAGTCTAGCATTTGTCAAGCCAATTAATAAGTCTGAGGAAACCCAATAAAAGGCAAAAATTCTTCAGTTAAATGGCATCATCCCCTATGGTGTCCTGAAATACCTATGGGGTGCTTGCAGAAGTTGCCCTATCTCAGAAATAGTAGTGCTGGCAGCAGCCAACGCTGCCCATGTCATCACACATGTTTTTCAGGAGCACGGAAAAGGCAACATGAGGGCCTGATTTGGTGTGAGAACAGTAGAAGTCCACCAGCTCCTTACAGATATCATCAGTCGTTGTGCAGCCATCGAAGTAAACCGACTGCAAGCTGTCACCCACAAGCATCTTACCCTGATCAAGGAAGCTTTTGAGATAGGAGATTTTCAATGGGTCGGTAGTAATCTGCCGGTATTCAATATCCGTTTTGACCTAGTGCAAGAAATCATATATAGAACCTATGCTGTCTTTCCCGGTGAATTTTGGATGTTTCTAACTTACTAGAAATACAGGTTGTGGAGAGAGTGCTGCAGTTGTCATAGCTCTTTGCACAAGTGGTTGGGAAGGTGAAGGTGTGAGAGTAGATACTACACTGGAAGGAGAATGAGAGACAGAAGGGGAAACTAAGGTAGAGGCAGTAGTGAGAGGGAGTGATGGTGCAGCAGGTTGAGCACTGGCAATGTTAGCTGAAGGAAGATTTGTAGGAAAATGAGATGATGGAATATCTAGAGGGTCATTTTGCGGAGGAGTAAGATTACCTGGTTTATAATTATCTGGGTGACCTGAGACAATAGTAGCACTAGTAGTAGGTGGAGTAGGAATGGAAGTAGAAGCTGGAATAGTGGCTGTAGTAGTAGAAGTAGTAGTAGTAGTAGTAGCATCCGAGGTAGGCTTAAAAAAAAACTATCGCTATGAAGTGAGGTTATTCCACCATCATCACCACTGCCATTACATTCCTCATCATCCCTAGCCGACTGGTGAGTTGAGGAGAGATCATATTTTGGAAAATAATTCATATTTAACTGGAGAGTCTAAGCATGAGCAGAGAAGTATGCAGCTACAGCCACAAGAAAGAGAGTGAATTATACACAGTGAACACTGTATGAAAAACTGGCGATTGTATGAAGAAAGAGAGAGAGAGAGAGAGAGAGAGAGAGAGAGAGAGAGAGAGAGAGAGAGAGAGAGAGAAATGAAACATCTAATTACGTAAAAGAACAGCAGCACTGAATGAATTCAGAACGAAAAATAATATTTACCACAAGCTTTAGAGAAAGTGGCAATCTCTAGGGAAAGTGGCAAAGCAACGGTAAAGAACCACGAGTCTAACTAAAAACACTGAATGAAATCAAGCTGATTCTCACACAGGCATGAGTAATGGTGAAGCGAGAGTTGAAGCTCCTCCTACAGAATAAAAAAGTTGACTGGAGAAAACTGGTTGACAAAGTCTGTGGCGTGAAATGACATGTGAAGTGATGTACCCGTTGGTTGTGACATAGCTATGATGTGAAGGTTTGGGTGTGGCCAAGTATCCTTGGGCAAACTGCTTCAAGTACAATAAATCAATGAAGAAAGAAAAGGCAAATGCCATGGGGTGCAGAGCCACAATCACCCATATAACCCCTCCAGGCAGCGACTCTTCCTCCTCTAAATATCTCACGACAGGAGTGATCGACCTGTTCCAGCCAGCAGTTAAATGGCCTTCCCCTTGGCCTCCTTCATCCTGGGTTAACTCATTCAGAGATCTCCCTGTGAGCAGGATCAGCCTCAGGAATGAGGTCCACGTCCCCATATAGTTGGTGTTGGTGTTGGCGTATTGTGTGGGTAATAGACCTCGATTCAGTTTCACTGAGTAGTTGCTTGTCATGCACCCGGTTGTACCAGTGATATCCCATGATCCTGCGAAGACATTTACTACCAAAGAAGTCAGTTTGCTCTTCAAGTCACTGTTTAGTGTCCATGTCTCACAGCCACAAAGTAAGACAGGAAACACCAGTGCCCTGAAGATGCAAACTTTCGTCCATCAACACAAATAACGTCAGCACCAAATACCCGAATTGGGTGAATCCATATCCCCATAGGCCAGACCACTACAACGAGAGATCTCACTGCCTGATCTACCATTGTTGTGGACTACCAAGATAAGTAATTCTCTCCAAGACTTGTATATCCTCATCAGATGCTTGGACAGACTGAACTGCTTCATCCAATTAGCCAGCACCTTTAATCCCAGTGGCTTTGCATTCTTGTGAAATTTCTTGAGGCGCTCAGTAGTGTCTCCAACCACTTCGGTAGGATAACTGCATCACCATTAAAGTGAAGGTAGATAACCCTGAAATTGCTAACTAATTCCCCACAGTAACTTTGACTCATAGCTCGGTCCAGTACTCAGCCCATACATGTACTGAAAATGTGAGGGCAAGGACACATCCCTGTCATACACCAGAAATCACTGGGAAGAAGCTAGATGTTCCCCCCCTCACCCTACACCTGACAGCACTCTCGGTGTCCGAGTCAATCAGTCGGACTATTCGTGCAGGGATCCCACAGAGTCACAGGAGTTCCCATAGTATGTCCCAACTTACTGAGTCAAATGCCTTCTTAATATCCACACAGTCTGCTAGCAGACCTTGTCGAAACTCAAGATGGTGTTCCACATGAACTAGAAGATCTAAGATGTGGTCAACAGCAGACGTCTTGGGAGAGAATCTGGATTGCTCAGGCATCTAAACTTTAGCAAATGGTCCCAGATACACATAAGAAGAATATGAGCAATAACTCTGCCCTGCACACTGAGCAATGTAATACCATGGTAATTTTACTGTCACATTGGTCTCCTTTTCCATTCCAAATAGGGGCGACCAAACCCTTTGTCCAGTCAGGAGGAATAATACCAGTCTGCCAAATGGCATTTTTGACTGCAGGCAACCCCCTGATCATGGCTTCACCTCCAGGTTTGATTAGTTCTGCCCTACCATTTTCAATCTAGCCACTGCCTTCTTGACTTCATTTAGAGAAGGTATGGCATCATCAACCGGTGGGACAGTAGTTAATGGTTGTACGCCAGCTAACAGAAGCTCTCAACTTGGAGGTCCAGCCACATACAGCTGCCCCCGACACGAGCCGTCCATCTGTTGTCCGAGCAGAGTTAACCTGAGAGGTGGGCCTGGAATGGAGCTTCTTCAGGGTTCCGTAGGCGGGTAGAAGGTCATTTGCATGAAAACGACCTTTCACCTCCTCAGTGATTTCCCTGACATACCCTTCCTTATCCCTTCTCAGTGAAACTCGTGCTCATCAAGGCAGAAGTCTGTGCTGCTCCCGATCCCCAGCCAGTCTGGCAGAACGATTACTCATTTGTGGTAAGCATCCCCTGTGAGATGAATCCTCTCATTGATCTTGGGTTGTCTCCAGTACGTTCATCAGTTACTGCCATCATCAGTTACTGCCAGGGTAGCACAATTAAAGGTATCCTATTGCTCAAAAAGATCCTCAAAAGTATTGAGCATTTCAAACCGATCTGAAATTGCCAGTGCATACTCATGTACACTCCTCATCCCTGTGTTTCTCAAGTCCAAGATGCTTTATAAATACGGCTCCCAACCCTGAGCAGGCAGCAACAACTGGTGGCGGGGTGTAAGGGTGGGGGGAGGGGTTAGAGAGGTCTCAGCCTCCCATGGGGGCAGAACAGAACAAGAGAGGATGGCAACTTGCCTCACTACGAAGATGCAGAATACACCAGCTCCAGATGACAAAGGGCAGGATGACAGGAACCACAGCAGCAGGTGGCAGGAGGCACCACATCAGAATAGTAGGACAAGGCAGGTCACACACAGGGAGCCCAGCAATGCAAGCAGAACAAGCAGGAAACTTGCAGGGTAGAGTTGGCCAATTGGGTACAGGGCAGATGAGACCAGTGTAGTGCATTCATAACTGGATGGTGTTCACCGACAACAGAATGAGTGAACTGGGAAGATGTTGAGTCGCTGTCTTGACTTGCAATGCTGCCACCAATAATGTATGTGGGTAATAACACGATTGTTGGAAGGTGTGGGTAAAAGGTCTACTTCATTATTACAACTTTATTGTAGACAAATTAGGTACAGATAATGCCATCAGAAGCTCTACTTCTCAACTGATTGAAAAAACACGGTGCACTCCTCTCCTGTATCTCCCAAGCCAACCACATCAGCAAAACCGTGGTGGGGCCACATAGGTCAATGATATCAGCACGAATTCCATCACGTTCGCCACTCGTGGCTACACATTACTATGCATTCATTAACCCCTAAACCGCGGGCTTATATTGCTTTGACTTGCGTGTCCCTCTGGCATATTCGCGCTCCGACAGACTCTCTAAAAATATTTGCCAAAAATCAGTTATTAGTCCTAGAATATTAAAATTACATATGCTTATGGCGCATACCTTCAGCTTTCTCCTGGGATATTTGTTGAGCCTTCGTCGAGTACCGTAGGACTTATGGAGACCTCTGAAGTTCGGTAACGAAGTCTCCAATTTACACTTCCCGACAACCCTTAATATCATTACCACAGCCTGATATTATCACTAGAAACACTATTCTATGATTCTCAAATAGTTTGGAATCCATATTCCCCCCAAAAAAAAAAAAACACTGTGAAAGCAATGAAAATTACGAGCGCGTATGACCTTCCCACTTCCGATCGTTAGCCACTGGTGTTCTGTCATTTATTATTCATAAAAACACTCACACTTTATATTTCTGTTACTATATAACACTTATATATATCTGCAGTCTTTATCCATAAGTTTCCTTCAGTAATAGTAGTTTATTGTCACTGTAGGCATTCAATTTCTCTTTCAGTAAAATACGTAGCATTCACTTTCTCGTCCTGTATACTAGCATTGAGAGTGAATCTGTCACTTTCACCTTCACTTTCATAACTCATAGTATTCATACATGCTAGAGTGAAACTTTCACTTTCATTACTCCTAGTATATATACTCGTATTCTTATATTACTACTCATTTACATTTCTGTTTACATTCTTTATTTTATTTATATTATTTACATTTCTATTTTATTTAGACTGTTAGGCACTGTCACTTGCAGTAATTTATAAAACTATTTTCCACTGTTCACTTATATTTACATTCATTGCTTTCACTTGCTGTTTACACATTATTTACATTTCCACTTGCACTGTTTTACTCACCAGAAAGATCATAGTCACTCTCTATCATTTTCATTGACAAATTAGCCAGTTCACATTCCACAGCAGTCACTTATCCCTTTACCTCTTTCCACACGAGGTTTAGTAAGGGGTAGAGGTCACAGGGCCCTTTGCATGGGGCTAAAAAGCGGCGGAATTTGACAGGCAACGAATCCGACTTGCTTTCACCTTCAAGGACGACAGTAAACTGAATTCAGTGTGGTTGCCTGCCTAGGTGGAGTGCAATGCTGCCAATCTCAGCCTGGTGACAGCTGCTAATATATACGCTATGAAATGATTGGCAGGAAATCTAGACAATACATAATAAATTAGGTAGTTCCAGGTGAATGTAAATATCACTTAGGCTTCTCCCTTCCCTCCTTATACATATTTTTATTACGAGAATATTTTATACGGCATATTTCAAAGGGAAATAAACAGCAAAAATTAGCTAACGAGTGCACGTGAGGTGTTGTCAGGTGATAATTAGCCAATTCCAGGTGTATGGCACTATCACTTACCTTATTTCTTTTTTGTATATATATTATTTGGTATAAGAATAGGGCATAGGGCTTATTTCAATGGATGAAATCAGTGGAAAATTCCAGGGAAGATTTACTTAGCGTAACACAGCCGGGCAGGCGAGAGGAGAGGGTAATGGAGGGGAGGTAGGGAGGGGAGTCAAGAATGGGGAGAAATGGCTAAATTGTCAACAATGGATGGAAGTACAGATGAGATTAGGAGTGCTGACTAGTGTTGGACACTGGCAGTACTGATAGATGATACAAGCCACCACTTGAAAGCCCCGGTGAATTCAAAATAACACAGAATCACAAAAGTGACGCCCCGTAGTATGATCCCTTGCTCCCAAGCTTCACGAAAGTGTCGCCTCGCGGTTGAGGGGTTAACATACATTGAAATTCATATAAGTATGAGCAAAGTGAAAAAATAATATAATGCCTGGTTTATAAAATATTTATATCAATGAGTTTCGTTGGATGTGTTGGAAGTTAAATGGATGGATCTGGCCTCTCAGAAGTTTTATCTTTAGTGTTTGTTGGTGTACCATGTCATGAATTGGAGACATTGTATTGGATTACACTGCACTGAGTGACAAATGGTTCCCTGTACACCAGGAATCCATTTACTATGCTGGGTGGTAACCATATAACTCAACTATGATGCCTGGTGGTTTAATGGGTAATTAAGGTGCTTCAACCAGACTGAGCCTGTGTAGGTTTATATCCAAGGGATGGTTGAAGTTTATTGCTCACGAAATGCCACTCAGGGATGTGTGAGGCTGGTCACTCATCTTAAATGTCAGGACCAACTTCCCTAGCCCCGGGCTCCTAGGCTCCTCATGGGGAAACAAAGGATTAGATGATGTATGTACTGTACTGTATGTAGGTATTATTACGGGAACTCACAAACGTTAGTGAAATCCCAGAAAATTTATTCAGCTAACTGTCTCGCAATGGCACTCTGATTCAAACAGACTTCAAAATATTTGCCATTGTTTCAGGAGTAATTGTTTATATACCCAAACATTGCTTTATCGCTGAGCGAAGTTGGTGTAGATGTATATCATCTGCCTGCTTCTGTAACGGGTGGGAAGGGAAACCATGCCTACTTTCTATGAACATGCATTGTGTTGCATGGGCAACAGTTGAATTGGTGATGAGCAGCCGAGAGAGTTAGATATAGTGACCGGGCAGTGAAGGAGGTGTTATTACCGAAGACTACCCTTGTGTTTTGGCTTGTCTTAGTGGCGGATTCACAAACGGTCGCATGCTTTTGGCGCCTCCCTTACCGGTCGCGCCGCTCCCTTTCGGCGTTACACCGGCATGCACAAACTGTGTCGGCCAACATTTTTTGTCGTAGTGTCTCCATTTCGCTAAGGGTCCTCCAGACCACCCTTACAAGATCGTGATTCGGAAATAGAGGCACATTGTATGATTACACGACCCCCGACCAAAACAACTGAGATGTGTGACATGAAGGGAATGTACACTTACCTATGTAAGTATCATACATACATACTGTGTACATACGTCTGGATCTACGTACGTACTAACGTACACATCAACGTACGTAAATATGTATGCATATATTTATGTGTGAATGTATGTACTTGCCTACCTATGCACCCGTATATGTACCTATGTACACACCCATGCACGTATTTACATACGCACCTATGTACGTACTAAAGCAATCATGTATTTACCTATGTATGTACTGACGTACGCCCGTATGTACGTGCTTAGGGAAGTACTGCAAGTACATACGTACGTCCTTGCATAAGTATTCACGTACGAAAGTACGTATGCACGTACGTACGTCATTACATACGCATGTGTTTATGTATGAACGTATGTACATGCCTACAAATGCACCCATGTACGTACTTACGTACGTACATGTATACGTACTTACGTACGTACATGTATACGTACTTATGTACACACCTATGCACGTATTTACGTATGCACCTATGTACGTACTAACGCATTCATGTACGTACTCACGTAAGCACGAATGTACTTGCTTACGGAAGTACGTATATACTTACGTACTTGAGTAAGTATTCACGTACGTAAGTACGTACATCCATAAGTATTCACGTACGTTCTTCCATAAGTATTCACGTACGTACTTACGTTAGTATTCAAGTACGTACGTAAGTGCGTGCTTACATGAGTTGACGTACGTACATAAGTAAGTACTTATGTAAGTATTCACGTACGTACGTAAGTACGTGAATACTTACATTCATATGTACGTAAATACCTTAGTCCGTCTTGGGATACATTTGTCCTTAAGTACGTACGTGATTACGAGCGTAAATGCATATGTGCGTATTTATGTATAGTATGTACTTGTTTTGTGGGGATAGGGAGGGAGAGAAGGAGGGGGAAGGGAGGAGAATGGGGGAGGGTGTGGTCTGTTTAAATTCAGTCACGTGATAGATCGGTGGCTGATTGGTCGAGTAAATTTTCCCCAGAAAAACCCCTGCTCGCTACGGAATAGACTTGGAAGGGAGCCAAATACGGGGTTTGTGAATCGCCCTTGAGGGGTGATCGTTGACTCCCGTACGACGTCGTGCGGCTCTGTCGCCCAGCAGCCGTTTGTGAATCCCGGGCCCGGCCTTTTGTGACTACATATCTCTTCAGCCGACAGCCCCGAGACTCTAATCAGTATTTTCTGTTTTCTGAGGTTAAGAGCGTTAGATAACCTGATTGGGTGAGTGACTTGCCTTAAGATTCTTGTAACCTAAGAATTCATTTTGATGTAAATGATAAATATACAACTTTACTGTTGAGCTCAGTTAAATGTAAAGTCATGTTTCATTTTTTCCATATTTTTCTTAATTAATTTTCTTAGCTTCCAGCTTGAACAACTTTCCTTGATATTAATCACGACTGGTAGTGAAGCCAGGTCACTTCATATTAATTCATAATAAAACCGTTTCGCAAGCTAGGAGAGGTGGCAACAAGAATCTGGTTTACTATTTCTAAGTTCCAAGTTAATCTATTAATTGTCAGGGGGCAAGGTTCATTCTTTCTTTTAGAAGTCGACATTAATTATTAATTCACCGTTTGTGAGTGAATATTCCTAGAAGAGTTCTGTTTGAAAAGAAAGTTTATAAGTCTCTCATTTTCTGAGACTGGCGACGTAAGCCAGAATAAAGTTAAAAATTACTGCCTTAATTTTGTAAACCAAAAATTATTAAAAATGTTCCCATTGAAAAGTGACCTAATTCCTTTCCCCCGTTTCCAGGATATTAACTCCTTTGCTTTGAAGATAAGTTATTAACGAAATAGTAACAAACTGACTCACTCCTGGCTACAGTACCAATTAGTTAAAACCATATTTGTTTATGGGCACTAGCTTACTGGTGGTTACTGTTTAACAGGTCACTATCCCTGCTTAAATAATTATTGTGAGAGTCTTTCCCCAGTAGTTTGTGGATTCCTTCTTCTTGTTTACTAGTATAGCTAGATTAAACTGGTCTGCATGAGTCTCTGCCCATGTTCTTAATTTTGAGTTATTAGCATTCGACCGCAAAACAGCACTGTTCGTACGTCTTTTCTTTTTTCTTAAATTTTTTTCTCTGAGCTTCGCTTTCCCGATTTTTTTCTTCAACAATTTTTTTAGTTCACTCAGTCTGTTTGAGTTAGCCCCTTGGATACTAACCTCTTTATACAGGAAGCCAAGATTATGGGACTTTCTGATCCCCTGGTTATCAAAAAGTATGTCCTACAGCACGAGAGCGATGCCGGTGAGGAGTGCAGAATTAAGAGCTAGGAACGTGAGAGAGAGCGAGAGGAACGTGAGAAAGAACACGCGCACGAACGTGAACGTCAATACGAATGTGAACAGCGTGAGCATGAACGTGTCGAGCACGAGGCACGTGAGAATCATGAGCTTGAAATGCTGCAGCTTAACCTAGACTCTCAGGCTGTAACAGCATCAGGTCCCGGTTACCATTGCGCTGTGCACATTTCTCCAGCACACGCCTTGGCAACCCCGCGCATCAAGCTCCCTTCGTACAAAGAAGGTACAGTCGCCAAACTTTCCGCCTGGGCCACCTAGCCGCGAGAGGCGGGTAAAGGGTGCTAGCAACAGTGTAATGTTTGTTCGTGTGTACATGCTCGACGAAAGCTCGGATCATCAGCTCTCGTCTTCCGTACTGAACCTCAGTCAGAGTTCATCCCAATATTCAGTCTACAATTTTAGCAGATAGAATTTCAAAGGAACTTCTTGAAAGTACTGGATAATGCGAATACTGAAAACAATAAGGAAAATAACCTAAAAGACCGCATCTTTACATATATTACATAATTATAAACATATTCTTTTTTATTATTACATGACAACCCATGGCTAAAAATTGTCTACTGAATATTGGGGGGAAGAACCGTCGTGTGACCGGCCCTTCCGCGAGAAAAATAGATACCGGTGTCTGTTCGCATTTGGCCAGTCCTGGGCCGGTCACGATTACACCTATTGAAATACCATTCTTGATCTGAGACATGATTAGATAAGTGAGGTCATTAATCGTTACAGGATTACTCATTGAGTGGATATTAATTTAAGCTAAGTAGGAGAAATAAGGAACTGTTGACGTCGGAGGCTGAAACTCGTTCGTTAAGGCTGCCTTGAGTCAGTTAGTCATGAGTCGACGGGCGCTAAAGCGCCTAGGTTCGTGGGATTTAAAATAATAAAATCAGTGTTACAGCCTGTAATGATAATTTCATGTTCTTTATGTTGCATTTACCAATCACATAAGTAATATCACAGGCAATAGTAATATAAATGTCCCAACAATTCATGAATCAATAGCAATTGTGCTTAAAATGACTGGAAGCTTTTGCATACTGTGATGGAGAGGTGGTGTCTTCATCTTGCTGTAATGTGAGATAATGTTCTATGAATAATCGATGAGTGTATAAATGTGTGACCTCACACATAAGCGGTACCGCTCACAATCAATTTTCCTTCTAATGTGTAATTCAATCATTCGTTAGATGAATGGACTACAAAGATGTGCTGTAATGACCATAGTCATATGAAATATGATACGGTAAGTCATTATCATAGCTGATGTAATAGCCTCTTCGACAAGAGTATGCATAAACTCTTTGCCTGTTGAGGTGACAGTATTTTAGCCTCCTACCTCTTCGTGGTGCACCACAGAACACATAAAAACACTTACTTGAAGTACTACCAACGAGGATGTAAGCAACCGTTAACAGTGTCTGAACATCATCCTAATGTTTATTGGTCAGCGTCATTCATGATGTGAATGACAGGTAATCTTACTGGTAACTGGACGCGATGTTATGTAAATGCATTCCTCTTCAACCTGTACTGATAATGGTATCAAGCGATAACCCTATGATATGGAATTACTGATATAAGGTGGGAGAGAGAGAGAGAGAGAGAGAGAGAGAGAGAGAGAGAGGCTTGGAGCGATTCAAGTATTTAGTGCATTAACATGTTATAGAAAATAAAATGTTTAGTATTGTTAAGAATGCAAATATTTAGTAGAATGCTAATGGATCTCAAAAACTAGTTCGGCAATTATTATCACTGGTGGTATGAATAACGTACCCCCCCCCCCGTCCGGCGCCTACCCTGGCATTCACCATGCCAAGCTTCCCCCTTAAGCAGCTCTCCCACCGGCTCGACCAGTTGCAGGACACTGGTTGCATGGAATTGTTGCGTGTCACAGGTTGCACGGACTGAGACCAAATAAGCATAGTATATGTTATTGTACTATATATAAAGGTATATATTTATACCATAATATACAGTATATATAGTACCTCCTTATAAAATTAATAAAGTCTTATTTAATTGGCCTTGGTCTGCGCCACCTGTGGCACACAACAGTTTCCCATGCGACCAGTTTCATGCAACTGGCTGAGCCGATGGGAAAGCCGCCTTACTCCTGAGACATTTTTCTCCCCAGCCAACTCCGTACCCAGCCATTTATGGGATGAACTCTGACTCTGACTGAGGTTCACTACGGACGAAGAGAGTTGATGATCCGAACTTTCGTCGAGCATGTACACACGAACAAACATACACTGTTGCCAGCACCCGTTGCCCACCTCTCGCGGCTAGATGGCCCAGGTGGAAAGTTTGGCGACTGTACGTGAATCGAGTCATTCATAGCCTGGTTTGAGGACATGGCGCATCTGTACCAAGTGGATGAGTCAGCTAGACGACTCCAATTGCTTAACCTGTTTGAGGGCCCAGGATTTGTAGTTACAACCTTAGTTACGAGATGATGAAGGCCACACTCAACATGGAGTGTGGTCTCACAGCAGACGACACCAGGAGTCAGTTCCTGAGAGCACATCTTCAAGGAAAGGAGACTGCTATCCAGTTCCTTGATCACCTTACCTCGTATCTAAATAAGTGGATGGAGAAGGATGAGAGCGGATAATTTACCCTATGCTGTGCACATACAAAAGTCGTTGCCAATTGAGCTCATTGCCCACTTGAAAATCTGTCAAATAAAGGATATCAATCAAATTGTGGAGAAGGCTGACGCATTCTTTACTGCATACGGGTGCCAGACTCGTAAGCAACAACAGCTATGGGAGATACTTCCAAGACTGGGAAGCTATCTCAGAGCAAATCCTGTCAAGAAGGCCATTCCTAGAATAATGGCCAAGGTCCAAAAAGACCACAGAAAATGAACCAAGGGCTGAATACTCAGAAATCTGACTGGAAGAGATACAACAAGTACCCTAATCAGCAGCAGAGATGGTCACAAAAAAAAGCCATGCCATCTACAATCACAGCAGTCATCTTTAATCCCTGCCCTAGTGTTTAGGAGGCAGGAGGCAAATGTTGCCTTCATTCCCCCAAAACTGCATAGTAGTGCCATCCCTAGCATCACTGGTCCTACCCCACAATTAACCCGTTAACTGCACATGGCGTTTTTTTGGAGGTGTCCGTGGTGTGCAGACATAGGAATAAAAATGAAACTTCCCAAAGGCCAAATTTTGTCTTAGGAATCGAGAGAACAATGCTAACGTATATAGTAACGAAATATTAGCTCAATATTTACCTTGGTAAAGCCATGGATGAACATCGAAGTGTCTGATTCCCTACTGGAATGTATGGTTTTCGTTTCCTTTTCGGTTTCTGGTTCAGGTTCGGTTTTGAAGGCTCAAACATGCTTGCATGGGTCGGCCTTGGTCACCATGGCACTATATTCGAAATTCACCTGCACAGCCAGGGCTGTATTGAGCAGTCGCACTTGGAACAGCCCAGGCTGTATAGAGCAGTTATCGGGTTAACTAGTCCTCTCTGAGATGGTGAGCCCTCCTTCACAGATGGTTCACACTCCAACTCCTCAGATGGTGAGTACGACCCCTCATGTATCTAGTCCTCAGGTGCCTCGTCTGCTGTCTTGTTTGTCCCGCAGTCAAATCAGTGATTAGCTGGTACCTCCTCAGATCCTTCCACATGTAACAATGCCTTCCCTGTTCAGCCAGGGTTTGAGGGAGGTGTTTCCATAAATGTCCTGAAGAAAATGGTTGCTCCATCAGACAAAGTTAAGTTCGGCCCAAGGAGTACCAACTACGTAATTCAGATGGGGAATCTTCGCAAACAGTTTCACATCAACATGCTGAGGACCTATCATGAGTCAGACCCAGAGAAGACTGGTGTACAAGGAGTCAATGACAGTGACCAGCCTCCTGAAGAAACTGGGGCAGCTGCAGTGATCCCAGCTGATGACCAGGATGATGAGCTCTTAACTATTCACTTCCACCAGGGACGTTCTAGTGAATACTAGTCTGACAGTGGGACACCTGAATGCTAAAAGGTTCCTACCTTGCCATTATGCTGATGTCTTCTCAGTCGAATCTAAACTTGCAAAGGCCAAATGTCACAAGATTGAGCTGAGCAGCACTGCACCCATAAAAGTTAAGCCATATCCAACTCCCATGTGACAACTGGACACAGTAGATGTGGAAGTTGCTGACATAGAGGCTGCAGGTAATTCTGAAAAGTCCTTCATTTCTTTACTGCAGTCCAACAGAAGTAGTTCGCAAGAAAGATGGCAGAGTCAGGATTTTTGGTGACTATGGAAGGCTAAATGCAGTCACCAAAACGGATTCTGAGCCAATAAGTGACCATACTGCCATCTTCCCTGTCAGAATCACAATATTTCATTAAGCCCTACTTGGTGAATGGATTCTTCCAGATACCCCTTCATCCTGAATGTCGTCAGTTCACTGCCTAGGCGGTTGTATCAGTATAACGTCTCCCCATTTGAACCTACCAACTACCCAGCAGTATTCAATTGAGCCCTGAAACAAGTGCTCCATGGTATTGTAGGAGTAGATATGTTCGTTGATGATGTTCATATTCATTCGCCCACATTAGAGGAACACCTCAGATGCTTGGAAGTCGTCTTCAGTAGACTCCAGAGTCTCAACATGACTGTGAAGCCTAGCAAGTGTAAAGTTACACAAAGTGAGGTGGAGTTCCTAGGGCACATTGTTGTCAATAATTGCTGCAAGTATCAGAGCAATAAGATCAGGAAAGTTAGGGAAGCCCCAAGACCCTTTACGAAGAAGTAAGTTAGGGCATAGTGGGGTATTACGGACGTGTTATCCTGAACTTTGCCCTAATTGCCCAGCCGTTGAACGAGATACTTAGGAAACATGCTCCAAATACCCTTGAATGGGGAGAAGTGCAAGAGAACTCCTTTGCCACCCTCAGGAATATGCTGTGTAAAGAAACTATCTTGCAGCTGCCTGATTTCATTAAGCTTTTCATACTGCACACTGATGCTTCACAAGATGGAGTAGGAGCCGTGCTATTACATGCATTTGAAGGCAGAATCTTCCCAATGGCATATCACAGCAGTAAGCTAAAACTCGCTGAGGGGAATTACAGAACAGTTGAAAAGGAACATTTGGCTGTGGTAGATGGCATTAAGAAATATTACTATAATTTATATGGACTGCCATTCATTTTGAAAACTGATCATATGCCACTCACCAGTCTCAGCACAACAAAGACAGCCAGTACAAGACTGATACGGTGGGCATTGTACTTGCAGCACTTCAACTTCGTTTTTAGGTGTATCAAGGGCAGTGACATTGTCGGTGCAGACCTGATGTCTCTCCTGTTGGACAATGATTAACCTGAATACAGACTTGTACACATTTTGTTCTGGACCTGAGTATATACGCACATACTGATACTGGCAAGGGAAGCTGAGGATCTTGTAGCTTAAGGATCCTCCAGCTTACCTGTGTTAGTTGTAAGTGCAAAGTAATAAGGATGTTTGAGCGTGTAGGTATAAATGCCACCAGACAGAATATAGACTAGGAGCATATGTACAGATGGCCTCGAGTTAACAGTCACTACTCTCACTTTCGACCAGTAACGCTGTGGTTTACTGAGGGCCCTGTTAGTAAATTGGTACCCATTGGGATCTTTTTAACGTATCAGGGGCCGACGCTGCAGGGGGTGGATCAGCTGAACTGAATCATGGTCTCCCAGTGGAGATGAGCTGGAAACTGATTGACTGCTGTCTCCCTTGAAAATGCCAGGCAACGCTTTGGACATCCATCCCCCATATCCACACTGTGCCTATACATTAACCAAGGAACGGCTTGTTCTCCGGTTAACAGAGATATAGGGTTTACCAGCGAACACTCGTTCTAAGTGGTTTGTCTACCCAAGAACTAGCTTATGTTTCCTAGTTACTAGTTAACCCAATAGGAATTTAATGGTGACCTTGCATGCATGAAGCTCTGGTTGTCAACCAAATTCTCAGCCAGGATTTACCTTTTCTAGTGTGTAGTGACTACTTGGGAGAGAGTAATTGTAGTATATATGTTTTGTCAGTGACACTATTGATACTCCACCTTGATTGATTTCACAGGTACAGTGATGGACGTAGCAGTTCTGCCATGCGGGTCAGCTGATCATCTCTGCCATGCTGGCACGTCCTGCCCCCTTCTCTCCTTCATCCTGATCATCAGCATGTTGCTGCTGCTCTGTATTTCATCATTTTACACTAGGTACAGTTACACTACAACTGTCACACTTACACCGCGTCTTACATGCACCATACTACATAGCAATTAATTGTGTTAAAGTAAATGTAGTGATCTTTCATCCAGTCTGACCCTAGTACATGATTTTTCACTGTTGTCACACTTTTTTTTTTTCCCCTCAAGCTTGCAGTCATTAACGTATGTACAATATTTTTACACTCACTGACAACAGTGATTTTCCCCTGTAGCTGGATAGTACACACACTGCAATGGGAATTATATATATATATATATATATATATATATATATATATATATATATATATAACCTGCTGTTAAATTTTCCAGATTAAAATTTCATTTTGATGGGGCATAATGTCACGAATTCGTGACATTGTATCATTACAAGAACTCGCAAACATTACTAAAATCACAGAAAATTCACTCAGCTAAGCTTCCCACAACAGCACTCCGATTGGAGCAGATTTTTAAAAATTTGCCATTTTTTCAAGAGTGATTATTTATATGCAGTACACAAACACTGGTCTATCGCTGAGCAAAGTTGGTGCATATAATGTATATTATTTATTGTTCATCCACCTCTGTAACAGTTCGGAAGGGAAACCAGGGAGGCGGTGGCTGAATCAGTAGAGAGGCGGCCTGCAGTCCTGATGGACGCAGGTTCGAATGCCGGCTGGGGCAGGGAACAGTTTAAGGATTTGAATTTCATAAAAAAAGCAGACTTTCCTGATCTACCAGATGATCCGCTGACATGTCGTAAAAATACCCCCGCTAATGCCAATACACCAGTCCTGTATGAGACAGCCCTAGCATGTATTCAATATGGACGGTGGGTGTTAGTGCCGAAGTGGTGACATGTGGAGATGTAGGAGGACTACTGGGCCTTGGGATAGGCTACTGCCCCCGAGATATAGGCCCTGAAGCCTTTGCCCAGAGTCGGACACACACAAAAAAAAAAAAAAAAAAAAAAAACTTCCTATGAACATGCATTTTGTCACATGGGAAACAATGGCGTTGGTGATAAGCAGCAGAGGGAGACGGATATAGCGACAAGGCAGTGCAGGAGTAAGAGTAGTTATCACCTAAGATTACCCTCGTGTTTTGGCATGTCCTAGCGGTTAGATAACTCAGCCTTTTGCAGCTCTACAACTCCATATCTCTTCAGCCGGCACCCCTGAGACTCCAATCAGTATTTTCTTTCTGTTTCCTAGGGTTAAGAGTGTAAGGTAGGCTGATTGTGTGAGTCAATGAATTAACTTGCTTTTATATTCTTGTAACAATTAATTTTGATGCAATTAATACATTTACAGCTTTTCTTTTGAGGTTGATTAAATTATGTTTCATTTTTTTTTTTCATTTTGTTCGCACACCATAAGTTTTCTATAAGTTTTGGAGCCAGGCACGAAAACAAAACCAAGCTTTGGCTGCCTCTGCTCATGTGGAAAGGAAAAAAATTCTAAGGCCGAATTTACCCTCGGCCCTCGGAAAATGCTTATATTGTTATAAATCATAACACATCATCTTTGCTGATGTTTATACTATAAGATAAGCAGAAAAAAAAAAAAACGAATGAATAAATGTTCAGAAATGAAGCAAAATAAACCATGCTGTATTTAAGTGAAAACTGCTTCTAATAACTTTCCAACATCACTGCGCAAAATTTTTCCCAGGACGTGCATTTTACAAAGTGCATGTCTATATACAGAATTTCAGGAGCTTTCTAATGAGCCCCGTGGCAATTTGATATAACCAATAGTTTTAGAGCAAATCGAAAAATTAAATCGCCTAAAAATGTCTGATTTGTTTATCATTTCGTATGTTATTATTGACACTAAAACAAACATATGTAAATTATTTCCATTTTTTAGCCCAAAGGTTAAGGAAGCCCATGATATAATAGACATTGTTATAACCCTTATTGTTAGTCAGAAAATTAATTTAGAATAGATAGGATGGGTTGTCTGCAGTAACATCACGTAAGCTCATGCCCATATGTTTGTGTTTCGGAACTTTCCCCCGAATAATAATTTGTATACATAGGTTATTTTGCTTTACAAAAGTATGCATAAAAAATCATCAGCTTGCTTATGCTTTCTTCGCATTTTTTATGCAACCTATACTTTACAAGTAAAATACTTGAGAGAAAACAAATGAAATGCACCACATTTTCACTATGAGAATATATAGTAAACACACACATTTTATACCTTATAATACACAATACAAAACTAGAGAAATAAGCTGGTTACTCACACCCTCTAGCAGCATTGTAATGCTTCTGGAATGTAGAGATGGAGTTGCAGAGAGAAGGAAAGGTATGATCACAGTCTATGTGTGTGTGTGTGTGTGTGTGTGTGTGTGTGTGCTGTACTTGAGTTGGTGATATGAGGCAGCTGTCTCCATTGTGATGATGGTGGCAATGGTGGTTGTGGTTGTATTGGTGGTGATAATAATGAAGGTGGCCCTGACCGTGGAGGGCGGAGGGAGGTTTATCACTTCACCTCACTCTCTCTCTCTCTCTTTCTCTCTCTCTCTCTCCTCCTCCTCCTCCTCCTCCTCGCCCCAGTCACCCTCAAAATCACTCTCTCAAGATTCTTTGTCTATGTCTTCCTCACTTTCAGTTTCACTGAATAAATATTTCAGGCACTCTTCCTCAGATAGCCCTTGCCCTGCCATCGTGGTTACTTTCAATATTGAAAAGGAACGGTCATGATCGGTTATGGATTTCATATTTGGATTTTCCAGAAAATATGTAAAATGGACTTATACACCTTCTTCACTTGGCACACTGCACTATATGTAACACACCATCACTATAATACACGTAAGGTATGGATGGTGTCATAACAGAAGACCAGGAAAAAGATGGCCGGCTGTACGCTAATACATTCTCCTAGTCTGACTGCCGAGAGGACACTGAGCTAAAAATAGGCCGCTTGTCCTTGTGACATGCTTGTGAGTGTTGCCATATATTTCCCTCAGGCCTGGCCACCCTCGCCTTTGACTCACCAAAATTTGACTTACTTTCATCTACAGGAAAAGTTTCTACGATCATTTATAGGGAAGTTGTATCATAGTGCATCATCAGTTACTCTTCAGGCTGCAAGGACTTTGACTTGTTCTGTGTCATCATGTGCAAAGGAGTTAATTAATTTTCTTTGCTCCATGCATGTACAACTTTCCTTGCTAGTAATCACAACTGGTTGTTAAACCGGTCACTTCATATTAATTCATAATAAAACTGTTGCACAAGCTAGGAGAGGCAAAAGCAAGAATCTGGTTTAGTATTTCTCAGTTCCATGTTTAACTATTATTTGTCAAGGGGCAAGGTTCATTCTTTCTTTTAGAGGCCAGCAGTAATTATTATAGCCTGCCTTTACTAAGACGGAGCAATAATGTATTTCCCTGTGTGTGTGTGTGTGTGTGTGTGTGTGTGTGTGTGTGTGTCCCCATCATATCTCATGAATGGCTTGAGCTATCAACGAGAAACCTTCAGGGTATCAAGATATGGCCAAAATCTTGGACAAGTTCGAAAATGCGCAGTCGGGGCCAAGGTCAAGATCACCAAAATGGCTGCCAAATGTCAACTAATTTTTACTGCCCGCTGTTAGCACCATTATATCTCAAGAATGTCTTGGGCTATCATGACGAAACCTTCAAGGTATCAAGAAATGGCCAAAATCTTGGATGAGTTCAAAAATTGGTAGACAGGGTCAAGCTCAAGGTCATCAAAATGGCTGCCAAAAGTCAATTATAATTTTTATCGCCCACCTTTAGCACGATTACATCTCATGAATGACTTGAGCTGTAAACATGAAACCTGCAGGGAATCAAGATATAGCCAAAATCTTCCCTCCCCTGGGGGTCCACTGCCTCCTGGCCCTCTCAGGGATGGTGCTGCCCCTGCCCCCCTGGGGGTGACACCACCCCCAAACCCACTGGAGGGGGTCCTGCCCCACTGCCTCCCTTGGGGGGGGTGCCAGCCCAAGGCCCCCACTAGGGGGTTCCCCCTGGAGGGGGTGAAGCGCTGGTCCCCCTGTCCCCCCTTGGGGCAGGGCCGCGCTTGTAACTTGGCCAACAGATTCTCCTGGTGGGCGATTAGTATTCGGCTTCCAAATGCTTTTGTCATTCATTCAGTATTCATCAATGGTTATTCCCAACTGAGTACTGTTTGAAGAGAAAATTTATAAATCTCTCATTTTCTGAGTCTGGCTATGTAAGCCACGAAAAAGTAAAAATTTAAGACTTTAACCCCTAAACCGTGGGGTTGTTTTGGCACTCTTTGCGTGTCCCGCTAGGATATTTGTGCTCTGACAGACTTTGTAAAAATATTTGCCAAAAACCAGTTATTAGTCCTGGAATATCATAATTACATATATGGCACATACCTTCAGCTTTGTCCTGGGATGTTTGTTGAGCCTTCGTCGAGTACCATAGGACTTGTGGAGATTTCTGAAGTTGGGTAACGAAGTCTCCACTTTACACTTCCTGACACCCCGTAATATGATTACCACAGCCTGATATTATCACTAGAAACACTATTCTATGATTTTCAAATAGTTTGGAATCCATACTCCACAAAAAAACACTGTGAAAGCAATGAAAATTATGAGCTCGTACGAGCTTCCCACTTGCGCTCGTTCCCCAGTGGTATTCTGTCATCTATTATTCATAAAAACACTGACACTTTATATTCCTATTACTATATAACACTTATATATATCTACAGTCTTTATCCATAAGTTTCCTTCAGTAATAGTAGTTTATTGTCACTGTAGGCATTCAATTTCTCTTTCAGCAAAATACATAGCATTCACTTTCTCTTCCTGTATACTAGCGTGGAGAACGAATCTGTCACTTTCACAACTCCCAGTATTCATACATGCTAGAGTGAAACTTTCACTTTCATTACTCCTAGTATATATACTCGTATTCTTATAGGCCTATTACTACTTATTTACATTTCTATTTACATTCTCTATTTTACTTACATTATTTACATTTCTATTTTATTTACACTATGTTATGCACTGTCACTTGCAGTAACTTATAAAACTATTTTCCACTATTCAGTTATATTTACATTCATTGCTTTCACTTGCCGTTTACACATTATTTACACATTATTTACATTTCCACATGCACTGTTTTAGAGTCACCAGAAAGATCGTAATCACTGTCCATCATTGTCATTGATATATTAGCCAGTTCACCTTCTACAGCAGTCACTTAGCCCTTTACCCCTTTCCACACGAGGTTTAGTAGGGGCAGAGGTCACAGGGCCCTTTACATGGGGCTAAAAAGTGGTGGAATTGAACAGGCACAAATCCGACGTGGTTTCACCTTGAAAGACGATGGTAAACTGAATGTTGTTGCCTAGGGGCAGTGAAGGGCTGCCAATGTCAGCATGGTGACAGCTGCTAATATATAAGCTATGAAATGATTGGCAGGAAATCTAGATAATACATAATAAATTAGGTAGTTCCAGGTGAATGTAAATATCACTTAGGCTTCTCCCTTCCTTTCTTATATATATTCTTATTATGAGAACAGGTCATACGGCATATTTCAAGGGGAAATAAACAGGGAAAATTAGCGAACAAGTGCACATGAGTTATTGCAAGGTGATAATTAGCCCATTCCAGATGTATGGCAGTATCAATGACCTTTTCTCTTTCTTTTATACATTATTTTGTATAAGAATAAGGCAAAGGGCACATTTCAATGGATAATTATGAGTGGAAACATCCGTCCAGCATTTGTGTAGTGCAGCGCAGCTGGTCAGGTGGGAAGAGAGGGTAATGGAGGGGAGGTAAGGAGGGGGGGGAGTCAAGGATAGGAGAAAAATGGCTAAATTGTCAACAGTGGATGTGAGTACAGGTGACATTAGCAGAAATGAGTATACCTGGACACTGGTAGTACTGATAGATGATACAAGCCACCACTTGAAAGCCTGGGCGAATTCAAAATAACACAGAATCACAAATATGATACCCCACAGTATGATCCCTTGCTCCCAAGTGTCACGAAAGTGACGCTCTGCGGTTAACCCCTAGGGTACACAATTCTCCAGTCTCGACTGTCCCCTAGGACACAAAAACAGGCCAATTTTTCGACTTCCTCAAAGGTTAAAAGTTTTATGCCCGATTTATAGAGCTTGAATTTACACACATGAAAAAGCAAACCCCACCCTCCTAGACCCAATAGTTACCGAGCTATGCCCTGTCAAAGTTTATAATAGTTACCCGCCTCAGCCCCGGCAAAAAAGAAAATACACCGCTCGCACCTGTTTTCTTCGCAACAATACGTACAAAAATCACCAAAATCAATTTTATTTGGTGTGTATAGATGTTAGAAACCATTGTAATGTGCTTAGAAAAAAATAAAATAGTGACAAACCCCCCAAATAAATATGATAAATAAAAATTATCCTTCCCTCCTCTCCTCTCCTCATACCTCCAATCCCCTCCCTCCCCTTCCCTTCCTTTCCCTTCCCTTCCCCTTCTCTCTCCTCACCTAACTTCCCCTCCCCTTTCCTCTTCCCCCTTCCCTCCTCGCCGAGCTGTCAAATCTAGCAAGGGAAATAGGTCATGAGCCCCCCAATAAAAATATGATAAATAGTAAAAATTATCCTTCCCTTCTCTCCCCTCTTCAAACCTCCAGTCCCCTCCCTCCCCTCCCCTTCCCTCCCCTCCTCTCTCCTTCCTTCCCCTCCCCTTACCTAACCTCCCCTCCCCCTCCCCTCCCCTTCCCTCTGAGCTGTCACATCTAGTTTTCGTTTCGTTTCGTTTCGTTTTGAAGGCTCTAACATGCTTCCAACCGTCCGCATGAAATAAAATGTCTTTTTCAAGTGAGTTTCGACTAAAGACAGCTAAAATAAATGTGGTGTGCATATCTGTATGCAGACACCAATAAATTACAGGTAATGATTCAAAAACACGTGCCATAAAACGTAAAAAATACGCAAAATATTCGAGGCCGGGGAGGTGCTAGGGAGCGCGGGTGGGGGGTGGGGGGGTGGGGGGAGCTGGTAAGGCCAGGAGGGGGTGGATGGAGATGGAGGGATTGGAGGAGACCACCACAAGACACAAAGGAAGGGCCAAAGTGGAGTACAGGGACATGGAGAAAGGGTAGGGGGGTAATACCCTCTCCCCAGTTGACTAGGGAGGGGGACGTGGGGGGGATCCACATGGGAGGGGGGGATGCATGAGGAGGGGGTGGGAGAGGTTGTGGTGGTGGTAAGAATGGTGGGAGGTAGGGTAGTAACAAGGTAGTGGAGTAGAGGTACGTGGCAAGAGGGTGGTGGGGGGTACACCCCCCACCGCCTGGTTACGGGCCTGGGTCCCCCCTCTGGTGTGTCCAACACCTAGTTCTGATTGGTTAGAAGCCATCTACATCACAGATGGGGTGGAGCCAGCTGCCGCCAATTTTTTGTGGATGTTGTACGATTGGTGTTGCTCGTCCTCTTAAAAATTGCGCAAAAAGCCCGATCGATGAGATTAGCACTTAAGGGGTTAAGGGGTTAATTTAATAGGGCAAAAAAAATTTAAATTTTCCCCATTGATAAGTGACCTACTTCCTTTCCCCCCATGACATACCAATAATGCTGTCTGGCAAGAAGTTTCCTCAGAATGTGAAGGCCCTTAGGATGACTGCAGGATTTTTTTTTTAATGCAAGGAAGAAGGAACCAAAGGCCGCAGTCCACAAACCATTCTTTCCAAGAAAAAAGCAAAAACAATACAACAGGGAGCCAGTCACAAGATCCACTCAATTCGAGATGCCTGGACACACTGCACCTGAAAGACTGGAGATTACAGGAAGCAGGAAACACACACAGAGGGAGACAGCTCCAGAGCTGACCTGTTGCACAGTTAAAGGTCTGGGAGCAGCGGTCAACTCTCGCACCAGACAACTGGACAGAAAAGGAATGAGAGTCTATTGCCAGAAGGGCGTCACATGCCTGCCATAGAGGTGGAGGGACACAAGCGGTCAGCTCAGAGGAGCAGCAACCACCGAAGCAGTGACAGAAGAGACAAAGATGCAACAGTGCAGTGAAGAGACATAGGCTGAAGAGTGCCAGCAAGAGGAGGAAAGCCAGTGAGACGAAAAACCCCCAACTCCTCCCCACTGAGAAGAGCTGCCTGTGGCCCCCCCCCGCCACACACACACACGAGAGCTGCACTGCACACAGGGGCGGACAAAACCTGCACACAAAGTCAAACAACTGTGCAGGGGCGAAGAAGTCATGGAGTCGGCCCAGCACACCCAACCTCCTGGAAGCATACCCCACAAAAGATGCAACATGATCCCTCCGAGACAAATTCCGAGAGAATGAAACTCCAAGCACGTCCAAGGACATTGCTAGCATGTCCAAGGATATTGCTATGAGAAATGATAAATAACAACCAGGAGTTCAGACAGGAATCGATGAATAAGCTAGAATTCATTGCAGCCTGAAGTGCCACGCCAAAACTCCGGGTAGACATGCTTTTGAAGCCTGTTTTTATCATAATGTGTATCAGGACAGAGAAGGAAGGAAAATATCTTTTACATGTGAAGGCGGTACAAGTAATGATAGTGTAATTCTTTTCAACAGAGCACATCAGTTATGCCAGTTATGCCTCCTACTATCTTACAACGATGAAGTCACTTCCCCTCAATGATCTCGCTCACTTTATGAAAGGAGAACATGTTTTGAGACATCCTCCTGGCTTATGGAACAGCATGTGGAGTGACATGTTTATTGAAACAACTTTTATGCTCTATCCCAAAGGCAAACATGGAATCGTAGAAATAACTCTGACGCCAGAAGCACTGAAGACGTGGGCTATAAGTCTTCATGTCTGTGGGCACTGGCCAGACTTCAGCAGATATTGCATCAATGAGAGAGTCTACTGGTATCACATCAAAAAAATGTACACATGAAGGAAGCAAACGCATGAATTGCAGCTAATATGGAGAACAGAAAAGAACTCAGGAACAAACTTAGCAAATGTATCAATCCCATGGATCCAAAACAGCCCCTAGAGGGCATTGTGAACATAATATCTGAGAACATTGGTCAAGCAGTAGTTAATGGCCACAGTGGAGTTGCAGTTGGTTCATCACAAATGAAGATTTTCAATGAGTCACTGCCTGAAGGTTTTAGCAAGAAGATTGACAGACGATGCATAATTACGCATGAAAATAAGATATCACTTCAACTTGACCATGACAAGGTAAACGACACAAATTTGATATATTCAAGAGTGATTGGTCTCCAAGCTAGCAATTGAGAGACTGACGTCAAAGATGTCCTTTCGCGTCAAATGGCTTCTGCCAAACAGCACTCTCCACAGATACTGGGGAACTGAGAACGGCTAAAGCAAAGTTAGTGTTCAAATAGCTGACATTGTGTGAAGTATCTTCGAGAGTAGCTCAAGATGGAATTGATTTCAGTATTATTATTGATGGCTGTGCCTACCTAAGGATCCCTTACTAGCCTGCAGAGGGCACTGTACTTGGTTATGTGGAAAGATAATCTGCAAGGACCTGCAGAATAACCAAAATTTGGTTGACAAATATATACAGAGGCGTATCCTTTTAATCGCTGGACGGGACAGCACTATTGAAATAAGCCGTGGTCGTATTTTACCAATGCCAGATAAAGACACAAGCAACGAAGAGGCACACAACATTCTTGTGCAACAGGCATTTAAGGCTGTCACAATGGGACACTGGTGTTTTGGTCATGGCTGATGACACTGATGTACATGTGCTGCTCTTACTTCATTACCATGAACGAAATCTTCAAGTTTAAATGATTATGGAATCTGCAGTGAAAGGAAGAGGTGTCACTGATATAAGAGCAACAGTACTGCAACATGGGGACATTGTTCATAAGCTTATCACAGGATACTGTTTATTTGGCTATGATACTGGTGCGTCCTGCTATAATATGGGGAAGAAAAAATAAATCAAAGTTTTGAAACAAGAAAACCATTCCTCAAGTCTTCTTGGTGATAACATAGCTCTTTGGCCTGATGTAGTACAACAGGCTACAATGATCATGGTAAGTTGTTATGGACAGTCAAAATGTCCCACTTAGTCTGAAGCTAGAGTTAGTGTTTGAAAGTCACGAGTAGGTAAAGGAACCAGTACCATGAATTTTTACTGTGTTCACTGCCACCTTCTGATTCAACAATCCCAGAAAATCTTAAACGGACCCATCTCCAAGTATGCATATGGAAGAATGCTCTGTCTCTTAATCCCCCACAACTTGATCTTCTCCGATATGGCTGGTATAAAGATGAAGCTTCTAAAATTTTAGTTCCAAACAACACAACCAACAAATTATAAATTAGTACCTACATACATTCAGGAAATTATCAGGTGTTCATGTACCAGCGATACACCATGTGTCAGTGCTAACTGTGGATGCAGTATTTCGTGTTTTTCATGTTAGGAAGGACAGACAAGAAATCTGTCACAAGAAGAATGTGATGATGATGAATATACTGATTGTGATAATGAAAATGATGATGGAAGTACTTAGGTCCTTAGAAGCAGGTCAGTGTACTTATGGTCATGTATTACAATTACTCTCATAACTGAATCAACTTGATCAGTTACAAAGCTATATAAACTTAGTATGTTTGATAAGAACCATATTGTATGTTGAAAACACTGTCATTGTTAGTAACGGCATTATGCTTATATTATTGTATGTGAAATGCATATTTTCAGTACAGTATATTCAGTAACGTAGTTTTCCATTTAGACACAGAATAAAAACTGTTTTAGTTGTCTTACTCTCAATAACTTTATTGTAATTTGACTCTACTGTACTGTTTTGGTAACGAACTGAATCAAAAATTTAACCCAAATATTTCATTTTCCCATCACTTAGATTCTGTTCATATATCATTATGACGAAAAGGATTCTGTTGAGACAAACTATGGACGCAATTTAGGGCTTGGCTCCCTGACTACAGGGTCCTTTCCCACGGCGAGGTACAGAAAATATAAAGTGGCTTAGCTTTCGGGTGGACGCCTCGTCTTGTGAGTTCGACCCAGGATGCAAAGTTCCACCATTTATAAGCTTCTCGTTAAAGCCTGGCAATTTGTAATAGCTGACTGTATCCAGTTGCCGTAATGTGTAACCACAGGTGCCCTTATCTTAAGTTAGGTGAACTGCTAACCCCATTGGCTCACTCACACTCATCCATTTTAAAACAATGAAAAAGAAATTGATCATCGCCGCTTCTCATTAATTAGTATCGTCCTACTCACTAAAATGTTTTCTTGCCTGATTTTATATTTTGTTTCGCTTCCTCGATCATTTCATTTGTGGCTTTAATAAAAGCATAGGATTTTTATTTAATGGCTACCGCAAAACCGATTTCGTTTTGTTTATGATAAACCTCTCCGGCTGGCAAGACAATCGATTTAGTCTGTAAATTTGTCTAAGTTGTTCTGGCCACAACCTAACTGTTTATTCATCTTCCCAGAAACCTGTGGAATAAAAAGAGGAAAATATAAGTAATCAAAGACATCCAAGTCTCATATTATCAGGGGAAAAATACATGCTTCAGTCACCTGAGATTTGGTTACCTTTGAAGAGATATATTCTCTCAGTAGTATAAAACACACAGGATTCCCCCCTCCAAAAAAAATAAATAAATAAATAAATAAAGCTTGATTGTACCACAACAGAAATTACGATGAAAACCTGTAATAATCCAAACATTGGAAGAAGTTATCCAGCAGTTGAATAAAATCGTCTAACATGACAGAACGGAATTGTAGCATAGGATTTCAGTGGTACGTACCTACTGAAGGCATTTGCCCTTACAGTTTAGTAAGTAATGTCGAAATGGAGAGAGAGAGAGAGAGAGAGAGAGAGAGAGAGAGAGAGAGAGAGAGAGAATATGAAAAATATAAGGAATGAGCAAAGATCTATAAGAGAGAGTAAGGTAAATAGTGAGAATGTGAGGGGAAAAGAGAGGTCATGAGTGAGCGAGAAGTTATGTACGAGTTAAAAGTTGGCTCTACCCTTGTTTATCATTATTCTATTACCGTCGTATGGATCTCTCTCTCTCTCTCTCTCTCTCTCTCTCTCTCCACACACACAGTATATATATATATATATAATTATATATATATATATATATATATATATATATATAAAGAGCAGTTTGAGTCCATCATATCTTTCTGTTGACTATAAGCGTGTAGGAGGGGGGAAGGGAAGAGGGAGAGAATTCAGGAGGTGGAAGATGAAGAGACAGACCAGAAGAATGGCAGATAAGGACTCTGTGTAATCTGCATACCATCAGGGTGGGGAAATACTGTTATCAGGCTGGTCAGAATGTACAGCAGAGGAATGCCATTTTGGGTGATCAGTGCTGGCCGGATTTTGGACGGTTTGAAGATATTAATCTTGTTAAAATGCTTTATTCTGACTATCCAAAACACACCTGACTTGGTATTATACCAGCCTCTGTCATATTATTACACTTTTCCTGATGATACTGGCCAGATGTAGTGTAGATTCTCTGGTATTTTTCTCCATATGGTGACATGGTGATATGTAAGCCAGATGGTGGTATCTGAGAAGATACCCGGGTCTCGGGGAGCAAATAAGCTAACCATTGTTCTGTGTCAGAATAAAGAAAAATAATTAAACAGACATAGATTAATATTTTATTTGCATATCTGTCTAATGTAATATTTTCTGGCAGACTACTTTGAAAACTCATTTTACTCTTTACCCATACCTCTCCCACTATCTGTTCGATCCCCCTCCCCCCCCCCAAAAAAAAAAAAAAATCCTTGGGGCTCTATATAACACAATGTGTGTATCATTGTGATGCTTCTCCCGGTTTCATCTTAACAACCTAGAGAACTTCCTGTTCTATGTTTTTTCAAGTGAGACCGGGACCACAATTCCCCATAACTAAACATTCAGTAGAATGATGATGGTCATATCACCCTGCCTCAACATCAAGGTTTCTAATCCAGCACAATAGTTCTCCTGACTACTGACTGCAGGCGTCACGGTTCATTAGTCACTTCCCAAACAAAAGTATATGACGTCTTAATGACATCCTTTACTTAGTCAGACAGCGAGCTACACTACCTCTCAGATTTCTCATCTCAAAGAACGCTTTCTTTTTACAGCTTGGTAAATTTTCTCATATGCTCTTCCTCCTTTCTGCGTGAAAAACGCAAGAGAGGCATATGTTACACCCAGTTAACGTCTGTTGTCATAGTGTGGCCAGTCAGCATAAAAAGCTGAGAGAGAGAGAGAGAGAGAGAGAGAGAGAGAGAGAGAGAGAGAGAGAGAGAGAGAGAGAGAGAGAGAGAGAGAGAGAGAGAGGTGAAAAGGAGGAAAGGAGAGAGCAAATACAATAATGAAAATAGATATGAAAGAGATAATGTTAGAGAGTATGGAGAAGGTGTAATGAAGATTGTGGATAGGAGTATTATGAATTTAGGACGAAATGGAGAGAGAGAGAGAGAGAGAGAGAGAGAGAGAGAGAGAGGCCACACTGTTTTTATAGCGAGGATGGACAAGCAAATAGTGATTTTTTTTTTGTTTTGTTTAACTATGATGTAAACTGTTCAGATATTTATAGTAGCTGCTTCCGCAGCAGCTGCATGCAGGTTATTTGACATTATTACTGGTATAACCTTTTTTTTTTTCTATACTCAATAGTACAACTTCATGTTGCCACCGTGGAGACATTCTTTCATTCACCAAAAGAGCTCAGACCGTAAGGATCACATCATTATTCATCATTAATTCCCTTTTGGTCCAAAGCATTTTGCAAAATTGTAAGCAAAATTATGCATTAAATTCTTGGCGGCGGCGTAATAATGTCGCGTGGGTCAGAAAGTCATTACTGTGAACTTTATACGTATACTTTCTTATATATATGTGACTTTTCACTTGGTTTGACAGTTTTCAAATCATGTGTTATGGAAGTAAATTTTTAATTTATACATACCCATTTGTGAAATTCAACATATTTCCATATGTTTTTCATCACATAATTCAAGCATCAAGAAAACAGGCTCTCAGCATCAGTGGTATTGAGCTGCTTTACTAAGCCTTCGTTACTTCAGCTGTCATTAGCAATGTGACCTCATTTCATATTCTGCTAGTGTGTAGTCAATTTTTGATGGTCAGTAGAATTAAGGGAGAAGTAAACAGAGCAGATATGTTTAGTCAGACAATGACAAGAAAGCCGAAGCCAGAGTGTAGAGAATTCAGAAGAATCAAGTTCAGGAACGCAAGAGCAAGATAAGTCGTTGCGTACATATACTGTACACAACTGCCACCTTTGGCTTTGAAATGAGTATTGAGAAAGTAGGAGCATACAGAAAAGGGATTGCTGTCAGTTGCCTCAGACAGCTGAGTCTTGGTATGGAAGAGAAGGGAAGGTTTAGAGGAGGAGAGGTGATGTTGAACAGAGAGAAAGTTAGAGGAAAGGCTGCAAATGTTGCAGAAATGAAGAAATGAGTCAGACAGTGGTTCCAGGCAGCTCTTAGAGTCGTCACTGGGAGAGAATCGGATGGTAGGGGCATTTATGGTCAACCCCCCCCCCCGGGGACTCTGAGGCATCATTAATATGCGCCATTTTAATTTTTTAATTTTGAAAAGGAAGTGTAGTGAGTACTGTGCAAATGACAATTAGAGAAACATGTACTGGAGAGCATGCTGGCCGACTCTCTGTGTTACTGAAACAATTAAAGAGTTCAGTAAAGGGGGATCGTCAGGAACTAGTCCCGAGGGCTGATGAAATGGGAGCTCCAGCTCTCCCTGTCATCAGCTTTACACCCACCTTGGGAGTGCTGCCTTGTTCGACTGGTCCTAGTCTACTCCTCACATTATGATTACCAGACAGTTCTTTTTCCCCCTTTCCATTGTAAAGGTGAATAATTATACATGGCTTCCAATTATCAGAGACTCTACCTTCCTCCCAAGCCAATCTGCACATCTTCAATATCCATTCTACTACAGTCTCTCCCCCATGCTTCATCATTTCATGACACTCCATCAGTTCCTGGGGCTTTCCCCATTTTGACTATCTTCATTGCTTCCAGTCCTACTGTTTTCTTCCTCCCTTATTTCCTTCCATATTCCAGCCATTCCACTGCCACATATGTTCGCATTACTTTCATTATCTACTGTATGTATAACATTTCCATAAAATGTTCTCTCTATCAGTTCACTTTTTCCCCAGTCTCCTTTATCAATCTTTTTTTTTTTCTGACTCATCTACTAACTTCTTTATCATGCCGCCAAACTCTTTTCCTCCCTCCAGAACATTTTCTTACATTCCCTCCACTTTGCACTCACTTTCCTTCCAAATTCCTCATCCACTCTCTTCTTACTCTCTCTTACTAATCTTTTTGCCTCTTTCTTGCTAACCTCTCTCATTTGTCTTTCAACTTCCTTCATGCCTCTGCTTCCCATCCACTCACTGTATGGTTTCTTATTGTGTGCCACAGTTATCCTCGCCTCTTCATTCCACCATGCTGTTCCTTGCATCCCCTTTCGTCTTCTCTTCAATCCATACACCACTTCACATGCTGCATAGATTTCTGCTTTGAATATCTTCCACACTCTTCCACCTCCCACATCTGCTCCAAATGATATTAACCCATGTGCTCGTTCACTTCTGTCATACATTCTGCCTTTTTCCCATCGTCTTGCAACCTTCCTACCCTCCTTCAATGGACTATTTCCTCCTGTTCTTCCCTCATTCTATTCATTTATAGCACTGGAACTCTGAATTTTACCACCACCAAGTGGTGGTCAGAAACTCCACTCCACCAACGTCTATTAGTCCAGTAATTGAAGTAAAAAAATCCACTCAGGTTGGACAAAATTGCTTTATTTTGTTTCTCAACTGATTTTGACAGGAAATTAGGTCTACTACTCAGGATAAAAAAATCTACCCTGATCTGCTCACTGCTAGTACCCCAAATTTGCCCTAATCCAAGATGGCTGCCATCGCGGGTACCGAATGCCAAAAATTAGCATATCTTCCAAACTAATAGGGCTATAAATGCAAACATAGTGTCTAATCCTATGTTTTTCAGGTCAAGGAGTTCATTTATTATGGTATTATTTGTCTGTATGTGACCTATTTGCAGATAATTGCAATCATACTCTAAATTTTGTGCAAAAAATTGTCATATTATTCTAAGTTTTTGTCTTATTTGTAATCCATACCATGCCTTCACTGTCGTTATTTGAAATGTTTCTAGATTGTAAATGGCTTTCGTTTAATTTCTACAGGTTGCATGTGCATGGAATAACAGCATATTGTGATGGAGGATACATGAACTAACTTAAAGACTGAACAGAGACGGTGTGTGTCATCTGCAGAGAAGTGATTAACCTAGTCAAGTCCAATGACTATGTCAAACTGACAGAGAAAGGGTGTGCTGGCATTAACAAAGCGAACAAAGAGAGAAATTTAGATGTCCCAGATTTGGTTTTTGACGAAAATCATGATATCCTTGTGCACAAAGTATGCAGGGGCAGGCACACAAATCCCAAAACCATCAAATCTGCCAGAAAGCGTGATTCTTCCGAAGTGGTCAAGGCAAACCTGAGATCAGCTGAGGAAAATGTCTTTGATTTCAAAACCCACTGCCTCTTCTGTGGAGTGTTTGTTGAAATGTCTCTTGCACAGAAAAATCCTACCGAAGCTAGTTACAGATACAGTCATGTTATGACTCTAGGATTTCAAGAGAACATTCTAAGTCACTGTCACACCAGAGAGGATGATTGGGCCTTGAAGGTCCAGTCTCGTCTCTCAGTGGTAAATGATCTACCAGCTGAGGAGGCCCTATACCACCACACGTGCAAGGACCTGTTCATGAAGGGAAAGGCCCCTCCGGAATTTGCATCTGAAGAATGCAATTCTTCCACCAAGAGAAGAAAAGTTGGTCGACCTAGAAGCACATCCAAAGTTGGTGCTATTCAATATGTAATCGATTTTCTGGAAAAGAACGACGATGAAACCATTACATTGCGAGACCTGTACCAAGTTATGCTCAGAGAGAGTGGCATGACCGAAGAGGAAATCTACACCCCCAAGCAACTGAAGCGAGAGCTGGAGAACCACTATGGAGCAAGGGTGTCAATTACCACCATCAGACAACGCCCTAATGTCGTCACTCTAACGTCCAATGTTAAATCCATCATTCAAGAAGCCCATGGCAGAGCAAGTGAAATGAAAGAACTCTCCGATATGGACAGACTTATTGAAACTGTTGGGAAATTCATAAGGACAGAGATAAAGTCCATGGAACATCATAAAGAGGAGTATCCAACTTCAGAGGATATGCGTTCTGTTGATTCAAATGTTGCATACCTGCCTCATTCATTGCAACTACTCCTAGGCAGCATTATCAAGAGCAGAAATGCAAAGTTACATGTGGCCTCAATAGGTCAGTCTGTCATGCAGTCCACGTGTCCTCGCTCATTTCTCCCACCCCTGCAAGTTGGTCTCAGCGTGACACTGGAACACAAGTATGGTCACCGTGATCTGGTTGACATGATGAACAAACTTGGCTTCTGCT
Source organism: Coenobita brevimanus (assembly GCF_032717465.1). NCBI lineage: Eukaryota > Metazoa > Arthropoda > Malacostraca > Decapoda > Coenobitidae > Coenobita > Coenobita brevimanus. The sequence goes on from NC_136956.1 coordinate 16,681,621, forward strand.
CTTCATACACAGAAGCAAACAAGTACAGAAGCAATACTGCAGTAGTGCAAGGTGTTGATCTCCCAGAACAAGTTGCATGTTCCTTCCTCCAGTACCAAGCAGACAATATTGACGATGCCTCCAGAACCTTAGATGGCCACGGATCAATCCATGTAATGGGCCAAATGGAAACATTCACCCCAGCTATCCAGAGTACCAGGAGAATCCCACGACTCGAGGTGGACATGGAGGTCGTCAAGCGATTAGCAACAGTGAATCTGGTGGAACAGAGAGATCCAAAGACAGTTCTTTCCAAGATTATGTACACCAATGTTGAAGTGTTCCAGCGAGACATACAGAATGACAACCTTGATGTGATGTGGACAGTGGCCTTCCACCTTCTAGAACCACAACCTATGTGGTCAGGGTATATGCAGATGCTGCATCGCAACATCCCACATCCTGGAAAAAGCTCTGACATATTCTTGCCCATGACTGACCTCACGCCATCTGACCCTAACTGTGTGCGCTCCACTTTGGAGTATGTTGTGGACCATGCTAGACGGTACAACACAACTCCAGTCATCACCTTCGACCAGCAGTTGTGGTGGATTGCCTTCATGATCATCGAAGCTCATCCTAGAGAGAGTCCACTGCATCAGATCGTCCTCATCCTGGGTGGATTCCATACACAGATGAGCTTCCTGGGCTCTATTGGTAGTCTAACGGCTGGTTCCGGCCAGCATGTGGAGAAGTCAACAGGGCTATGAGAGAAGTGACCAGCCTTCAAGACATCAAGGAAGTAGAGGTCCACATGGACAGGTCAGCTGCTAGGAAGACCAGAGATGCCAAGGATGTGCAGACCATCCTGAACTATTTCTCTGAACGAAAACCCTTCTCCCAGGATTCGAGGGAACTGCGTAGTCTGTCATCTGGAGTCATAGCTGACAAGTCTGTGAATGTAGAAAGAGCAGAGTCACTTGGTCATGCCATACTGAAATCTATGCAGGGCAAATCGGTAGCAGAGCACACTTTCTGCAAGAATGATCAGGTCACCACACTTGCTGCCTCAACTTACATTGCCGTTGAAGGAGAATGCCTGGAGATCGACCCGAAACAGTTGTTCCAGCGCCTTGTTGTGGCAGGAACAGGGATTATTGACACAGAAAGCTTGTTCACATACGAGTTGTCAGCTTACCCCACAACTCTCTTTGACAACAGTCTCCTGGTGCATCTGTCAGACAAGGCCAGTCTCCAGACAGGCATCGTGAAGAAGGTACCATCCTGTGTAGTAAGTCGATGTCCAGTTGATGTGGTGTACGTCCTTGATGGTGGTGCACTCTTGCAACGGCTGCCATGGCCCAACCAGACAACATATGCCAATCTATCCAGTTTGTATGTGCAGTATGTACATCGCCACTACAGACATGCTGTTGTCATATTTGATGGTTATGGAAGTGGTCCCTCTACCAAGGATGAAGCACACCAGAGACGTTCCAGCTCAAACAACATCGGAGCAGAAGTCGACTTCAAGCCAGAAATGCAGCTGACCATGAAGAAGAAGGCATTCCTTGCAAGCCCCAGGAATAAGCAGAAGTCTCTGTACTTCATTGGCAGTGAGTTGGAGAAAGCTGGAGTTGAACTCCACCACAGTGCTGGTGATGCTGACTACGACATTGTGTCAACAGCATGTACCATGGCCAAGAGGAGATCAGTGGCACTTGTTGGGGACGACACCGACCTGCTGGTCCTGCTGCTGCACCATCTCAGTCCCGGACATCATGTCATCTTCCTACAGACAGCCAGCAAGATCCTCAACATCCGGATCCTACAAGATCATCTAGCCCCTAACCTTACTGCATCATTGCTCTTCCTACATGCCGTCACAGGGTGTAATACGAAGTCGAGGCCGTACAGCATAGGGAAGGTCATGGCAATGAGCAAATGCCATCACCTCAAGGACCACACCAGCTTATTCATGAAGCCAAATCAAAGCCACGATGATGTCAACAAGCATGTCCAGGCCCCTCTAGAAGTCCTGTACAACTGTAAGCCTGGAAATAGCCTTGACTTTGAAAGAGCACCCAGGTTCAGTAGCAAGGTGGCGTCCAGGTCGGTCTATCTGCCTCCTGAATCTCTCCCACCCACTTGCGATGCAGCCAAGTACCATAGTTACCGAGTGTACCATCAGGTACAGACCTGGCTAGGCAATATTCTTGATCCAACGAAGTGGGGCTGGTTGCCCCACAAAGACCAGAATGTGGAGAAGCTCAAGCCAGTGAAGATGCAGAGGGATACTGCTCCAGCATCCTTGCTGAAGCTAGTCAAATGCAACTGCCACGGCAAGTGCGACAAAAACACCTGTTCCTGTCGCAAGAATGGACTGCTGTGCACCCTGGCATGTGGTCACTGCCAGGGAATCACCTGCACCAATGTTGGAGTGAACAGTGAAGAGGTTCTAGATGATTAGACTGTCTGGGTGTTAGATTTGGGAATCTGATGTGGATAAGTTCAAGTATACTAGACTATACATAGGTAGTTTGAGCTGTTTAAGTCATTGGGTTAGATCATGCCCTGTACACTGACTTGTGGTCATAGCAAGGAAATCACCTGCACCAATGATGCAGTGAACAGGAAGCAGAGTCTCTGGATGACTATTCTCTCAGGATGTTAGATTAAGTTCGAGATATATGATGTGGATAAGTTCAAGTAGAGTAGATTATAGGTAGTTCGAGTTTTCTAGCTGATTTAGTTACATGTGTCATGCAGTCAGGGAGTCTTGTCACATTCAAGCTTTAGAAACATCTCGGTCTTATTAAAAATGCTATAAATGAATTCCCTGACCCCAAAAACATAGGATTAGACACTTTGTTTGCAATCATAGCTATATTCGTTTGGAAGATGTGCCAATTTTTGGAATTAAATACCCGCGATGGTGGCCATCTTGGATTAAGACAAATTTAGGGTATTAGCAGTGAGCAGATCAGGGTAGATTTTTTATTCTGGCTAGTAGACCTAATTTTTTGTCAGAATCAGTTGAGAAACAAAATAAAGCAATTTTGTCCATTTAATTACTGGACTATATATGCTATTGCATCTATTACACACCTCACTCTCCCAACAACACACATCATCATTCTTTGCCTTCCGCTCATTCACTTCCCCACCCACCCGTGTCATTACTTGCCATATATACCTGTGGACCGTTTTGTATCTAAAGAGTGTATTGGCTATCACCAACCTCCCTCCCTGCACAAATGTCCACTGGAGCATTGCTATTTTGATCCACTTTTGCTGTCACACCCCACTCACCAATTACTCCACCCAGTTTCACATTCCCTTCATTTCCATTCATATCTCCAATCAAAAACACTCTCTCACCACTCTTTTCCATGCATACTTCCACGTTTGCCCAGAACTCTTCTTTCACTCTGCTTGCACAATCTTGCATTGGCGCATACATGCATACAATCATCCACGTTTGAATTCTTACTTTTAATTGTAACCACACAATCCTTGAAACAAGTGATCCATACTCCCTTATATTATCCTTCCATCTCTTTAACACAGCAATACATACACCATCTTTTTACCTCTCATTCTCACCTGCTGTTGTGTGTATACCTCATCCATACTTCCACTCTCTCACACTCACCTCACCATTTAATCTCAGTCAATTCACGTCCAGTACGTTCTTTTTTGCCCCTTCAAGCACGTGGACTCTCACTCTTTCACTTCCTCATTCGTATCCCTTACATTCCATGTTGCAATTCTTACCATGTTTTGTACTGTCACCTCTGCGATCCAGACTTTTACATGGTCAAAAGGGGCAGAAATCAAGTCACTATTGATGACCACTGTGTGCTGGAACGATCGGGAACTCAGATTGACGAAGACTCTCCCAATAGCAGCTTCTTCGGTTGTGCTAATTACATTTCAAGTGGTCAAGTTAAGAGTGCCAAAATGACGGGGCCAGTATCCAATGCGGCCAACCTAAGCTCAACCTTCGCAATTTCCCTACAAATGCTTCTAAGGTTACACATTAACAACCTACTTGGTAAGCTCTATACCACCAGTTCTCAAGGGTCATACAGACAATAAAGTCTGAGTGGGAGGAAATGTGTATTAACAAGACCAAAAAAAAGGTAGAAATCTTCCCCAGCTACTTGCTTTACAGATTAAACCTGAATCAGTTGGCACGTTGTCCAAAAAAAAATATATATATACATGGTCCTAATATCAAATTCACAAAACTTAGCTCCTTTGTCCCAGTGCAGTGTGTTTCTTCATAATCGTCCCTCTGAGCACATAGTTCACTGGTCCAGTCCTCTGCCACTACCGACCTTGACTTCCACACTGGGACCTTGACTCACGCACTGGGACCTTGACTCACGCACTGGGACTTCGACCTCCACACTTGAACCCGCTAGAAGCTAATATGTATGATAAATAACTATTCTCCCCAATGCAAGTAATCCCTTCACATGATCAAGAAAGTCTCTTAATAAAGAAACATGAGTTACAACACTCGGCATCTCAAGTAATAACAGAATAACACATGGCCCTACAGACACATAGGTCTGCTCAAAATAATACTTACTGTAGGGATAACACGGAAGAAAAAGTACTATAACAAATACAGTAAGCATGAATAACTTTAACCACGAAAATCATCATTGCATCAATATCATTGTGCCTCACAAAGTAAATACGGTACGTGAACATTAACTCACAACACAGCCCTAATAAGTACTGAATTGCAAAGTCATCTTAACACATATTAACAATTTACAGTTCCAAGGCACCTTATATTTGGCCAACAAAAATCACACATTTATTTGAGGCTCAAACAGAACTCTGCTTCTTAACTACATTCTCATATTCCAGTTACACACTAAATAATAATATAAAATACAGTACAGTACACAAATATATGGGAAATACCTCACTATCCAGCTCACAGAATACCAGAGTAGTGAGCGGGAAACTCGGGACTCGCTCTTCTAATGGCTAATGGCGTCACCTCGCGTGACCATTACACACTTCCTGAGGAATGACATCACTGATGCCACCACGAGTCTACTTGTCTATTTTCGTCACTATTATCACTCGTGGGATATTACTATTCGCGCTTCAACATGTCAGACATAAATATCGTCAAATTACTTACAGAATTCCTTGGGGGGGGGGGAGGATGACGACAGTACTGACCACCCGTCACATATCACGGCCAGTGAGCGAGTGAATCGCCAGTCTACTCGTGGTGGAAAGGGGCAGGGGGGCATGACGGCTTACGCAATTTAAAATTTTCATTATTATAGACTCGTGATAGACTCAGTGTGATGCCTTTCCCCTTACAATCGATTACCCGAAAAAAAAATGACATTCTCTGGTTACAATTATTACTCACCAACACCTCGCTCTTTTTATACCCTTACATCGAAAAACAATAAAAGTCATCGTGCCTTACATCACTTTGCGCACGCGTACATTATGCTGGATTACTTCACCATAGGCACATGTTCCTTCTCACTCGAGTTTTTATATTATAAAGAGACTTAATACTAGTAAATTACTGTAGGGAAAAAAAGGACTCAGCAACTAGGTAACTTAATCAATGTTCTGATCTTGTCCGCATGGAAACAACTATACTTTGGCCACACACTCTCACTAAACTGAACTTTTGGTCGTAAAATAAACTAGATACAACTCATTATCAACTTCCGGGCACTACAGTTCTGGTCCGGTTCTTTGTCATCACCTGTTCGTCTGTCCTGGTTCAAGGCTTCTTGTTTGTATTTCTAGTTAGTTGTTTTGTGGGGAGGGGCAATAACCCACCACCAACCCACTTGTTAACACGTAGGGAACACATGCAGGTTGGTTATAAGGTTACCACCCAGCATATTAAATGATTTCATGCCTTACAGGAAATCGTTTGGTTTCCCACACAACTTTCAGTTACCATGAAATAGGGTATCTCTACACAGTGCATGGATGATTGGCGCCCCACCAACAGCACATATATTGGTACATAATGAACAAATATTATGATAATTGAATTACTCTAGTGTATTCCAACTATTTTACCGTTTGCATGAAGGGATTTTCCCTTTTCTGACTAAAATCTTTTTTCCGAAATATGAGATCAAATGAAACACATGATGGAAGAAACTTAGGAAAAAAGTCATCGTGTAAAAGATATTAATATGCAAAACTCAATTTGATCGTTAAGATGAATAGTGAAACAATGTGAGAAGGGAAGGGAAAAGCCGGGATGGAAACAAAAGAAGAATACAGAGGAGAGGGAGAAGAAATAGATTTCTGACATGAGAGAAGGGGCAAGAGAGAGGAGAACAAGCCAATGAAAAATTAGAAGAAACTTTGAGGCATGATGACGAAAGCAGAAGGTTAGCCCCTATTCGCTGTGTTATGTCTATACATGTCACAATCGGGGTGCTGCAATGCCGCCAGGTAGCAGCTATACACGCAAATGTTTTCTCGCCACCATTTTAATTGGCTGTCATTTCATCTTGGCACCAGAGGGTATGAAAGGAGGCCCTCCATTGCACACAGGTAAAAGGCCGCTTGTCCCATGCTTTGCCAGGTGAACAACGATGTCTTCAGGTTTCTATTTGTCTGATTCCTTCCGCATTGCCTGTAGCCAATTCCATCATCCACCCCTGCCAAGTCTCTTTCCAAGGATACTTGAAAAAGGCTCAGCGATAGTGCCATAAGGCATGCCTTGAATGCAACAATGTCTAGTTTATCTAGCTGTGGAGAAGTTATCATGTTGAGGGCAAAGCCATAGTCGGCACCATGGGCAGATGCATGAACACGTCCTGCTCTCCCGCCAAAAATTAGTTCCTCACTTCATTACTCATCAACACAATGATCTACACATCTGGGGATGCTTTCATTTGCAAGAGGAAGAGTTGGTGAGTAATATGGTCTTAAATTGTTTCCCTAAGTGCCATACTTTCCGAGATATTAACCCCTAAAGACCTATGGCTGTCGAACAACAGTTACAGAAAATGTTGCATTAAGTCCTATGGCTGTCGATGGTACAGAGGCTATCAAAAACTGACGGTAGGTGGCACCGCCACTTTTATGACGTATATGTGACCTGGGCAATGGTAACTAAGAGATCAGGTGGTGGGAGGCATGATCCGGCCCCCCTCATCCAGTGTGGGGACCTTCCCTCCCCAGGCCCTATTGGATCCTTCCTTCTGTGTCCCTTCCCACCTTAACTACCCCCCCATACCCCCTGCAGTCCAGTCCATACTTGATGTGTGTGCAGACATAATTATTCCCTCACTTTCCCCCCATCCTGATACCCCCAACACTCCCTGTTCCACCTTGTTTCTCAAAGATGGCCCAGTCTCGCCCATAGGGAGGAGTGACTTATTTTTTTATTTCTGACGGTCGATTGCACAGTAATTAGACATATGTGAGTGAAATGTACATTTTCTGGTGTGTATAATCACTCACTTCAAATTTATAAGTTTTCATTGATGTATTTTTTTTCTCTTTCCCTGTACACGAGGAGTAAAATTTTTGTTTTTGACATTCTCTGACGATCGATATTGCGGTAACCGTAGGACACATGAGAGTGAAACATACGTTCTCTGGTATGTAAATTCAAGCTCGTGAAACTTGTTACCAAAAATTATATCTTGGTGAAAGTTCAAAAATTGGACTCTTTCTGCAGTTCTGGGACAGGGGGCTGGTAGATTTCCGGTCATTAGGGGTTAAGGTTTGAAAACAAGCAATTTCTAGAAATTGCCTGTAGTGAGGTGACGACTACTTAAAAAATATCCCAACGTTTGGGATTATGGAAGAGGATATAACTAAAAGAAAACCATCTCTCTCTCTCTCTCTCTCTCTCTCTCTCTCTCTCTCTCTCTCTCTCTTTATGCATATATACTCGTATACAATATATATAAATATATATATATATATATATATATATATATATATATATACACACACACACACACATAGAGAGTGAGAAAGGGAGAGAGAGAGAGAGAGAGAGATTGTGCAAGGAAGAAGGAACCAAAGGCCATTCCTTCTAGAAAAATAAAATAAATAAAAAAAGGAGCCATATTCAAGATCCGTTCGTTTCGAGATGCCTGGACACACTGCGTTTGAAAGACTGGGGATCACAGGAAACATGAAATATAGACAGAGGGAGACAGTTCCAGAGTTGACCTGTTGCATAAATGACGGACTGGGAGTAACGGTTAACTCTTGCATCAAAGAGTTGGACAGAAATGGGATGAGAGTTTGTTACTAGACTGGTGCTACGCACACGTCGTAGAGGTGGAGGGATGCAGGCAGATAGTTCAGAGGAGCAATGGACATTGAAGCAGCGATAGAAAAGATATAAAGATGCAACAGTGCAGCAATGAGACAGAGGTTGAAGGGAGCCAGTAAGAAGAGAGTTAATGAGACGAAAATTGACTCCACCTTACTGAGGAGAGCTGTATGTGGAGAGCCTCCCCACACATGAGAGTTGTACTCCAGACAGGGGCGAAAAAAGAACCGTGTACAAAGTCAACAACTGTGCAGGAGCAAAGAAGGTACGGAGTCGCCTAAGCACACCTAACCTCTAGGAAGCAGATTTTACAAGAGATATAATATGATCGTTCTAAGATAAGTTCCGAGAGAATGAAACCCCAAACATGTTTAAGGACGATGCAGTTTTAACGTGGATAATATTAAACATTAGTGGGTACTCCTGTGGAGTATTTTGTTGGGTTGATAGATTTATGAAATGAGACTTTGATTCATAAAAAAAAAATAATAATGACTTTTACCCCAGTCACACATTAGCCAAGTCACACATTAGGTGTCCCATAGCCTCACCCCTTGTTTGTTCAAGTAACTGTGATATGGACGTTGTGGGAACCGAATGGAACGGTGAAGGTGGAGTTATCAGCATCTGAGTGGATAGGGTTAGATTTACAGTTTAGAAGGTCACTGATGAATAAAAGGAAGAGAGTTGGTGATAGGACAGAGCCCTGAGGAACACCACTGTTGATAGATCTAGGAGAAGAACGGTGGCCGTAAACAACAGCAGCTTTAGAACGACCAGAAAGGAAGCTGTAGATGAAGGGAGAGAGAAGAATGGAAACCGTAAGAGGCAGTTTGGAAATTAAAGATTTATGCTAGACTTGATCGAAAACCTTTGAGATGTCAAGTGCGATGGCAAAGCTTTCGCCAAAGTCCCGAAAGGAGGCTGACCAGGAGTCTGAAAGGTAGGTAAGAAGATCACCAGTGGAGCGTCCCTGACGGAACCCATACTGATGATCAGAAAGAAAGTTATGATAGGAAAGATGGTTTAAAATTTTACTGTTAAGAATAGACTCGAAAACTTTGAGACACAGGATGTTAAAGCAATTGGGTGATAGTTAGAGAGGTGGGAATGATCACCCTTCTTTGGGACTGGCTGAATGAGAGCAAACCCTTCAGCAAAAAGGAAAGGTACAAGTTGATAGAGAAAGGCGAAAGAGTTTACCTAGGCAGGGTGTAAGCACAGAACCACAGTTCCTGGTGACAACAGGAGGGACCCCATCAGGCCCATAATGCCTTCATAGTATTGAGGCCAGCAATGGCAGAAAATACATCAGCTGAAGAAATTTTAATGTCAGCCATAAGGAAGTCAGAGTGGGAAAGTGATGGAGGAGCAGCACCGGAATCATATAAGGTTTAACTGGATGAGAAAGTCTGAGCGAAGGGACCTGCTTTATCAATAAAGAAATAGCTACAGAACCATCAGAGTACAAAAGAGGAGGGAAGGATGATAAGATGAAGTTGTTAGAAAGTGTTTGGCAAGGTGCCAGAAGGAGCGGGAAGAATTCGAGTTGGAGAGTTGAGAGCATTTAGTATGGATGAAATTATTTTAACAGAGCGAAGAACAAACTTAGCATGATCCCAGGCAGAAACATAATAAAAATGTGATTCAGGGGTGGGTCGGCTCCGGTACCTTTTACAGGCGTTCTTGTTGTTGACAGCATTAGAACAAGCATGATTAAACGAAGGCTTTCTTGCGTAAGTCCGAGGTTATGAGAAAGGAATGTATGCTTCCATCCCCAAGAGAATACCTCCGTAATGCGCAAGGCACACTCAGATGGCTCCCGGCCACAGAAGCAATAATCATTCCAGGGTAAATCAATGAAGTACTGCCTGAGGGCCTCCCAATCAGTAGCTCCAAAGTGCCGCAACGGACGTTTCTTTGGAGGGTTTTCAGGTCGTACCAGAGTGATAGGACAGATTAAGGTAATAAGGTTGACTAGAGGAGCCCAACGGAGGGAAGAGATTAACAGTGTAAGCAGAAGGATTAGTTGTATGCAAGAGGTCAAGTATGTTGGAACTCTCTCCAAGGCGGTCAGGGATATCGGTATGGTGCTGTGCAAGCTGCTCTAGGTCATTAAGGGTAGAAAAGATGTAGGTTTGTTCACCAGGTCGATCAGTGAAAGGAGAGGAGAGTCAAAGGTGGTGCTGAACATGGAAATCTCCTAGAATGGAGATTTCACAGAAAGGAGAAACGGAGAGGATGAGTTCGATCGCAGAAGACAGTCAAAGAATTTTTATAGTCAGTAGAATTAGGGGATAAGTACACAACACAGATATAATTATTCAGAGAATGACAGGAAAGCGAAACCAAAGAGCAGAGAATTCAGAAGAATCAAGTTAAGCAACACGAGAGGAAAATAAGTCACTGCATACATATACACAACAGGCACCTTTGGCTTTGAAATCGGTATAGAGAAAGTAGGATACAGAAAAGGGTTTGCTGTCAGTCGCCTCAGATAGCTGAGTCTCAGCTAGGAAATGAAGGTGAGGTTTAGAGGAGGAGAGGTTTTATATATATATATATATATATATATATATATATATATATATATACAGAGACTTCACTTCACCGTGAAGATATGTATGCAAACTAACCACGGGAGAAATGAAAGGAGCGACAGTGAGTACTTTCGTATATTACATCTTCAGACAGAGTGAGACAGAAACGTAAAGGGTAGAGGTCTTTTATGCACACCCGCAGAAGGTAGTGGCACACAGAACAATGGATGACTTGAATTTTTACCTGCAGCTTAACTTAGGGTCACCTGCAGCAGGGAGTGGAACACAACCAAGGATGACCTGAATCTAAAAATACACGTGACAAAGGAGGAGGGAGTAGGAGGGGAGGGAAGGGGAGTGGGAGGGAAGGGGAAGGGGAGAGGGGGGAGGGATAAATACTGCTGTTTAACTTAAGACCTAGAGGATTAATGCTTTGTGTGTCCCACACAGGTGTGACTACACCACCAGGAGATGACAGGGAACAATCACGTGTTAGTCTGGGGGATACTGCTTTAAAATTAATTCAGTTAACAATTTATCACACTTAAAATGACCATAGCTCATGTTTACATTCTTTTCATATGTGCCAGAAATTAGACAAGATTCTATTACATTTCTTTCATCTAAGCTTTTTGATCTTGCTAGAATCTTGGAGCCTGTCCAGTCAGTATGGTGATCACTGGATGCTTTGTGCTGAAATAAACCACTACTCTGTTGGGCTGTTCTTACACTGTATTTATATTGTGAGATTCTAGTTTCCAAATCTTTTCCAGATTGTCCTATGTAAAATTTGTTACAGCTTTAACACGGGATTTTGTAAACAAAGCCTGAATTACTGAAAGGGCTGTTCTTGATGAGGGTTTTTTTTATGGTGTTCTCATATTTGAATACTACTTGTACATTGAGTTTCCTCAGTATGTGAACAACATCAAGAAAATTTTCATGGAAGGGGAGGAAAAGGGTTCTTTGAATGTTCTGGCGATCTGGCTTATTAGTCTTCCCTTCAAGGAATCGTTTTGGCTGTATTGTGGCACTGAGTTAGTATGCTTCATGGATATTTTAGCTTCTCTCCAATACTCTGAATCATTTTTAGTTCATCATCTAAAAATTCTGGGTCAGAAATTCTATATGCTCTTAGGTACATGGATATGAACACATATCTTTTTACATTAATATGATGGTTTGAATAGTAATGAACATATGACATAATATTTGTAGGTTTTCTGTATACCTTAGTCTTCAAAACATTTTGGTCCCTGATGACTTTTACATCCAAAAATGGCAATTCATTATCCATTTCCATCTCATGAGTAAATTTAATCGATGGAACTAACGAATTTAACTGCAGGAGAAATTCATCAATGGGAAGACTGTTAGGCCAACAGCACAGGATATCATCAACGCATCGGAGCCAAACTATGTTTTGCTCCTTTATGGAGGTCAGTAAATGTTTCTCAAAGTACTCCATGTAAATATTTGCCAGAACTGGGGAGAGGGGATTACCTATGGTCATACCAAACTTTTGTGTGTAAAATTTACCTTCAAAGGTAAAAGAAGAGTTCGCAATGCACAATTTAATTAGCTTGATAATGTTTTCAGAGGGAATACCATCAGTGTTACTACCCAGAATGCTTGGCAGAAAAGTTAAAACATCATCAACAGGGACATTTGTGAATAATGATTTAACATCAAAGCTGACTAATTTGTAGGGGTACATGACATTTAGAGATTTTAACTTTCTTACCAAATCCTCATTGTTTTGTACAAATGAATCAGAGATAGTGCCTACAACAGGTGATAACAGTGTTACAAGCCACTTAGAGAGCTTGTATGTCGTAGAGCCTACACAGCTTACAATTGGCCTGATGGGGTTGTTTGGTTTGTGAGTTTTAATCAAACCATACATATATGGCAAAATCCATCTGCACCATATATGTATGGCTTGATTAAAACTCACAAACCAAACAACCCCATCAGGCTAATTGTAAGCTCCGTAGGCTCTTCGACATACAAGCTCTCTAAGTGGCTTGTAACACTGTTATCACCTGTTGTAGGCACTATCTCTGATTCATTTGTACAAAACAATGAGGATTTGGTAAGAAAGTTAAAATCTCTAAATGTCATGTACCCCTACAAATTAGTCAGCTTTGATGTTAAATCATTATTCACAAATGTCCCTGTTGATGATGTGTTAACTTTTCTGCCAAGCATTCTGGGTAGTAACACTGATGGTATTCCCTCTGAAAACATTATCAAGCTAATTAAATTGTGCATTGCGAACTCTTCTTTTACCTTTGAAGGTAAATTTTACACACAAAAATTTGGTATGACCATAGGTAATCCCCTCTCCCCAGTTCTGGCAAATATTTACATGGAGTACTTTGAGAAACATTTACTGACCTCCATAAAGGAGCAAAACATAGTTTGGCTCCGATGCGTTGATGATATCCTGTGCTGTTGGCCTAACAGTCTTCCCATTGATGAATTTCTCCTGCAGTTAAATTCGTTAGTTCCATCGATTAAATTTACTCATGAGATGGAAATGGATAATGAATTGCCATTTTTGGATGTAAAAGTCATCAGGGACCAAAATGTTTTGAAGACTAAGGTATACAGAAAACCTACAAATATTATGTCATATGTTCATTACTATTCAAACCATCATATTAATGTAAAAAGATCTGTGTTCATATCCATGTACCTAAGAGCATATAGAATTTCTGACCCAGAATTTTTAGATGATGAACTAAAAATGATTCAGAGTATTGGAAAGAAGCTAAAATATCCACAAAGCATACTAACTCAGTGCCACAATACAGCCAAGAAACGATTCCTTGAAGGAAAAACTAATAAGCCAGATCGCCAGAACATTCAAAGAACCCTTGTCCTCCCCTTCCATGAAAATTTTCTTGATGTTGTTCACATACTGAGGAAACTCAATGTACAAGTAGTATTCAAATATGAGAACACCATAAAAAAAACCCTCATCAAGAACAGCCCTTTCAGTAATTCAGGCTTTGTTTACAAAATCCCGTGTTAAAGCTGTAACAAATTTTACATAGGACAATCTGGAAAAGATTTGGAAACTAGAATCTCACAACATAAATACGGTGTAAGAACAGCCCAACAGAGTAGTGGTTTATTTCAGCACAAAGCATCCAGTGATCACCATATTGACTGGACAGGCTCCAAGATTCTAGCAAGATCAAAAAGCTTAGATGAAAGAAATGTAATAGAATCTTGTCTAATTTCTGGCACATATGAAAAGAATGTAAACATGAGCTATGGTCATTTTAAGTGTGATAAATTGTTAACTGAATTAATTTTAAAGCAGTATCCCCCAGACTAACACGTGATTGTTCCCTGTCATCTCCTGGTGGTGTAGTCACACCTGTGTGGGACACACAAAGCATTAATCCTCTCGGTTTTAAATTAAGCAGCAGTATTTATCCCTCCCCCCTCTCCCATTCCCCCTCCCTCCCACTCCCCTTCCCTCCCCTCCTACTCCCTCCTCCTTTGTCACGTGTATTTTTAGATTCAGGTCATCCTTTGTTGTGTTCCACTCCCTGCTGCAGGTGACCCTAAGTTAAGCTGCAGGTAAAAATTCAGGTCATCCATTGTTCTGTGTCCCACTACCTGCTGCGGGTGTGCATAAAAGACCTCTACCCTTTACGTTTCTGTCTCACTCTGTCTGAAGATGTAATATACGAAAGTACTCACTGTCGCTCCTTTCATTTCTCCCGTGGTTAGTTTGCATATATATATATATATATATATATATATATATATATATATATATATAAATAGATATATATATATATGTGATCCAGTGGTAAAGTGTGCATTTTCATACACTGAAGAACGAGGATTCGCGCCCCGCCAGGGTAATAAACTTTGGGAGCGTTCTTCTGGCCACGTACTGCTTTGGCGAACACAAAGGGTGCTGTGGCTGAACCGGTGTCGCATACTAAAGTATGCTTGCACCCAGTCGGCTTGCACGGGCCGATTACACTTGGTTCACAGACTACACACACATCCAATGCCACTCCAACACAACAATTACATATACAAACACTTCTCACCCTACATACAATCTCTACTAGACAGCCTACAGCCTAAGCCACTTGGTAGAGATACAGTGGAGGCAGGTCCCGCAGTGGACACTCAAACGGCAGGACCGGCCTATGGCGACTGAAGTCGGGACGATACAGCCAATGTATCTCTATCAAGTGGCTTAGGCTGTCTGGTAGAGATTGTATGTAGGGTGAGAAGTGTCTGTAAGTGTAATTGTAGTGTTGGAGTGGCTTTGAATATGTGTGTAGTCTGTGAACCAAGTGTAATCGGCCCACATAAGCCGAGTGGGTGCAAGCATACTTCATAGTAAGCGACACTGGTTCAACCACGGCACCCCTTGTGTCCGCCATTGCAGCACGTGGCCGGATGAACACTCCCAAAGTTTATGACCATGGCGGGGCGCGAACCCTGGCTCACCCTTGTACGAAGCTCACACTCTACCACTGTACCACAGAGGCTCCATATGTAGGCTCCAAATATATATATATATATATATATATATATATATATATATATATATATATATATATATATATATATATATATATTAACAATGAAGTGATATGCAATAAATCATGTATAGCAAAAGGATCAGTGACAGATAATAAAAACAAACTGTAAAAAGACGGAGAAAAAAATATTCTAATACCGATCAAAGCTAGAGAGAACAGTGAGGGGAAGAGAAACAAAAGACTGCTCTATGGTTGAATGGGCGGGAGGGTTGGGTAAGATTTATGGGAGGGCAGTAAATTTACCTTAGGCAAAAAATGGACGAAAAAAAAAGTGAAAAAGAGAGACGGACAGATGGGATGGGGATAAGGGAATAAGAAAAAAGGTCAAGGTGGCAAGGAAAAAGACAGAAGAGGGAGATAGGATGGAAAGAATGAAGAAAGATGAGAGGAAAGATGGAAGTGATGGCTATTAATATTTGGGAAGAAGGGAAATGGCTTAGGGTGGGAAGAAGGGAGGATAGGAAACACGTCGAGAGAGAGAGAGAGAGAGAGAGAGAGAGAGAGAGAGAGAGAGAGAGAGAGAGAGAGAGAGAGAGAGCGGGGAAGCAAGGCTGGAGAGAATTATGGGTGGGCGAGTCATCTCTCTCTCTCTCTCTCTCTCTCTCTCTCTCTCTCTCTCTCTCTCTAATTAGGGAAAGCTCGTTCTTTCTTTCATTCAGTCTCTTTCACCCAAAATCTCACTTTTCCTTCTACACCTTTGTACATCCCTCTCATTCACACACTGACATTCATTCAGGTGCCACACTTCAATCTCATTCTGATGTTCGTATAACTGACATTCCATATTTGTGCAATAGGCGCGCTCCACAACAGGACTTCACAATTTGTCCCTATGCTTAGTTACAACCGTGGATGCGACTGATATTTATAAATATGTCAGTAGAAGGAAGGTCGTTCTATAATATATCATCGTATAAAACATATATGAGAACAAATGTGAAGATACTTTCTTGAGCTTCACATTTTCCCAGCAATATTGGAATTCAAAGATAGCACCAATATGGCGTCCCACAAATGTGGATTCCACGTTTTGTTTAAGCATAATGACGTGGATCGAGTAGAACTCGACTTATCCACATTTTTTGTCAACAGTAAGCATACGGTCATTACTTGTAGATGGTAACTCAATTCAGTTAACTTAATCATTTGAATTTGCGCTGTTTCTCACACCCTCCTTATCCACCACAATCGACCTCTCAGTCACTCACTCCACTGTTCCTTGTCACCCTTACTTATTACCATTTTCACTCAGTCATCCTCACACTCTCATTCTTCTGTATTGTCCCTCGCTGTTACTCAGCCTTCTCTCATTCAGTCTCCTTCACTGTTCCTGACTCTCATACTGACACAGTCTCACATATGTACAGTCAGTTTCACGCTTCTATACTTTCTAGCTCACACAGGAACTTTCACTGCCCCTCATTCGCACAGTCTCTTTCAGTCTCCGCCATTTTCTCTCACAGTTTATCCAGTTTTACCTCATACCTACAATATCGCTTTTTCTCCGAAGCATTCAGAATGTATTTCATTGTCCCTCACTACCGAAATCTCATTCATCCCCTCACACTCTTGAGCCTGCCTAATTTCCCGGACTCATTCACTCTCTCACTTTCATTCACCCTCCTTCACTCTCACTCACGTTCCCGTATTGTCATTAAATCGCTTTTATTCATTTCCCCTCGTTGTCATTCACTTGCTTTAACCCTCTTGCACACTACCTGTCCCGAAATCAGAGTGTCGGTAGACACCCTAATTAGGAATGGCTCCAACGCGCCTAAAAGCCTTTAGAAATATGATCCTTCATATCTCCTAAAAACGAAGGTATTAATTTTGTAAATGTATATAGCCTTAACCCATATACTGTAGTCTTATACCACAACTAAAAAAAAAAAAAAAACATAAAGCTAACACGAAAAAAAAAAAAAAAAAAAACGATTTCTTCAAGTATTCTTCACCTTTTTTCCCCTTTCTTAAACTACTCTGGCTCCAAAATGGGAAACACTATCGCATTTATTTTAATATTTATTTGTTTAATGAGTTATTTATAGAGGGGTCTCATTCTTCACTGGGTCAGAACCATGGTAAATATTGCCAGTCCAAGGCCAAAGTCGATAGGTCGGTGATTGAAAAATTTTTACTTTTTTTAACAGAATTAAATCAGAACCTGGCAATGCGAAAGTGGGTGAGCAAAGGATGAAATGTTTCTATTTTGAAAACAATCAGTCAGATTTTAAGGGCAGTGTCAAACCTTTGGCTCTTTAACTTAAAAAGTTTATCAAATGCAAGTTAAATATGTGAATAAGTTTAGGGTTAGCCATAAATCAAACAATTTATTATTTGATAATAATGAACAAAAGGTCAAGGTCACAGTGTAAAGTCAGCTTAAAGTTTCAAACCATTTTCAGCCAAACTTATTGGAGGTGTTAATGGTCATATAAGGATAATGTATATCAAATTTGAAAATATTCTATCATAGGTTAAGGTTTCAGAGTTTGGTTAAACATTTGGTCAGAGATTGATAGCAAGGCGTGGGTGTTGTAGTTTCCCAGTTCTCACTCTTCTTATTTTCTCAATACATTTAATAAAGCTCAAGAGGTACTTTTTGAAATGTAGTGGAGTTGTGAAAGTTTCAATATTCCCTTCACTAACAGGACATACTCAAGTTGATAATTTCACAAAAAAAACCAGAGCATTCCTACACAAAGGCTTCAAACAATTGGTAAAACAAATATCAAGCAAAATCTTTAAATTCAGAACAAGTAGGGATGGCAGTACACCATATACTATTAGAACAAGGTCGAGGCAGTAAAACATCAAGATGAAGCATTCAGAGTTCAACGCCCGCGTGACACAATCGGTGTAAACGTATGCCCACACGGTGAGCATCACTTTTTTTTTTTTTTTTTTTTGAGGGGGGGAGGGAGAGAAATAGAGGTGTAGACGCGATGATCTGAAGCCTTTTCATCACCTCACATCTGCTGTTTACAGTGTAATTTGTTATCACGATTCTAAACTGATAAGCGTGTGTTAGGACACGATATGTTCACACTGATCATATGGAGGACATTAATACCAAATATTTGACCCTCCCTTAGTCCTTTGACCTTTGACAAATTGCTTTCAAAATCAAATAACGTCGTCATTTTCTGACTTTAATTTACCCACCAAGTTTGGTTCAGTTCGAATCGAGAGTGTTTAGCTTCACCCGACCTTATACCTTTAACTTGTCGTTCTGACAGCTGCAATTTCATCCTCGGCTAACTTTAAAAACTTGTGCCAAGTCTCACACCACATTAAAACTATCTGAGTTGAAGGCTGGACGTTTGACCTTGGCCTGTAAACGTGTACTGTACCACCGAGTGATTGCCCTGAAATCTGATGCAGTCTACTTTTTCTTTTCTCTCAACCCTTCGAACAAGTATGGTCTCAAATGGATCAAAACCGTTTGATTCGATCCTTGTCCTATGAACACTGACCATTTTCTTCCCCAAAATAATTTCCACGTCCTCTAACAATCCTCAAACAATACAGCAAATTTTATGTAATTCAGTCTGATGTGTCTTCCATAATCTTGTTAAGACAGACATTTGTCAGAAAATAAACATGTACAAACACAACATCCTAACACTTAGGTGTATGGGTGTAATGAGTCTTAATGGGCGAACGACGATACAAAGTACAGCACTAAAACTGTCTTATTTCTGAGACTGTTCAAGCTACACTGGATCTACAGTCATCTCTGGAAAGCATATGAAAAAATTACAAGCATCATGCACATGAGTTCTGTAAAAATTCCCCACTATAGTGCCGAGAATAAGTACCCAAATTAACAGCAAAGTAGTTATATCAAGACAGTTGAAGGTACATCACAGCTCCTAACATTTTTAAGCATGTGAAAAAGAAGTAAATGTTTCATATGTGAATCTTCTCATAACTCGACACTACAGTGCGAAAATGATGACAAAAGGCAACAAACTGAACACTTAATGTGCTATAATGGAAACGTTAAGCCTGGATCTAAATGTGCCTCGTCTCTTGTTGTGGGAGGGGATATTTCCAAAAAACTGCTTGTTTTCAGACCGTCATATTTCAATAAGTACACTACCTAGAGCATTCGAGAAAGGGACCAAAATACTCGAGAATATTTCGACTCTATTGCAAGTATCGTGAGGTGTCCATGTGGGTTTAATGTGGGGCGAGGAGGTGAAGAAGAGAGAACTTTTGGGGTCGCAGAGACGTTGCATCAGGATGAATGTGTGAGTCAATGGCCAGAATGGCCTGGCCTTGCATGCCTGGGCAGCCTGGGTAGGACGGGGCTGCCCTGCCCTCATCGCCCTTAGCCCCAGAAAACCTTCCCTCTCTTCTTCACCTGTTCTCCTATTGTCGCATGTATGAATCATCACACCCTGTATCCCACGTGCAGCTTGACCAAAACATTTGCCCAATATTTCTGGTGGTCTGAGAGTGTCACTGGGCCCTGCAGAATGAGGGAAGGACGAATACCAAGCTTTATACACTGCAGTACACAGCAGATGCCACAAAAGATCACATTCAGTTCACTCGAACACGTTTTATATACTGAAATTTTACTTCTAAAAACTTACATATAAGGAACTAATTTCACTAAATTCTTACTTCACCACAGGAAGGGCACTAATTTTTATGTGCTTATTCTAGTCACAACACTAATTTTCTATGCAGTTTTATGCCATATCTTCTAATAAATTACATATAAGGCTCCAACTTCACTAAGTTTTTACTTCACTACAAGAATAACATTGATTCCTGGTTAGTTATTCTGGTCATGACACTTACTATTTTTTTTTAAGGAGTTCAACAAAAGGAAAAACAAATTTAATAAAAAAAATATTCTTTACACCACATTACAGGTATCCCCACTTCATTAAAAATATAAATGAATAAACAGTTGGACATGAACTGCTATTGGTTGAAGTTTGGAAGAAAACTGTTCTAGGAAAGCTAGTTCCGAAAAGATGCAGTTCAGGTAATAAAAAATTCGGGTAGGCAGAAGTTTTGCGATATGGCAATATAACAGTCCAGTCATGAATGCTACTAGATTTCCGTTAAGCACGGGGGAAGGCTGGGAGAGGTGGTCATATGGATGCAACTTCATCTGAGCAATTGCAACAAAAGTATCTCTAAAATAATGTAAGGGAGTCAACATTCCTACTAAATTGTAGGGAAGGTGCTTCATTTGAAACTTAAGGGTTTATTATATTTCTTTCGGCTTTGTTCTAAATTTTGTCCAGTTGTTTTAGTGCATCCTCTCCACATCCACTTTACAAGGATGGGCAATATTCCAGCTGAGAGTGCACATGACTTGTAAATTATAGCCAACTGCTCGTCGGTGAAGTAGTTATTATACCACGTACTCAGAGATCAACTTCTTGTTCTCTGAGTATGTGGGTCTAATATTGGGTTCTTTCTAAGACCGGGTCCAGAGTATGTAACCAAAGGAAGAGGGCTTAAGAATACAGGCTAACCAGTCTTACATGTATATTACCCACAAAGAATACAGTGACTTGGCACAATACACTATGATAGATTACAAACACCATATGAAATATGAGGATCTGAGTCTGGGACTAGTGGGCTGGAAAGGTAACTGCAGGTGGCACCCAGGTGTGGGAGGTGTCTCGTTGGGTGTGCGCTCTCTGAGGGGGCGCGGGACCACTATTTTACTCTTGATTGTTGGCCGAGGGCTGCTGGGTGGTGTAGAGGGACGTCTTTCACTGAAGGGGCCTCCGTCAGTGTGTCAGCTCTTGGTGCTGGGGCCGAACGGATCTAGTAGGCATGCTTCCTGGCACCTGCCCTTGGTGGAAGATGGTTCGCCAGCTCGTCTAGGGAGGTCTCGACCAGGAGTTCTGGGGGCGTCCCTCTTCGTCTGGTGTCTGTGGTCTCATCTTCATCGGGAGTCCGACAGGGGCTGCCTGCAGTCTCTTCAGAGGTTTCCTACAATCTTGTCTCCTTTGGGGGTCTGACAGTGACTGGTGACTTAGGGGCGCTTGTTGTAATGAGTGTACCCCAGGACTCACTCTAAGGCCACTCCAGACCTCTTCCAGCAATGACTCTGCTGGGAGCCTGCTCTGCCCCCTGTGGTGCGGGGAGAGTGAAAGGGATGTCCCGCTCATCCTCTGGAGTGAGGAGAGCAAGGGTCATGACCCTCTATAGGTGACGAAGCTTCAGCAGATCAGGCCTGCACAGTGGGCGTGGTCTCCCCGGGCAGGCACAGTGGGCACTGCCACAGTTCTGCCTGTAGGGTGGTGTGCTTGAAGGGCACGTCCTTTCCTTGAACCTTCCTCTGCTGTCCTAGGCCTCACAGGCAAGATCCACATAGTGGATGGCGCCTCCCCAACTGGCACGGTGGGTGCAGCTATGGTTCTGCTAGGCACTGGGAGTGCAGGCAAGAGAAGCATGGTGGGCATCCTCTCGCCAGCAAACACAGTGGGCGTCACTGCGGTCCTGTTCAGGACTGGAGCTGCAGATGAGGGAAGCATGGTGGACATTCTCTCCCCGACGAGCTCGTTGGGTGTCATCGCGGTCCTGCTGGTGGCTGTAGGTGAAAGGGACACGATGGGTGTCCATTCCCCAATGAGCACAGTGGGCGTCGTCGCGGTCCTACAGAAGGTAGTTGGTGAAGGGAGCATGGTGGGCGTTGTCACGTTCCTACTGGGGGCTGTAGGCAAAGGGAGCACAGTGGGCATCCTTTCCTTGATAAGCATGGTGGGGGTCATCGCGTTCCCACTTGGGGAGTCCGCCGGCACACAGATCCTGCCTCAGTTCCATTGAGCACTGGTCCAGGTGGAGGGTAATGCAGCAGTACGACACTACCTCTAGTCGATTGCGCTGAGGGGAAGAGAGACGCATGGTGGTTGGGAATGTATGTCCGTCTTGTCCCAATCGCTTGTTCTCTTCTCATGCCTCCATATGGTCTCCCCTTGGTACTACCTCATACCCATCTCGTATTTCAGTAGTGGCTGATTATATACAATAATTCAAGCTTTATTTATTTTTTTTGCTGTTATAGTAAGTGATTTAACATGAGAGGTTCAGCTGAGGGTATTGTTAAGTGAAACACCGAGAAATCAATACTTCTAGTGATAGAAATCTTAGGTAAATTGAAGGTAATATAGGAATGAGACAATATCTATCAGTAATTTGTATATATTTGGTTTTCTTAGCATTAATTGAGACAATGATACTTTGTCTCCATCCTATGATTTTAGATAAATTTTGATTTATGGAGACTGCTGTACTGAGTTGTGAATTATAGATATTAAATTATGTGAATGGGATCTTAAGTATAAAGAAACTATGAAGTGTTGAGTCATCTGCATATTAGTGAATGAGGTTATGGGTGACAGAGAAGAAATTAATATGAATTAGGAATAGGGTCAGAGCCAGGAATGATCCTTGTGGCATGCCAGCATTAATCGAGTGGAAGTTGGTATATACATCATCTACTTTTACTCTTATCTCTCTGTCACTGAGATACGAGGAAATCTGTGGAACAAAAGGTGATAGGCCATAGCAAGGGAGTTTAGGTAGCAGGGAATGGTCCCACACTGTCAAAAGCTTTAGAAATGTCAAGGGTTACTGCATGGGTATCTCCATGTTGGTCAGTTGACTGATGAATGGTATGAGTCAAGAGCTTGAGTACATCAGCTGTGGACCTTCCATGGCAATAAGCAAACTGTATGTCGCTAATTAAGATGTTGGATTCATGATGTTTAACAATCTCAAATACTTTACCAGAAAAAGTTTTGATAGCTATTGGTCTAAACTCAGAGAGGTCAGAGGAACTTCCTTTCTTCAAGACTTGGTAGACATTTGCGTCTTTCCAAGAAATCGGTAATGAAAAAGCACTGATGCTTACTCTGAAAAATTTAGCTAGAACAGAAGGAAGTTCTGAGGAAGATTTCTTCATGGTGATTGGAGGGGCTTTGTTGGTTAGTAAATTGTCTAGGATGGATTTTATGTATCTAGTTTATAACTTGAGTGGAGGAATTTTGGGAGAATTGAGTTCTAGTCCAGGGACGATTTTGCTAACTTACTCTGAGGTAGAAATTATGGCAAATGTACTAGCAAGGATGTTCACTTTTCCATGTGGATCATTTATAATGTCGCCATCTGAAGATCTAAGTGGAGGGATGGGTAGAAGTTGTATTGAAAGAACTTGTAGTTGACTAAAATACTCTATTGCCATTAGGATTTTTTAATCCACTATGTCCCGTTGACGTACATATACATCTGAACGTTTTGTCACTGCAATTCCTGTTGACGTATATAAATGCACAGCAATTGCAAGGTCAGTCATTCGCATATTTTTAAAATTTTGCATGTAATTTTCGGTACGTATACACGGGACACCTTCCTCTATCCGATGCCAGGCGGGCTCAGGTGAGCAATTTCTCTATGAATTTTTGATGTTTCTCATAAAAAGCAGAGGTTTTAGGAAAAAAAATCGATTATCTGCTGGGATTGTGGGAGGTCACTGGTTAAAAATCTGCCGGGATGGAGTTGGTTAAACGTTTGGATGCTTGGTCATAAAGCAAGTTTGATTTAGTGAGATATATCACTGTTTTTGCATGGTTTCTCCCTATTCTGAATGACTGACGAATTCATTTTTTTTTTTTTACCCGCTCCGTCCCTTTTCATTTTCCACCACTGACTCCCCCCCAATCCCAACCAATTTTGGAAAATATTTATTTTGGCTCAAACCTCCACTTTTGGTGAGAAACATCAAAAATTCATAGAGAAATTACTCAACTGAGGTTTAACCCCTAAACCGCTGGATTGTTTTGGCTTGACTTGCTTGTCTTGCGGGCATATTCGCACTCCGATAGACTCTCTAAAAATATTTGCCAAAAATCTGTTATTAGTCCTAGAATATTAAAATTAAATATGCTTATGGCATATATCTTCAGCTTTCTCCTGGGATGTTTATTGAGCCTTTGTCGAGTAACGTAGGACTTGTGGAGACCTCTGAAGTTGGGTAACGAAGTCTCCACTTTACACTTCCCGAGAACCCATAATATGATTACCACAGCCTGATATTATCACTAGAAACACTATTCTATGATTTTCAAATAGTTTGGAATCCATACTCCAAAAAAAAAAAACTATGAAAGGAATGAAAATTACTTGCGCGTATGACCTTCCCATTTGCGCTCATTCGCTGCTGGTGTTCTGTCATTTATTATTCATAAAAACACTCACACTTTGTATTTCTATTACTATATAACACTTATATATATCTGCAGTCTTTATCCATAAGTTTCCTTCAGTAATAGTAGTTTATTATCACTGTAGGCATTCAATTTCTCTTTCAGTAAAATATGTAGCATTCACTTTCTCGTCCTCTATACCACCGTTGAGAGCGAATCTGTCACTTTCACTTTCACATTTATAACTCCCAGTATTCATATGTGCTACAGTGAAACTTTCACTTTCATTACTCCTAGTATATATACTCGTATTCTTATATTACTACTCATTTACATGTCTATTTACATTCTCTATTTTATTTACATTATTTACATTTCTATTTTATTTACACTGTGTTATGCACTGTCACTTGCAGTAACTTATAAAACTATTTTCCACTGTTCACTTTTTACCTTCATTGCTTTCACTTGCTGGTTACACATTATTTACACATTATTTACATTTCCACTTGCACTGTTTTACTCACCAGAAAGATCGTAGTCACTGTCCATCATTTTCATTCATAAATTAGCTAGTTCACGTTCCACAGCAGTCACTTAGCCCTTTGCCCCTTTCCTCACGAGGTTTAGTAGGGGGTAGAGGTCACAGAGCCCTTTGCATGGGGCTAAAAAGCGGCGGAATTGGACAGGCACGAATCCGACGTGGTTTCACCTTGAAAGACGACAGCAAACTGAATACAGTGTGGTGGCCTAGGGGGAATGCAATGCTGCCAATGTCAGCGTGGTGACAGCTGCTAATATATACGCTATGAAATGATTGGCAAGAAATCTAGACAATACATAATAAATTAGGTAGTTCCAGGTGAATGTAAATATCACTTAGGCTTCTTCCTTCCTTTCTTATATATATTTTTATTACTAGAATAGATTATACAGCATATTTCAAGGGGAAATAAACAGCGAAAATTAGCGAACGAGTGCACGTGAGGTGTTGTCAGGTGGTAATTAGCCAATTCCAGGTGTATGGCATTATCACTTACCTTAATTCTTTTTTGTATATATTATTAGGTATAAGAATAGGGCATAGGGCTTATTTCAATGGATGAAATCAGTGGAAAATTCCAGGGAGGATTTACTTAGCGCAGCACAGCCGGGCAGGCAAGAGGAGAGGGTAATGGAGGAGAGGTAGGGAGGGGAGTCAAGAAAGGGGAAAAATGGCTAAATTGTCAACAATGGATGGGAGTACAGATGAGATTAGGAGTGCTGACTAGTGTTGGACATTGGCAGTACTGATAGATGATACAAGCCACCACTTGAAAGCCCGGGCGATTTCAAAATAACACAGAATCACAAAAGTGATGGCCCACTGTTAGATCCCTTGCTTTCAAGTGTCATGAAAGTGACGCCCCGCGGTTAAGGGGTTAAAATACTCGATACAAGTAACAGTACCCCTTACCTTACTGGGTTTTCCATCAGGCTGGCTCCAAAGAAAACAAGTTCTATGGGAGGGTAACTATTCTACACCACTCATAAATGGTATTTTTTTATTTATTTGGTACGAATATATATGTGGTTCGAGAGTATATTGGTTTTCAGACAGCAATGTAAGCAATATAAACATTGTTTCACTCACAAGCACATCAACATAGCTGACCTTTTTTGGTGACATTACCTGATCATCATTTCTGACTGATTCTTCCTCTAATGCTATGTAAACTTTGTCCTCCACATGGTCATCGAATGGGGAATCACTCTGGCCTTGAATTTCGTACCGTGGTACGACATGTCTTTACTGGCTAGGTCACTGCTGACAGGTGCATTACCGAGACAGTGGTGTGTAGGGAGGGAGGTCATGCCGGGTAAGGCATTGTCCCTGCCTGGCATCTTGTAGAGGAAGGTGTCCCGTGTGTACGTATCAAAATTCACGAGCGAAATTTGAAAATTGTGCAAATTCTGGACCTTGCAATTGCTGCGCATTTATATACATCAATGTGAGTCACAGTGACAAAACGTGTGGATTTATATATATGTCAATGGGAGTCGGTATGTTAAGTAAAAGTTATATGCTGAGGACTTTGGGGTCGTTGCTCTGTCACAATTGCTATCAAAACATTTTGGAGAGTCTGATATTTTAGTTAATTGTTGACTTGACATAAACAGTTTCATACCAGCTTGAATTAAGTCATTAACCCCCTAAGTCCTAATCACATCAATTGAACGCGGCCTGTAAAAAACTGTGGAGAGCTTGCTCCACCCCGATTATGACGTACATGGCTTCAGGCCAATGAGAACTCGCCCCTGATGTGGCGTGAGGGGGGATTGGACCAACCAGGGCGGTGGGGGGAACCCCCCTCTCGGTCGCCTCCATGCCACCCTCTACTCCATTCCCTCACACCCTCCTTGTCCCCCATCACTCTCCCACTCCTCCATGCAACGAGTGTCAGGCCTGATGTACGTACCTGTTTCATATTATTTCTACTTCTTCCCAAATTTTTACACCTCACTCTGTTCATTTCTCACTTCGTACCTACCAGTTTCTGTACGTGCATCATTGGAGAATGCTATATGTTGTACTAGATACGACGCATCTTAGTTATTTAATTATTTTTTCATTCTCCCTACCTGCCCAGATTAGTGCCTCTGAGTAGTGTCTGTCTGTGTTAGTTTTCAAAAGACTGTGAGTCCTTGTATTGCTACTCGCTGCACCTGTTTCATCTCCCCACACATACAAACACACCTGTTTTCATGGCTGGTGTGATAAATTCTAATGAAATGGAGAGTTTCCACAAGAGAATTTGGTTGTTGCTGAAACTGTGATGATAAATGTGATGAAGTGTAATGATAGTGTGATAACTGTAATGGTGTGATAAATGTGTAACAGTAAGTCGGGACAGTAAAAAGAGATCGGAAACAAATTTTTTTTTTTTTCTTTCTTATGCATGCATTTATAGCATTATTCAACTCTATTTTGATGTCCTTGATGGTTATAAACATTTATATGCGTCTGTGTTAGTTTTGGAATGACTATGAGGCCTCGTAGGGCTACTCCTCACACCTGTTTTAGCTTCCCACACCTACATACGCACCTGTTTGTATGGCTGGTAAAACAAATCCCATTGAAATGGAGGGTTTCCACAAGAGAATTCGGTTGTTGCCAAAATTTTTCTCCCCAAGTACCACCGAGGCCTTGTAGGCCTACTCCCCACACTAGTTATCTCCCCACACCTACATACACACCTCTTTTCATGGTAGATGTTACAGAACACTTTAGTGCTTTCTTTTCATGCGAAAGACTGGTTATTTCCAACCCCCGTACCTATAGGCCAACTCTCTACAGCCTACTTTTTCTCCTCACAGTCTAATAATCTCCCCACACCTACATGCACCTGTTTTCATGGTTGGTGTGACAAAACACTTTGAAATGACCTGTTTCAATAAGAGAAATAGGTACTTATCAAAGTTTTTATGTTTTCGATTGTTTTCGAGGGGTAACTATAATAAACTTTTTTTAAACTTTGACGCGCGATTGTGCGGTAACTATTAGGCCTATAGGGGTACTGATTGCGTTGCCAGGTGTGTAAATTCTTTCTCTTTAGCCAGAACAGTCAATTTACCCTTGGTGAAAGTCGCCAAAACACCCCCGAATTGCGGTTGTGGGAGGTACCCTGCCTGGAACAATTGCGGTCTTAAGAGGTTAATATGGGACTGTGCAGAATTGATGTCAGTGGAGAAGAAAGACTTCCATTGAATATCAGGAAGATAATTTCTAAATCCATCCAAATCTACTCTATCAAAGTGCCATCAGGTCACCCTGACCGGTTCTGAATGTGGAGGTTTGGGGAGACTGACTACAGTAGAGAGGCTTTGATGAAATTGTGATCAGAGGATCCAAGTGGTGACAGGACCTCTGTCTTGTATTGATCTCAGTTATCCAACAGACAGGCGTTACGTTCAGGATTATCTGGTATTCTGCTTGATTGTTTTATCAATTGCTTCAGATTAAATGAGTATGCAAACAGCTCGCATTCTAGACAAGTATCATCAGTCCTGGCAGAATGCAATAACCACTCTATATTATGAATGGTAAAATAACCGAGAACGATCATTTCTGTGGTAAAGGTGAGGTTAAGGTTGGTCAACTGTGTGGATATGAAGTCAAATAGGCTGGGTTCTGAAGAATCATTGGAGGAGCGATAAAGTTTGCAGATGTATTTCTTAATATTTAGGCAATTTACTTTGTGTAATGAATAAAGTTAGCTGAATTTTTTATTTTAATAGATAATGAATGGAGGAAGGAAAAACAAAGGAAAAAAAAAGTCTATGTGCCTTAAGGCATCCTCCATTCATAAAATATTTATAACAACTGGATTTACATTGAAGTGGATTTAATGTTTGTGGGAAGCAACTCCCAGGAAGTGAATTCTGGGGATAAATGAATTTTGATAAGAAGAGGTTCTGCATTGCAGGGCAGTGTGAGTTCATGGGCGGTCCCAGCTGCACGAGTATTTCGGGAGAAAATGTGAAGGGAAGGCACAATTGAAACCAGTTCGTCAGAGCACTGACGGTAAAAATATCGATAAAATAATGCTAAAGAAGGAACATCTCTACATACTGATAACGGAGGAAGGTCCTGTGTAATGGCAGGATTATTGATTAATCTAGTGGCTTTATTTTGAATTTTGTCCAATTGCCTCAGTGCAACTGCTCCACATCCACTCCACAGTCGTGAACAATATTCGATCTGAGAACGCACATGACTTTTCTATATTACGGCCATCTGCTCATCAATGAAGAACTCACGAACTCTGTATATAAGTTCTCATTTTTTAAAAGCATTTTTAGCAAAGGATTTAAGATAAGCTGTCCAGCTTAGGTTGAGGTTTAGAGTAACACCTAGGATATCAATTGTAGTGGATATGGGAATATTGACATCATTTAAAATTATGTGAGAGTCTGAGAAATTTTTTCTGTTGGAGAAATTAATGTATTTAGTTTTCTGACCATTAAATGAAATCAGATTTCTTTGTCCCCATTGATTAATTTTAGAAAGGTCCTGGTTCAGAGAAATTGCTGTGTTTATTTGGGAATTTATAATATCAAATTGTGTAAAGGAGGTACTAAATGTGAAAGAACTATGAAGGGTCGAGTTATCAGCATAAGAGTGTATTGGGTTGCGAGTGACAGATAGGAGGTCATTTATATGAATGAGAAAGAGGGTTGGCGCCAAAACTGATCCCTGAGGTACGCCAGCATTTATGGAATGAAACTGAGATAAATTCCATCTACCATGACCCGTATTTCTCTATTATGAAGGTAAGAAGAAATTAGAGGAACCAGTGATGCAAGGCCATAGAGTGACATCTTAGACAATAAGGCCTGGTGCCACACTCTGTCAAATGCTTTTGAAATATCAAGTGCTATTGTGTGTGTTTCACCGTGTTGGTCTATTGTTTTGTTAATCTAATGGGTAAGAAGGCAAAGATTGTCTACAGTTGAAAGTTCTTGTCTAAATCTATATTGCCGATCATTGATTAATATACTGATTTCTAGATGCTTGACTCTGTGTTTGTTAATTAGTGTCTTGAAAACTTTACCGAGAACGGAAGTTATTGCAATTGGTCTGTAGTTTGATGGACCAGAAGTTGTCCCTTTTTTAGGAAGAGGATGGATATTTGCTTCTTTCCAAGAGGCTGGAAAACTTGAGGTATGGACGCATAAGCAGAAAATGTTGCCAGTACAGGAGCTAACACTGAGGAGCAAGTATTAGGTAATACTGAAGGAATTTCATCTGGACCAGTAGCTGAGAGATTCTGCTGAGAGATTCTGTAATACAGCTTGTACGTATCTGGTGTGAATCATGAAAGGAGCTATTTGAGGGGAATCAATATCAAGTACAGGAATATTATGATATTCTGTATTTAGGGTTGAGTTTGTTGAAAAAATGTCAACAAGAAGGTTGGCTTTTCCACGTGGATCACTTACTAGATTTCCACTGGGGGACTGTAAAGGTGGAATGGAAGAGATGGTAGTGAAGTTAGTTTTGAATGAATTAAGAGTTGACCAGAATATTTTGCTATCATTTGGGTTTAGTAGTTTGTTAGCTTGTCTATGTAGAAAATTTGATTTAGAAAGATTGATAATAGTTTTGGCATGGTTTCTGATATTTCTATAATAGTTAATGGCTTCTTTGGTTTTGGTCCTTGTATAAATGTTATAGGCTATTGTTTTATGTTCTGTTACTCTAGCACAATTGTGGTCAAACCACTTAGATATGCTGGCCTACTCTCTGTGTAATGAAAACAATGAAAATGTTCAGCAAAGGGAGATAGTCCGGAACTGGTCCTGAGGGCTGGCAGCTTGTCATCCACTTCAGGAGTACCGCCCATTGTTTGCCTTATCTTCTAATAATGTATGTGCAAGGCACTGATTTATATTCCTACTTCACTACAGTAACAATACTCCTTTCTATGTGGCTCTTTTGGTTCCCATTCTTTTTATCAATGCCATAGAGTTCCTTCCTTTTACTGCATACATATATTGCACATTATTTTCTATAATATACTTCTCTAAATGACTGTCAGTCATTAAGTTGCTAACAGCACTTATTTTATATGTTAATATTTATTGCCTGCCTAGCGAGACGATAATGTAATCGCCTGCATCTGTGTGTCTGTATTTGTGCTTCTACGTGTGTCTGTCGGTTTGTTGCCAGAATGTCACAAAATCATGCGGGTAAAATGAATCCAAACTTGTGGGCAGTATCCAGAAATATCTGTCTTGTTATTTAATAATACTGGCGAAGCTGCGATGAGATTCGTCCGATTGAGAGAGGATTACAGACCTACTGTAGTTTTTTATGGACAGGAACGCAAAAAGGCACTGGAAAAGCGGTGGGCCCAGTCCTAAGATTCTTATTGATTTCGGCAAACTGCGAATACATGCCTCTGATTACCATAGGATTATTGATGTAGTTTTTTTTTTTTATTATTATTATTGACGGCGGATAATACACATTCATGGACAAATGCTTTGGCTTTCATGTCTTTATTATTCTATAACATCTATGTTTTCTTAGGCTTGTGTATAAATTAACACTATCTACACTTTTTTACACAGTGTTGTCTAGTACCACACCTTAATGTGGTAATGGAATGAGTAGTCAGGGCACAGTGCCACCTTGCACTAATTGCACTCCTATTGAGTCTCTTTATGTGCCTGCTGCCATCTCTGAGTGTACACCTCCGGACAGAAATTTGTGATACACGGTAATCTGCCACCAGAGGTCAGGGGGCGGATGCATAACGCGTCCCTGTAAGGTCCCTTGAAGGGCTCCGCCGATACGGTCCCTGTACGATGGTCGTTGTTTTGCTATGTACTAACAGTGCTCCCACCATCTTACGGTGACCGTAAGGCTAAGGGCGGGGAAAGACTCGCTGTGTTTGGGGGAATTTTTCCCCGCTCAGCTGATGGTCGCTTTGTCCATTCACAAAGCAGGATGCTTCTCTGGCTAGGTGCTTCAGCCAATCATCGTGTTTGGTGACACTGACTCTCAGCTGACAAGAACTCAAAAGTAAAACAGAGGACAGGCTTGAATGAAATACAGTATATGAAGTGTTTGTCAGTTTGGTAAGTGCGTGAGCAGAAAGCATTACTCACATTATTACCAGCATAACTACTCCTGCTGCTGCTTGTTGTGCAGCAGTACTGTACATGACTATTATACAATAATGTACGAGTATATTACTTTCAATATACTGTACAGACTGAATTGCTCTTACATTTAACATTTCAACTGTACAACACTATTACGACATACTGTGCGTTGTGCAAAACTAAACTGACGCTGCTGTACACTGTACAGTAATGTACCTGACATTTTATGTCGAACAAAGCACCCTAGAAAAAGCACCCTGGGGTGAAAGCTCCAGCAAAGAAAGTAAATGTGTAGTTTTTTGTTTGTTTGTTTCTTTAACAGTAACCTATCCTGACCTAACAACCTAAAGTAACCTGACCTAAGGTAACTGAACAGCCTAAGCTAAGCCATCCAGCCCAACCTAACCAAACCTTAACCAAACAACTTGACCTCACCTAACAACCTAACCTTAACTAACAACCTAACCATACCTAACTAAATAACCTAACCTAACAGAACGTAGTTGAACAAACATAATAGCCACATAGAACAAGCTAACCTAAGCCAGCAAAAAAAAAAAAAAAAAAATCAACCTGACCTAACAAACTAAATTTATCTAACTTTAACCTTGGTCAGAGATTCATACACTGTTCTCAGTCATTCCTCACCTTTGCCACAAAATACTGAATAAATTCCTTTCTAACCCCCAAGAGGGGATTCCATCCTTTCTTGGAAGTTTTGAATAAATATATACTCAAGAGTTAATCTTAAATTTTTATGGCATGGAATTTAGTGGTCTTAGGGAAATTTTTTGTATATTCTGGGAATATTAAGATTTTGTACTTTTACGTGGGCATAACAATTATGTGAGGATTAAAATTTTGTCCTTACTCTTAGAAGGCAAAAATTAAAAGCTAAAAACCATCAAACCTAACCAACATAACGGGTTTTTATGACCGTTTTGGCTTTTTTTTTTTTCATTTAATTGCCCCCTTGAAATGTCAAAATTCCCCTTGCCCTCTTCACCCAACTATCATATGCTAACTCAACATAACCCTAAACTTAAATTAGCCTAACCTAATAAATTAAGCTAATTTTAACCCACCCCATTCTAGTAATAAACTATCCTAACTTAAATAACCTAAATTTAAAATAATCAAGTCTAAGCTAAAAGTAATGAAAGCTTAACCTAATTCTTAAACTAACCTAGTTTCACCTAACACTCACCTAACCTTAAATTAGCCTAACCTAAGTTTAACAAAGCTAACCTTACCATAACTCAATCCAAAAATAAACAAACCTTACCTAAAAAAAAAATAAACCTAATCTAATCAACATTTAAACTAACCTAACCTAACCCAATTCTTAAACTAACCTAACCTAATCCAGTACTAACCTAACCTTAAATGAGACCAAACTAAACTAAGCTAACCTTACAATAATCCAATCCACAAATAAACAGACCTAACCTAACAAAAACTAACCTAATCAAACCTAACCTAACCTTGATTTAAAATTTACCAGACCTAACCTAACCTAACCTAATCTGTCTTGAAACTACATTGGAAAGGGGATTTTGTTCTAGGGACTTGACCTATTAGGCTGTTCTCCTAGAGGACCTTCTCCTAACGATGTACACTACTGCACAACATATTATACTACTCTACAGCACTACACCTTACACTATTTCACACTGACATTGCTGTACACTACTGTAGACTCCATCAAAGCACACTATAATTTTCTACCAACCTAAAGCATATATTAATACTGTAAAACACTAATTTATAGTACTACACAACACTGATGAGCGTATAATACAGTAGAACACTAATGAACACTAATACTGAAACCACTAATTTACATTAATGTACAATTCAGCGCACTGTATATTGTTGTACAGCACCTCTATAAACTGCCCAGTATGGTGAAATAATTCGTTTACACGAAGATACGGGAGACGTTAAGGGTGGTCCGTCCCACCCTTAGCAGCGATCGTAACTCCAGCTCCCGTAAGGTGACTAAGGTCTCCGAAAGTGTTTTGTGCATGCCAACATCCAACGCCGTTCCCTTTTCCTCCGCCCGTAGCTAGTTACGGGACCGCAACTGCGTTAGTGCATCCGGCCCAGGGTAATAGCACACGTCTACTCCCCCTAACTCCCCTCCTTACCCCCACTAAAACACTGATTTGTTAGGCGGATGGATCGGAGATATGAAGCTTCGCTCACTCTCACGTCTTGCTGCATGTAATGTTACTTTCATTTATCTTACTATTAGGTGTATCAAGTGCACAGATTCATCTTAAGTTCTATGAGAGGTGATTATATCGAAGTTTTAGCAGATTTCAATACAATGATCTTAATGTATAGAGTCTGGTTTCCAAATATTTATCCAACGTGTTCTAAGCAACAGACTAAAATCCAAGTAACAGTTAAAAGTTATATGGCCAGATAAGTCCCTCTCTTGCCTTGTCATGTGGACAGCCACATACACACTCACCTATTTATCCACCTATCCTCTCAACTCATCCAACACAACCCACCGACCTCACCCCTGCCACCCACCCAGCCCATCGATCCCTGCTATCCACCCTGCTAACCCACGAATGCCATACACGAAGTTCACCCAATAATGCCACTCAGCACATTCACTCATTCACTTCTCCACCCTGAACCCATTCAGCCACCCAACCCAACCACCCACTTAGATCATCCCGACCATGCAATCGTCTCAGCCACCCTGGCGACCAACGGTGCCCACTCACCCTGGCGACTCATCTTGCCCACACATGCCGACAACCTATCTTGCCCACCGACCCCTACAACCTACTATCACCACTCACAAATTACACCCACCCTTCCCACTCACGAATTCCACCCACCCCGGTCACCCAACAATGCCATCCATCTCATCCATCCACACAACCCTTCCACCTCTCCCTGAACACTCCCAGCCCACCCTCACCCTGCCTATCCACCCATCCTGTCCACCCACTCCTCCTACCGACCCACCCGCCCATCCACCCTTCTTACCCAACCCCATTCACTCCACCACCCCATTCACCCATTTGAACCCGACTTATCCATCAAACTCACCTTATCCAAACCTAACTTACCGACCCCTCCCCGACCACCCACACATCCAGCCACCAACCCACCCAGCCCACAAAACGCATCCACTCACTAACCCAATTACCCCTCCAACCCACCCAAAACCACTGCACACACCACACCCAACAACTGTTCCCCCCCCACCTCTCCACCATCACCTCAGTCCACCCACCCTGGCGATGCACCGAACTACTACACCCACGAACTCAACCTCATCAACTCCACCCACCACACACACACACACACACACACACACACACACACACACACACACACACACACACACAAAAACAAAACATGCATAAACAGACAGACAGCCAGACAGACAGACAGAAACACTCACACACACACACACAGGGAGAGAGAGACTGACACAGTAAGGGCGCGCCCACACGTGTGCTCAAGCAAGTGCTGACAACATGTAAGCAACATAGTAACCACCACGCTGCAAACATGTTGGGAACAGCAGAGTCCAGATCATGTTGGCAACATCATGATGAAGTCCCAACTGCCTGGTATGGATACACTTATCTCATCGCCTCCCCTGCAAGTGTTCGAAGCTGCACTGAAACATGTTTGCATACATCTGTCCAAATACTGCTGCAAGTATATTTCCGAACATGTTGCCTGCAGTTGCCAATATATGTTCGACAGCACGTGTGGACTCGCCCTAAGAGAAACAAAACACACACACACACACACACACACACACACACACACACACACACAGGGAGAGAGTAGTTCACAACAACTTCACTCACTAATCATCCTCAGTGGTTGTTTATCCCCGAGGAAGATTGGCCGCACGTCTTACGGATTACTGTTTGATGGTTGACTGTATAATCACTGAACAGTATTAACAGCATGTAATATTGAAAATACCATAGTTATGATATTTAATATTTTACCAAGAGTATTCGCTCATTAAAACTATTGCCAATTAGATGGCATATCATGGAATCCTAATGGAAATACATCTATAATATAACTGAATTAAATATCGGAGATACGACTCAATGTACTGTGCAAGCTGCTATTAGAACAGCACTAGACACTTCCACATCTCATCCGTCCCCTTCACAGTCCATAAATACTCCCTCCCTCTATTCCCACCCTTTCGCATCAGTGTGTGTGTGTGTGTGTGTGTGTGTGTGTGTGTGTGTGTGTGTGTGTGTGTGTGTGTATACATATATCTGTTCTTATCTAATTGTTATTACCTAATTGTATCTTTACAGGAATGAGTCAGGCTTGTACTGCCCAGTGTATTAAACCATTTGTATCATACATATCCCTAAATTTATGAATAGTTTTGACACACATTATTTCATTCGGTAGCACATTCCACTGATCAATTGGCCTATTTGGGAAACTGAATTTCCTTACGTCTGTCTCACCTCTTTTTTTTTTTTTTTTTTTTCATTGTCCTCTTGCTGATGCTTCCCCATACGTTATATATATATACTCATTGATGTCTATTCTTTCATTCCCTGAGATGTATTCATATAGCGTCACCATGTTTCCTCTTCATTCTCTCTTGTAGTATTGGTAGGTTCAGTTTTTCTAGTCTTTCTTCATGGCTTACATCCTTTATGCATGGTACCCATCTTGTAGCAGTCCATTGTACTTTTTCAATCCTATCTATGTGTTTTTTGAGATAAGGATTCCAGACCA
Source organism: Coenobita brevimanus (assembly GCF_032717465.1). NCBI lineage: Eukaryota > Metazoa > Arthropoda > Malacostraca > Decapoda > Coenobitidae > Coenobita > Coenobita brevimanus. The sequence continues at coordinate 16,718,645 of NC_136956.1, forward strand.
CTGATGCAAATTCGAGGGTTGGTCTGATGAATCAGGTAATTATCTTTCTCGGCATGCCTTCATTTATATATGTGAATGCTATTCTCATATTAGCAAGCAGTGTGTGCATGTTTCGTACCTTCTCATTTATGTGGTCTGCTGGGGAAAAAGTCTGCTATTGATAATCACTCCTATGTCCTTCTTTTCTGAAATGTGTAGGGTTAAACTTCCTGTCTTATAATCCCGATCTGGTCCTTTTCCACTTTTACCAAACTTAATTACATGCCATTTGTCTACATTGACTTCCATTTGCCATCTATTCCACCATTTATGAAGCGTGTTCGATTCTTCTTGTAGCTCTCTGCAAGAGTCTGTAATTCTCCTTTGTATTTTTGCATCATCAGCAAACATTTTTAGATAGCATCCCATTCAAATGTTCCTGTCTAGCCTATATCATTAATATATACTAAAAACATAATTGGTGCCATCACTGAGCCCTGTGGAACTCTGCTAGTCACTTTCCTCCATGATGAGTAATTACCCTACTCTTTAATACTGTTCTTATTTCCCTTTTCTGAGAAAATCCTGCATCCTACAGAACAGAGTACTTCTGAACAGAGTACCTTGGATTCCTTCTTGATGGTACAGCTTCCATAGATGTCTTTGGTGTGGAATTCCGTCAAATGCTTCCTTCATATGAAAATAGATGCCGTCCACCCATCCTTCTCTTTTCCGTAGTGTTTCTGCAACTCTGTCATAATAGCTTATTAGGCTTGTAACACATGATTTTTCTTTTCGAAAACCGAAGTGTCTTTCTGTTATCATATTGTATTATTGCAGTTGGTTTACCTAAATTTTTCTCATTAGTTTTTCTAGTACCTTGCATACAACACTGGTCAGAGATACTGGTCTATAGTTGAGTGGATTCTGTTTATTTCCTTTCTTGAATAGGGGAACAGTGTTTGTGTGTGCATGTAACTGTATGTGTGTGTGTGTGTGTGTGTGTGTGTGTGTGTGTGTGTGCTTCTGTCTGTCTGTCTGTTTATGCATGTTTCTGTGTGTGTGTGTGTGTGTGTGTGTGTGTGTGTGTGTGTGTGAGAGTCAGTTGGTTGGGTGGGTGGAGTTGATGAGGTTGAGTTGGTGGGTGTGGTAGTTCGGTGCATCGCCAGGGCTGGTGGAGACCAGGGGGGGGGCCCAGTTGTTGGGTGTGGTGTGTGCAGTGGTTTTGGGTGGGTTTGAGGGGTAATTGGGTTAGTGAGTGGATGCGTCTGGTGGGCTGGGTGGGTAGGTGGCTGGATGTGTGGGTGGTCGCGAAGGGGTCGGTAAGTTAGGTTTGGATAAGAGGAGTTTGATGGATAAGTCGGGTTCAAATGGGTGAATGGGGTGGCGGAGTGAATGGGGTTGGATAAGAAGGGTGGATGAGCGGGTGGGTCGGTGGGAGGGGTGGGTGGACGAGATGGGTGGATGGAAAAGCTGGGAATAGTGCCGCTACTATTTTAATAGCGATGGTGGTAACGCCATTATTGTTTTTAGCCAGCAGCGGAAATGAGAGCGCCGCTACTTTTTGACCGTACTCACGCGTTACCGCGCTCCTCGCTACTAACGCGACGAATACAGGTCCGGAGTCGGTGAGTACATACAGATATGCCCAAGGTTTGGGTGTATGTATTAATGACGAAAAATAATACTTTCGTCAATTCCGTCAGTTAATGATGTTTGTTCTACATTACGTCGGTAGTTTATTAATTATTATTTATTAGTAATGTGCAATAATTAGACGAATTTGCTAGTTAATTATCGATCATCTAAATTAAGTAAAGATAAATAAGGATGTCAGCTACATGAAGGCAACACACACACACACACACACACACACACACACACACACACACACACACACACACCTAGCAGCTCGAGAGATTAACAGTCACTTTGCCTCTATCTGTCAGAGTTTGCCCCCTCTCGAATATTATCTCCTACCTGCCTACCTCCCTTCCCCCTCATCATCCCCCTCTGTCCAGGTGGACAACGTAGCTACAAAATTGAAGAAACTGAGGTATAACAGATCTACTACACCTTCTGACCTGCCAATCAAAATTTACAAAGAATTTGCCCCAGAACTTGCTCTCCCACTGTCCTCCATAATTAATGCCTCATTATCTCAAAACTCCTGCCCCAGTGACTGGAAAATTTCCTGCGTAACACCCACCCCCAAAATCCATAGCCCACAGTCACTGAGTGACCTCAGACCAATTGCCATTACCCCTATCCCGAGCCTTATTTGCGAGGATTTTGTTTTCGACTTGGCATATGATAAAATTAAAAACTCAATAGATATACAACAATTTGGTAACATGAAGTCCTCCTTCACTACTCATTGCCGTGTCAGTTTTCTCGACTTCCTACACAGCCACCTGGACAAACGCAACACCTCTCTGGCTGTCGCTTTTGTTGACTTTAGAAAGGCATTTGACCTTGTTGACCACACTGTTGTCATCAACAAGGCCATACGACTGGGACTCCATCCACAGCTGACAGCGTGGCTGGCTGACTTCTTCACCGGGCGACATCAGGCCGTCAGGTATCAAGGGTCGATCTCCTCCCTCCTCCCCCTGACCTGTGGGGTTCCCCAGGGTACCAAGATGGGTCCACTTTGCTTCCTCATCCTCATCAACGATGCCCTCACGGACACCCCGCATCGGTGGAAGTATGTTGACGACAGTACCGTTGGCATTCCCATCAACACCAGGCAGCCGGACTACTCGCCACTCCAGTCCACCCTGGACAGACTCAAGAAGTGGACTGAGGAGAACAAAGTGACAATCAACCACAACCACACCAAGACCGTGGTGATGCACTTCTGTACCTCCTCACAGGCCGTGGCTCGTCCCCAGCTGTCAGTGGGCGCCCATCCCCTCCAATTGGTCCAGTCCACTAGACTGCTTGGTGTAACGGTGGATGACCGGCTCTGGAAGCAACATGTCATCAACATAGTGAGGACAGCCTCATATAAACTGTACATGCTGCTTAGACTCAAGTCACTGGGAACGCCAGCAAAGGAGCTACGTGAAGTTTATACTGCTTTCATACTCCCTACCCTCATGTACGCCTCCCCAGCGTGGTCCTCCTCGCTCACCCTCACACAACAGCAGCAGCTCGAAAGGACACAGAAAAGGGCGTGCAAATTCATCCTGGGCCCTGCCTATGACGGCTACGACAACGCCCTGACTACCTTGAGCCTGCCAAGGCTTTCCGAGAGGCATCGGGAGGCACTGGGGAAGTTTGGGAGGGGGCTATTATATCACCCTCGTCACCGACACTTCCTCCCACCTGACGCTTCCCCACCACGCTGCGCTACAAGGCACATTAATAAGCTTGTGCCGATCAGAGCGCCGACGACTGACCAGTACAAGAACAGCGCCATTCCATCCATTGTGCACATGATTAACTCAGTCTAGTCCTAGATTTAACATAAATTATGTTAAGTGAACCCAATGTATATTGTCAGTGTATCACTGCTAACCCAATAAACCAATTATTATTATTATTATTATTATTATTATTATTATTATTATTATTACACCTCTAACTATCCCCATCTCTAACTCCCGCTTCTCCCTCACTCTCTCCTTCAGACTAATTCTTACTCACTACGTTATTATTTCGTAACGGTATGTTACTTTCAGTTTAATGGAAAAAACATTGCTATTTTATAAACAGCCATTAAAAGAAAGCCCCAGTTCAATTTTACTTTCGTTTTCGTACATATCTTAAATAGGTATCAATGAAAATATAATAAATCTCTGTTATATGTATCAATGGTAGGCCACATCTTTTTGCCTTTCATTTACGTATGTTACTTTCAGTACGTATACCAGGTAACAATGCAAAAGAACATTTGTTACATTATACAGTAAATAGCTATTTCCTGTACCTTCGGCTCTAAGCTTCATTAAAGTGACACAGACATGTATATGATTTTTTTTTTTTTTTTCAGTTTAAGTGGGTATACTGATATTGCTGGTACACAGCATAACCACTCAGACTGATTAATATTATCAAAACAGTATATAGTGTATTGCTATATCACATATTTTTGTTAACCTTTCCTTCGTTTACCTTTTTCTTATCCAAAGTAGCGGAAGCGCCGCTACATTTCGTATGAAGTGGCGAACCAGTAACACCACTACTTTGTTGAGCTAGTAACGGGAATGCGAGCGCCTCTACTTTTTGTTAGTAGCGTTCCCAGCATTGGTGGATGTGCAGGGTGAGAGTGGGCTGGGAGTGTTCAGCGAGAGGTGGAAGGGTTGTGAGGATGGATGAGATGGATGGCGTTCATGGGTGACCATGATGGGTGGAATTCGTGAGTGGGAAGGGTGGGTGGAATTTGTGAGTGGTGAGGGTGGGTGGTAGGAGTCGGTGGGCAAGATAGGTTGTCAGGATGTGTGGGCAAAGTAAGTCGCCATGGTGAGTGGGCACCGTTGGTTGAGACGACTGCGTGGTCGGGATGATCTAAGTAGGTGGTTGGGTTGGGTGGCTGGATAGGTTCAGGGTGGAGAAGTGAATGAGTGAATGTGTTGAGTGGCATTATTGGGTGAACTTCGTGTATGGCATTCGTGGGTTAGCAGGGTGGATAGCAGGGATCGATGGGCTGCGTGGGTGGCAGGGGTGAGGTTGGTGGGTTGTGTTGGATGGGTTGAGTGGATAGGTGGATAAGTAGGTCAGTGTATATGTGGCTGTCCACAAGACAAGGCAAGAGGGACTTATTTGGCCATTTAACTTTTAACAGTTACTTGGATTTTAGTCTATCGCTTAGAACACGTTGGATAACTATTTGGAAACCAGACTCTATACATTAAGGTCATTGCATTAAAATCTGCTAAAACTTCAATATAATCACTTCTCATGGAACTGAAGATGGATCTATGCACTTGATAATACACCTAATAGTAAGATAAATGAAAGTAACATTTCATGCGGCAAGACATGAGAGTGAGCGAAGCTTCATATCTCTGATCCATCCACCTAACAAATCAGTGTTTTAGTGGGGGTAAGGAGGGGGAGTTGGGAGGGGTAGACGTGTGCGATTAACTTGACCTCTGGTGGGAGATTATCTTGTATCACGAATTTCTGTCCGGCGTACAGTACATACACACATGGCACTTCCTGTAGGAGAGTGTGGATGAGGAGACAGGGATGAAATCCCTAGCAAAGTACTAGGCTGGGCTATCTGGATGGTTGTGAGTAGGCGATGACACATGGACACTGCGAAGGAGGCTGGGTGACTGTAATGCTGTGTCTATGTCTCATGTGACTTCTGGCTTATCAGTTCTTGTGTAACTTGCAATACTTTGGTAATAGAAACTCCGTGTACAATCAGCTAGATAAGGAGTTAATTACAAGCTCACAGTAAAATAGTCTGCCCTTCTCTGCTGTCTGCTATCAACTGATGCAATAACGCCGTCTTCAGGCGTGGGAAAGGGTGCTGACCTAGCAAGATTAGTGGGGGCATGTATGCATTGGGGGGGGGACATATATACATCGGGGGTAGACATATTGTGGAGGGGGTACACTACTCCCCCGGGTAGCTGAGACGGTGTCTCCTGACACCGGGAGTTAAATGGTGTTTGATGATAGTAGTAAGGCAGGACCGGGAGGTTTGTACAAGGGATAAGTATGATACAGGGGCAGTAGGGGAGACATGGCCATGTTGAGGGGAGGGAATTAGAACGATATATACAGATAAGATATACAAGGATTAATAGGTACAAATCCAGTAAGGGTCGAAGGTATATATAAACATAATGGGAATTACACAATAATAGTTTGATACATGATAAACAAGGAGTAGATATGACAGTTCTATTGTTGTTCTTCCTTCCTTTTTTTTCCTTTTTTTTTTTGTATTTTCTGTAGGATACACTGTCACTCAGTAATGCATGAAAGAAATACCATCATCTTCTAGTAGGCAGAGTGCTGTTCACAGGTTGGTTAAATGTTAGATGGCAATGGTAGTCACGGAATGTGAGGGCACTAAGTACGGGGAGTTTCTACGTCGTGTGTAGGGCGTACTATGCCGGTAGCGACTCTGATTTCCTGGAGTCGACGTTCCATTTTTCTGACACAACAATGCACTGCACAGATGATGAGTAGAAAACTTATGAAAGCGATAACCACAGGGGGAAACACAACTGTTGGATGAACCCATGAACGGCTGAAGGCCAGATAAAATTGATCCATAATGAAATCACTGTCATTGAGGAAGATGAGCATGCGCAAGTGAGGGGAGGTGATGGTAATGTTGGCAGATGGTAGGGTTGAAGGCATGTCGATTGGTTGAAAGATGTCATAGGAGTGTTTACGAACAGCTTGGTGATAGCGAGTGGCGTAAGTGATGACGGACTCTGATTTGACGGTACAATAGTCATGTGCTTTGTAGAGACCACTAGTGGGGACGGAGCGAACGGAAGAACCAGGACACATGATTGTGACAGAGATGGGAACAGCAAAGAAGAAATACTGGACATGGTTGAGGTGAGCATGGTGGACCGGGAGATCAGGAGCTGGGACAAAAGAACAGGCCGAGTAGACGGAATGGTTGCGAACTAAAGCAGACTCACAGGGTGTAGCACTGCTAGGGAAGATAGCGAAAAGGTGGGCAGCACAGAGACGAGAGGTCGGAGTAAGGGAGGAACATTGCTGGAGGTCTGTGGAAGAAAGGAATGCAACGGAAAGATGATCATGGGAGAGGAGGAAATATTCTGTAGGAACAGATACCTGTAACAAGGAGTTGTTGAGGCGGAAAGGGAAGGGAATGATGTGGAAAAGGTTAAAGGTTAGGGCAGAACGGAGAGGAATATGGACGACAACGTATGTAGTGAGAAGAGTGGCTTCGAGAACAGGATAATAATATTCAAGGGAGGAGGAAGGGAGGACTGGGGAGAGACCGAAGGTGGAGTGAGCCCATTCCAGGACAGAATGGAGAGCTGAGACAGGTACTAAGTCGGCAGTAACACGTCCATTGATAGCATCGACCAGGATACGAACCAAGGCAGAGACTTGAGACAAGAGAGAGTCAAAGGCCAGTTGGAGATTATCCATGTTCATTTTGAGGTAGAAGAACTGAGAGATAACGTTGAGATCTAAAGGGTGGCGTTGTAAGATATCGGTGAAATTGAGTAGAGTGGACGTGACTTCATTGAGTTGGGTTCCAGGGAATCTGTTACTTATGTATTGCAATTGCCAGGAGAGTGGGAGGAAAAGGTTATAGAGATACTCATTCGGGTTGTGTGTCCCCATGAGGGCCGTGAGATGGTTCCTGAGTCCGTGGAGCTGGTGCGCGTAGGCAGGTAGGGCAATGGCTACGTCGGCCAGGGGCGCAAGATCGTAGCGCAAGGAGACCTCGCCTCCTGAGCCGACCAAGGCCCCAGGACGTACTCCATCATCGTCCTGACCTGACCCAGACCCCAGGAGGGTCAGCACTGCCAGCAGGGAGATCGCGAACATCGTACCTAGAAAATCAGGGTAGAGTTAATGGGGGAGGTCGTGAAGAGGTTGATGGGCAGAGCGCAGTTTGGACCGATATTGATTGGTTGATGAATGAGCAGGTGGAGATGGAGATGAAGGAGACTGAGGGATAGGTGGAGACAAGGTGGACTGAGGGATGGGAGGAGGGGAAGAGGGGGCAGGAGGTTGTGGAAGTGACTCTTCCAACACGAGGCCACGGGGTGCTCGCTTTAAGTCATCAACGTGGACCCATCTGGTGTCCCTAGTGGACAGGTCCAGGAGGTGAAATGTGTTGCCTTGTTGAGTGAGGACGCAGTGGGGCCCTGTAAATTTGTCATTGAACTTAGAGGAACGGGTATGGGAATGAGCAAAGACAAGATCGCCTACATTGATAGTGATAGGAGAGGCAGACTTATATTGGTGCTGCAGCATGTCCTCCTGAGAGGAAGCCAAAGTGGATTGGACATACTGGTGGATTGTCTGGAAGTTGGCCAATTTTAGTTTAACATATTCATCCATGTTGTAGATGGGTTCTGGCTTTGAGGATAAGAGAGAGTATGGGAGGTCCTTGTCAAAACCAAAGAGGACGAAGAAGGGAGATTCAGCAATGGATGCATTGATGGAGCTATTGATGGAAGATGCCACTTGGGGAATCCAGTCATCCCAGGACGAACTATGGGAGTCTAGATGTCTGAGGCACTCTAAGATTTTTCGATTGTGGCGTTCTACAAGGCCATTGGAAGCCGGATGGTTAGGCACGACATTGCACTTACTGATACGAAAGTGGCGACAGATTTCATCGAGAAGGCTATTGTTGAACTCAGTACCGTTGTCAGTAAGAATGGTATGAGGGGTACTGAACGGGCAATTTACGTGATCTACAAGGGCACGTGCAACGCTCTTTGCGGTCTTGTCGGAGAGGGGAACGAGGACACAGTAGCGGGAGAAGTGGTCGACCGCTACGAACAAGTACTCAGCGCCAGATTCTGTGAGAGGCAGTTTTAAGAGATCGATTGAGACAGTTTCCCATGGTCGTGATGGGATTGGGTATTGTAAGATAGGTGCTGGTAAGCCGGTTGATCCTTTGTGGCGGTGGCAGGAGAGGCTAGAGTCACAGTGGGCATTGATATCGCAGCGCATGGTCGGCCAATAGTATTTGAGACGTGCTTGGCGCAAGCATTGGTCTTTACCTGGATGGGAAGCTTGAGGAGTATTATGAACAATATGAAGAACCTTTGGTATCAGGGCAGTGGGGACAACAAGTACTTCGCGATTGGGCATATCTTTGCCTGTTAGCAGTGTTTTCCTGTACAAGAGATCATCATCTAGCATGAACTCATCTAGTGATACTGGCAGAGTAGGTAAGGTCGAGGCATCGCCAGATTCTAGGAAATAAATGACTTTGGACCACATGGGGTCTTGGCGCTGGAAGTTTCGAACAACTTCTGACGTTAGTGTAGTGTTTTCAGTTACTTCAGGCTGCAGTGATGTTATAGCTGCTGCTACGTGACGTGAGAGTGCGTCTGCGACTACATTCAACTTGCCTGGTACATATTGAAAAGTGGGATTAAAGTCCTGGATGATGACAGACCATCTAGCTAACCTACCTGTTAGGTTGCGATTCTTGAACAAATCACATAGTGGAAGGTGGTCTGTTTAGATATGCACTGGATAACCATAGACTGTATCTCTGAAATGTTTCAAGGACCAGATTACCGCTAGCACTTCGAGATCTGTCACACTGTAGTTACGTTCAGCGGTTGTAAGGGTGCGACTAGCATACGCTATTACGCGCTTCCTTGATGCTTCATCGAGTTGCATCAAAACGGCACCAAGTCCAGTGCCTGAGGCGTCTGTGCAGAGAAGGAAGGGTGTGGTAGAATCAGGGAACGCTAGAATAGGGGCATTTACAAGAGCTGTCTTTAGCTTTTGGAAAGCCTGTGACTGGTCGTTAGTCCAAACAAAGGGCACATTCTGCTTGAGTAAGTGGGTCAGAGGAGCGTCGATCTTCGCATAATCCCGGATAAAGCGACGATAATAGCCACTGAGGCCCAGGAAACTTCGTACAGCGTCGGTAGTGGTAGGTTCTGGGAAGTTAATGATCACCTTAGTATTATCCTCATTAGTATGAATGCCTTGTGCATCTACGACATGGCCTAGGAATTTGATTTTCTTTCGCAGGAAGTCACATTTACTGAGATTGATTTTCAGGCCTGCGAGCTGGAGGCGTTCAAAGACTTGCTGGAGTTGGGTAAAATGATCAGGGATGGATTTACTCACAACAATGATATCATCTAGGTAAGCAAAAAGAGAGTGTCCCATCATACCGCTGAAGACTGAATGGATAAGTCGCATGAACACGGAAGGAGCATTTCTCAGACCAAAAGGGAGTCTCTTAAACTGAAAATGTCCGGAAGGGTGCTAAAGGCTGTGACTGGGCGAGAGGACTCTTCCATTTCGACCTGCCAGTACCCGCTGAGGAGGTCTAAAGATGAAAAGACTACGTTGTTGTCACCAAAGGATTCTAGCAAATCAGTGAGGACAGGTAGCGGGAAACGGTCTGGAACGGTGACAGAATTGACCTTACGATAGTCGACTACTGGTCTAAGGTTGCCGTCCTTCTTTGGTACTAAGAAAAGTGGGGTATTCCATGGACTGACGGAGGGTTCAATAATGTCCTGGTCTAACATGTTCTGTACCATTTGATCTGTTTGCTTTCTCTGGCTGTGAGGAAATCGATACGCTGGTATGTAAATCGGCTGAGTTCCTGGGAGTAGTTCAATCGCATGTTTGACAAGGTCTGTTCTACCCATCGGTTCACCGGGTAAGGCAACCACGTTTCTGTACGAGGTCAGAAGGTCGAGGAGTTGAGGCGTATGTTCTGGGAAATCTGTGCAAGGGAGATGTGAGAGCATATCGGGTGAATGCGTCGGTGCAGATCCCGTAGAGTTAATAGTACATACACCGATTGGCGTATCATCAGTCTGAATAGTAGGAATTGAGGAATCCTGGCACACCTTTACGGCCGCTAGGTATACTAGGAAGTTTCCAATCTTTACACCACTTTTAAGTTTTAGTGGAGCATTTGTGACATTGAGCAAGTACAGGTAGCATAAACTGTCCTCTAAGACTGTACACCATGCTGACTCATAAGTCAAGCCATTCACACAACACGTCTCAGGTAGGGTTAGTACATCCACTCCTTCTTTCGCACCGGCAACACAAACAGAGACTTTGGTGAACTCATGCGGTAACAAAATTGTACACGTATTCGTTACTGCACGTTTCGTCTCTGCATGTTGGAGAAGATCATGCAGACTGTGTGAGGTAGGTAACTGAGACATGTCTGAGTCAGCGACAGTGTTGTCGGGAGAGGATGTAAGGGCCATGTTCGAAGGCTGAGATGATGTATCAGGAGACATTGAGGAATTTATGTCCTTGCTCGCAGTCAGTAAAGGAATGATCTCTGTATTCTCAGATGATGATAGTGGTGGTTTGGGCTGGGTTGGACTTTTTGGTAGTGATAGGGACAGAGGTAATTGAAGGACTGATTTAATTGTAAGAACAGGACAGGGACATTCCATAGTGGAAACCGGGAATCCAGAAATGTCTATACTACCACAAGCAGGTAATAATGCAATGGAATGCTGTGCCATGGTGGAGAAACCAATAAGGGCATCTGCGGGATACTGCAAGTCATTAGTGACATGAAATTCAATGAGGATAGGAGGCAAATCTCTGTGGAGTTTGACTTCAAGGGTGACTCTTCCCTTAACCTTAAACTCTGAGCCGTTAACACCACATAGGCGAATGTCTGGTGGTTCTAGGAAACTGACGTGGCTGTGATGGCGATGAATAAATTGTAAGGAATTTTCGGAGATGAGATTTACTATAGATCCTGTGTCCAAGAAGAATGACGTTGGTATGTCATGACTGCTTCCGAGAATGACGAAACCTGAGGATGTTATGGGACCTACATGGCGGATGGGGAGTTGGGTTTCTGGTTCTATGTGATATTGGTCCGATACGGGCGCGGCGCTTCCCCCGACTGTTGGCGGTTGAGGTAACGACATTCCTCAGTGGTGTGAGTCGTGCTTGATTTGTGGTATTTGCAGTGTGGACGACGTGAGCGGGAAGGCGTACGCTGTCTGGTTTGGGAGTGAGGACGTCTGTATGTACGGTCGCAACTGGATGCTCAATGTCCAGGATGACCACAGTACCAGCAAAGAATCGAAGATTGTCTGTTTCGTCGGGCGCTAGAATGATCATGACCTGCGGTAGGAGAGCGATGTGTGGCAGGTCTGCCCCATGTGGTGGGACGGGAGCGAGATTGGTCTGGGGTAGTGGAGGTGTGACAGACTGAGGAGGCCAAGGGTTGGGTGGTGCCCTGACGCGTGTAGTTCGAACCTGTTCTTTCATGAATGGCTTTAGTGACCTGAATAATTTTATCTCCTGGATTGAAACCGATTTCCAAGGCTAGCTCTCGCTGTTTAGGAGTAAGCCAGTGAAGGAATCTCAGGTAACCAATTAAGTCAGCAAAGTTGGTGAGTGAAAGCATTGGAACGCCGTTCTTGTCTTCTAACCATTTCGTGCCTACCAGTAATTGGAGCATCTCGCTACTAGTTGCTTTCATGGCGGCGGCAGCTTCGCAGAGCTTGGCAAATTGCGCTGGGACGCGCAAGTCCTCATCTAGTTGGTTTAGGAGATTAATGAATCCCATGAGAGACGCGGTATTTGAATACTGGCAACAAAGGCTGATGAGTTCCGTACGAAAATCAGCAAAGGTACGAATGCTATCGAAATGTCCTGCACGGATCGCGGATCCGATGTCTGATTTACCGTGGTGCAAGCGACCGAGGAGGTAAGCTACTTTGAGCGATTCCTCGGTAATTTGTCTATTGTTTATTTCTGTTTCGACTTCTCTGAGGAAATCATAGACAGACCAAGTTGGGTCCTGGCCGGTAAATTTGGGACGATTGGCATCGTCGAGATAGATAGACTGTGGAGGGTTGGCCATGGCTGGAAGTGTAGAAGTGGCGGCAGGAGAGGTGTGGGAGAGAGAGAAGGTAGTGGCAGTTAAGGGCGAGCAAGACGGGGTATGAAGGGAGGCAGGAGAGGGAACGACAGGGGAAGGAGTAGAGGAAGAAGAAGGGAGTGTAGAGGCAGGAGTAGAGGAGGAGGTATCTGGATTTACGAGGGTAGGACGGGTAGTAAGTGATTCTGCAGGAAGTGAAACGGGAGTCTCAGGTACAGGGCAGTGGTACTCTTTGCCACTTCGTAAATGAGTGATTGTGTTAGAGTCGGCAGACGGGGTATGAGCAGGTGATGTTTCCGGGTCGAGAGGGCTGGTGGTAAGCGGCTGACGTGGAAAGTATGACATTTAATGCGGCAATGGAAGATGAAAGGATGAAGATGGATACGTAGGTGGAAATGTATAAATAACAATGAGAGAATGGAATACACTAGGTGTGAAAATGAATGAAGGTGCGGGCATGGATGGTTTAAATAAAATGCGAAGGATGAGATGGAGTATAAATAACGTAGGTGAAGATGAAAACGGGGTAATGGAAATGAGATGGAATATTTACAATAACCAATCTGTAGAGAAAATCGAGGATAATCTCTATAGAAAGGAAAGATATACTATAGTTACACAGTAGAAACGGGAGTGTCGAGATGGATGACGTGCAGGGTGGCTGGGCGTAGCTGGGCTGGGGCGGGGCGGGGCGGGGCGGGGCGGGGCGGCGGTGGAGAGACAGCTGGGCGGAGAGGAGAAGAGACGCCGCGATGAATCACCGGCAGGGAGTGGCGGTCTTAGGAGGCTCCGTAATGCAGACCAGATGCGGGCGACGGCGGAGGCCGGTGGTGGGTGGTGAGGGTAGATTTCGGCGCAAGGCAGGTGTAGAGCTGGTGAGTTGCAAATGCAGAGAATGGTGGTGGGCAGGCAGCGGGCAGACAGTGATAAGTGGCACCATGGGGGCAGGAGCTATGATGAGTTCGGAACAGGTGCTGGGAACAGGTGCAACAGGTGTGTAGGTCGGCGACGGCGACACGTGCGGTCAGGAACAAGGCGTATGGGTGCGGTTGTTTGAAAGGTGAGCACTGGTGAGAAAAATTGTACTCTCGAAAAGCACAGCCAAGGGATTATACCACTAGAGGCACGGAGGAGGGGCGAGGCTGGCAGATGCGAGACGTCGTGTATCTTGTTGTATCACTAAAAATCCAAGGAGGCGGTCAGAATGTGATGGTTCGAAACACCGCTGCTACCAAATGTAACTTGCAATACTTTGGTAATAGAAACTCCGTGTACAATCAGCTAGATAAGGAGTTTATTACAAGCTCACAGTAAAATAGTCTGCCCTTCTCCGCTGTCTGCTATCAACTGATGCAATAACGCCGTCTTCAGGCGTGGGAAAGGGTGCTGACCTAGCAAGATTAGTGGGGGCATGTATGCATTGGGGGGGGGACATATATACATCGGGGGTAGACATATTGTGGAGGGGGTACACTTGTCTTTAGAGTGTGATGCCTCAGAAGACTCTCCTGAGGCATTGGTAGGAGAGGGGAAGTTCGTGGATTCTAGAGGGTCGTTAGGGTCACTTTGAAGTAGCAGAAAGTAGCTTTGGGAGGTAGCACATGAGCGTGGCCAGGGCATGTCACTCTTGGCATAATAACGTCCCTTTTCAGGGACTGTCGTCCCACTCAACAATGATGATACCGTCAACTCCAAAGCCCTCCTCATTACAGTTCACTCAACCCCTCCTTGCATAAGTGCAAGGCTGGTCAGGGGTGGAGATGGCAGGGAATAGGTGGCAGTCAGTAATGGCAAACGAATCGGA